>NC_047084.1:219834721-220456150 GCF_902459505.1 Geotrypetes seraphini | reverse complement strand
GCGTTTACAATTGATGCAAAATGCAGCGGTCAAACTGATCTTTGGGCTGAGGAAGTTTGACCACATGACACCCTACTACCGGCAGCTGCATTGGCTGCCAATGGAAGCGCGCGTAAAGTTTAAATTTGCCTGCTTCTGCTTCAAAGCACTACACGGACTTGCCCCTAAATATATAACTGACCTTTTCGTCTTCTCAGCCAACATTCCAACTTCGTTTCCCCCCCAGTGAGAGGTTTTAAACTGAAAAAACACCATGAACATCTTCTCTCGCACCAAGCAGCATCATGGGGTAAAGACCTAGAACAATTGCTTTCGCCCACTACTTATGAGGAATTTAGGAAACGTCTGAAAACACACCTGTTCCTAAATTATCTAGACAACTGATCCTCTCTTCTCTCTCCCCTCTATAGCGATTAACTTGTTCTATTGATCACTCTCTCCTCAAAAATGGATTTCCTGTCCTATTAACCCTCTTTCTTCCTCCCCTCTTAAAGTCAATCAATTTGTACCTTTGCTTAATCTTTGTAAACCGCATAAAACTTCACGGTATTGCGGTATATAAGCTGTTATTATTATTATTAAAATGGTGCTTCAAGCAGAAAAGAATTTCACTATATGCTCTGGGTAAACTAGAATAATGCCTTTTGGCACTGAAACAGACTTCTGTCAATACATATCCTGAAGATATGTATTTCATTTATGTAACACCATGTGACCATCCCCAACAAATTTTACTTTTAAAACTAAAACTTACTTTCAGCTCTTTTCCCAGTTTGCAGAGGAGCTTGATCACACTAATGTAAACAGGTTCTGTTAAAGTAATCTTTCCATTGCCTTACAGATTGTTGAGACTGCATCAAATAACTGAAGTCAAATGATATTGCATATATCACAATGCTTTACTTGCCAACTATGTTTATGTTTTATTAACATTTGATATACCGCTTAAGCATATTACAGATTTAAGCGGTTTACAATAAAATACAGGTACTTAGAATTTCCCTATCTGTCCTGAAGGCTCACAATCTAGCTAAAGTACCCGAGTAAACAATTATTAAAATAGAAAAGATATAACAAAATTCCAAGAATTGTGAGGGAAAGGTACAATTCAAATAATAAAAAAAAGAAAAAGAAAAAAGAATTCTGCAATGTTATTAGAAATATTACACAAGGTATTAAAATGAAAACTAAGCTAAAATAGTTATTTTAAATTTGTTACTGTGAACCTTATAATAAAAAAATATACTAATCATTGTATTTATTGTTTATATACTTCTAAAGTATTTACCATTAAAGTAAACAGGAAGCTGGATGCCAACTTCTAGTCTAGTATATTAGGTCTCACTTACTAATCTTATAATATTTGTTATAGCAAAAAAAACTCTCCCCATATAAGAAGTTTATTTAATAATGTTTGCTGGCAGCCTGAAGAGAGAGCATAATTAGACATCTGAGTGAATGAAAGTCAGAAAAAAGGTAAGTAATGGTGTTCAAAAACAAACAAGTTTTACCGATTAAACCTGTAACTGAAGATAGATTACCACTAACTAAAGCAATGAGAGAATCAGAAAGCATCCTTGTGAATATAATCATACCTCATATGTAAATTGTCACTCCTTTTCATTATTCCTTGCATTTTGTGATAATGGCAATGCTAATTGAAAAAGCAGTCTTGGGTGGCTAGTTTTTTTTTGTTTTAATTTCATTTAAAAAAGGCAACAAGGCAGAGCTTTTTCCCTATAGTTTGTGTCCTCATTACTTACCATGCTGGAAGGCTTTTAGTGGAAACCAAAACAGAATAACTGAGTGGAAGAGGCCATTTAAACAATGAACCCAGAAAACCTATGGGAAAACAAAAATCCATGAGAACCATTTGTGATACACTAGCTCCATGAACTCTGACCTTTCTTTTTATCTGTGTATAAGATTCACAAAACATGTTCCTGTCAGCCCACCACTGTGAACTAATAACTGACAAACACCACTTTCTGCTTCAAAACCCTTCATGGGTCATTTATTTATTTTGACTTTTCCAAAAAGATGCAAGCTTGGTCTAAACTAAAAACTAAACCTTAAGCTTATATACCGCATCTACTCTATAAATATAGAGCTCAACACGGTTTACAAAAAATTAAAAAAGAAGTACAGTGAGAATTGGTGGTAGAGGGAAGCGGAAATTTACATTTTTGAGAATATCCAAGTTCTTTCACAAATATCTTGCGAAAGAATATATAAATGTATTATCTTGATTTTAAAGGAGAATAATATCTGAAATTAGTTTTATTCTATTTCCAAGGGGGAGAACCCATTCCTTTATTTCTGTGGTAAAAATGTATGATAATTTACCTTTATCATGAATTTTCTTATATGAACTAAAATTTTATTCAATAGAAAACTGCTATGTAAATAAAGCACTGTAAACTTCATACATAAGTGCAAAGCAATTATAGAAAATAATTTAAATCCCAATTTTATACTTTTTCTGCACAAATATACCAATTTATGAAAAATCTCACAGAATTTAAAAAATGCCATATATTGCAAACATGCTACCGCACCATGCTCTAAATATGGGGTCCTTTTATTAAGGTATGCTAACCGATTTAGTGCATGCTGAAGATTAGCGTGTGCTAAATGCTAAGACATCCATTATATTCCTATGGGCATCTTAGCATTTAGCGCACACTAAATTGGTTAGCGCAACTTAAAGGACCCTTATATTAATGTTCAGTACCAGTTCTTTCAATAAAGTCCAATTAAATATAGTACCTTAATGAAAATAAAGTGTAGTTATGTGAAGCCATTTAAAAAGAAGATGCATATGAATTTATGTATTTTTTTTTTTTTTTAATTTTTATTTATAAATTTTCCATTCTTACAACATCTGAATCATAGTGAATATTATTAATTATTACATATCTAGTATATTATCATTAATAATTCATAGTATTTAAAATATAATATGATAAAGATTATACATTAACATAAAAATATAAATCCCTCCCCCTTTTTGTATAACATGTTTCCAATAATTAATCAAATCCCACCCCATTCATATATAATTTTTATCATTGTGCTAAGAAATCTAATCATTAGAATAATTAGTCAATGGTTGCCAAATTTTCTTGAAATTAAGAAGATTCCCTTGTTGTAATGCTAATTTTTTTTCCATTTTATATATATGACAGACCGAATTCCACCAGAACGTAAAATTTAATTTGGTATAATCTTTCCAATTTTGAGTAATTTGTTGCATGGCGACTCCTGTTAGTATTAGTAATAGCTTATTATATTTGCTGATATCGGACTCTTAGTTCTCATTGCAGTGCCAAATAATATGGTATCATATGAGAGTCCTACATAATTCTCTAGTAACTTATTAATTTGGGGCCAAATTGAATTCCAAAATGCGTTTACACAGGGACAGAAAAAGATTAAATGATCTAATGTCTCTATTTCCAATTTACAATGCCAGCATCTATTGGATCTAGTACTATCTATTTTTTGCAGGCGCGTTGGGGTCCAGAACACTCTATGTAATAAGAACAACCATGTTTGATTCATAGACGCTGACTTTGTAGATCTTAATCTCCAGGACCAGAATCGTGGCCATTGAGACTCAGAAATTGTCTGACCAATCTCAATACTCCAAATATCCCTAAGACCTGTTTTCTTTTTTTTATTTAAAAATCCGTATATCAATTTGTACCATTTTGCGGCTTGGTGACCCAAAAAATCCGTCTGGAAACATAGAACCTGTAAACTATATTGATTATTTAGATTTTTTCCATTCAGGGAACCCTACCTGAATGGCCTGCTTCAATTGCATCCATTTAAAATATTGTGTTTTATTTAATCCAAATTTATTTTGCAATTGTGAAAAACTAAGCAGTGAACCTTCTGATATGACATCATTCAATGTTCGTATTCCTGCATTTATCCATTGTTTCCAGACGATTTTAAATCCGCCAATTCTGATCCTGGAGTTTACCCATATTGATTGATTTAGAGATTTAGCAATAGGTTCTGGTGACAGATTACTGATGTAATCTCAATGTTTTCCAAGTGTCAAATAAAATTCTGTGGTCTTTGTATCTTTTAGGCATTGTTATAGTTATTAACTGTTCTGGATGTAAAGGGAACAGGAGCCGCCATTCTAAATACAGCCAATCTGGTACATTTCCAAAAGATCTGGGAGGATCCAATACATACCCTGTCTTAAAATAATAGGCTTGATGATACCTATAAAAAATTTGAAAATTTACCCCCCCTTCCATAATTGGTCTTTGTAATGATACTAAAGCGATTCTTGGTCTTTTCCCACACCAAACAAATTTTGTAAGAACATTGTTAAGTTTTTATAAAATGACCCCTGGAAAAATATTGGAATCATACTCATTTGGTAACAAACCACAGGCAATATCATCATTTTAATTGTTTGAATTCTTCCCCACCAAGAAAGAATGTAATGGATTCCATTGCTCACACATTTCTATTATTTTTTTCAATAAAAGTTTTTCATTCTCTTTGACTGTGTCTTCAATTGTATTTTGATCATAATTACCTAGTATTTTATTCCATCTTCTTTCCAAATAAATGAATATGGATCAAATAATCCTTGGTACAATGAACATTGATTGGGAGAATTTCAGATTTGTTCCAATTAATTTTATATCCAGAAAAAAGTACCATATTTTTCTATTAAAATTAAGTATATATGGAATAGTAGTTTCCGGTTCTCTTAAATATAATAATATATCATCTGCATATGCAGATAATTTAAATTCAAAACTGGTAAATGATATTCCCTTATCTCCCTAGTTTTGTTTATTGCAATAATAAAGGTTCTAGGACAATATCAAAAAGTAAAGGAGGACAGAGGGCATCCTTGTCTAACTCCCCTATGCAAGTTAAATCTATTTGATAAATTATTGTTAAATATATAATCTTGCTCCAGGAGAGCTATACAATGTCTGAATCATTTAATAAAACCGGATCCTATACCAAACCATTGTAAAGCTTGGTATATAAAATTCCATTCCACTCTATCAAAGGCTTTTTCTGCATCTAAAGATATTAAAAAAGCTGGATCATTATATTTTTTTTGCTAAATTTAATGAGTGGAATGCTAATCTAGTATTATTTGATGAATGTCTTTTAGCAATAAATCCTGTTTGATGTACATCAATAATGAAAGGAAGAGCTTTTGCCAATCTAATGCTAATATTTTAGCCATCAATTTGTTATCCACATTCAATAATGAAATAGGCCTGTAATTTGAAACCAGAGTAGGATCTTTGTTTGGTTTTGGTAAGGACTATAATTATCGATTCTGCCATAGTACCAGAAATATTTTCATTCTTTATTTGATATTGATACAAATTTAACAGATGTGGTAATATGATATTTTGGAAAAATTATAAAATTCAACAGTATACCCATCTCCACCTGGAGCGGATCCAACTCTAAGAGACTTCAATGCTGTTTCTAACTCTTTAAAGATATAGGTTCTTCTAAACTTCCTTTATATGATCTGGAATATTTGGTCCAATATATGAATTTAAAAAAGTTAATCCGTCTTGTTCTTTATTTTTATAAGAATTGGAAGTGTATAATTCTTTGTAAAAATCAAGAAATTGTGTTATAATATCTTTTGTGTTGGTATGTGTTTTACCTTGTGTATCTTTAATTGCAATAATCTTAGATTTTCTTTTCTTTACTTTAAGAAAATTTGCTAATAATTTCCCAGCTTTATTTGAATTTCCATAATATTGTACTTGTTTATTGAAAATGTCTTTCCTCACAATTTGAGAAGAAATCTCATTATATTTAACTTTTAATTTTAATATTTCTTGTAATGTATTATTTTCCCATTTCTCAATTAATTTATTTTCTAATAATTTAATTTGCTTTCCCATCTCAAGAAATTGTTTTTTTTTTTGTTTATTAATAAATGTTGAGTATGAAATAATATTTCCTCTCATAGTTGCTTTAAAAGCATCCCATAAGATCTCAGCATTAATAGTATCTGATTCATTAAATTGAAAGAATTCTTGCATTTTATTTTAAAATCTTCAAGAAATTTTGAATCCGCTAGTAAATCATTATTAAATCTCCATACTGAATCAAAGTTTTCAACATCATAATTTTGAAGATTAATCCACACACCAGCATGATCTGAAATTATAATAGGATCAATTGTTGCTTTTAGTACACGCTGCGCTATATTATTAGAAACAAATATATAATCAATTCGTGAAAAAGATTTATGGACCTGAGAACAAAAAGAAAATTCCTGATCATTAAAATGAAGAATTCGCCATATATCTACTAAATCACAAGATAGTATCAAATTATCTAAGCCTAATGATTTCATAATTTTACTTGGTTTTTTATCCAAAATCGGATCCATTACAGCATTGAAATCCCCTGCTACTATTAAATTAGATGTAGCCAGTGGTAAAAGTAATTGTTGAATTTGTTTAAAAAACTCCATTTGATTCGTATTAGGAGCATATAAATTGAATAAATTCAGGGTTGTATTTCCCAGAACCATTTCGATATGTACCCATCTACCTAAGGGATCATAATTAATTAATTTAAAATCTGCATTACATTTTTTGTTAATTAGAACAGCCACTCCAGCTTTTTTCTTTGAAGCAGGTGCAAATAAACATTTAGAAATCCAACCTCCAGATAGTTTTTTTGATTCAATTTCCGAAAGATGGGTCTCTTGTATGAAGTAAATGTCCGCATTTTGATTTTTAAGGAACGATAATAATTTCTTTTTCTTAATAGGATGATTTAAACCATTGACATTCAACGAATACATTTTTATATCCATCTAATTAATAATTATGTTTTAACCAATATTCTATAATAATTTACAAGATTAGTTCCTAGCACATTCAATAAAAATTTATCTCCTATCCCCCCCCATTATTTTCCCTCCCTCCCCACCCATTATCATATTCTGATTTGGAACACGCATTGGTCATGCAAAACCTAAATCTCCATCTCCAGGCAACTAATAATTCATTATATTATTTAAAAACATATTTCTAAATTCAATACATTCTTTATACTTCCACCCTTATATAATTGAAAATTATATCCATTTAATCTATAAAATTTTATAAATTTACTGAGAATTATATATATTTGATTCATAAAATTAAATTCAATATCATGCATACATGTAATATAATATTCTTAATAAATAAACATATTACAAATATATCTCTTATTCTCTATATATCTGTTATTCATCATGTAAATTAAATATATCCATTTTTATAAATATATTAATATTAATAATAAATACATTTCAATCATTTTCATAGATAATCTTCATAATGAATTAATTTGAATGAATACTTGAATAGAATATACATTTTATATCAATAAATAAGTTTTATAATAAATTTCTAATTTATTAATTATCTACCAATCAATTACTTAATTCATTATTTTTCCTTAATAAGTTAATATAACTGAATAGTTGAATTAAATATAAATTTTATAGTAGACACCTATTTTATTAATTAATTAATCCATTCAATATTCAAATTATTATCTTGTATATATTTCATAAAATTACAATCTTCTTACATAGAATTAAAATATTATTTTTATAATAAATTAATATATTTCTTTTTTTTTTTTTTAGTCTTATTCTCAATATAACAATAACAAATTTTCCTTTCAATATTATTAATAATAAATTCATAGTAAATCATTTCATTATTCATTAATCATAATAAGTTAATATACTTATATAATTAAATAAATTCTCTATTTTGATTAAAATATATATTTTATATAAATATTATTAGTTTTATAATTTATTTATTTATATTTTAATAATTAAAAAAATTTTTTTTTTTTTTCACTAGTATTAATGAATGTGGATGCTATTATTTTATTAATAATTAATTTGATATAATAATATTATATTATTGCATCCACTATATCAGTAAATTATCTTTCCAGTTAGTAACATTTCTTAAGTCTTAATTTTTTTTTTTTTTTTAATAATCTTCTTTATTTTCCCTTTTTTCCATCTTCTTTCTTCTTTCTTCTTTCTTCAGCTGAATTGTTCCTTTTATTCTGTTTTTTATGCAAACATAGGTTCTTCTTGTGTCAAAAATTCCTTCAGTTTTGCAGGGTCTTGAAAATATATGGACTTATTTCCACTGGATACTCTCATAGTGGATGGATAATATATTCCATATATGTAACCTTTTTCTTTCAACTGCTGTCTGTATGTGAGGAATTGTTTTCTTATGTTTGCAGTGTATTTGGCAAAATCAGGAACTAAAATCAGTTTTGATCCTTTATAATTCAAGTTTTTATTTGCTTTTGCCATTTTTAATATTTCCTGAGCATGTTGGTACCTTAAAACCTTGAATATCAAAGGTCTTGGAGCAGCCTGGTTTACTGGCTTTCTTATGGGGATTCTGTGGGCTCTTTCTATTTCTAACGGCCATTTTGAATTGAGCTGAAGCAGTTTAGGTAAAAGATTTTCCAAGAATTGTACAGGATCTCCCCCTTCAATATTTTCAGCCAGCCCTAAAATTCTGATGTTCTTTCTTTTTCCTCGGTTTTCCATATCCACCATTTGATTTTTTAAAGCTGCTACTTCTTTTTTATCTTTATCATATTCTTGTGTGAAGGATTCAAATTTCTCCATTTTTTCTTCCATCACTGCCATTCTCTGTCTTTCGGTTTGGATTTCTTGTTTCATGTTAAGAAGTTCTTCTTTAACTTCAGAGATTTTATTGGCATTTTCAGTCAGCATCAGTTTTATTTTGAACAGTTCAGTCATAATATCGGACTTTTCAGTGAGTTCTTCAGTTTCCATCGGGAACGGCACACTCGATGGTGACAGAGGAGTTACTTTTGTTCTTTTTGCTGAACTTCCCGATGTTGAAGGTTTTTCAGCTTTTCCCTGCTTCATACTTGCCATTTCCGACGTTGTTTTATATATATTTTATAGCGGTTAGGCAAAGTGAAAGTTTTATTTTTTTTCCGTTGTTGCCTGGATACGGGAGCGCTGCGGGTTAAGCTGCCATATCGTGCGCGCTCCAAGCCACGCCCCCTGAATTTATGTATTAAAAAATGAGAATCCAAAAGTGTTTAGAGATATAACAAAACCTAAATGTACCGCTAACTGCGCACAGAACCAGATTCTGAATAATTTAGGAAAAACAACTTTGTAGAACAAACTTAGCATTTTAAATCTGTCCTTTCTGACCTAATCCTTCATAGGAGCTAACAAAATAAAATACTTTTGAAGAGAAAACCTGGTCTAACTGTAAGAAATTTTTAAAAGCATGCTTTTACAAGCACTTTAAATAAAGAAACCTCTAAGTCAGGACTGGATTTATGTATATGCTAGACAAGCTTCCGCTCAGGGCCTCAAATTACATGGGGCCTAATTATTATACAGTGTGCTACTTTAAAACGATTAAACCTAAAATCTACTTCCTACTCAATCGAATCTGTGTGTGTGTGTATGTGTAGGTGGGAGGATGGGGGTGAGGGAGTCTCTTGAAATGTTACGCTTTAGGAGCCATAATATGCATAAATTTGGCCCTGCCTCTACTCTATACAGTTAATTGTATTAATAATTCTAAGCTGTTCAAACATCAGAAAATGATTGACGTGTTCAGAAATGCACTGACTTGGTCAGAATGTGTTTTGTTAGCCTAGCTGACTATACTGGATTGTATGATCTGATTTATGCTCCATTGAAGGGCACATCTGAACTTGTGTTACTCATTAACCTTTATCTCGCCATCTCATTGCAAGTTTTTTTATTTTTTTGACAGAAAGCACAGGTGGGTGCAAGAAAACTTAGTTCTACTTTTCCATTTCCTGACTGATACTTGTCAAATGCTAATCCTTTAACCTATGCCATAACCTTATAATCTTTCACCTATTTTTCATAACAAACTTATGCATCATCATTCATTACTCGCATAGCAATACAGCAGACATTTTAGTGTAAACAGCTGTTATTTTTTTCATACCAGTATTTTCAAACTCATTTACATACTCAACACTCATATATTAAACAGGCAGAATACTGCTGCAGCTTATTTTATTTGCCAAACCTGTTTCTATAAAACATATGAAATATTGAAGTTTTCAGTTAAGTGAGGGTCCTTTGGTAGAAACTCAGGAGGTGTTTCCAAAGTATGTTTTACCAAGCTTGATTGAAATTTTGGCTACTATTTTGGGTTTTGCTTTTTCTATCAAACCACAAGCACTCTAAACTACTAGGGATTTCTTTCCACCAGAGATATAGCCATCACTTGATAATACCCCTCTGCAGTGTGGAAATGGAGCCAGTACAAACAGGAGGAACGTATATACAATTACACATAGTTTCACTGTCATGTACCAGCACTAAAGGCACCTTTTACAAAGGTGCATTAGGACCTTAATGCGTGGAATAGCGCGTGCTAAAATGCCGCACGCGCTAGCCGCTACCGCCTCCTCTTGAGCAGGCAGTAGTTTTTCGGCTAGTGTGCGCAAATCCAGTGCGTGCGCTAAAAACGCTAGGAGCCCTATATCATGCTACCTTATTTTTCATATATATATACTGTAGCATGAACATGTCAGCAAAAAAATACTTATACATTTTTCAGATTGCTGTGTGATACAATGAACTACAAGAGAGTAAATATTTCTGGTATGCTACCAGGTAATATTTCAGCTAACAGGAGGTGATGCAAAGAATTCTATAAGAGCTAATATTTCTATTCTAGCGCTACACAGCATCAAGCTGAATTAGGCTAAAATTCATGTTTCATATGTTAAAATGCCTCATATGGAAGATAAAGAAAATGATCCTCCTCATTCATTTTTATAGTATACTTGATTGATATTTTTCATTCAAAAGATCTAATACACAGTAATCATTTTAAAACCAGTCTGTTACCAATTGTTTTGTCAAATTTTGTTACTCAAATCTATCAAAGATTAAACCTATCTTGTTTTATAAATCAACACCTTGCTACAGAGATCCAAATTAATGAGTAATGATGGAAAGATCCACCCCGTACAAACTCCATGACAGTACTTATTGTCCTTTGCTACACTTCTCTGCAGGGGTCAGTAATCCATTTCCACACAACATTGCAAGTACATAAGACTTGAGGTCCAAGAGGACAAATCACTTGTGACTACGGGAGACAGCTTTATTACAGCAGAACACCCTCCCAAATACCACTTCTAGAGCACTTATTAACATGCTAGAACTAGTCAAATATATAGATTTTGGTAGTTAACCCCATGTTTTAAAAGATTTTCCAATATAACTATATAAAGCAGGGATAAAGTAGATCATTTTCGTTTTATTTGCTGTCACACACACTTAAATTACACATGATCTATTGAAGTAAGAGTTCATCACAGCTAATTATTTTTACATACTTTAATTTAGTGACTGTATTTCTGAAAGTATAGCACATTGTATTCTAAAATTATTTAAGAGCATGTGGAAATCATTTTCTTATAACCTTTCATACTGTCTCCTACCGCAGCTCTTTTGACTGTATTGAAGGATTCAATCAGAAATCAGCTTTTGGATCCTACTGTGGGATAAGAATATGACAGTGGTCTCAAACTCAAACCCTTAGTGGGGCCACATTTTAGATTTGCAGGCACTTGGAGGGCCGCAGAAAAAATAGTTAATGTCTTATTAAAGAAATGACAACTTTGCATGAGGTAAAACTCTTTATAGTTTATAAATCTTATAAACTATTTTTTCTGCGGCCCTCCAAGTACCCTATTTTTTTCTGCAGCCCTCACATTTAAAGTTTAATATCTTTCCTTTCTCAAAACTGACACATTTCAATTACTATATTGAAAATAAAATCATTTTCCCTACCTTTGTTGGCTGGTGACTTTATTTTCCTGTGCTTTTAACTATGTTTCCAGGGCCTTCTTGTCCTTTGACTGTTTTTCTCTCCATCTTCACTTTCTGCCTTGCATCCATCTTTGTCATTAACTTAATATTCAATTTTTCTGCTTTCTTTTCAAAATCTACGTTTCCATGTCTTCCCTTCCCTTCTATCTCTCTCTTCTTCCGTCCCTATTTCCATGGTCTGACATCTCTTTCTTTCCTTTCTCTCCCTCCCTCCTTCCTTCCCCCTGGTCTGGCATCTATCTCCTTCCCTCCCCCAACTTTTTATTTCTTTCACCCTGCCCCCTTCTTTCTTTCTCTCTCTATGCCCCCTTTCTTTCTATATGTCTGTCTTTCTCTCTCTTTCCGTGCCCCTTTTCTTTCTTTTTTTCTTTCTCCATGCCCGCTCTTTCTTTCTGTCTTTCTCTGTCCATGCCCCTTTCTGTCTGTGTCCCGTCTCCCTTCTTTCTTTCTGTCTCCCTATCCCCCCTTTCTTTATTTCTCCCTGCCCTCCCCCAAGCCACCAACATTGGGGAACAGGCTGCCACCGCCGCAATAAGGGAACAGGCCAGCACCGAGTTCTTAGCTCTCCCTGCTTATCTTCCCCAGAGCAGGGCCGACCAATTCTCGCCACCTGACGTCAATTCTGCCATCTGAGAGGAAGTTCCAGGCCAGCCAGGTAGCGATTGGCTGGCCCGAAACTTCCTCTCCGACGTTAGAATTGACGTCGGGTGGCGAGAATTGGTCGGCTCAGAGATGGGGAAGATAATCAGGAAGAGCTAAGACCTCGGCGCTGGCCTGTTCCCCGATTGCGGTGGCTTGGGGGAGGGCAGTGAGAAGGGAAGGGAAGCAGATTGGGGACCCCTGCTTTAGGCAAGCCACGAGCCATTTGTCGACATTCCCTCCAGAGAGATGCAAGTCCAAATACAGCAGTCGCGGTCTGTAAGCGATTGTCCTCTCCACAATCGGAAAACTTGTGAAGTGGAGAGGACAGACCGCGGGCCACAAAATAGTCCCTGGAGGGCCGCGAGTTTAAGACCGCTGGAATATGGGGAGAAGAACAAAATAGCTTTTCTACACATTTCATTAAATAATTTCGGAGGAAATATGTAAGCAGATTAGAACACAACTTAAAAGATAAATATGCTAAATTGCCAATTAAAAACATTTAATGTCAATAGAAATTAGTTAATAACTATCACATCGAACCTTTGTATTGAAATCTAGTGCATTCTGAGATGTCTTATATAGCTCAGGATACTTAAGCATGTTTTCTTTCCGACAGGATCTTTCAAATATTCCTAGAGTCAGTGGAGGCATAGCTGTAAACATCTGAAATGCAAAAACATTTTAGATATTATCATGCTTAACTTCAAAGGAAAATGATTAAAATAAATGGTAGACAACAAAGAACAAAGGACCTACCACATTGTAAAGACCTATGCACCACCTCTCAAACAGAATTTGGCCAGAAAAACCATTAACAAAAGCAAACCAGATCTGAAAAAGAAAAAAGTAAGCGTCCAATAGGGAAAGGAGGAGTTCTGTATATGCATTTAAAATATTTCACATAAATATAGATGCCAAATATCTCAAGCAAACATAATAAAATATGCTGATGTAAGCATTTAAACATGCACACAGCAGATCTACTGTTGAACCACAAGGATCAATTTTAACAGGTCGTACAAATCAAATCTGTGAATTTGAAATGGCTTCTGAATTATGTTCTTGTTGTTTTCTTCCTCTCTTTGGTTATGCAGTTGCTTTGCATACATTAGGATGTTTTAAACATTCTTACATTGTCTACTTCAGGATAAATTGTCAGCAGATCCTCTACATAGAGCAGATAGATAGATAATAAGCAGCTACATATGTTTGCAATTCCATATCTCCTGTTCTTTTATTAAATCTGAGCCTGTTACTTAAAGGAAAGCAGTTCCCGAAACATACCAAGTACTGATTAATAATGATCAAGTTTCAAGTTTCAAGTTTATTAAGTCTTGATGAATCGCCTATATAATTTGCTAGGCGATGTACAATAAAAATAACATGTATTAATAAATGAAACAAGTACAATGTTAAAAATGACATAAAAACAAATTTGTTGTGTAAACATGAAACATACTTTACAAACTAATCAAAAACCTAAATTCACAATAATGTAACTTCAGCTATAGAACATTTACATTTTCTTAGGAATGATGAATATTTTCTTTTCTACTTTTCAAAACAGCTACGTATAGTTCTCACTGGATCTTTTCAGTAAATGGAAAAGGCAGACAAAGTAATGTAAAAGCGAAAGAAAGATCATCATTACATTTTAAAATATTTATGCCTGAGCATTCTACACACTGCACTTGGATGAATCATGTTATAAACTAAATTCATATTACCCGACTACTAATGCTTAATACTTGAAGCTATATTGTATTGGATGGGAATCAATTGAGAGTGAAAAGGAAACCCGAAATAAACATTTTCAAAACATCACTTGCTATTTTACCAAAAATTTCTGGAAACACAAGAAAAATATATACATATTTGTAAATAACTCAAACTAGCCTAGCCAGCAAGGATTATAGTCAAGTAGACAGAACTGAAAAGAAATTGGTTATGGAAAGAAACCATGACATGCTGAACAAGTGAATTTTATAATCAGCGTTTGGTAGGCTTTGCCACACTGCATGCTTCATTTAACCTCATTATGGAAGCATGAATTGCTACAAATTCACCATTTATCAATATGTACCCAGGCTGGCCTCCAGATGAACAGTTCCTATGCTACGACTGGTCTTCTTTTATCATGCGAGGGAATGTGTGAACATGTACAAAAACAAATACCTGTTTCATGAGACGGAAAAGAAAGCAAAACAATAATGCGATCCTTAAATCTTGTTCCAAATCCATTTTTATAGTTACTTTTATCATGCAAGCTGAATTACACCGAGTCTTTTAAATTTTGCAGATGGCTTTGTATGTCTAAGTACTTTAGAAAATAAAAAACCAATAATAATTAATATTTTCTTTTCTCTTTTTCTAACCTTAAATAGCCAACTTGTATTGGTGGCCTGTCTACTGAAAAAAAAAATGTCTTTTCTGATATGCTCATAAAAGGCAAATGTTTCTTAATAATATGATTTACACAATTAGATATTTGCATCTCTAGAACTGCACAGTGTAACAATGAGAATTTTTGCAAGCTATATGAGGGAAAAAAAGTAACTGTAGCTAAGAGCCTCTCCCCCGACCCCTCCTGCTTGATAGCAGAAAATCTCCAGACCTGTCTCTCACAGCATTATTTGTGAAGTTGCAAAGCAGAGCAGGGGCGTGGCAGGGAAAGGTTCACAGACACTGTCCTGATGTAGCATTTCTGCATATTAAACAGCAGCATACAAATAGTCAATGTGCTCTCTGCTCCCACGCCTGAGCAGCACAAAAACTGAAAAGCTGAGATTCAAATCTGGCAGTTGTCCTTAGAAGAGACATTCAATGATGTATTTTCCGTCTTTTCATTCACTTTATTGACATGAGCCATTAACATCTGCAGTGCTTGTTTTAGCTGGCA
The DNA here is from genome assembly GCF_902459505.1 of Geotrypetes seraphini. Classification (NCBI taxonomy): domain Eukaryota; kingdom Metazoa; phylum Chordata; class Amphibia; order Gymnophiona; family Dermophiidae; genus Geotrypetes; species Geotrypetes seraphini. Next base: position 220,440,668 of record NC_047084.1, on the reverse strand, counting down.
ATAGTTGGAGGATCTGGGAAATCAACTAAAAGTCGGTTGCTCTCTGACTCACAATTATTTCCTTTGCTGCCAGAGTGCTGGAATAAGGGGACCAGAAATAAAAGTCTACTGCTTTAAACTTTTATTAGCTGGCCTATTTGATGTACAAGGAATTAAGTTTTGCTCTTCCCAGGGCCGTGTAAGCACACGGAATCCTTGAAATTTGAATGCATAAGAAAACATTTGAATGTCCATCTCATATACAATAAGAGGGGCATAATAAAAAAAAAAAAGGCTAAGTCCCCTTTTAGCCTCAGGCCTTAAACGTTGAAAGCAGAATCAAGGAAAATGTCCATTATCAAAAAAAAAAACGTCCAAAAGGAGGATTTTTTTAAATAATGGCCTGCCTCTAGGTTTAGCTGTTTAAATGCCCAGACCACCACTACGTCTAAACTTACACCATATAATCAACCTAAAAAAATCCTAAGCTCCAAATGTCCAAAACAAGAGCTTTTAGGCAAAGGAGGAGCCAGTCCTTCGCCTAAAAGCTGGATTCTGTAACCAATGTCTGTCAAAAACAACACCGGTTACAGAATTCCCCCCCCCCCCCCTACAATGATCCGGGCAGGAGGGAGCCCAAGCCTTCCTGTCCCGCAGCACCCCCGAACTCCGCGACATGATCAGGGCAGGAGGGAGCCTAAGCCCTCCTGCCTTGGTGAACCGCGACCTCCCCACTGACATCGGAGCAAGAAGGAGCCCAAGCCCTCTTGCACCGCAATCCCCAACCCCCTCCTTTCCCCCCCCGCCGAGTCCAATGGGACCAGGAGGGAGCCCGGTGTCAGGTCAAAAGCGTGCCGGGACAAAGGCGCGAGCAGACAATTGAGCGCAGCGCGGAGGCACATGCCGAAGAAAATTACTGTTTTTAGGGCTCCGACGGGGGGGGGGGAACCCCCCCACTTTACTTAATATAGATCGCGCCGCATTGTGGGGGGTTTGGGGGCTTGTAACCCCCCACATTTTACTGAAAACTTCACTTTTTCCCTGTTTTTAGGGAAAAAGTTAAGTTTACAGTAAAATATGGGGGGTTACAACCCCCCAAACCCCCCACAACGCCGGCGCGATTTGTATTAAGTAAACTGGGGGTGCTCCCCAACAAAATCCCCCGTCGGAGCCCCTAAAAACAGTAATTTTCTTCGGCGCGTACCTCCGTCTTGCGCTCAGTTGGCGCACGCCTTTGTCTTCCGCGTTGTTATCTATGAACCAGGGAGCCCAAGCCCTCCTGGCCCGGCAATCTCCAACCCCCCTCCCCCCCACACGATCCGGCCAGGAGGGAGCCCAAGCCCTCCTGGCCCAGCGACATTCTCTAACCCCCACCCCCCACTAAAATACGGGCAGGAGGGATCCCAGGCCCTCCTGCCCTCGATGCAACCCCCCCCCACGACTGCCCCCCTGAACCACTGATCGCCCCCCCCGCTGACCCATGACCCCAAGACCCCCCACCCACACCCCCGTACCTTAAAACTTGTTGGTCGGACGGACGGGTGCCAAGCCCGTCCGTCCAACAGGCCAGCCATCTCGGGAATGGCTGGTCTTAGGGCCTGATTGGCCCAGGCAGCTCAAACCCCGCCCACAGGTGTGGCTTGAGGTTCCTGGGCCAACCGGAATCGGCCCAGTTGTCTTAGGCCCCTCCTGGAAGTGAAGTCAAGCCAAAGATGATATTGGAGGAACGCTGTAGTACTGTGTCATCTCTGCTGTTGCTGCCAATGCTGGAGAACTGTTTTTATTCTGCTACTCGGCTCTTGTTCTATACACGGAATTTGTGATTTGGAAACCAATTCCACAGTACCTGCGTATTAATTAATGACCGGACCATTGAGAAAGGCTTTGTTAGGTGAAACACGGCCCATGTCGGGTCCGTTAGTTTTTAATATGGTTGATGTGGATATTTTTCTTAACATTGATTGAAGAAATAAAGAAAGGTCAAGAATATTGTTTTCCATCCACACTCTGTTTTGTTGTTGGATTGCTCCTTTTTCCGTGGAACATTGGGTCTTCCCGCTTTTGCTTTTCACCACACCCCCCCGGACAGTTGTATTGCTTCCACCAACCACCTACCTCCGGAGAGTTGCCTTGCCGCCACCACACAACCCCATAGGGCTGCCTTGCCACTGCTGCCGTTATCCACCCCCAGAAAGCTGCCTTGCCACTGCTACCATTTCCACTGCCACCCATCCCCAGAGCTACCTTGCCTCTGGCTGCTGCCGCCACTGCCCGCTCCCAGAAAGCTGCCTTGCCTCCGCTGCCATTACCACTCCGCCCATCCCCAAGAGATGCCCTGCTGCCACCATCCATCCCTGGAGAGCTGCCTTACCGCCTCCACCCACACCTAGACAGCTGCCTTGCTGCCATTGCCACCCAACCCTGGAGGGCTGCCTTGCTACTGCTGTCACCACCCACCCCCCAGAAATCTGCCTTGCCACTGCTACAGTTGCCACTGCTGCCCACCCCCAAAGAGCTGCCTTGTCTCTGCTGCCATTGCAATCACCATTCACCCCCCCCCCCGTGAGGTGCCTTGCTGCAACTGCCACTCACCTCCGGAGAGATGCCTTGCCGTTGCCACCTACCCCAGAGAGCTGATATTGCTACCGATGCCCACCCCTCAGAGAACAGCTTTGCCGCCACTGCCTGCTACAGTCCACTATAGCCCCTCCTTCTCTCCCAATAACCTTTTCCGGCTGTACTAGCGATTAAAGTAGAGTACTGCTGATAAGCTCGCTGGCTAAATGCAAATCTTATTGCACATCAACTTCTTATATAAATCTTATTGCACATTAAATCTTGGAATTCATTGACTTTACTTTTTCTTTTTAACAGTCACAGATGGATCACACACTGGCATTAAGAAAGTCTGCTACCTTATTGAGCCATACCACACATACCAAGGGACTATGTAATTATGTTTATCACTGATAACATAGTAGATGATAGCAGACAATGATGCGGGACATGGATTCTCTTTGCAAACCTGGCATGATATAGGGGTATAAAGGCTGGAGGAATCCATCCCTGTTGATTTTAAGCAAAAACGAGGGGTTTTGAGGCAGATGAAGGCTTTAGAAAAAAAGAATTTAAAATCTAAGATGCCACCACCAGGAAAATTGTGGCAAAATCGGCCCTTAGAGACCTCCCTGCTGGATAACCCCCCCCCCCCTCACACACACACATACAGAAAGGGGTTTTAGAAGATGAGGGACTTAGGTCCTGGTTGCACAAACCTTCAAAATCAACTTTTGAAGACCCCCCCCCTGATTTTCTCCAAAGTCTATTATAGCCTTACTCACTGTGCCATATGGTGCCTGCCTGCAGCCCACTAATGTGCTGAACCTCTCTCTACTTCTCTATCCTGACCTCCCTAGGTGTTCAAGCATGTCCCCTTCCCTACCTCCTTTCCACAAACAAAGTGTCATCCTATTCCTACCTCCCCTTCGGCGTTTAGGATCTCCCCTTTCGTACGTCTCCTCACCAAAGTGTTCATGGACTTTCCCTAACTTCTGCAGAGTGGCTTTGAAACTGAAGTCAACTAGCTTAGAGAAACCTAATTACAGCTGGCACAATGCCTTCAGTATCCATGAATGTTTAGAGTCTGCAAGATCCAGTCCCTCTGAAATAGGAAGTTTGAAGGAGCATATATGGATGCTCAGACTCACACTGCCTGCAATGGGTCATCTTTAGACAAGCTGATGAATGTCTTGGTGCTGCCCTAGTCCTGGAGTACCACTTTCCCTTGCCAGTCAGGTTTTTAGGATATCCACATTTAAGTGTTATAAATTACCCTTACTATGAATACATAAAGCAAATGCATCATTTTTATTAGTAAGATGCCCATAGCAGAGTTAATACCAATATGGACCTTTTTTGCCATGAATAATGAAGCTTCAGCGCCAATAAATCAAACAAAGAAACTGGAACATCCAGTCATAATACTGAAATACTACGTTAAGGTCAGAGCACAGTATCCTGTCAAATTTCTATTGGTTGTAAACTTTGGATTTATGATATATATGATTAAATACTGGGCTTATCCTTTATAATTTCACGAGTAGTTCCCTTTGTGGAGTTAGATGTACAGAAAATATACCTGTGTCTCAACTTCTAGCAAAGGAGGTAACTATGTTGAACTTGAGGGAAGTGATATTTTCCCTCACATCAACTGCTGCTGATTGAACAGATGATCCCTAGCACATAAATAAGACATGCCTAAGTAGCCAAGATAAATCCACCAAGGGATTAAAATTTTATTTTAAAAAGTAGCCCATTGCACCATTCTTGTACACACCCTCAAAAGATTTGGATCTATGTTTGCTAGAGAGAATTCACACAGATAGTTTAATATTTCTTGTGTAATTACCTCAATGATGTATAGGACTATGTTTTTGTAGAAGCAGTATAAGATGCATTTAGCTACTCGGTTGTAGTTCCAGGCCCCATGCACTAATAATAAGTTCTTCAGGTACTTAAACTATGAACAGATAAAAAAATTGTTAGCAATTACATGCATATAGAATATAAAAAATCTCACATAGTACAGGCTGCATTTATTTTAAGCTATTTCTTTATAGAATTAAAACAGCAGTGCTAAAAAATTAGGTAATTCAGTTGACAGTGAGAAAAGAACAAAATCTGTAAGTTATGACGTGGTCTAGATGCATTTTGTGCTGCAAAGGGATAATTGATATGGTTTTGTTGTTTTAGTCTCATGTATTTTAATTGTTATTTGAATGAGATGTTACCCCACTTTGTCCAAGAGATGTTCTGTTATTAAATTATGTAAGGAAAGATTTCTATTTGTACAGGTAATAGATGGAAGTGGACAAGAAATGTCACGAAGACTCAGCTTTCTGTAATGTTGACTGTAAGATTAGGTTCTTACCTTTGGTAATTTTCTTTGTTAGTCCAGGATTGATTCTGTATGATAAGTATTTATCTTAACCTGTGAACCAGGTCTCCTCCCACATGGCTGAGGAACACAAAGCTCCCTGCAGTTACGTCCAAAAGCAACCGAATAGCACCAAAACAAAGCATACATAGAAGAGAGGCACGGGGAACTTCCCCGCCACACAACAACAATCTGTTCTGCTTTGCAATATATAAGAAAACAGCTAGCATGAAAAACAGGCAAGAACATGGCAGTAACAAGAAGTCAACCTGCTGCATGCAACAATCATTAGTTGGAACAAAGCTAGCAGTAAAGATATGTACTCACACATACAGTATGATTCTCCACAGGCAGTGGCATAGTAAAAGTGAGCGATGCCTGGGATGGTGGCACCCTGCCTCTCTGTTGCATACATGCTCCCTTCCCTTTCCCCGTACCTTTTTAACTTCTCTGGCATGAGCAGCATGCCCACATCGGTGTCCGCTCGCTCCTTGACATCACTTCCTCGGCGCGGGTCCTGGAAGTGATGTCAGAGAGAGCACTGATGCTGACGCAGGCAGCAACCTCACACCGGGGAAGTAGAAAAGGTATGGGGAAAGGCAAGGGGCACGTGAACAGCAAGGAGAGGAGGAGGGTTGCTGCACCCATTACTACGCCACTGCCCACAGGGCCCGTCTGCTGGCTGAAAGGTACGGAGGCCTGAAATGAGAAACAGCCAAGCCAAAAATTATGCAGGCAATTCAGAAGAGTCAGAATAGACAGAGGGCGGGCTGTACAGAATCCGTCATGGACTAACAGAAAGAAGATTACCAAAGGTAAGAACCTAATCTTTCATTCTGTTACGTCCACTCCGGATTCTGTATTTCAGATGATGTACCAAAGCAATGGCAATGTCTAGGGTGGGACAGAGGAGACTGCCCGCAACACCAAGGTCCCAAAAGCAGCATCAGACTGAGCTGCCACATCCACTCTGTAAAACCGTGTAAAGGTATGAAGAGATGACCAAGTGTCCGTTCTACAAAGTTTGGCTGGATGAATTGCTCGACACTGCGTCCATGAAGCAGCAACATCTTTTGTTGAGCGAGCTTTGAGAGAAACTGGCAGCTAATTGCCACAGGTGATTTAAGTTGATGAAATGACCATGCAGACCCATCAGACAGTAGAGGCCTTGGACACTGGCCTACCTCATTTGGACTGACTAGTCAGGACAAACAAATGGTCAGAAAGATGAAAAGCACTGGTCCTCTGCAAGTCAAAAAGTAAGACTCTCAGCACGTCCAATCTTCTCAGAACCTGAGCTTTCCACTCCGACCCCATGCAGCCGAACTTCCTGGCTGAAAATTCGAAGCCACCTTTGGAAGAAAGGAGGGAACTTTGAGGGGGGGAAGCCCCGCTTTCGTGAACTGGAAAAAGGGCTCTTTGCAAGAAAAAGCCTATAGCTCCAAAATACGCCATACTGAAACAATCACCATGAGGAAAACTGACTTGACCGTAAGGTCTAGAGTGAATGCATCCTAGAGCAGCTCAAAAGGGTTTTCCACAAGCCCTTTCATCTACATAGGGAAAGGCCGTTGCAGAGGTGGCTGTAAGCGAAGTTGCCCCCTAAGAAATCTAGCCACAACTGGAAGAAACATAAATGAACTGGAACCACTGTGCACTTTAAAACAGAATAGGCCAGCCACCTATACCTTGAGGGAGGCCACCACTGGGAGCAGCGCGGGCCATTAAGCGTGGCTCTGTGTGCTAAAAACTACTAGCGCATTTTGATAGAAGAGGCCCTCAGTTTTATAGACTGAGTCATTAACCAAATGGAGCTTGACTCTGTTAACAGTAAAGAAAACATAATACAAAAAACAAAAACAGGAAATCTAATTTTAAAGAAAATGGTTAGTATCCAAAATGTTTTCCAGAATGAGACGAAAGGTCCAAAACTTCTTAATGCAAGTGGTAAATTATTCCAAAGCTCTGTCAGTTAGAAAGCGAAAGAGTAGATGAATTTCCTAATAGATTTATTTTTACCCCTAAGGGAAGAGAATATAAGTTTTAATTTTTGAGAATTTATAGCAAGATGGGATCTATGTACATTCCAGTCTAAAGGAACCAGAGTAATGAAAATGCCAAATAGGATCTTAAATGTGTTACAAATGCATTTAAAATGGATTCTAAGATATACTGGAAGCCAATGCAATTCTTTGAGCAATGGAGTCACATGATTGAATTTACTCTTGCCGAAAATAAGCTTAGTAGCAGTATTTTGTATCAGCTGGAGTCTCTGCAAGCTGATCTTTGAAAGACCCAAGTACATTGAATTGCAATAATCCAACCATGACAGAATGATTGATTGAACCAAGACAGAAAAATGTTGCTGATGAAAAAGCGCTCTCACTTTTCTCAAAATGCAGAGACTGGAAAGCACTTTTTTTACAAGAGAATTTAATTGATCCTTAAATGTAAGTGAAGAATCAATGATATTACCTAATATTAACAAGGAAAACTCAGGGCTCCTTTTACTAAGGTGCGCTAGGGTTTTAACGCGCGGAATGGTGCGCGCTACATTGTCCCGCGCGCTAGACCTTAATGCCAGCATTCAGCTGGCATTAGTTCTAGAAGCGTAGCATGCGGTAATTTCCTGCATGCGCTAAAAATGCTAGCGCACCTTAGTAAAAGGAGCCCTCAATTTTTAGAAATTCTCCTGAATCTAAGATCACAGCAGAGTGTTGCTAGAGTGTTTTGAATAGTTCAGAACCCCAAGCATATGATCCGAAGCCCCATATGGTTTATTGACCAACCCATTTGATGGGGAGTCCACCGACCCTGTATAGAGCTGTCCCAAATGAGCATTCCAGCTAGAAAGACAGGCATTGGTCAAGAGAGTAACCTACTCTGTGCCTCGAAGAAGCATGCCTTTCACTAGAGCTTTTCTCTAACTCCACCAGCACAAACTGCTGTGCCGTCCAAGGAAGTGACATCTGAAGGGAATGACGCTGAAGGGACCGAGATAAGAGGGACTTTTGCAGATGCCACATATATGCCCTGGCCCAGGGCACAACCTCCAGGGAGACTGCCATAGACCCCAACTTGAGGTAATGCCAAACAGTGGGGTTTGGTAGCGCTAGGAGATCCATGATCTGAATCATGCCGAATAGGACTCCCAGATATTCCAGCGTCTGCAAAGGTGGAAGCGGGCTCTTCTTGAAAATGACAATCCAGCCCATGTGCTGTAAAAGAGAGACCACTGTCATCCCTTTTTGCTTGCAATTTACACTGGATGGAGCTATAATCAGTCAGCGCGCCCGACGCCTCCCACTCCAGGTCAGCTGATGCCCTTCATAACCGGGCCTTCTGCGGCGCACGCCTCACCTCAGCACAATTTGCACAAGCCTCACTGCACTTTAAGCCATTTTATATTATTTTAGATGCTTTTTTTAAACTTTTACCTTTGTTTTAATCTTTATATTGTTTACTCTTCTGTTTAGCCTTTAACCTCTTCAGCCGCCGCCTCCCACTCCAAGTCAGCTGATGCCCTTCATAACCGGGCCTTCTGCGGCACACGCCGCAGAGGCGCGAAACTTGGCGCCTTCGGCACGCGCCGAAGGAGCGCGCAAAAGGAGCAGGTTCTGCTCCTTAGTGCGCTCCTTCGTGCGCAATCTGAGGGCGCCCCCAATTCCAGATCTTTTCCCCCTATAAACCAGGTCATTATAAGAAGTAAATTTTGGCCCATAAGTTTAATTTTGCTATCTTTATTCTTCATAGGATCCCAAATTTTTGACCAGAATCACCCATCACAAATCAACATGTCATTCAATATGCCTATCAACCCTATCCCAACTTTTTGGGGTCATCGCCCCTTAAATCACAAAACAACTGTCCCTCATTATTCCTCTCTATTAGAAATCCCAACATCTACTATCCTTCATAATACTAAGGAAAAAACTACTAATAGCTTAAGACTTGGACTCATCAATGCCAGATCAATCAAAAACAAATACCACCTATTAAAGGATGATATTGTCCATAATAATCTACACATTCTCTTTATCACAGAAACCTGGCTTACCGAAGGTGATGAAGTATATCTATCCTACTGTTGTCCCCCCAATTATGATTACCTTTTTAACCATCGTCACAACCGCAAAGGCGGAGGTTTAGCAGTCATTTTTCAAAATAATCTTTTAAACCTTTCCGATCAATCCTCAAAAGATGCTATAATCGAATACCTTCACCTTAAATGTAACTTAAACAATAAACTCAACTTTTTACTACTCTACGTTCCCCCCCCCCAGGACAAAATAAATTATCTCTCCTTCAGGATATCCTATTTGATTTTTGCTCTTCATCAACCATTCCCCTGATCTTGGGCGACTTCAATATTCACTTTGACGACCTTTCCAACTCATATACCAAAGATTTACTAAATACTCTAAAACCTCTTAACTTACAACCAAAAATAAATGAACCAACCCATATTGCAAATCACACTTTAGATATGATTTTTGCTCCACTATCTCACCACCTTACTCTTTCTGATCTGACTGCTAAACCCGTTCCCTGGTCAGATCATTATTTCATATCTTTCTCCCTCGGTCTAACCAAACTTAGATTACCACAATTAGCATCCACAATTAAAACTATTTCTGTTAGAGATTATTCCAAATTAGATAATATAGACATAACTTCCTTTCTTGATCTATCGATTCTAACACCCTCTTCCAATTCCATTGAAGATCTTCTATCTGCTTGGAACTCATCCCTGACATCTCTTTTAGACAATAAAACACCAATAACAACTAAAACTATATCTGTCCGCAAATTATCAAACCCTTGGTTCACGGCAGAACTTCGCCTGTTTAAACAACAATTGCGCTCTTTAGAACGTAAATGGAGACATAATAAAACCCAATCTAATCTTCAAATATACAGGGATAATGTCACATTATACAAAATAAAAATCAATCAGGCAAAAAAAACCTACTATTCCAATAAAATTGACAAAGCTAAAAATTCTTCTACTTTATACAATATATTAAAAACAATAGAACCAAAAAATAAAATAAATAACATTACCCATAAATCCACATTAAAAGCACAAGACTTAGCCGATGCTTTTACTCAAAAGATTAACAATATACGTAACTCTCTTACCTCAAACACAACAAATAACCCAATAAATACTAGCCAAACAAAATTCATACCAATAGCAAGATGCTCAAATTTCAAAATTCCTTCAATTAAAGATTTAGAATCCCTCTTTCAACAAGTTAACTTAAAAAGTTCTTGGTTCTGAAATCATTCCACCTTTTTATTTAAAAAAACATTTTTCTCACTTTGGACCTTTTATTCTCTCACTTATTCATAAGAGTCTACTTACAGCTACCGTTCCATCCTTATGGAAGACTGCAATCATTACTCCTATCCTTAAAAACCACAAAATTAGTATAAACGAACTCGCAAATTACCACCCTATAGCTAACTTACCATTTTTGGCAAAATTAACAGAAAAACTGATATTTAACCAACTCTCGGACTTTATAGAAAATACTAACGCACTACACCCAAACCAAACAGGCTTCCGAAAATTTCACAATACGGAATATTCTTTAATAGGATTAACATCAAACATACAATATTTCTTAGACCATCACAAATCTGTTATTCTTTTTTCATTAGATATCTCTGCTGCTTTTGACACTATAGATCATGACCTACTTCTACAAAGGTTAGAATCAATTGGCATAACTGAGAAAGTTCTTTCTTGGTTTACTTCATATCTCGCTAATCGCACTTCTGTTAGGTTTAATAACGAAATGTCCACAACTCACTCTTCTACTTTTGGAATCCCTCAAGGATCTATTTTGTCCCCTCTTCTGTTTAATATATTTCTCTCTCCACTTTTAAGCATCTGCCAGTCCATAGGCTTCACTCCTTTCTCTTACGCCGATGATATTCAGCTCATTCACCCCTTGGACCCAGAAAATAATAACGATATTACATCCATCAATCACAAACTGGACACAATACAAAAGGAGGAGTCTGTGGCGCGGTGGTTGGATCTACAGCCTCAGCACCCTGGGGTTGTGGGCTCAAACCCTGCGCTGCTCCTTGTGATCCTGGGCAAGTCACTTAATCCTCCATTGACCCAGGTACGTTAGATAGATTGTGAGCCCACCGGGACAGACAGGGAAAATGCTTGAGTGCCTGATTGTAAAAACCGCTTAGATAACCTCGATAGGCGGTATATAAAAATCCTAATAAACTTGAAACAAAACTGGCTTAATACAAACAAATTGGCACTAAATATAAATAAAACTCAATCAATGTTATTTACCTGGAAAAAAGATATAACCTTGATAAATTCATTCATTCTCAACAATACTCCACTTAATCTAGTTTCCTCTGTTAAAATCCTTGGAGTAATAATTGACAATAAACTGCTTTACCACGAACATATTTCGTTCACTGTCAAAAATTGCTTTTTTAAACTACGTTTGATCCGGTCAATCGCCAAATTTCTGACTCCTAACTCTATCAAGATACTAATTCATTCTTTAATCTTAGCAAGACTCGACTACTGTAATGCACTTTTCCTTAACATTACACAGAAAGAAAAAAGGAGACTTCAGCTGATACAAAACACTGCTATTAAATTAATATATAACGCTAGGAAATACGATCATGTTTCACCATTGTTAATAGACACCCATTGGCTTCCAATTGGTCACAGAATCACCTTTAAAATAATGCTGCTTATCTTTAAAACTCTAGCCTTCAACGAACCTCAATTTATATCTAGATTATTAATACCACACAATACTCAACGCTCAATCCGTTCATCTGGTCATAATCTCCTTACAGTCCCCTCTCTAAAAATTATTGGAACAAGAAGATCTGACATATTCTCTGTGATGGGACCACAATGGTAGAATGCCCTACCACAATATATTAGAAACGAAAAAGACGTCACAATTTTCAAAAAACTTTTAAAATCTTACCTATTTAAAGATGCTTTTAATATTTAAATTTTAAATCATGAGATTTAAATCATGCTGTGAGATTTTAAATCATGCTGTGGTTTAACTACCCCCACCCTCTTGTTTTTTCCATTTTTCTACCATAAATTGAAAATTGTAACTTTTACTCTTTCCCTCCCGACTCATGTTTGTTTTCTATGAAAATGTATTGTTAAATTGTTTGTTTCTTTTTACTATATTATATTTTGACTTTGTACATCGCTTAGTAATTCTAATAAGCGATTTATCAAATATATTAATAAACTTGGAAACTTGGATGAACTTGGACCCCCATTCTAAGGAGATAAGCTACCACCGCCACAACCACCATCACCTTGATTAAGGTGTGGGAGCCATCCCTATCCAAAGAGAAGAGCTGCTAACTGGAAATGCTGCTGGAGAATATGAAATCTCAGATACTTCCGGAGTCCCGGGAATATAGGGCTAAGAAGATAAGCCTCTGTCAGATTCAGAAATGCAAGGATGTTCCCTGTAGCTACTGCTGTGACAGACTGTATCACCTCCAGGCGACAGGGCGGAGTCCACAGAAAAACAACGACTGACTGAGATCCAAGAAGGGTCTCTAGACCTTTTAAGCCTAACTCTGGCATGAGGAAGAATAAAAAGTATCTGCCGGAGCCCAATTCATTTACAGTAACTGGCTCCATGGCTCGGATGACCGAGAGAAGCTATAGAGTAGCTTGGATCAGCGGAGAATCCAGAAACAAATCCTGGGGAGATGAAAGAAGTCTATCTTGTGTCCTTCTGTATGATGTCCAGCACCCATTAATCAGAGAAGATCCAATCCCATTCAAGGCAAAATGAAGACAACCTGACTCCAATAGGAGGAAGCACTGTCAGACTTCTGGCACCATTGGGACTTCTTGGTCTGGAATAAGAACATAAGAATTGCCTCTGTCGGGTCAGACGGGAGGTCCATCGTGCCCGGCAGTCCGCTCACGCGGCGGCCCCTCAGGTCCAGGACCTGATAGTGCGTGGGTGTAGTCTACAGACCTCCGACTCAATCGCAGCAAATTGATAAGGATCTGATTGTGGATATCCAAAAGTTTGGAAGGAAAGAGGAGGTTCTGCTGTTGGGAGATTTCAACCTGCCGGATGCGGACTGGAATGTTCCGTCTGCGGAATCGGAAAGAAGTAGGGAGATTGTGGATGCCTTTCAAGAGGCTCTGCTCAGACAAATGGTGACGGAACCCACAAGGGAAAAAGCGATATTGGATCTGGTCCTCACAAATGGAGAGAGTATCTCTAATGTTCGAGTGGGTGCTCACCTGGGTAGTAGCGATCATCAAACGGTTTGGTTTGATATAACGGCTAAAGTGGAGAGCGGCCGCACGATACTTAAAGTCCTAGATTTCAAACGTACGGACTTTAATGCAATGGGAAAGTACCTGAAGAAAGAGCTGTTAGGATGGGAGGACATAAGAGAAGTGGAAAGACAGTGGTCTAAGCTGAAAGGAGTGATAAAAATGGCTACGGACCTTTATGTGAAGAAAATCAATAAAAACAAAAGAAAAAGGAAGCCGATATGGTTCTCCAACCTAGTGGCTGAGAAAATAAAGGCGAAAGAGTTGGCGTTCATGAAATATAAAAAAACCCAAGAAGAGGAGAGCAGAAAAGACTACAGGGTGAAACTGAAAGAAGCCAAGAGAGAGATACGTTTGGCGAAGGCACAGGCGGAAGAAAAAATGGCTAAAAATGTAAAAAAGGGAGATAAAAATTTTTTCAGATATATTAGTGAAAGGAGGAAGATAAAAAATGGAATTGCTAGGCTAAAAGATGCTGGGAACAAATATGTGGAGAGTGATGAGGAGAAAGCAAATGTGCTAAACAAATACTTCTGTTCTGTGTTCACAGAAGAAAATCCTGGAGAAGGACCGAGATTGTCCGGCAAAGTTACACGAGAAAATGGAGTAGATTCTGCGCCGTTCACGGAGGAGGGTGTTTATGAGCAACTTGAAAAACTGAAGGTGGACAAAGCGATGGGACCAGACGGGATCCATCCCAGGATACTAAGGGAACTCAGAGAGGTTCTGGCGAGTCCTATTAAAGACTTGTTCAACAAATCTCTGGAGACGGGAGTGATTCCTGGGGATTGGAGGAGAGCGGATGTGGTCCCTATTCATAAAAGTGGTCACAGGGATGAAGCAGGAAACTACAGGCCGGTGAGCCTCACTTCAGTTGTTGGAAAAATAATGGAAGTGTTGCTGAAAGAAAGGATAGTGTATTTCCTTGAATCTAATGGGTTACAGGATCCGAGGCAACATGGCTTTACAAAAGGTAAATCGTGCCAAACGAACCTGATTGAATTTTTTGATTGAGTGACCAGAGAGCTGGATCGAGGACATATGCTAGATGTAATTTACTTGGATTTCAGCAAAGCCTTTGATACAGTTCCTCATAGGAGGCTGTTGAACAAACTTGAAGGGCTGAAGTTAGGACCCAAAGTGGTGAACTGGGTCAGAAACTGGCTGTCGGACAGACGCCAGAGGGTGGTGGTTAATGGAAGTCGCTCGAAGGAAGGAAAGGTGACTAGTGGAGTCCCTCAGGGTTCGGTGCTGGGGCCAATCCTGTTCAATATGTATGTAAGTGACATTGCTGAAGGGTTAGAAGGAAAAGTGTGCCTTTTTGCAGATGATACCAAGATTTGTAACAGAGTAGACACCGAAGAGGGAGTGGAAAATATGAAAAAGGATCTGCAAAAGTTAGAGGAATGGTCTAATGCCTGGCAACTAAAATTCAATGCAAAGAAATGCAGAGTAATGCATTTGGGGATTAATAATAGGAAGGAACCGTATATGCTGGGAGGAGAGAAGCTGATATGCACGGACGGGGAGAGGGACCTTGGGGTGATAGTGTCCGAAGATCTAAAGGCGAAAAAACAGTGTGACAAGGCAGTGGCTGCTGCCAGAAGGATTCTGGGCTGTATAAAGAGAGGCGTAGTCAGTAGAAGAAAGAAGGTGTTGATGCCCCTGTACAGGTCATTGGTGAGGCCCCACTTGGAGTATTGTGTTCAGTTTTGGAGACCGTATCTGGCGAAAGACGTAAGAAGACTTGAGGCGGTCCAGAGGAGGGCGACGAAAATGATAGGAGGCTTGCACCAGAAGACATATGAGGAGAGACTGGAAGCCCTGAATATGTATACCCTAGAGGAAAGGAGAGACAGGGGAGATATGATTCAGACGTTCAAATACTTAAAGGGTATTAACGTAGAACAAAATCTTTTCCAGAGAAAGGAAAATGGTAAAACCAGAGGACATAATTTGAGGTTGAGGGGTGGTAGATTCAGGGGCAATGTTAGGAAATTCTACTTTACGGAGAGGGTGGTGGATGCCTGGAATGCGCTCCCAAGAGAGGTGGTGGAGAGTAAAACTGTGACTGAGTTCAAAGAAGCGTGGGATGAACACAGAAGATTTAGAATCAGAAAATAATATTAAAGATTGAACTAGGCCAGTTACTGGGCAGACTTGTACGGTCTGTGTCTGTGTATGGCCGTTTGGAGGAGGATGGGCAGGGGAGGGCTTCAATGGCTGGGAGGGTGTAGATGGGCTGGAGTAAGTCTTAACAGAGATTTCGGCAGTTGGAACCCAAGCACAGTACCGGGTAAAGCTTTGGATTCTCGCCCAGAAATAGCTAAGAAGAAAAAAAAAAAAAAAAAATTTTTTAAATTGAATCAGGTTGGGCAGACTGGATGGACCATTCGGGTCTTTATCTGCCGTCATCTACTATGTTACTATGTTACTATGTTACTATGTGCTCCTACCCTAAAACTCACATACGCTTTTCGCTTCTGTCCTGTAGAGTAACCTTCTATCTATACCCTGCAATCCCCTTCGCTTCCAGGAAGTCATCCAGTCCCTTTTTGAAACCCAGTATTGTACTCTGTCCTATTACCTCCTTTGGAAGCGTGTTCCAGGTGTCCACCACCCTCTGAGTGAAGAAAAACTTCCTTGCATTCGTTTTGAATCTGTCCCCTCTCAGTTTTTCTGAATGACCTCTTGTTTTTGTTGTCCCCGCTAGTCTGAAGAATCTGTCCCTCTCCACTCTCTCTATGCCGTTCATGATTTTATACGTCTGTATCATGTCTCCTCTCAGTCTCCTCTTTTCCAGGGTAAAGAGCCCCAGTTTGTCTAACCTTTTGGCATATGAAAGGTTCTCCATTCCTTTTATCATCCTAGTTGCTCTCCTCTGGACCCTCTCAAGTATCGCCATGTCTTTCTTAAGATACGGTGATCAGTATTGGACACAGTATTCCAGATGTGGTTGCACCATTGCTCGATACAATGGTAGGATAACCTCCTTCGTTCTGGTAGCGATACCTTTTCTGATAATGCCCAGCATTCTGTTCACTTTCTTTGAGGCCGCTGCACATTGCGCCGCTGGCTTCATTGTTGTATCCACCAATACCCCTAGGTCTTTTTCTAGGGTGCCTTTCCCCATCACCCTTCCTCCCATCGTATAGCTGTACATGGGGTTCCCTTTCCCCATGTGCAAGACCTTACATTTCTCCACATTGAAGCTCATCTGCCATCTTTTTGCCCACTCACTCAGTTTGTTCAGGTCGTTCTGCAGTTCTTTGCATTCCTCAACAGTTTTGACCCTGTTGGAGAGTTTTGTATCGTCCGCGAACTTGATAACTTCGCACTTCGTGCCCGTTTCCAGATCGTTAATGAATATATTGAACAGCAGCGGTCCCAGCACTGACCCCTGCGGGACACCACTCGTGACCCCTTTCCAGTCAGAGTAGTGTCCTTTTACTACTACTACCCTCTGCTTCCTATCCGCCAGCCAATTTTGGATCAATCTGTGGACGTCCCCTTCCACCCCGTGGTTCCACAGTTTCTTCAGCAGGCGCTCATGGGGTACCTTGTCAAAGGCTTTTTGGAAATCCAGATAAACTATGTCAATGGGGTTACCTTGGTCCAAATGTATGCTTATCCCCTCAAAGAAATGTAGTAGATTCGTTTGGCACGATCGTCCTTTATAGAAAACGTGCTGGCTTGATCTCATCAGTTTATTTTTTTCTATATGCTCATTGATACCTTCCCTGATCAGTGATTCGACCATCTTCCCTGGAACTGAAGTCAAGCTCAATGGTCTATAGTTCCCCAGGTCGCCTCTCGATCCTTTTTTGAAGATTGGTGTAACATTTGCTATCCTCCAATCTTCCGGGATTATCCCTGTTCTCAAGGATAGGTTGCAAATATGCCTGAGTAACTCCGCTATTTCGTCTCTGAGCTCTTTCAGTATTCTCGGGTGGATCCCATCTGGGCTTTATCTGGATAAAGATGTAACGATGCCAGAACCGCTGTGAATATCTCTGGGTGGAGGAGCCCGTAGAGTTCTGGTGAAAACTGTGTGAGGGATAAATATTATTGCAACCATCATTAGGGGATATCGAGGCTTGCTACCCGGGAGAGCCTGAGTGGCAGCCCACCACACTAGCCATACGGTCATCCACCCCTTGCCATACAGCATCAGACCTTTAAAGGGAAGCTTGCTCAGCATTACCTTAGAGGTTGAATCTCCAGCCCAGTGGCGGATCCAAAGCGTCCTGCGAGCTGACACTGCATAAGCCAAGAACTTGCCTAGAACTCTGATGAGGTCTTTACAAGACATCTGTCACATGATTTATGCCCTCCTGCACCAGCTGGGGCAGGCATCCTCTTCTGTGGAGGGCACCCGGAGTAATTTCGTGTGACAAGCTGCTGCTGCCGTCTTGATGCCCAAAAAATTAACTTAAAAAAAGCTTATTTAAAACGATGTCCACCCTATGATCCTGGATGTCTTTAAGCAGCACTCATCCTACACTAGGGAAGGTTGTACACTTGGAGACCTGAGCCACTGTTGAATCTGTTTTGGGCTACTCAAACAGCTGCAGAAATTCTGTGCATAGGATAAGGCTTAGACATAGCCCTCATCAGTCTGAAAGAACTCTCAGCCATGTCCCACTGTTCCCTAGGGCAGTGAGATCTGGATACACAAGAAAAAAGAATGTCAGAGTATTAGAGTGGCTCTTGACATTACACCGAGACATGGAGGACTGACCTCCCAACTTCAGTACCTTTATAGTGATCGTAATAAAATGGTGGATGGACGCCGAATGAAAAAGCCTGCATATGGAGGGGTCTTCACCTGGATCAGGGCTCCCCAAGGTATCTTGCTGAACTATTCTGCAAAGGGTATCAGCATCATCAAGGCAACCAAATAGGCAGGGTACCAACTAAGGCACTCTGGGTCTGTAGGAGCCAGGGTAGAAGGGATGTGGGCAGAGACTCCCTGCCAAAGAAGGCAATGGCTTGGAAGCATGCGGTGCACCCGCCGGCAGCACCATGTGAGCCAGGTCCATAAGATAAGATCTCCACATGAGCTGGATAAAGCCCAGGGAAAATTCACATACCTGAGCAGAGGCAATGTATTGAAGGACCCCCAGTGAGGCCTGTAAAGAGTCCCCGGACTCTATGCGCTTACGATTCACATCATTGCCAAAAACAGACACTGGACAGGATATTTTCCCATGCTGCAGAAGGAATCCACTACAGATTTTCATTCTGCCTCTGGTGTACTCTAAAAACAGAAACATGATGGCAGATAAAGCCCAAATGGCCCATCCATTCTGCCCATCCACAGTAACCATTATCTCTTCCTCTTTCTAAGAGATCCCACTTGCCTATCCTAGGCTTTCTTGAAATCAGACACAATCTTGGTCTCTACCACCTCCAAAGGGAGACTGTTCCACACATCTACCACCCTTTCTGTAAAAAAAAGTATTGCCTTAGATTACTCCTGAGCCTCTTAACTTCATCCTATGCCCTCTCGTTCTAGAGCTTCCTTTCAAATGAAAAAAATTTGACTCATGTGCATTTACACAACGTAGGTATTTAAACATCTCTATCATATCTCTCCTTTCCCGCCTTTCCTCCAAAGTATACAGATTGAGATCTTTAAGTCTGTCCCAATACGCCTTATGACGAAGATCACGCACCATTTTAGTAGCCTTCCCCTGGACCAAATCCATCCTTTTTATATCTTTTTGAAAGTGTGGCCTCCAGAATTGTACACAATATTCTAAATGAGGTCTTACCAGAGTCTTATACAGGGGCATCAATACCTCCTATTTCCTACTGGCTAAAACTCTCCTTATGCACCCTAGCATCCTTCTATCTTTCGCCGTCACCTTTTCAACCTGTTTGGCCACCTTAAGATCATCACATACAATCACACTCAAGTCTCTCTCTTTTGTTGTGCACATAAGTTCTTAACCCCCTAAACTGTACCGTTCCCTCGGGTTTTGCAGCCCAAATGCATGACCTTGAATTTCTTAGCATTACATTTTGCCAAATTTTAGACCATTCTTCAAGCTTCGCCAGATCTTTCTTCATGTTATTCACACCATCTGAGGTGTCTACTCTATTGCAGATTTTGGTATCATCCACAAAGAGGCAAATTTTTACCTGACAATCCTTCAGCAATATCATTTATAAAAATGTTAAAAAGAACAGGCCCAAAAACAGAATCTTGGGCATACCACTAGTAACATCCCTTTCCTCAGATCCCTTTCCTCCATTGATCACTACCCTCTGTCACCTTCCACTCAACCAGTTCCAAACCCAGCCCGTCACTTTGGGACCCATCCCAAGGGCACTCAGTTTATTTATTACACGTCTGTGTGGGATACTGTCAAAGGCTTAGCTAAAATCTAAATACACCACATTTAGCGCACTCCCTCTATCCAATTCTCTGGTCACCTAGTCAAAGTAATTGATCAGATTTGTCTGACAAGACCTACCTCTAGTGAATTCATGTTGCCTCTAGTCCTGTAATCCACAGGATTTCAGAAACCTCACTATTCTCTGTTTTAAAAGCATTTCCATTAATTTGCTTACCACAGAAGTCAGACTTACCGGCCTGTAATTCCCTACTTCTTCCTTACTTCCACTTTTTTGGAGAAGGACTACATCTGCCCTTCTCCAGTCCTCCGGTACTACTCCCGACTCTAGAGACTCGTTAAAAAGGTTAGTCATTGGAGCTACCAGAACTTCCCTAAGTTCCTTCAGCATCTTCAGATGTACACCATCTGGCCCCATTTGCTTTAGTTTAGGTAGCTCCTCACGAACACAACCCTCTGAAAATCAATCAGGGTCAACCACTCCTCCATCCCTATTCACGTTTGTCTTCTGTAGTCCCGTTCCCGGCACTTCAGCCGTGAACATAGAACAGAAATATCTGTTAAGCGATTTGCCCTTTTCTTTATCATCTTATACATATTTTTCCCCTTCACCTTTGAATCTCACAATGTCACTTTTGTACTTCTTCCTATCACTAATATATCTAAATGTGTCTTGTCTCCCAATTTTACCGTTTCAGCTATTTTTTCTTCCATTTGCATCTTTGCTTTTCTGACTACACGACCAGCCTCTCTTAACTTTTCCTGATATTTTTGCCTATCTTCCTCTCTCTGTGATCTTTTGTAGTTTATGAAAGTTAACCTCTTATTCCTTATTTTCTCAGCTACTACTTTTGAGAACCAAAGCGGCCTTCTTTTCCTCTTACTTTTACTTACTTGCCTCACAAAAAGATTTATCGCTCTTATACTTACTCCTTTCAGTTTTGCACACTGCATTTCCACTCCTTTCAGACGCTCCCATCCAATTTCTTGACGTAATCCCCCATCCAAACAAAGTTAATTTTTTAAAAGTCTAGAACCTTTGATTTTGAACGAGCCCTCTCTGTACCCATCTTAATAGTAAATCGTACCATGCACTGATCACCGGATGCCAGATAATCACCCACTGTAACATCAGAAACACTTTCCCCATTTGTAAGCACTAAGTCCAGTATGACCCCATCCTGCGTGGGTTCCATTACCAACTGCTGGAACAGTTCTCCTTGTAGAGAATCCAAGATATTCCTACTTCTAGAAGACCCTACAATAGGGATATCCCAATCAACATCTGGAATGTTAAAATTATCTATTAGTAAAACTTCCCCTTTTTTGAAATTTGTTCTGAATGTCTAATCTCTGTTCACTTCTTCAGTCTATAAAGGAGGCCTGTATATCACACCAATGTAAATATATTCACCATTCACTCTTTCCAAACTGATCCACAGTGCCTCTTCCTTGCCCTGCAGATCTTGCAATTGTGTGGCTTTAATATGATCTTTAACATATAATGCATACCATGGATGATGAGGGTAGTCCAGAACAACTAGGATCACTGGGCTAGAATGTGAAGCTATCTGCCTGATGACCCAACCATCTAAAGGTCACGGAGGGTACACATAAAGGAGTTCATGAATTGGCCAGGTCTGAACCCAGCCATCCAGACCTAAACTTTTGCACTCTGTTCTTAGACTGAAGAAGCATTTGAATTTAGAGCTCTGGCTGAAGCCATCAAGTCCATCTGTGGATGGTCCCAGCACTGCAAGATGAGATGGAACCCTCTTCATGAGAGGGACTATTCTCCTGCATCCAGGACTTGTCGAGAAAGGAAGTCTGCTTGTACGTCATAGACTACAATTACATCAGTTGCAGAGAGACAGAGAAAAAGAATGCAAGATTCCTGGCCCAAAGGTGTGCTTCCTATGACTCCCTGACTATTCATATATGCCACAACTGTGGTGTTGCCTAAGAACACTTACACCTCTTTCCCTTCCAGAATGGGCAGGAGAGCAAGAAACGCTAGTCGAATAGCCTGAAGCTCCAAACGATCGATCAACGCTTCTGACGTGGAGTCCACTGCCCCTGAATGGAACAGTCCCTGCAATAAGCAACCCAGTCTGACAGGCTGGCATCCATCATGAGAGGCGATCTGAAGAGGCTTGCCTGGCGGAAAGCCTCTCTCTGAAGCTACCAGTGCAGACTGCTGTGAACTGGTTCCATCCAGGGGAGCGCATCTGAAGGGGATAATGCTGTGAACACCACCGAAAGAGGAGGGACTCCTGTAGAGGGCATCATGGAAGATCCAGGAAATCTACGATTTGTTTCTGTAGGTATAGTCTGCATGGCTCAAGAAGAAACACACGTCACTGCAAGGTGTCAGAGAGAAGGTCCAGATACTCCAAGGTCTGCAACAATGTGAACTGGCTCTTCTTGAAGCTAACAATCCAAAGCAAGCTAACAATCCAAACCACCGTCTCCACTGCTCGCACACACTCCTGTCGAGATTGAGCATGGATCAACCAGTCGTCCAAGTAAGAATGGCTGCAGAGAAAGGCTGCTAAAACTACCATCACCTTGTGAAAGTACAGGGCATTGTCGCTAGCCCAAAGGACAAAACTTCGAACTGGAAATACTGCTGTAGAAACAGGAAATGGAGAAACCTGCAATGCTGTGAGCAAATTGGAATATGGAGGCAAGCCTCTGTGAGATCCAAGGACGCTAGAACTTCCCGTGAGAGACAGCTGCTATGATTGTGTGCACGGTTTCCATGCAGAAATGAGAACTCTGCTAGAAATGATTAACAGACTTGAGATCCAGAATGGGTCTCCAGTCTTCCAAGCCTTTCTTTGGCAAAATGAATAAGGAGTAGTAGCCTGAGCCCAATTTGACATCTGGAATGGGCTCTACCTCTTGGATATTCAAGATAAGATGCAGGGTAGCTTCTCCGGTTGACTTGACAGAGTCCAGAAATAGATCCAGAGGGAGTCAAAAGAAGTCTATCTTGTGCCCCTCCTGTATGATGTCTATCACCCACTGATCCGAGGATATTCAAGCCCACTGCTGATAAAATGGAGAGAGTCTTCCCCTGATATGAGGAAGCCCTGCCTGACTTCAGGGATCATTGTGGCTTTTGGAGAGCAGCAGTGGCACAGGAGCCAGATGCCTGAGGACATCTGGAATTGGAATTGTTGTAACGGGATCGGTATCTGGGAATATCTCTGGAAGGAAGAGCCTGAGGATCCCTGACAAAATCTGTGGGAGGGACAAAAAGTACTATGGTCCCCTCCTGAAGTTCAGTGAGACTTGTTCACAAGGAGAGACTTAGGGTGGCGATCAGCAACATACTTTAAAAGTAAACACTTTTCAAAAATAAGAAAAAGAAGCAGAGTAGATCAGAAGACTTCTGCACAGATTGCTTGCAGAAATTGAAACTGCAGGGGGCTCTAACTCTGTAAGGTAGGAGGATGCTCGGAAAAGTGTTTGGATTTCTGCAACTCCCGGATTGCGGGAAGGGGTTGAACACCTAGAGAATGGAATCCAGAAGGGACTTAACAGAAAGGATTCTGCATGATTCGCTTGTAGAAATAAAAACTGCAGGGGGATCCTGTGTTCCTCAGCCATGTGGGAGGAGTAGAGGAAACAAGTGTGTGGTTTTCTGCAAGACCCAGTTTGCGTGTTGAGATACACATCTATCGTACAGAATCCACCTAAAAGGAGATCATAACCCTAGTGATGCAAGAATTAATCCTTTAGCCAGGACCTGCCAACCAAGAGATACAATATCCTCTTGCACCAAGGATCTATCTCCAGGGACTTCAGCCCAAAAGGAAGGAGTTAGGACAGCCATTGTAGTGGGAGATTCAATCATTAGGCATGTAGATAGCTGGGTAGCTGTGAAGATCACCAGGTCACTTGCCTGCCTGGTGCAAAAGTGTTAGACCTCACGTGTCACTTAGATATTAGATAGTGCTGGGGAGGAGCTGGCTGTCTTGGTACAGTATCATGATGAGTTATGCATGTAATTTATAATTAGTATCAATTAGTGTCCATCATGAGTTGCTAATTGTCATTTATTAGTGCCAATTAGGCCCATCAAGTTGTGTGTATACATTGGCTTGGTGCACCAATTCTTAGAATCGGCTGGGACAGGAGGCGGGAGGGATCCCTCCTGTCCCAGTCACCACTGGAGCACCAGGTCTCACGGTAAGCCCGGTGGAGACTTGCAAGTCATAGGGAGGGAGAGGGGACAGCGTACATAGCCTGGCAGTGAGGGAGTGGGGCTGGGAGCAAATGCTGTCAGGGCAGGGGAAGGAATGAGGGGGCTGGATGCAGAGCTGGAAGAGCAGCGAGGGAGGGGAACAAGGTGTAGAGCCTGGCAGGGCAAGACAAGGCACTGTACTTGAATATTAACCCCTGAGTTTATATTCGAGTCAACCTTTTTTCCTTCTTTTTTGGAGGAAAAAAAAGGTTAACTCGGTTTATATTCAGGTTGGTTTATATTTGAGTATATATGGTAACTTATGGGGTAAAGATCTATAACAATTGCTTACGCCTACTACTTATGGGGAATTTAGGAAACACCTAAAAACATATCTGTTCCTGAAGTATCTAGTAGCTGATCCGTACAATTCTTCTCCACAATAACTGATCCCTAGAGCTGTTAATCACTAGCTTTTAACTCTGTTAAATTCACTCAATTTGTACCATCTTTTAATCATTGTAAACCGCATAGAACTTCACGGTCCTGCGGTATATAAACTGTTTTTATTATTAACTTAAATACTGAAAACAGCATCTTCCAAAAAAATTCCCTAAAAGAGATAAAAAATTTACATTTTATTAACACCTAAAATTAGAAGCCTTAAAGATAGCATGTTCTAAAGAAAGAGATCCACATATCTCCAATGTATGCAAATCTCTCTCATGAATATTTATCAGGTATACCCTAAAAAACTGGCCTACTGGCAATCCTTGAGGACTGGGAATGAAAATCAAAGTATTTTTGTCTAAAGTTCCTTCTGTAGTCAGACTCACCATTATAAACCTAAATACTGTGCTAATACTATATTAATTTTTACTAGATCCTGATACAGCATCATACGACTAAGAACACTAATTCAATAGCTAAAGAGTGGATTTGATGGTACAACTATAATAGAAATATGTTGAGAAATTAAGCTAGTATTTTAAGAATATTTACCTGTGCTATTGAGTAGTCCGATGAATTGGCTGCTTGCAATCCTTCATTGCCACTAATGCCCACACCAACATGTGCAGTCTGTATCATACTCACATCATTGGCACCATCTCCTATTGCTAATGTGATCACTTTCACTTGTTTTTTCACCATCTCTACAACTTCAGACTTCTGTAGAGGAGACACCCTATAAAAATATCAATCCATAGTAAAATTCTGAATAATTCTCAAAAAAGTAACTGATAATTTAGAAAGCAAATGAGTATTACATAGAAAAAGTCTCTGATGGTAGATAAAATACTACAAGGAGTATCTACTAGTCTGCAAGATTGACTTTCTTGTTCTAATACTACAGAACCTATTTGTTCTCATGCTTTCTCTTCCTATCTTCGCAACAAATGGTTCCCTGTGGTCATCGCATGCTTTCTCAGGGTTGATGCAATGGCATTAGGCTAACTAGGAAACCTTCAGCCTTGCATCCTCCCTTTATCTCCAGCAAATAACTGTTAATATCCTAGGCTCTCTATCTGAGATTTTGAATTCAATCTTGTTTACTCCAACACCACACTTCCCACAATGATCTTGTAAAAAACACAAAGTTTAATATGTATAAATATGATGTTCTCTTGTTTTTATATACTACACATATGTAAGGATACTTTTGTCAGCCTCACTAACTTGACATACTCTTAGCAGTAGGACCTTATCACTTAATTTATTTTAGAGGTGTAAACCATTATGCTTCGTTATCTTCCATCCAGAATGGCTAAAATGAGTGTCTTAGGAGGATGTGGCTGAAGGCTATCTGAGATTTGCTTTCATTTTATTTTCCATTGGGTGTTTTCTACCTTATTCTTTATAACTCCTTCATCTGCTTTGGGGGTACCCCAGATTCAACAATTTATAATACCAGAATTGTTAATTTTCTGCTGATTATCAATTCTTCCAGTTGCATTCTTAGTGGCAGGGAAAGCAAATGTTCCTCTTTTCTGGATAATGAAATCTCTCTTAGCCCTGATGAAATGTATCTCATTCCAAAGTATGCAAGAATGGAGTTTTGATGTAGGCTTCTAGGGATGAATTGTGTGTGGCCCAGAACATCTCTTACTTTGTCACAGAGGGCCTATTGGTGAAGGGGATTAATGGTGAGTATCTTGTTACAAACCTTTGAGAGTTGGTGAATGGATTAGAACAGTGGTCTCAAACTCGCGGCCTGGGGGCCACATGCAGCCCGCCAGGTACTATTTTGAGGCCCTCGATATGTTTACCATAATCACAAAAGTAAAATAAAACAGTTTCTTGATCATATGTCTCTTTAGCTATAAATGACAATATTATTATTAAGACTTAGCCAAAAGGAAAGATTTATAAACTATAAAGAGTTTTTACCTCATGCAAAACTGTCATTTCTTTAATAAGACATTAACTATTTTTCTGAGGCCCTCCAAGTACCGACAAATCCAAATTGTAGCCCTGCAAAGGATTTGAGTTTGAGACCACTAGATTAGAAGCTACAGAGCACATAGTGGGAATTATATCATCTAAGTATGACAAGCTAAGGCAGCTATTACTATTATATCTCACTGTATGAGACCTTACAGAATACCACTGGAAAGTGAGTGGATAAAAGTTTCCTAATTAAACAAATTAGTTTCTTGTAGGATAACTTATTACCTTGGATATTCATGCCAAGAACTGAGCGAGAGAAGATCATCAACCAATGACACTGAGAATCAAAATCCTGGAGAACACTGGTAAGCTGATACTGTATACTTCAGTGTTCTTTGGCTCAAGCAATGGTGTTATGGTGATGGGGATTTAGGTAAGATTAATTTTATTTTATTTTAAATAATTTATTATCTGCCTAAAACCTAGGCAGCTTACAATAAAAATATTCATAGTAACTTTAAAAACAAATGCATTAAAACCAAAAATCATCATCTGATATGACTTTGTTATCAGTTCCAGATATCTCAGCTAAATTGGAAGATATGGGTTATTTTTGTTTACAACAGCTAGAGAACTGGTCATCAAGTGTGAAGATGATATTAAACAAGGATAAAAATTAAATTTCTCTGGTTTGGGTCTCAAGTACCGTCCACTGCATTTGCAACATGGTGGTGACAGTTGTTTTTTTTTAAGTTCAATATATTTATTGGTTTTATAAAGAAGTAACAAAGAAGTACATGACTGAGTCATATAAAGTGATAACAAGTCAATAAAGAGAAGAGAAAATGGAACAGTCAAGAGCAAAGGAACAGCAGTCAATAGCACAAGATGACATTAGTACAATTCTACATTCATAGAGTGCATGCAATCCAAAATAACACAAGCAGAATAATCCATCAGGTATTAAGAGTCAAGGAATCACAGTAAGAGGATAACAAGTGCCAGACAGCATCATGTGTGTGAAGAGTACCATGTTTCTCAGCAAAGCATCTTTCATATCTCATAAATAGACAAACATTATTCCACCATGACATATATGACAAATTGTCAGCATGTTTCCAGTTGGTAAGGACAAGTTTCAGAGCAACCATTAACAGACATCTCTATAGTTTAGCAGCAGAATCATCAAGCATAGTATTTAAGCCATGGCTGCCATAAATAATGATAGCCAATGTCAGCTCTTCCTTAATACCAATAATTACAGAGAAGGTTTTCCAAATTTGAAGCCAGAAGGTATGGACAGGCAGGCAATGAAATATCATATGATCCAGCGTTCCAACATCTGCCTTACAAGAGATTTCAGAGTTAGGGATCTTCGCTAATTTATAGGGCGTCCAGAACGCCCTGTGCAACAAGTAGAAAATGGATTGTGGAATGGATGAGGAGTGAAGTGATGTATGAACCTCCTTCCAAATTTTGGGCCAAATAGAGGATTTCAAAGCAGCACCAGTGTCATGCGCCCAAACATCCCATAAGCCTAGCGATAAGACACATTTCATATCAATGAGCAAGGAGTACCAAGTTGCAATCTGACCCTTATGTTTACATGCTACAAGTTCTTACAGTCTCCATATGGATGGTTTGGTTTGTTTGATATTAGGCAAGGTATAACCAGCCTTGATTGCATGACACAATTGTAACCATCTGAAATAATGCGTATGAGATAGATTATAAGTTCTACATAGAGTTTCAAACGGAATCCAAGAACTGTCACAGTAATAATAATAATAATTTATTTCTTATATACCGCTATACCGTGAAGTTCGAAGTGGTTTACAATAAAGATACATTTGACAGTACATGGGATAGAAACGGTTTACAATAAAGATACGTTTAGTCAGTACATGGGATGCAAGTGGTTTACATTAAAGATTCATTTTGTCAGTACATGGGATACAAGTGGGTTACAGTAAAGGTATACTTTGTCAGTACATAGGATGCAAGTGGGTTACAATACAAGTGGTTTACTATCAAGGTGAGTAAGAAAGGATATACCAGATCTCTTCCAAGAAGACCAATTAACAGGTTTGTCTTGAATTTTAATTTTGTTGTTGTTCCATAGGTATATATAAAACTTTCATATCCATCGAACTGTATTAATAAATTAATCTGAGATACTTACCATTGTTAATTTTGAATCTAGTATAATCCCTAAACTTTTCAATGAGGACTTCAAATTAAAACTGTTACCACCAGTGGTCATAGTCTTGCTAACTATCTTAAAGGCAGGAGGGATAAAACAAATATAACTGCCATCCGAAATGATGAAGATGCTGTATTAACTGACCCAAAGGACATTCTGTCTGCTTTTCAATGTTACTACAAACAACTATACACCTCCGAATTAGATCCTGCTGGTGACATTTATGGTTTTCTTTCTAAGTTGCCACACACCACTGTTGTAGACAATGACAACCTCTCACTTAGTCAAGCTCTTACTCTCACAGAACTTCTTGAGGTCATCACATTAATGGCCAAAGCAAAAACCCCTGGCCCTGATGGTCTCACAGTTGAGTTTTATGTTGCTTTTAATGAGCAATTGTTACCTCATTTATTGAATTTCTTTAACCATCTCATATCTTCAGGTGATGTTAGGGGTTCCTTCACTGAAGCCACCATTATTGTGTTACCTAAGCCCAACAGAGATCCATTAAGTGTGTCCAATTACAAACCCTTATCGATGATTAACACCGATGTAAAAATATACGGCAAGTTGTTGGCTAACAGACTTCAGAAGGTTCTCCCTACACTTATATCTGTGGACCAAAATGGTTTCTTGGCTAATCGACTCTCTAGTGACAACACACGTATGTTTATCAATGTTATAGCACGAGCTCAATCTATATCAGACCCTCTGGTTGCTATGAGCCTTGACGCTGAGAAAGCGTTTGACAGGATCGAATGGCCTTATTTGTTTCAAGTTTTAAGTTTCAAGTTCAAGTTTATTAAATTATTTGATTAAACGCTTTTCAGGATACAAAGCGTTTTACAAAGAAATAAAATTCGATTTCTTAAATCATAAATACATCGTTAATAAAAATAATAACTTTAAAATTAAAAACGAACTGGGATAACAAACACATGGAACAATAGGAAAGGAGGGAAAAGAAAAAATACAATAAAAAAAAAAAAAAAAAAAAAAGTGTTAATCAAATTAGGTTAGAACATAAGGATGATGTGAGAAAAGAATTTGCAAACTTGAAAATCCAAAAAAGGGGATATATAATCAGAATTTAATACAAAACGATGAGATTAGGAATCAACAGAAAAATAAACTTTTAGTTAAAGGCTTCTTTAAAAAGAAAACACTTTAAACTATTTTTGAATTTTTTCAAATCTTGTTCAAGTCTTAAATAAAGAGGGAGTGAGTTCCAAATGGTAGGGGCTGTAACCGAAAAAATCAGGTCACGGCGAGTACCGATGATTTTTAAAGAGGGAACATATAGGGATGCTTGTGAGGATGATCTGAGAGCTCTTGACGGGCTGTAAGGAATCAGAAGCCTATCTATAAATGCAGGAGTATTGTTTCTTAATGTCTTAAAGACTAATAGTGCTATTTTGTATGTGATCCTATATGAAATTGGCAGCCAGTGAGCGTTTTGAAGCAGAGGTGTAACATGATCGAATTTTTTTGAACCTGAGATTACCTTTATTGCAGTGTTTTGTATGATTTGGAGGCGCCTTATATCCTTAAGATATGCCCCCTTTAACAAGGAATTGCAGTAGTCTAGTTTTGAAATCACTAGAGAATGAATTAAAGTATTGAGCGAAAATGAATCGAGAAGGGGAACCAATGAACGAATCATTCTCAGTTTATAGAAACAATTTTTCACCAAAGCACTGATGTGTAATCGGAAAGAGAGATTATTGTCTAAAATGACACCTAAGATTTTTGTATTGGTGGTGAGGTATAGAGGTTTGTTATCTATTAAGATAAAATGGTTTGGCTTTGATCCTACTTTTATTGCTATGCTTCGGATCCTATATACAGCTCCGCTTACGAGAATATATATCAACGGTATCTTCTCTGCTCCTTTTTCTCCTGGAAGAGGTACTCATCAGGGATGCCCGCTGTCTCCTCTTCTATTTAACTTGGCATTGGAACCACTACTCATAGCCCTCCGTGTTCATCCTGATATAAAGGGGATTCATTGTAAAGAGCGAGATATTAAGTTATCTGCATACGCAGATGATGTGTTAATGTATGTGACTGTTGCATCAATTAACCATGTACTCGGAACTATTGATTCTTATTCCATCATATCTGGCTATAAGATGAACTTATCCAAAACTGAAGTGATGTCTCTAAATTCTCCTAAAGCCTATGATTCAATCCCAAAATTTGGACTGCACTGGTCGGGAAGAAAGATCAAGTATCTCGGTGTTTATTTTGCCCCAACAATTGAAGAAACTGTATGCTACAATGCAGAACACCTTATATCTCCTCTGTCGCGCAACTCACTTCTCGCTGGTCTCCTTTTCGACTTTCGTGGTGGGGTTGACTTGATACGATTAAGATGATGATTTCTCCGATTATAAATTACACTTTGAGTATGATTCCTGTTTATTTACCAAGATATACTTACAAACATATTGAAACATTGCTTACAAAATTTTTGTGGAATAACATGACGCCTCATATCAGTCTTCAGAAATTGAAAAAAGAAAAATTAGAAAGAGGTGTCCATTTTTCCAGTTTTTATGAATATCATACTGCCATGCTATTACGGCAGGGCTCATATTGGACACCTGGAAGTTGCCCTACGAATGTGCCATCTTGGCTGTTACTTGAAAAGGAATGTACTGATGATGACATTTTTTGCTCCACTTACACTGAATCTACAGTTACCAGCTGTTCTGAACCGATCCATTCTACTAAAATGGCTCTCCGGTATACTGATCAATTACTGAAAACTAAATGGGTTGATACGTTTTATATATACCTATGGAACAACAACAAAATTTAAATTCAAGGCAAACCTGTTAATTGGTCTTCTTGGAAGAGATCTGATATATCCTTTCTTACTCACCTTGATAGTAAACCACTTGTATTGTAACCCACTTGCATCCTATGTACTGACAAAATATACCTTTACTGTAAACCACTTGCATCCCATGTACTGACTAAACGTATCTTTATTGTAAACCGTTTCTATCCCATATACTGTCAAATGTATCTTTATTGTAAACCACTTCGAACTTCACGGTATAGCGGTATATAAGAAATAAATTATTATTATTATTACTGAGACAGTTCTTGGATTCCGTTTGAAACTCTATGTAGAACTTATAATCTATCTCATACGCATTATTTCAGATGGTTACAATTGTGTCATGCAATCAAGGCTGGTTATACCTTGCCTAATATCAAACAAACCAAACCATCCATATGGAGACTGTATGAACTTGTAGCATGTAAACATAAGGGTCAGATTGCAACTTGGTACTCCTTGCTCATTGATATGAAATGTGTCTTACCGCTAGGCTTATGGGATGTTTGGGCGCATGACACTGGTGCTGCTTTGAAATCCTCTATTTGGCCCAAAATTTGGAAGGAGGTTCATACATCACTTCACTCCTCATCCATTCCACAATCCATTTTCTACTTGTTGCACAGGGCGTTCTGGACGCCCTATAAATTAGCGAAGATCCCTAACTCTGAAATCTCTTGTAAGGCAGATGTTGGAACGCTGGATCATATGATATTTCATTGCCTGCCTGTCCATACCTTCTGGCTTCAAATTTGAAAAACCATCTCTGTAATTATTGGTATTAAGGAAGAGCTGACATTGGCTATCATTATTTATGGCAGCCATGGCTTAAATACTATGCTTGATGATTCTGCTGCTAAACTATAGAGATGTCTGTTAATGGTTGCTCTGAAACTTGTCCTTACCAACTGGAAACATGCTGACAATTTGTCATATATGTCATGGTGGAAAAATGTTTGTCTATTTATGAGATATGAAAGATGCTTTGCTGAGAAACATGGTACTCTTCGCACAAATGATGCTGTCTGGCACTTGTTATCCTCTTACTGTGATTCCTTGACTCTTAATACCTGATGGATTATTCTGCTTGTGTTATTTTGGATTGCATGCACTCTATGAATGTAGAATTGTACTAATGTCATCTTGTGCTATTGACTGCTGTTCCTTTGCTCTTGACTGTTCCATTTTCTCTTCTCTTTATTGACTTGTTATCACGTTCCAGTTTTCTACCACTCTCTCAGTAAAGAAGAACTTCTTAACGTTTGTACCAAATCTATCCCCTTTTAACTTTAGAGAGTGCCCTCTCGTTCTCTCTACCTTGGAGAAGGTGAACAACCTGTCTTTATCTACTAAGTTTATTCCCTTCATTATCTTGAATGTTTCGATCATGTCCCCTCTCAGTCTCCTCTTTTTAAGGGAGAAGAGGCCCAGTTTCTCTTATCTCTCACTGTATGGCAACTCCTCCAGCCCCTTAACCATTTTAGTCACTCTTCTCTGGACCCTTCGAATAGTACTTTATCCTTCTTCATGCACAGTGACCAGTGCTGGACGCAGTATTCCAGGTGGGGGCCCGGTACAGCAGCATGATAACCTTCTCTGGTATCAACATATTTCATCCATTGTACGTACTCCAAAGATAGATGCTTTAACACCTCGGATCTTAATGAGTGATGTGAACGATACCATGTCATAGCTTGCAACAGGTATCTCCCCCCCATTGTGAACAGCCTGAAAAATCAACACCAGTGCTTTGAACACAATTCTATTCTTAATGGACAGGCAATGCAATTGCTGCAGAAGGGTGTGTGTGTGTGACATATTCAAACCTACCACTTCTACATACAAGATGTGCAGCAGCATTCTGGGTAACCTGCAATGCTCTATACCTAGAGAATACAATCCCAAGGTACAGATCATTGCAATAATCCAACTTTTGTAATATTATGCTCAGAACCACAATCCGAAAATCTTATTTTGGTAACATTGGTTTCAATCTGCTTAAAAGCCTCATGAAAAAGGAGGACTTTATCACAGCCAAAACTTGATCTCTCATTGACAATGTTGAGTTCAACCAAATGCTCAATAGTTTGATTTTCTTCCTCACTGGAATTTTCATTTCATTCACTACAATTTCATCTGGTTGTGCTGGGACTTCCACTCTCCCCAGCATCAACAATTCAGTTTTGGCCAAATTCACAACTACTTTCTGAAATGACATCTATGCATTCTGTTCTCGAACAGTATCAATTTATCTTTCAATTCACTTTGCCAGTCAGACATTGAAAAAAATTTGAATGTCATTGGCATATAATCGATAGCTAACACATAATTCCCTAAATATATCTCCCAAGGAGGCCAAATAAAGATTGAAACGTAGCACAGAGAGCTGAACCCTGCAGTACTCCTTTACAAACTGGCATAATTTTAGAAACAGATCCTATACTCTTTATCTGAATTGACCTGTCTCAAAAATAAGAGGTGAATGAACCAATCATACACCGGACCCACCAATACCCATTACTGCCAATTTTCTTACTAGAATGTCACCACACACAGTATCAAAAGCTAAATACATGTCTAATGAAAACACAATTCAAGTATATAAGAACATAAGAACATAAGAAGTTGCCTCCACTGGGTCAGACCAGAGGTCCATCTTGCCCAGCGGTCCGCACCCGCGGCGGCCCATCAGGTCCACGACCTGTGAAATGGTTTATGAACACCTCTACAACCTACCTCAAGTTCTATCTGTACCCCTCTATCCCCTTATCCTCCAGGAACCTATCCAAACCCTCCTTGAACCCTTGTACAGAGTTCTGGCCTATCACATCCTCTGGAAGTGCGTTCCATGTGTCCACTACCCTCTGGGTAAAAAAAGAACTTCCTAGCATTTGTTCTAAACCTGTCCCCTTTCAATTTCTTCGAGTGACCCCTAGTGTTTGTGGCTCCCCATAGTTTGAAGAATCTGTTCATTATTTACTTTCTCTATGCCCTTTAGGATTTTGAAGGTTTCTATCATGTCCCCTCTAAGTCTCCTCTTCTCTAGGGAGAACAGACCCAGCATTTTTAACCTGTCAGCGTATGAAAAATTTTCCATACCTTTTATCAGTTTAGTCGCCCTCCTCTGCACTCCCTCGAGTACCGCCATGTCCTTCTTGTGGTACGGCGCCCAGTACTGCACACAGTACTCCAGGTGCGGGCGCACCATTGCGCGATATAGCGGCATAATGACTTCTTTCGTCCTGGTTGTGATACCCTTTTTGATGATGCCCAGCATTCTGTTTGCTTTCTTTGAGGCTGTCGCACACTGCGCCGATGGTTTCAGTGATGTGTCTACCATCACCCCCAGGTCCCTTTCAAGGTTACTCACCCCTAGCAGTGTTCCCCCCATTTTGTAGCTGAACATCGGGTTCTTTTTCCCTACATGCATGACCTTGCATTTCTGTACGTTAAAACTCATTTGCCACTTGTTTGCCCAGTCTTCCAGTCTCGTTAGGTCCCTTTGCAGGTCTTCACAGTCTTCCGTGTTTCTAACCCTCTGCAGAGTTTGGTGTCATCGGCAAATTTGATAACCTCACATTTTGTCCCCGTCTCCAGATCGTTTATAAATATATTGAACAGTAGAGGTCCCAGCACTGACCCCTGCGGAACTCCGCTCGTGACCCATTGCCAGTCTGAGTATTGGCCTTTTATTCCAACCCTCTGTTTCCTGCCTGCCAACCAGTGTTTGATCCATCGGTAGATATCCCCTTGCACCCCGTGGTTCCACAGCTTTTTATGTAGCCGTTCGTGAGGTACCTTGTCGAAGGCTTTTTGGAAGTCAAGGTAAATGATGTCTATGGATTCCCCCTTGTCCATCTGGCTGTTTATTCCCTCAAAGAAGTGCAGCAAGTTCGTGAGGCACGACCTTCCCTTGCAGAAGCCATGCTGGCTCGCCTTCAGTTGTCCATTGTTTTCTATGTGTTCACAGATTGCATCCTTTACCATTGCTTCCATCATCTTTCCCGGAACCGAGGTCAAGCTCACAGGCCTGTAGTTTCCCGGGTCACCCCTTGATCCCTTCTTGAAGATGGGCGTGACATTTGCTATTTTCCAGTCTTCTGGGATCTCCCCAGTTTTTAGGGAGAGGTTACATATTTGTTGAAGTGTCTCTGCTATTTTGTTTCTCAGTTCTTTTAGTACCCTCCCTATATCCTTTTAAACTTAATACATTATATGTGAACTAACTTTAGAAGTGCTCAGGGAAGCCGCAAAAGGGAACACGCCCCAAAATGCAAACCCCCTTGGTTTATCACTTCACTTCCTCCTACATTGACAGTCTGTTTAAATAATCTTCTTATATTATTTTAATGTGATTTTCTTCTTTAAATAAAGTGCTTAGTGCTTGAAATTCATGCTTCAAATCATTCTTTAGGTCTATTCACATCTTGTTTTATCTTATCGCTATAATACCTATCCCTTTCTATCTTACAAAATTCATGATATTCAAACTGCCTAAAATGATAATCATAAATCATCCACATTCATGGCCTTTCTCCAAATATGCTCATATTTGCTTAACTCTCTTCACAGACTAAGAGGAGGCTCAGTTTTCCATAAACACTTCATGTTTTGCTATAGTTTGTCATCAACGGAGCATCATCATACAATGATGCATACCACTCATACCAATACAGATACATCATCATTCTCCAAACGCTCTAAAGCAGGAAAACATCTATCTTTTAGAGTCTATATCAAACTTGGGGTGAACAGATACTGTATTATTCACTCCTGGTGTTTTCTCTGCCCCTCTACCTATTTATAGAGTAAAACCTACTAAGAAATGATCTGACCAGGCCACTTGCTATATCACAGCTGATTGACACAAATTGCCCATCATTTCAAATGGCAGAAATACCAATGTTTCCTTATATTTTTGGTCTCTACAGGGGAGGTGGGGGTGGTTAGGGACATAGTTTGCTGTGTCAGATTTTGACTTGGATTAATGTAGGCTATATTGGTGTCAGTGTATTGATTGGCTAGTTAATAAAAAATAAAAAATTGGTTACATATACAGTGAATTCAGTATAGCTCCCTTTTCTTAAATACTTTTTTCTGTATGTGTAAATATCTCTAACACCTTCTCTGACTTCATGGCTACTTGTCTCTCTAAAGGCATATCCCTCATTAGTAAGGTACTCTTAAGCCTCCTTAAATATAACATTTGCCAGCAAAGAAACTGAATGCTTGAAAGCAGCTTTTCTCCACTGTAGTGAATTCAGCGATGGAAAAGCTGTGATTGTAACTGTTGATAAATTATAGGAAAATATATCAGATTGTATCCTAGATTTTGTAAAACTCATTGGTTTTGAGTCCAGTGGTGCTGTTACATTGTTAAAAGATAAGGTAAAGAGATTGCTAGTAACCTGTCACTGCAAAAATATAGTATAGCGCATGCACCAGCAGCACAAATATTTAAATAATTGGTTAGATTCAATTATCTACTAAGAAAGCCATTTTCATTTTCTAATTCTTTTCTGTTAGGATGGCAGGGCTATGGAAAATTTCATACCCTTTTGAAGAATCTACAAATAAAACTGGAGAGGTGAAGTGATACAAGATGGCTGTCTTATGACTACCCGGTAAACTGCTCAATCACTCTGTCACAGCCTTATCAGTGTGACAACTGCACTGGAAAGAGAAGTTGCTGAGAGAGATGTCAGAGCTGAAGGCTTAAGTAAAGCCATTAATACTTGAGAATCTGCTGCTGCCATTATGAAAAGTGATATGTTGCCTATCTTGACTACTGTCTCAAAATTCTGATGGCAAAGTGGTGCAGATTTCACAGTCAAGGAAGCTCTTTAAAACACTTAAGCAATCTATTGCATTCCTCAAATTTATTATCAAGCCTAAGGTCTGCTTTAAGCACCATTAGTGCTTTAGCTAGTGAGTAATCAGCTCTTAGAATAAGAAACACACATAGAGGTCAATTATCAAAGAAAGGATAGACCACCTTAAAATTTACCTATAATTTTCACATCAATTAAAAAAATCATAATCATAGTAGAATCATATCATCATATTACTAATTTATCTTTTGTCTCCAAATGGCTGAGAGCATGGTGGCTATCCAACTTCTGAACTCTCTGGAGAAGACTAGTAACATTGCTTCCACATGAAGCCACTTTCTTCAAACATCAAAGTAAAGTAAAGAGCTCTCTTAGGAATGGCCACTTTCTTCAAACATCAAAGTAAAGTGAAGAGCACTCTTAGGAATGGCCACTTTCTTCAAACATCAAAGTAAAGTGAAGAGCTCTCTTAGGAATGGCCACTTTTATTCAGACTGACTTAAGACTAGAATAACAAAATAAATATGGTATCATTTGATCTTACTGCAGCTTTCAATCTAGTTGATTATAATATACTACTCATAAGCATTGGAATGGGGGGGGGGGGGAGCCACGGGTGCCTTGGCACCCCCAAAAATCTGGAGTGGGAGACCACAATATCTTTTCACTCCCAACACGCTACTGCTGGTCTGCAGCAGGAAAAACAAAGAAAAAGACTTCACTGTTCAAACTTGTGTCTTCCGGGCCTGCTCCTGAAGAGGAAATAATGTAAGAGAGGACATGGCCAGCAACTGTGAATGTAAACAGTGTGGCCCTGCAAACCAACAACAGCTGCTGCGGAGGTTGAGGAGTTGAGAGGAGATAGAGGGGTAGACACCAGACAGATACTGGAGGAAGAAAGAGGAGCAGATGCTAGATGGAGGGGGGAGAGTAAACAAATGCTGGATAGAAAGGAGGAATGGGTAGATGCTAGAAGGGGGAGGAAGGGGAGTGGCATTGGATGAGGGGGAGAGAAGGGACAGATGCTGGATAAAAAAGGGGAGGAAGGGGACAAATACTGGACAGAAAGGGAGAAGGAATAGACTCTGAATGGAAGTGGGGGGAGAGAAAGGGGCCAGACTCCGAATGGAAGTGGGGGGGGGAGAAAGGGGCAAGACTCAGAATGGAAGTGGGGGGGGGAGAGAAAGGGGCCAAACTCTGAATGGAAGTCGGGGGGGGGGGGGGAGAAAGGGGCCAGACTCTGAATGGAAGTCGGGGGGGGGGTGGAGAAAGGGACCAGACTCTGAATGGAAGTTGGGGGGTGGACAGCAAGGGGCCAGACTCTGAATAGAAGTGGGGGGAATAGAAAGGGGCCAGACTCTGAATGGAAGTGGGAGGAGAGAGGGGCCAGACATTGAATAGAAGAGAGAAAGCACCAAGTGGAAGGGAAAGAGAGAGGAGGCTGGCATTGAATGGAAAGGGGGGGTGAGAGAGAGAGAGGCGCAAATGCTGGATGGAAAGGAGAGAAAGAGAGTGGGGGCAGATGCTGGATGGAGAGAAAACCAGATGGAAATGAGAGGGAAGAAGATAAAAAGGGCAGATGCTAGACAGAAGGGAGACAGAGGGCACACGCTAGAAGAGGTAGAGGGGGGCAAATGTTTGATGGAGGAAAAGAAAGAGGATAGAGTTAGTAAGAGACTGTGACATAAGAGGAACTGAAATAGGAGAGCCAGAGTGAGGAAAACAGATAGCAAACTGTATGCAAATGTAAAAATAAAGAGAATTTGCTGGGACAAAGCCTTGGTGGGATCACATGTGCTTATAGCACTGCAAATCTTATAAGACCTAAGTAATCCTTAATTGTATATCCCTGATTTTGTTTAAGCATAGAATCTAATACCTTCCCTTTCCCTTCAATTTTCTACTCTACTTTCAGCTAGTAAAAAAAACACATTAATTTAAAAAAACTTCTCTCTTACTTTACTTTCTTGGGAAATTTAGTTCTTATCAGCTTGGTTCTCTGCTGAATTAAGGACTTTAGTCCCACCCACCCTCCAAATCCCCCATCTATCAACCCAATAATCAAGAACACTTCACAGCCAATTCCCATACCAACCAATCAGGATGACTTTTGCTCAATGCAACCATTGTGGTGTTTTAATAATAATAATAATAATAATAATAATAGTTTATTTTTATATACCGCCATACCCATGTGAGTTCAAGGCGGTTTACATTGAGTTACATTAGGATCTGCATAGACAGGCAGATTTACAATTATTTGTCAGAATTACAGAGTTGTTATTAGAATTACAGATTTGTTATTAGAATTACAGATTTGTTATTAGAATTACAGAGTAACATAGTTTCAATTATTTATCAGCTTAATTTGAACTAGACAGAGGATGCGGAAAGAGGGGAAGAAAAAGGAGCAGGCCTCATGAGGGGGCCAGATTGGGGAGGGGGGGAGGTATTGTCAGGGGGGGGGAACCTTTCGGGTCTTGTTTGTGGAATAGGTAAGTTTTAAGTGATTTTCTGAACCCGAGGTAATTGGGGGCCTCTAGTATCATTTGTGCTAGCCATGGGTTCAGCTTGGCTGCTTGGAAGGCGAAAGTTCTGTCAAGGAATCTTTTGAAGAGACAATGTTTGGGTGAGGGGAAGGCGAACAGCTGAGTACGACGGGATTTGTTGTTGGTGCGGTAGAGGTTGAAGTGAGGATTGATGTAACTTGGTGAGGACCCATTTACCGCCCTGTAACAGAAGCATGCGAATTTGTAAAGGACTCTAGACTCGAAAGGCAGCCAGTGGAGTTGGTGGTAGAATGGGGTGACATGTTCCCATTTCTTTAGGCCAAAGATGAGGCGCACGGCGGTATTCTGGATTATTTTTAGTCTCCTGGTTGTTTTCTTTGTGGCGTTAAGGTAAATGATGTTGCAATAATCTAGAATACTGAGGATGGAGGATTGTACAAGAAGGCGGAAGGAAGTGTCATTGAAGTATTTTTTTATGGTGCGAAGTTTCCAAAGTGCAGAGAAGCTTTTTCTGACGACGAGGTCGGTGTGCTTTTCTAAGGAAAGGTTTTTGTCCAGCGTGACTCCCAGGATTTTTAAGGTTGGTTCGAGGGGGAAGGTCGTACCTTTCAGTTGAATTGTGGTTTCTTTGATTTTGTCATTGGGGGTGGCTAGGAAGAATTTAGATTTATCGGGGTTTAATTTCAGTCTGAATGCTAGCATCCGGAGTTCGATTTGGTTGAGAATGTTTGTAGTGTGGTCGAGTATTTCATGTGACAAGTTAGTGAGTGGGATGGATATTGTGATGTCGTCTGCATAAATAAAGAATTTGAGCTTGAGGTTATGAAGAAGGTTGCCTAGGGAGGCCAGGTAGATGTTGAAAAGGGAGGGGGATAAGGGGGAGCCCTGCGGGACCCCGCAGGTGTTGTCCCAGCTGTAAGAGAAATTTTTAGTTCCAAGGCATACCATCTGGAGATTTAGGGCCTGCCCCATCTGTCTTCAGCTTTCTAGTATTAAGGAGGAGATCTGTAAGCTTAAAGCAGCTTCCATCACTGCAATTAAAGCAGCTTCCATCACGCTACAGAACCAAAAAGCAACTTCCATCACTCCACAGAATCATACCAATTTACCAGCACTGCTTCAAAAAATAAAACAATCTAGGAATAAATGGATCATAGTAGGGTCAGGTAGACTGTGACATAGAAATATCCACCCTCACAGTTGTTGCACCTATAGAATACTTATATTCCATTATAGCATTGCAATACTCAAGAAAAAAGAACTGAGATGGAACCAGAA
This sequence comes from Geotrypetes seraphini, assembly GCF_902459505.1. Classification (NCBI taxonomy): domain Eukaryota; kingdom Metazoa; phylum Chordata; class Amphibia; order Gymnophiona; family Dermophiidae; genus Geotrypetes; species Geotrypetes seraphini. The sequence goes on along the minus strand of NC_047084.1, from coordinate 220,399,809 downwards.
CCAATGAAGGTAACTCAAGAAGAAAAGCACTCCCAAAGGAAAAATAAAACCACCGGCCCTGGATGAAATGATCCCCGCAATGGGCCCTCTCCCTGCCCAAGAGACTCATATCTGTCATCAGAGTGATCCACTCCTTGATCTTGAGGGGCATGCTCTTGTTGGGAGAAGCTCCCCAAAACCACCAGAACACGTTGTTCCACACCAATTCCGTCCAGGGAAGAGGCATCTGAAGGGAATGATGTTGCAGGGACCATCGGGAAAGGAGGGACTGCTGTAGTGGGTGCATGTATGCCCGAGCTCAGGACACGACCTCCAGGGAGGCTGACATAGATCTCAGGACCTGCAGATACTGCCAAGCCGCTGGACTCAGAATCATCTGAAGACCCTCAATCTGTTTCTGAAGCTTCTGTTTGCATGGTAATCCAACATCTGAGAACAAGCCAGCATGGATTCTGTAAGGGAAGGTCATGCTGTTTCTGTTTCTTTGAGGGAATAAGCAGTCGGGTGGACAATGGGGAACCCATAGACATCATTTACCTCGATTTTCAAAAGGCTTTCGACAAGGTGCCACATGAAAGGCTGCTTAGGAAGCTGTGGAACCACGGGGTGGGAGGGGATGTGCACAGATGGATCGAGCACTGGTTGTCGGGTAGACTGCAGAGGGATGGAGTAAAGGGACAATATTCTGACTGGCGGGGAGTCACGAGCGGTGGGCCACAGGGATCGGTGCTGGGGCCGTTACTCTTCAACATATTTATCAATGACCTTGAAAAGGAGGCAAAGTGCGAGGTTATAAAATTTGCAGACGATACCAAACTGTGCGGCAGAGTTAGATCCAGGGAGGAGTGTGAGGACCTGCAAAGGGACCTGGACAAGCTGGAAGACTGGGCAAACAAATGGCAAATGCGCTTTAACTTGGAAAAATGCAAGGTCATGCATATAGGGAAAAAGAACCCGTTGTTCAACTACAAATTGGGGGGGGCATTGTTGGGAGACAGCAGTCTAGAGAGAGACTTGGGTGTGCTGGTGGATGCATCACTGAAGCCATCTGCACAGTGCGCAGCAGCCTCGAAAAAAGCCAACAGGATGCTGGGCATCATAAAGAGGGGCATAACAACCAGGACGTGGGAAGTCATCATGCCATTGTATCGAGCGATGGTGCGTCCGCATTTGGAATACTGCATTCAATATTGGTTGCCGTACCTCAAGAAGGACATGGCAGTACTTGAGAGAGTCCAAAGGAGAGCAACGAAACTGGTAAGAGGGCTGGAACACTGTCCATACGCCGAGAGGTTGGATAGGCTGGGGCTCTTTTCTCTGGAAAAAAGGAGGCTCAGGGGAGATATGATAGAGACCTTCAGGATCATGAGGGGCATAGAGAGGGTGGATAGGGACAGATTCTTCAGGCTGAAGGGGACAACAGGTACGAGAGGGCATTCGGAGAAACTGAAGGGAGATAGGTTCAAAACAAATGCAAGGAAGTTTTTTTTCACACAAAGGGTCGTGGACACCTGGAATGCACTACCGGAGGAAGTGATCAGGCAGAGTACAGTACAAGGATTCAAACAGGGACTGGACGGATTCCTGAGGGATAAAGGGATCGTGGGATACTGAGAGAGGTGCTGGGATGTAACACAGGTATAGAAAGCTAACCAGGTAATAAGTATAGAAACCCAACCAGGTCGTGCATGTGCAAGACCGGAGGGTTAGGACTTCGATGGGAAGATAGGACTCAATGGGAAACCAAGGTGGCAAGGTGGCAAGGTGACCTGTTTGGGCCGCCGCGGGAGTGGACTGCTGGGCAGGATGGACCTATGGTCTGACCCGGCGGAGGCACTGCTTATGTTCTTATGAATTAGCTGGCTTTTCCTGAAGCTTACAATCCAGCCCATGCACTGCAGGAGAGACATCACAGTCTTCACTGTCTGCTCACACTCTAGTCTTGATGACACCCTGATCAAACAAATCATCCAGGTATAGATGAACCAGAACCCCCATTCTGCGAAGATATGTCACTACCACTGCCATCACATTGGTGAAGGTAAAAGGGGCCGCTGACAACCCGAATGGTAGGGCCGCAAACTGGAAATGCTACTACAGAACATGACATCTCAGATACTTCTGGTGCCCGGGGAAGAAAGGAATATACAGATAGGCTTCCGTCAGACCCAGGGAAGTCAGAAACTCTCCCAGAGCCGTTGCTGTAAAGACCGAATGCACCGTTTCCATGTGAAAGTGCAGAATCCATAGAAATGCATTGACTAACTTGAGATCCAGGATGGGTCTCCAGTCTTTTGAGTCTTTCTTTGGCATGATGAAGTATAGGGAGTATCTGCTGGAACTTGAATCGCTTTCAGGAGCTGGTTCTACAGTCTGAATGTCCAAGAGATGCTGCAGTCTCCTTGATTTTTAATTTTTTCTCTGACCTTCTCACTGGAAAGTCCAAAAATAATTCCAGAGGGAGGTGGAAGAAGTCTATCTTGTATTCCTTCCATATGATGTCCAGCACCCATTTGTCCAAGGATATTTGCTCCCATTCCTGTAGGAATGCAGTCAGCCGCCCTCCAATGCGATAAGGTGCGGCTAAGACCCTGGCATCATTGTGACTTCTTAGAGAAGGTGCTGGAACGAACCTGAAACCTGTTCACATTTAGGGTTTGAATAATGCTTGTAGTTTTGAGAAAATCTCTGGCCAGACGAACCTGAGGAGTCTTGGTGAAACCTGCAGCAGGGACAAAAATTGCCACAACTTCTCCCAAAAACATGCCGAGACTCATTATCTAGAAAGGACTTAGGTTGTCAGTCTGCCACACTAGCTATCAGATCATCTAGTCCCTTGCCAAAAAGCATTTGACCCTTGAAAGGAAGTCTGCTGAGAGTCGCCTTAAAGCCAAATCTCCAGCCCAGTGGTGAATCCAGAGTGTTCTGCGAGCCAAAATAGGATAAGCTGACATCTTGCCTAACACTTGAATAGAAAGCATCACCTACATAGTCAACTCCTTCCAGTATTAACTGGGGGGAGACATCCTCCTCCTGACAAGCACGTGTTACAAAGGAAGCAACTGCAGCTGCCTTAATACCCAAAGTCACTTCAAAAAGCTTCCTCAGAACCAGGTCTATCCTGTGATCCTGAGAAACCTTCAACATAATCCCTCCTTCACTGGGGAGGGCAGTGTGCTTGGTCACCTGAGCCACCACCAAATCCACTTTCCGCTGCTCAAAGAGCTTCTGAAAATCCAGTGCTATGGGATAAAGCTTAGCCATGGCCTTAGACAGCCTAAAGGAACTCTCCAAAGTCACCCACTGCTCTGTAACCAGAGCTGTGAGCTCAAGATGTGATGGAAAAAAGGATGTCCAAGTATGACTGTACATTGAGATGTGGAGGGCTGAGCCTCCAAGTTCAGTTCCTTTATGGTGTCTGCTATAAAATGATGGATAAATGCTGACTTATATAGCCGATAAACAGAGTGGTGATCCCTTATCTCAGGGCTCTCAGAGATCAGCTGGCTAATCATATCACAAACAGTATCCAAGTCATCCAGGGTGGACACAGAATCCAGGGTATCAGCTCGTCAGAGCAGACCATCCAGATTCGTGATGACAGGGGAATTGGGAGCTTGAACAGGAACACCTACAAGGGAAGACCCTGACAGAGAAGGTGGTGCTGCTCCTATCGGCTGTGCTGCGTGGGCTGGGTCAATGAAATACGCTCTCCACGTGAGCTGAACAAATTCTGGGGAAAAGCTACACATCAGGGCATTTGGGGCTTTTGGGGGTGGGAGACCTGACCCTTATCCCAAGAAACGTGAAGAACTGCAGGGGGGCTCTGTATTCCTCTGCCAAGTGGGAGGAGCAGAGGAGAGTAAAATGAAGTGATGGATTTCTGCAACACCCAGTTTGAGGGTTGGAATGAATGACCTGTTTTATGACTCCAGAGTAGATGTAACAGAATGTCAGTTGGATTCTATTTATAACTAAAAAAAATTGTTAATTGAAATGGTGTATCTCTGGCAAATGAAATGATAGAAAGATGCGTTTTGTTGCATTTGAATTAGCATCTTGATTACCTACCAACTGAAAAACTCAGTTTCTAAGACTTGGTCCCTTTTCTTAGATTATGACACATATTTAAAAACATTTTTTAGTAGTTCAAAATGTAAGCTTGTTAGGACGAAAATTAGCTTTTGTTAATGGGTCTTTTCTCCACTAAACAAGACATGAATAAAACTAGCAAACATGCATCTGATAAATATTAGAGCAGTTAAGAAATCTTACCTGCAACAAATAACTGCCTTACATGATAAAGACAGGTCCAGAAAATACTGTCTAACTCCAAATGTCAGTGCATACTTCAGTGATTTACCATCAATAATGAGAGCAAAGTCATTTTCCTTCCTCAAAGCATTGCCGAGAGTAGTACAGTGATGACTTAAGATCTCTCTTGTGGCCTGTTACACAGTATATAAAAAGATAAATGTCAAAATTCCTTACATTATTAAAGCTGCTCCCTTTATACCTGCAGAGTAGTTAAGCAGGTCTTTACTGCATTACAAATAAGAACTAACATAAGAACATAAGAATTGCCGCTGCTGGGTCAGACCAATGGTCCATCGTGCCCAGCAGTCCACTCACGCGACAGCCCTTTGGTCAAAGATCAGCACCTTAACTGAAACTAGCCCTACCTGCATACGTTCCGGTTCAGCAGGAACTTGTCTAACTTTGTCTTGAATCCTTGGAGGGTGTTTTCCCTTATGACAGACTAAGGAAGAGCGTTCCAGTTTTCTACCATTAGATAAAAATCAATTCTTTACCTTTACTTGGAAAAAGGTACTCCATTGTTGGGGCCAAAGTTTAAAAAGAAACTACACAACATACTTTAAAAAGGCATGCATCTAAATAATTTGTAATGTTTTCATCTCAGAAAATCCAGTTCTAAATACAAAACAAACCTAACTAGTCTTATCCATGACTTATGCTAGACTAGGATTCAAAAATTTGTGTGTCCTAGCAAATGGGTAAAACAGCGCTGTAATTGCTCAATCAGGAACAAGAAAAAAGAAACAAGACAAAGATAGCACTTGCTTACTGCATTGCCCATTGACAGACTAAAAAACATAGATGATCGGCTGTACAACTTTGCCACTACTTCTCATCACTGTTGTTCACAGTACTAGATCAGATATGGGCAACTCCGGTCCTCGAGAGCAGGAATCCAATCGGGTTTTTAGGACTGCCCCAATGAATATGAATTAAAAGCAGTGCATGCAAATATCTCATGCATATTCATTGGGGAAATCCTGAAGACCCGATTGATTCCGGCCCTCAAGGACCAGAGTTGTCCATGTCTGAACTAGGTCAAAGTACTTAAGTAAAAGTAAAGCTAAATGCATATTTTGATTCTTAAATAAAATGAAAAACAAATTAAAACTTTTCTCAAGTAAAAGTCCCTAAAATAATACTTTTTGAGTAAAAAGTAAAAGTACTGCAACTACAATGTCTGTTCATCAAAAATTGCTAACAACTTTAGCTTCATCTCTGCTTTAATTTGGCCCAACTCATCTAAGCAGTTCAAACATAGGCAACTCCACAGTTCTTATAGGTTATATTCACTGAATAGCAAAATTCAAGATACAATGATCCACTGTTCAAATGATGAGTTTTGCAACAGCAAAATCCTTTTTCCAGGTTTGCTGTTTCATTTGTTTACTGAGGAATTGTCATTTATATCTTTCTTTCCACTTTTATTTTTTTTACTTTTAACTGCAAGCATCACATGTTAACTAGTTAAAGTAGTAAAAATTGGCAACATTACAGTACCCCTCTGAATCTGCAGTTTCAGTACCCGTGTTTTCGGTTATTTATGATTTTTTTTTTTAAAGAAACGCTGCATCTTGGACCTTCCCCAGACCTTACATGGTCTAGCGGTGATGCGGGACAGGATCGATCGTCCTACGCTCCTTGCCCGTACAGAGCTGTCATCAAAATGGCTGCCGTGAGTGCCCATTGTAGTCTCCCACCACATTTCAACTCCTTCCAGATGTTACCATCTAGACAATAATTCCTTGACGTAAACCCCCATGACAGAAAGCTGAGTAGCAGATTCTGCGGGGTTCAAGCTTTAATTCACTCAAGGATTCTGTAATGACTTCTACCAAAGTTGCTGGTTTAAAATGACAGCACACCGTTGGGTCCTCTCCCTGTCCAGAGCTGCCAAAGACTCTTGACTGGTGGCCCCCGGCTGAGACCCTGAATCCTCTAAAATAAAAGACTCACTGTGAGGGAGTAAAGACATTGAATATGACCCCCAGTCATTTTCTGACTGGGCCTCTGGCTCCTGTGGACACAGCATCATGGGAAAACCTCAACTTGCAATGGAAAACCCCCTTCCCAGGTACCAATATGTCCCCAGAGAGTGCAGGTTGACCCCGGTAAGCTAGATAGGCTTCAAACAGACTCACAAAATCAGGGGTAAAGCTATAAACAGGATGCCTAAAGGATCCCTGCAAGGGACACATCTTTTCTCCTCATGGGCTTTGAGGCATCTGCACATTTGTGTTTTGCTGAAGATGCCAAGTTGCAAACCAAGGGCTCTACAGAGGATTTTTGAAACAAAAAACAAGCCATTTGTGAGTCCATCACCCTAGAGGGACCAGAAACTGCTAAGCTCAGCGCTGCCCCATGGAACATGGACACTCAGCCGGTCATCCAGTGCAAATCTGATATCAATCGGGGTAAAACAACCTGGTTATCGATTTTAAACCAAACTGAGGCCTTCTGAGGCAGATAGAGGCTTTTAAAAGAAAATCAGTAAATCCAATGATGGCCATGGTGGCAGCATTTTAGAAACATAGAAACATAGAAAGATGACGGCAGAAAAGGGCCAAGGCCCATCAAGTCTGCCCACTATAGACCCTCCCCTTAAGATTAGCTAGTGTTTTGCCCTGACCCTCTTAGGGATCCCACATGGGCGTCCCATTTATTCTTAAAATCTGGCACACTGCTGGCCTCGATCACCTGCACTGGAAGCCCGTTCCACCGATCAATCACTCGCTCCGTGAAGAAATACTTCCTGGTGTCGCCGTGAAATTTTCCGCCCCTGAGTTTGAGCGGGTGCCCTCTTGTGGTTGAGGGGCCTCTAAGAAGGAAGATGTTATCTTCCACTTCTATACGTCCGGTGACGTATTTAAACGTCTCAATCATGTCTCCCCTCTCCCTGCGCTCCTCTAGAGTGTAGAGCTGCAAATTGTCTAGTCTTGCTTCGTACGGGAGACCTTTAAGCCCTGAGACCATTCTGGTGGCCATTCTTTGGACCGACTCAACCCTCTGCACGTCTTTGCGGTAGTGTGGCTTCCAGAATTGCACGCAGTATTCCAGATGAGGTCTCACCATGGCCCTGTACAATGGCATAATGACAGCAGGCTTTCTGCTGACAAAACTTCTACGGATGCAACCCAGCATCTGCCTTGCCCTTGAGGAAGCCTTCTCCACCTGATTGGCAGATTTCATGTCTGCACTAATGATTACTCCCAAATCTCGTTCCGCTGAAGTCCTGGTCAAGGTCTCCCCGTTCAAGGTATAAGTTCTGCACGGGTTTCTGTTACCTAGGTGCATGACCTTACATTTTCCAGCATTGAAGCCCAGCTGCCAGGTTGAGGACCAGCATTCCAATGTGCGCAGGTCCTGCGCCATACTATCTTGTAAATTGCCCTCGCTTACCATATTACATAGTTTGGCGTCGTCGGCGAATAATGTTACTTTACCTTGAAGCCCTTGAGTCAGATCTCCTATGAATATGTTGAAGAGGAGCGGACCCAAGACCGAGCCCTGAGGCACCCCGCTGGTCACCTCCGATGTCCCAGAGAAAGTACCGTTAACCATCACCCTCTGACGTCTGCCACTCAGCCAATCTCTGACCCATGCCGTCAGAGTCTCTCCTAACCCCATTGATTTCATCTTGTTTAGCAGTCTGCGGTATGGGACGCTGTCAAAAGCTTTACTGAAGTCCAGGTACACTATGTCCAGTGAATCTCCTTCGTCCAGTCTTTTTGTTACCCAGTCAAAGAAGCTGATGAGGTTTGATTGGCAGGACCTACCCTTGGTGAATCCATGTTGATTGGGGTCCCGTAGATTCCCTTCGTTCAAGACCGTGTCCAACTGGCGTTTGATCAGTGTTTCCATGATTTTGCATACTATTGATGTCAGACTCACCGGTCTGTAATTTGCAGCCTCTGTCTTGCAACCCTTTTTGTGTAGAGGAACGACGTTAGCTGTTTTCCAGTCCAAGGGGACTGTCCCTGTACTCAATGAGAGATTGAATAGTACGGCTAACGGTTCTGCCAGGACATCACCTAACTCCCTAAGCACTCTGGGGTGCATATTGTCCGGTCCCATGGCTTTGTCCACCTTGAGTTTTGTTAGCTCAAAGTAAACCTCGCTGGGTGTGAATTTAAAATTCCGAAACGGGTCTTTTGTGTTTGACTGTGGTTTCAATTGAGGGCCGGACCCTGGCGCCTCGCAGGTGAAGACCGAGCTGAAGTATTTATTTAGTATTTCTGCTTTTTCGGGATCTGATTCTGCGTAATTCCCGTCTGTTTTTTTCAGGCGTACTATCCCGTCTGTGTTTTTTTTCCTGTCACTGATATACCGGAAGAAGGATTTGTCCCCTTTCTTAATGTTGTTTGCTAGAGTTTCTTCCACTCTGGAGAGCTACTGTACACCAAAATTAAAAAATTCAGGAAAGGGGTTTTTGGAAGTGGAGTACCGTAAACCTAGTCACAGAAACCCCCCAAACTGAAATTAGAGACCCCCCAATGTCTCCCATAGCAGCAATAGACTGAATTCAGAGTTGTGCTGGTGCAGTGCCTGCTTCAGCTAAATCAGCAGCTGGGATATGGAGAAGAATACTGCATGTAAAAATGATACAAATGCATGTGTCTTTGGGCTGCCAGTCAGGGACACAGTTGGCACTTGGTAGAATCCTCAAGACCGATATGGGGCCACACAGCCTACGCTCAAGCTCTGGGAGTACTAGGAGCAAGCCCTGTTACCAGAAGCATAGACCCTGAGCCACCAAAAAAGTGTTAATGCAGACTTGCCAGGCAGGTGCCCTGTAAAAGGGCTGCCCTCTCAACTATAGACTTCTAATCTAGAGAGTCTGTGTCTTCTCCCAGGCAAAGCTGCCCCAATAATACTGGGGACCTCTGAAGCATCGAGAAGTCTCAAAATCTGGATAAACCCCTGAAATAATAAACCAGAATCAGCAGATCAAAAAATTACCTTCAAACTCACGTGTAGAAGGAAAAGCTGAGGAGCTACAGCTCAGACCAGGGATGTAGGAGATGGAGCAAAAAATGTAGATGATGTCTTCTACACAACTTGTGATTAAAGGAGAATAACCCATTGAGTTAAGACTTGGATGCCTTTTGCACTAGAAAATCTATTAATTATAGACTGGGTGACCAGAGAATTGGATAAAGGGAGTGCATTATATGTGGTGTATTTAGATTTTAGCAAAGCCTTTGATAGTGTTTTACACAGACGTCTAATAAATAAACTGAGTGCTCTTGTGATGGGTCCCAAAGTGATGGGATGGGTCAAGAACTGGTTCAGTGGAAGGCAACAGAGGTTAGTGATCAATGGAGATCACTCTGAGGAAAGGGATGTTACCAGTGGTGTGCCTCAAGGTTATGTTCTTGGGTCTGTTCTTTTTATAAACAATATTGCTAAAGGGCTATTGGGTAAGATTTGCCTCTTTGCGGATGATACCAAAATCTGCAATAGAGTAGACACCCCAAATGGGGTGAATAACATGAAGAAAGACCTTGCGGAGCTTGAAGTATGATCAGAAATTTGGCAGTTAAAATTTAATGCTAAGAAATGCAAGGTTATGCATTTGGGTTGCAAAAAACAGAGGGAACGGTACAATTTAGGGGGTGAAGAACTTATGTGCATGATAGAAGAGCAGGACTTGGGTGTAATGATCTTAAAGTGGCCAAACAGGTTGAAAAAGTGACAGCAAAAGCTAGAAGGATACTAGGGTGCATATGGAAAGGTATGGCCAGTAGAAAAAAGGAGGTATTGATGCCCCTGTATAAGACTTTGGTGAGACCTCATTAAGAATATTGTATACAATTTTGGAGGCCTCACCTTCAAAAAGATATAAAAAGGATGGAGTCGAACCAGAGGAAGGCTACTAAAATGGTGCGTGGTCTTCTTCATAAGGCATATGGGGACAGACAAATATCTCAATCTGTATACTTTGGAGGAAAGCGGGAGAGGAGAGATATGACAGAGATGTTTACATAGCTATGTGGCGTAAATGATCATGAATCGAGTCTCTTTCATTTGAAAGGAGGCTCTGGAATGAGAGCGCATAGGATGAAGTTAAGAGGTGATATGCTCAGGAGTAATCTAAGGAAATACTTTTTTATAGAAAGGGTGGTAGATGCATGGAACAGTCTCCTGGAAGAAATAGTGGAGACAGAGGCAGAGACTGTGTCTGAATTCAAGAAAACCTAGGATACGCACGTGGGATCTCTTAGAGAGAGGAAGAGATGATGGTTACTGCAGATGGGCAGACTGGATGGGCCATTTGGCCTTTATCTGCAATCATGTTTCTATGTTTCTAACTACATTGTTAAGCTACTTTTCAGTAGTTAATCTAAAATGTTTAGCTAGTCAAAGAGTCAAGTTAAACTACATTTTAAGTAGATAACAACAAAAAAATCTCTTCTGCACTGCTTGCTTACTGAATTACTAACACCCCGGCTAGGGCAGTTCTCTTGTAATATAGTATATTTGGTTCTGGAGGAAGTGATTGGAGAAAATGAGAAAGTCTACTGTAATTGGATGGATAGGAAGATTCAGATCCTGAATACATTGTATTACAACGAGAAGAGTGTTGGTTTTGATACTGATTGGGTGTCTTAATTTTTCAACTTTTTTTAATTACAAAACTCTAATGTATTTGCTTAAGTACTAATCGGAATTCTGGTTCTGAAAAATGGGGAAGACACTAAATCTGTCTGGAAGACACTAAACCTCTCAGCCACATAATTTATTTCTTTTCTTGTTAGGATTGGTTAAATTTCAAGGATTTAGGGAGTTCAATAAGAGAACTATTAATCCACCTTTGCAGACTGTTTTAAATTATTCTTTGGGCTCTAATGGATGATTAACACTGGGTTAAATAGCACATAATCTACTTGTCATAGTTTCTGCCAATAATAGCCTCATAGTTACAGCATATTGCCTCTTATCTAATATCCGTACCTTAATTCTTCTTATCCATGTAAACTATTCACCTATCTGAATACTAGAGTGAAAGTTCATTTATTATTTCTAATACAGCACTGGGATCCTATTCATATTTACACTGCAGAAAAGGTTGTGTAGTAAAAATTAATTAAAATTATACATGACCAAAATTCTTTAAAATAATTTATAACTCCCCAAATATTTCATATTTTTTTGCTCTCTTTCAGCAACATTATATATCCTTCTATAGTCACATATTTTAATTCTTTTCAGACACCCCCTTGCTGATTTTAGTTCAAAGACTCCTATTTGTTTTTACTGTCTGTCTTAACTACATTGACAGCTGCAAAAAGCAGAGACAGTCTATTATGGGTGCTTACATAGCACTGCAGACATCTGGTATGTGCTATACAAATCATGATAATTATCTTTATTCTTTCAATATTAAGAATTAATCCACTGTGGAAACCTTACTGTGTTAATAAAGTCTTCAAAACAGATGTGTATCTGTACAAACTAATTTTCATTTAAAGAAGGGAAAAGCATGCCAGTATTTTCAGAATACTCTATTTTGACTATAACATTTGATTCCTTCCCATAATGAGCAACATATGTGGCTTTACAAATAATTTTCTTTTTGGTTTTTTTTGTTTCATATAAAACAAAGATCATGGGCCATCAAGGTTAAGGAGTAATTATAGATATATGTGGACAAACGGCAAGAGGTGGACAGATTTGTCAGAGATAAATGGTTGCCAAGAAACAAGAGTTATGGGGAAAGTATAGAGAACCAAGAGAATTGAATAATGATGATACAGATGCTGAAATAAATGAAGGTGAGGAAGAGAAACAACATACATGGCAGAGCTGGGACAAACGGAGAAAATCTGTTTGTATAAAATCAGAAAATGTAATATTACATTTTAATATTTGACAACCATGGGAAAGACTGTAAAAAAAAATAAAAATTCAAACCCGAACACATAAAGCAGATTGAATTCTGATGGTTAGAACTATTTCTCAGCATATTCTAATGGCACTAATGTAGTAAATTAACATTTATTTCAGCAGCCAATGCAAGTGTATATAAATCTACAAAAGGCTGAAACATGCTACAAATAAATACCAATTACCGTATTTTCACGCATATAACGCGCGCGTTATACGCGTTTTTACCTACCGCGCATACCCCTCGCGCGTTATATGCGTGAGCGCGGTATACCAAAGTTTTAAAACATAGTTCCCACCCCGCCCGACGCCCGATTCACCCCCCCAGCAGGACCGCTCGCACCCCCACCCCGAACGACCGCTCGCACGCGCTCCCACCCGCACCCGCATCCACGATCGGAGCAAGAGGGAGCCCAAGCCCTCTTGCCCGGCCGACTCCCCGACGGCCGATACATCCCCCCCCCCGGCAGGACCACTCGCACCCCCACCCCGAACGACCGCCGACTTCCCGACAATATCGGGCCAGAAGGGAGCCCAAACCCTCCTGGCCACGGCGACCCCCTAACCCCACCCCGCACTACATTACGGGCAGGAGGGATCCCAGGCCCTCCTGCCCTCGACGCAAACCCCCCTCCCCCCCAAGAACCTCCGACCGCCCCCCAGCCGACCCGCGATCCCCCTGGCGACCCCCACGACCCCCCCACCCCCCTTCCCCGTACCTTTGGTAGTTGGGCCAGAAGGGAGCCCAAACCCTCCTGGCCACGGCGACCCCCTAACCCCACCCCGCACTACATTACGGGCAGGAGGGATCCCAGGCCCTCCTGCCCTCGACGCAAACCCCCCTCCCCCCCAAGAACCTCCGACCGCCCCCCAGCCGACCCGCGATCCCCCTGGCGACCCCCACGACCCCCCCACCCCCCTTCCCCGTACCTTTAGTAGTTGGCCGGACAGACGGGAGCCAAACCCGCCTGTCCGGCAGGCAGCCAACGAAGGAATGAGGCCGGATTGGCCCATCCATCCTAAAGCTCCGCCTACTGGTGGGGCCTAAGGCGCGTGGGCCAATCAGAATAGGCCCTGGAGCCTTAGGTCCCACCTGGGGGCGCGGCCTGAGGCACATGGTCGGGTTGGGCCCATGTGCCTCAGGCCGCGCCCCCAGGTGGGACCTAAGGCTCCAGGGCCTATTCTGATTGGCCCACGCGCCTTAGGCCCCACCAGTAGGCGGAGCTTTAGGATGGATGGGCCAATCCGGCCTCATTCCTTCGTTGGCTGCCTGCCGGACAGGCGGGTTTGGCTCCCGTCTGTCCGGCCAACTACTAAAGGTACGGGGAAGGGGGGTGGGGGGGTCGTGGGGGTCGCCCGGGGGAACGCGGGTCGGCGGGGGGGCGGTCGGAGGTTCTTGGGGGGGAGGGGGGTTTGCGTCGAGGGCAGGAGGGCCTGGGATCCCTCCTGCCCGTAATGTAGTGCGGGGTGGGGTTAGGGGGTCGCCGTGGCCAGGAGGGTTTGGGCTCCCTTCTGGCCCAACTACCAAAGGTACGGGGAAGGGGGGTGGGGGGGGTCGTGGGGGTCGCCAGGGGGATCGCGGGTCGGCTGGGGGCGGTCGGAGGTTCTTGGGGGGGAGGGGGGTTTGCGTCGAGGGCAGGAGGGCCTGGGATCCCTCCTGCCCGTAATGTAGTGCGGGGTGGGGTTAGGGGGTCGCCGTGGCCAGGAGGATTTGGGCTCCCTCCTGGCCCGATATTGTTGGGGAGTCGGCGGTCCTTCGGGGGGGGGGAGGGATGTATCGGACGTCGGGGGGGGGCATCAGGCTTTCAGGATGGGGACAGACCTTCAAGGGGGGACAGTGCACGGAAGTCAGGGGGGGTGAACGGAGAGTCGGGACAGCGCACGGAAAGTCAGGGCGGGCGAAAGGAGCGTCGGGCAGCATGCGCGGTATACCCGTGAGCGCGGTATATCAAAGTTTTTGTGCAAATCATCGTGATTTCTGCGCGCTATATTCGTGTGCGCGTTTTATACGGGTGCGTGTTATTTGCGTGAAAATACGGTAGGTTTATTTCTCCCAAGCAGCCCACAGGCAACATAATATTTGTATTATGTGGCTCTGCTGTCAGATAGCATCAAGCAAATCATTCAGCAAATTCTTTTGGTTAGCTTACAAAATGAACAAAGATTTCACCCACTTTAGCTTATGCTGGTTCATACCAGTACTGTACTACCACAAATACAAAAATCTAGGGGCAGAAAGATCATCAAATCCATTTACTTGCAATTCAAGAAACAGAAAACATAAGTACTACCCCTGTTGGTGAGAATGACTCATAACATTTCACCATATAGAGATAATTAAATCTACAGATTTTAGAAAACCAGAATTGGGAATTCTGACAATTAAAGACTGTAGAAACAGGGATAACATTCTCTTTGGGACTTCAAATAAATAAACTGTAATGCCAATGTATAAAATTAATCATAAAAGTTTAAGAACATTGATTTTGTCAGACCTCAAAAGCAGAAGACAACTAATATGTAAAAGCCAAACTGTCAAGAGAAGGGCAGATCAGAGTTATAAGTAGTCCAATAACTTATTTTCCCAACTCTTGAGGTATTCAAGACATACTCGTATGCCCAATGTGGTCACGTTTTACCCTACCTAGAGCTGGCCTCAGAGCCAGTATACAAGGCTGTCTAGTACCATTGCCCTGGTGAAGTGCTGCTTATGGTGAAACCTGGCCACATTGGTCATTTGTCTTGAACCCGTTAAGTGTTGTGATAAGTCATTGGACTACTTTAACCTCTGGTCCAGTCTGCTCTTCTTTTTTTTTTTTTTTAAATTCTTTATTGATTTTCTAAACGTCAATAGTGCAAGACACAAATATATATCATATAAGTCTGCTCTTCTTCTGCTGTTTTGCCAAACCCTAACAGGTTTGTACGCATCTCTCAGTTCAAATTTGACATTGGGATAATCAAGAACATTTTGAGTTCTTACTTCAAAACATTAAAGCAGAAAATGAAAATGTGGATAGACAAGTTTACTTTATTAAATCAGTAGTTCAAATACAAGCAAAATTAATACAAGGTGAGTCAAATATGGTGAACATAGATATATCAACATCAGTTTAAATTAACTTTCATTATTGTCTTCCCTCATATATTATATAGATCTGGTATCTATCTTGTAAATCCCTTTAATAGCCCGAACAGATTTCTGAGGTTAAGTTTGTGCACACAGACACACAGGGAAGGTACAACAGAACTATTTATTAATTCAGAAACCTGAGCCTTTTACTTCACAGGCTCAGGAAAAAAAAAAAAAGTCTCAGTCAAAAGCAAAAGTCTTGAAATGGAGCTGTAACTTACAGGGCCAAGAAACTCTTTGTGGCCAACATGCCATGCCCCAAATACAGGTTGCAACAGTTTTCTCTAGTCAGCTAACTAGGGATGGCCCCAGCCAGACCCTAGATCATGGCTCACAGTACTTCAGCAATAGTAGCCTTACCTCAGTCAAGCAGGATGTCTAGGCAAGGCAAATGATGGGTTGTACCTGTAGAAGTTTTGTCAGCAGGAGGCCAGAAGTCATAATGCCGTTGTACTGATCCATGGCAAGACCTCATTTGGAGTATTGTGTTCAATTCTGGAGACCACATTACCGGAAAGATGTGCTGAGAATTGAGTCGGTTCAGCGAATGGCCACCAGGATGGTCTAAAGTCTCAAGGATCTCCCGTACGAAGAAAGGCTAAATAAATTGCAGCTGTACTCACTTGAGGAACGAAGAGAGAGAAGAGACATGATTGAGACGTTTAAATATATCACAGGTCGTATCGAGGTGGAAGATGATATTTTCCGTCTTATAGGCCCCTCGTTTACCAGAGGGCATCCGCTGAAAATCAGGGGAGGTAACTTTCATGGTGATTCCAGAAAGTATTTCTTCACCGAAAGAGTGGTCGATCACTGGAACGAACTCCCTCTGCAGGTGATTGAGGCCAACAGCGTGTCAGATTTTAAGAGAAAATGGGATATTCACATGGGATCTCTAAGGGTGTAAAGCCAGGGGGGGTAGGTCATTAGAATGGGCAGACTTGATGGGCTATGGCCCTTTTCTGCCATCATTTTATATGTTTCTATGTTTCTATATTGGAATCACTCCTTTACTTCTCCCCTAGGCTTTCTAAACCTTGCTCTATTCCTGTCTCTTATACTCCCTAGCAGATGCTTCATAGACTCCTTCCCTTCCATGCTACTTCCTCCTAGGGATGGTGGCTCTGACACTGTGAGAAATTACCCAGCAGGGGGAGTGGCATCCTATAGAATCCCTCACATACCCTCCCCATCAGCTCATACCTGCCCGGCTGAGTGCTTGCCTTGTCAGGGTCCTTCTCCCAAGACAGAAATTCAGCATTAGCATGTTCTCAGCTCACCTAATGTTGGACATCAAAGCTTAAGGCTTGAAGGCGAAGGAACCACTTCATGATGCGTGCATTCAGTTCCTTGTAGCGAGCCATCTACTGAACGGTCAGTGGTCTGTGACCAGCAGAAAGTGTCATTCCAGTAAATAATACTAGAATGTTTCCAAGGCCTATTTGACTGTTAGGGATTCCTTCTCAATCACCACATAGCTCTTCTCCACTAATGAAGGTCACTGGATTCCTCTCCAGGGCCAGGACAGCCCAAAGCCAGGACAGCCCAAAGCCCAACCTCTGAAACATCTGTTTGCACCACAAAGGAACGGTTGAAGTCCAGGTTGACCAGTACTGACTCTGAGCAGATGTCCTCCTTTCGAGTTCAGAACGCTGTGTCCAGTTTCAATAACCACTGAACCTTTTCCAGGGCTTTCTTCTGCAGAAGGCAGTCAGGAGCTCAGCCATCTCAGGAAATTCTGGGATGAATCACCTGTAGTATCTAATGAGCCCCAGGAAGGCTTGCACGTTGTTTATTGGTTTGGAATACTAGTATCTGGGTAATGGTTTCCAGTTTCTGAATCTGCGGTTTCTCTTCACCTCTCCCCGGTGAGGGACTGCTGGGCACAATGGACCACTGGTCTAACCTAGCAGTGGCAATTCTTATGTTCTTAATACCCTAGGCACTGGACCTCATGTCATCTCAGGAAGCATTTCTTTAGATAGGCCATCAACCCAGCGATCCTTAGACTGCCCAGGACTGCTTCCACTTGGATGAGACAATGACATCTAAGTGGGCTACTGCACAGTCCCCTGCAATTTTAAAAAGACAGTCATCCAAGCGTTGGAAGGTAACTGGAGCTCCAAGAAGGCCAAAAGGCAGTACAGTGACTTGGAACAAACCTTGGGGTGTAGAAAAGACCATCTCATCCTTGGCCTCCAGAGTGAGGGGTACCTGACAATATCCTTTGGTCAGGTCTAAATTTGAGATAACTGAATCCTCCTGGTTGCTCAATTAGCTAATACACCCTTGGCATAGGGCAAGCCTCTAGTCTGAAAACAGCATTCACCTTCCTGAAGTCAATACAGAACTGGATGCTGCCATTCGGCTTTGGCACCAGTACAATGGGTAGATCACCAATTATTGGTAGATTCCTCAATGATGTCCAACTCTATCATTTTGGTGACCTCTTTTGCCATGGCTTATTGCTTGACCTTTGGAATCTGATAGAGATGCTGGGACCACCACCCTGGGATCTATGATAATTCCATAAGTTGCAAGGTGAGTCCATCCTGGCTTCACTGAAATACATCTTGGTTCTGCATACTAAGTTTTACAGGTCAGCTTTCTGTGCAGAAGAAAGCTGATCAACAAATGGGACTTGTAAAGGTTTGGGTTCTGTCATAACTTTTAGACCAATGTCATCCCTTTGGACTAGCACTGCAGTCACCGGGATCCATTTCTTTAAAAGACTGACATGGAATATCTTTACCTTATCTCTCTTGTCAGGTTGGGCCAACCTGTAATTAACAGGACCTGTCTTTTCCACTATTTCATATGGAGCTTGCTATTTACATAAGAACTTGATTTCAGAAGAAGGCAGGAAGACTCTCCCGGAGACTCCCTGCACATATTTATGGTTGTAGGCTTGGGTTTGACCCACCTGAGACTACTCCAAGCAGAGCTTGGCTATTTCCCCGGCTTTCTTCAGCCTCTCCTGCATGGCAGATCGAACTCGGCCAAATTCCTCCCTTGGCTGGATTCCTCCTACCAGGCATCTCAAACCACATCGATTCATTTTGGTCTCTGCTCATATAACGGTTGAAATAGAGAAAATCCTGTCAAGTTCTGGGGTACTTCCTGAATGGCAAACAGCATATATGGAAGGAGGAAATTCCCATTATTCTCGTCTTCAGCTACAAACTTTCTAAGCATTTGCTTAAGAGTTATATTAAAATGTTCCACTATGCCATCCATCTGTGGGTAGTAAATGGACATTTATAATATCTTCACAAATTCCTTACACAGTCTCTCAAAAGGGGTGTTGATCAAGGGCATAAGTACAAGAGCGGCTGCTGGAACCCTTGCAGGATTGCTCAACTGGCAGGTTGGGCAGGATTGACAAAATAAGTCTATTTGTTTGTACATACCTAGCCAGAAAAACCAGGCAATAATTCATTCTCGGGTTTTTTCTTTCCCCAGGTGACCTCCTAGCAGGTGACTATGATCTAACTACATAACTTGCTTGTGGTAGAGATTTGGAACTAAAAAGCTGCTCTATATCTTCCTCCTCCAGGGATCCCTTGTCTACCTGAACACCAAGTCCCTCTTAACTATGAAGTATGGAGTTGCTATCTTAGAGGAATCGTGATTGCCCATGTGATTCCCATCCAGACTTACAACCTTAGCCCGTATTCCCCTAAGGGACTCATCCTCAAGATTCAAGTTCAGATTTACTAATTACTTGATATACCATCTATCACAAACATCTAAATGGTTTACAATAAAATTAACAATAATAATAATAATTTAAAAAACCCAGCTCTAGTTAAAAAATAAAGGGGGAGTAGATAGACTAAATGAAACTTAACATGAAACCATGAGGAAAAAGGGGGAATGGGAAATATAATTACATTGAGCTAATATATTTTTTAAAAAGTAAGGGAAATGGGAAATCACAATCGGGTGAGAATTGCATCCTGGGAAAAATTTGTTAGCCTCGGCTGGAAAGTTCAATGATAAGCGTTAAAAGCGTCTTTGAATAGGAAAGTTTTGAGTGTAGATTTGAATTTCCCCAAGGTAGATTCTAATCTAAGGTCGCGGGACATAGCGTTCCAAAGTGAGGGGGCCATAACTAAAAAAACTGTCTTACAGGTAATGTCATAGACAATTTCACGGATGGAGGGAATTACTAATAGATTATGATTGTTAGATCTCAGTGTCCTCGAGGTATAAGGGGTAAAAAGATATCGATAAAAGCTGGAGTGTTTGCAAGTCTGGTTTTAAATGTAAGAAGTATTTTGTAGGTTATACGATGTGAGATAGGCAACCAATGAGCATCATAGAGTAAGGGGGTAACATGATCAAATTTTTTTGCTTTGTAAATGAGTTTTATTGCTGTGTTATGGAAAATTTGAAGCTGACGTATTTCTTGATATAGTTACAGTAATCAAGGTGAGAAATAACCACAGAATAGATGAGGATGTTAAGAGAGAGGGACCAAGGAGAGAAGATATTGAACAAATTAACTTTAGTTTGTAGAAGCATTTCTGAACGACCACGCTTATCTGTTTGTGAAAAGTAAGATTTTTATTGAGAATGATACCCAGTATTTTTGTGTTGTGACAGGGAGAGTCCTGTCATGCTGGAAGAAACCCTGCAGTGCTCTAAAACTATCACTAAACCTGCTACTAGAAGCAGGCAGGTAAGGGAAACTGCCCTGCAGAATTTATCCCCAATGAAAGACAGCCCCAAAGTGACCTGCCTAGTTCTAGGGTAGGGAATGCTAAAGGCAAAGAACTACAAGTACCAGCATGCACCAGGCCGGAGAAAGCTAAACCCACAAAAGGATTAGCTCCTGCAATTAGCTCTGCTAGGGACAGGGTTAGTCAGCAGGGAAGCTATCCAGGCTCATTAGCAAAGAACCAGAGAATCACAGGTGTTTTTAGAGACAATCAGCACAAGGCTAGAGAAAAAGGGTGTGGTCTCTAGGCCAAAGGGGCAGCCACCAACCTTCAGCCTGCCAGAACACTTGGAAAGAGGCAGACCAGTGCAATTCAGAGGACAGAAGCCAGCATTTCCCTCAGGAAACAGGGAGAAAATCTCAGATCTAAATCTTGTCAATATTCTTCTGAAGGTAACACTATTTTGGATGTAGAAATGCCAGAAGAAATGTATACAAGTGATTATGAAATGGAACCTGTAGAATCCTGTTTGCCTGAAGCCATGCTTACTGATTAAAAGCTTGGGAAAATCATATGCTGTTTCTGGGAAGGTGGAATTGCCTCACAAACTCTAATAATCCTAATAATAGAAGGGTGTAGAATCCCTGCTTCTGATTAAATTGAAGTTAACAGAAGAGTTGGAATAATTGTGTCCTGAAATTGCACAAACACAGACATACTGTTAAAAAACCGGGCTGTTTCAAGTTCAAGTTTAATAAAATTTTTGATTAATCGCTTAATCATATTTCTAAGCGATGAACATTTTAAAATTACAATATTTAGGGAACAATACAATACATTAGAAATATATTACGTCCAAGCGGACTAATAGACAAACTTAACAAACCATAAACACAAGGAAAAAGGAGAATGAAATACAAAATCATTAAAGGAAAGTAAGACAATCAGGGAAAACAAAAAACCTTAATATTGTACAGTGGAATTAAAAATGTAACCAGCGAACTAGTTAGCTAATTATCAAAAGCATCTTTAAAAAGAAAAGTTTTTAAATTACTCTTAAATTTCTCCAGATTGCGCTCTTCCCTTAAATAAATAGGGAGGGAATTCCAAATTTGAGGTGCAGTAACAGAAAAAATAAATTGCTGTCTTGTATTAATAACCCTAAGAAAAGGGATCGTCAATAGATTTTGTTCATTGGATTTCAATGTTCTATTTGGAGTATAAGGGATTAATAATTTAAAGATGAATGCTGGAGTTTTATAAAATAGGGATTTAAAAGTAAGTACAGTGGTGCCTCACACAACGAACTTAATCCGTTCCAGGAGCAAGTTTGTTATGTGAAACGTTCGTTGTGTGAAACGCGTTTTCCCATAACAATACATGTTAAAAAAAATAATTCGTTCTGTAGCATAAAATATGCTAAGATGACATAAAAAAAGATAAATTTTTGGTTATTATTTTTATTTAGATACATCTAAAAACATAATTGTTTTTTAAAACAACACACATTTTTTAAATTTAAAGACAGACTAAGTAGAGTCTAATTTTACAGTGAGAGGGCAGAGTCTCAGCGGCAAAAACTGGGACTTAACTGTTCATTTTTTTTTTTTTTCTACCGTGTTTCCCCGATGATAAGGCAGGGCCATCAAATAAGACAGCCCCCCCTTTTTAGAAAAAAATGTAAAATAAGGCACCCCCCCGCAAATAAGCCACCCACCGATACCTGCGCTTACCCGAATCGGGTGGTACGGTGGGTGACTCCGTGTGGTCCCTGGCACCCCCGACACGATCGGGGCAAGAGGGAGCTCAAGCCCTCTTGCCCCCCCCGACTCCCCGACACGATCGGGGCAAGAGGGAGCTCAAGCCCTCTTGCCCCCCCCCGACTCCCCGACACGATCGGGGCAAGAGGGAGCTCAAGCCCTCTTGCCCCCCCGACTCCCCGACACGATCGGGGCAAGAGGGAGCTCAAGCCCTCTTGCCCCCCCGACTCCCCGACACGATCGGGGCAAAAGGGAGCTCAAGCCCTCTTGCCCCCCCGACTCCCCGACACGATCGGGGCAAAAGGGAGCCCAAGCCCTCTTGCCCCGCCGATTCCTCAACTCCCCGACAATATCGGGCCAGGAGGGAGCCCAAGTCCTCCTGGCCACGGCGACCCCCTAACCCCACCCTGCACTACATTACGGGCAGGAGGGATCCCAGGCCCTCCTGCCCTCGACGCAAACCCCCCCTCCCCCCAACGACCGCCCCCCCCCAAGAACCTCCGACCGCCCCCCCAGCCGACCCGCGACCCCCCTGGCCGACCCCCACGACACCCCCAACCCCCTTCCCCGTACCTTTCTGTAGTTGGCCGGACAGACGGGAGCCAAACCCGCCTGTCCGGCAGGCAGCCATCGACGGAATGAGGCCGGATTGGCCCATCCGTCCCAAAGCTCCGCCTACTGGTGGGGCCTAAGGCGCCTGGGCCAATCAGAATAGGCCCGGGAGCCTTAGGTCCCTCCTGGGGGCAGGGCCTGAGGCACATGGTCGGGTTGGGCCCATGTGCCTCAGGCCCCGCCCCCAGGAGGGACCTAAGGCTCCCGGGCCTATTCTGATTGGCCCAGGCGCCTTAGGCCCCACCAGTAGGCGGAGCTTTGGGACGGATGGGCCAATCCGGCCTCATTCCGTCGTTGGCTGCCTGCCGGACAGGCGGGTTTGGCTCCCGTCTGTCCGGCCAACTACAGAAAGGTACGGGGAAGGGGGTTGGGGGTGTCGTGGGGGTCGGCCAGGGGGGTCGCGGGTCGGCTGGGGGGGCGGTCGGAGGTTCTTGGGGGGGGGCGGTCGTTGGGGGGAGGGGGGGTTTGCGTCGAGGGCAGAAGGGCCTGGGATCCCTCCTGCCCGTAATGTAGTGCAGGGTGGGGTTAGGGGGTCGCCGTGGCCAGGAGGACTTGGGCTCCCTCCTGGCCCGATATTGTGTGGGGAGTTGGGGAATCGGCGGGGCAAGAGGGCTTGGGCTCCTTTTTGCCCCGATCGTGTCGGGGAGTCGGGGGGGGCAAGAGGGAACCAGGCGGAGAGAGGGCAGTTAAGCGCAGTGCCTGCGCGGAAGGATGCAGCTCGGGCGACTTTGTTGTGTGAAACGAAGTTCGTTGTACGGATCAAGACATAAAGTTCGTTGTGCGCAGCGTTCGCTGTGCGAGGCGTCCGTTATGCGAGGCACCACTGTATGCATAATTTATATGTTATCCGGTGAGATATAGGAAGCCAATGCGCTTTCCTAAGAAGAGGAGTTACATGGTCGAATTTCCTAGTTTTAGTTATAAGTTTAATGGAAGCATTTTGAATAATTTGTAAACATTTAATTTCATTCAGAGAAATGCCCTTAAAAAGGGCATTACAATAATCAATTTTAGAGATCACCAAAGAGTGAATAAGAATATTAAGGGATTTAGAACATAAAAATTGTGAGAGTGAATGAATTTGGCGCAGCCTGTAAAAGGTTGTTTTAACAATATTACTAATGTGATCATGTAAAGTCAGCTTATGATCAAAAATCACCCCTAAAATTTTTATGTTGTTAACTGATTGTAGGGGGACATTTTTTTATAGAAATAGAAGAAACAAGTTTAGAACTATCTTTCCATGGAAAAAGCATCACATTAGTTTTGTTAATGTTAAGTGCCAATCTGTTAGTGTCCAGCCAATGATAAACTTGATCGAGCTTCTCATTAATCTTTATGATGTCAGAAGAATTATTAGCATCCAATGGATGTAAAAGCTGAATATCATCAGCATAGGCAAATACGTGGAAGCCTACAGATTGGCATAAGGTCATTAATGGTGCAAGAAAAATATTAAATAACAGAGGAGAAAAATAGATCCTTGAGGAACACCATATGTGGTCTGTGAGGTTTTAGACATTGAGTTATTAAAAAGAACAGTAGAAGTATGGTCTGTGAAGTATGATACAAACCAAGAAAGAACTTGGTCTGCAATTCCAATAGATTGGAGTCTATTAATTAGAAATTGGTGATCGATCGTATCAAAGGCTGCAGAAAGATCAATAGAAATTAATAGAACCGATTGATGGTGATCCAAAAAGTAATGTATAGAAGTGGACATACCAATTAAAGAGTGTTTTGTTCTATGGTGATGTCTGAAACCGGTTTGATTCGAGTGTAAAACACTGGTTTTTTCAACAAATTCTGAAATTTGATTAAAGACTACCTTTTCCGTCAATTTTGCTAGGAAAGGGATGTTTGCTATTGGTCTGTAATTAGATGGTTCCTCGGAACTAATTTTTTGATCTTTAATGATAGGTCGGATGATTGATTTCTTCCAGGCTTTTGGCATGATGTTTTGACATAGGCTTTCATTAACTAATGTATGAATAAAAGGACCAAAAATTTCAAAGTAATGTTTGAAGATAAAAGGAGGAATGAGGTCTGCCTTAGAACCCTTAATATTAATGGACTTAAGAGTGGATTCAATTTCTTTAAGACTAGGTATTTTAAATTTTGAACATTTTGAATATAATGACTCTGGAACAATTTGTTCGTGATCAGCCGCTATAAGTCCCAGCCAGTTTTAGAACTTTGATACTGAAATTTTGTTATTTATTTTTGTTCTTGCAATAAGGACTGGCAGAGCATAGCCTGTTGAAAGCACATGTTTGTGCAAAATTGTCAGATTGTGAACTGTACAGCTGTGGAGCCTAATTGGGCTAACAAGCTGTTTAGCAACCAGAGCAAGTTTGTGTTTTGTTTTTCCTTTCACCACAGTATAAACCAGAAAATAAAGACATAATAATTCACACTAAACACCTTTGCTGGACCTTTTTTTTTATTTGATGCAGACACCCCTCTACCCTCCATGCCTCATTCAACCGTTTGGCTGAGGCTTGGATGACCCACGTCAGGACTCTGGCTAATCCAGTCCAAGTATTACCCGGTCACAGTGTCCATCTGTACTGAAGTTGATTCAATACAGATAGGCCAAGATAAGTCTTTCATATCTGAGGTGGTGAAACAAGTCGCCATTTGTTTTTGGGATATTTAATGCAAGCATATTATGATTGAGTCAAAAGCTGATTTTGGTTAGTTTACAACCGATTTCTTGGACTTCGTTGGTAAGGTTGGGATTCAGGGGATGGAGAAGCTGCATTTCATCGGCGTATGTGAAAGCTATATATCCTATAGATTGAAAGAGAATCAGCAGAGGGGCTAAGAAAAGATTAAATAGTATCGGCGATAGGATAGAGCCCTGTGGAATTCCATAGTTTTGAGAGATGATTTGGCATGGGGTCTTTTAAAATCTCCTGGGGATCAACTCCTACTCCACTCAGGTAGGCTAGCCAATGGGTTTCGGGCATCCTGTTCCTCTTCTCCTGATACTTGATCCTCATCAACCACAGTCCCCAAATTCAGGAGACCTTGTAATTTTTATTGTCACCAGGGCTTTGGCACCTTTGGTTCATCTACCTAGAGGTCAGGGTCCTCGAAAGGAAGGATATTGGGGAAAGACTCTTCCTCATTTTTCTGGGGACCTGCAGGCAGCTGAACTCAGATAACCCCAAGCTTCAGAAGTCCCAGCCCAAAACATTTGGATAGTGAAGCTTTGGTAATATTGCTGCTTCCAGCTGAACTTGCCCAACCAGAGTCTTGAGGGATATCTGGGTTGTAGGATGCTGTCTGTGATCTTCATGCACACATGATAGCACCACAGTTGTCATAATTTACTTGCAGTCAGGTAACTGTTTCTCTTTGTATGAGAGTCTTGATGCTGCCGGAGTCTATTAGCACTTGGTAAGGATTCCCATTCAGTTCTATTTTCATCAGGCAGTTCCTCTCTCCGGGTTGAGATGTCTCCACAATAATACAGTCATGGAGTTCTACCATATTCACATCCATAGTGTCCTTACTTATTCTTGGAGTCTTTTGTCAGATGCCCCTAGTTTTTGCATGTAAAGCAGATGGAAGAGTTTGGGCCTTGTCTTTGGTTCCACAAGGGTTGGGGTGCTTTGTGTAAAGCAGGTCTCCATTGGTCTGACCTCCCTGGAAGGTGTTGGGTTCTGGGTGATGAAGATCTCCAGGGCTCTGACCCACTTTTGGGGGACCTCGGGCTAAAAGGCGTGTTTTGAGCCTTTGTCTTCCTGGACCCTGCCTTTTATCTTCACTTCCCAGGATTCCCAGTGTGCTTACTTTCCCTGTAAATTTCAACTTCTGGTTGCGCCTAGTAGGCAGCTTCTGCTACCGTAACCACACCCTCAGGGTCAAATCAGGATGCCACCACATCCACTACCTTACGGACTGGAGTAGCCCTTCCAGGAACTGTTTGAGGAGTATGACTATCGCTATGTCCAGGCCAGATTTTCCCTCGGGATGAAGCTACCTTCAGGCTACTTCCTTAAGTCTGTATAAAAAGCTCTGGGGATTCTTCTTTCCCTGCAGACACATTCTTTGGAATCATTGATGATAGGCTTCTGGAGTGCAGACAGCTCTCTCCAGAATGGCAGCCTTCACTTGTGCAAAGGTGGCCATCCCTGTGGAGTAAACATCCTGAAAGCTGGTCTGACTGCTATTGATAAGATTTCCAAAATAAATTGTCAATGCTGCTTCTGGCCATCCTGATAAACAACAATCCTTTCAATGTTTATTAGGAAATCATCTAGGTCACAGTTCTTCAACCGCCGGTCCGCGGACCGGTGCCGGTCCGCAAACAAAATCTTGCCGGTCCGCGAAGGATTCGGTCCCCGCCGCAACGAAAGGCCGGCGTCAGCTGACTTGCAACTTCCTGTTGCAGTCGCTGTGCCGGGACTCCTGCCTTCCACCGCGTTTGCCTCCTGCCTTGTCTCCGCACCTCCAGACCAGCAGCGGCAGCTCTGTATGCTTTTAACTTCGGCACAGAGCTGCCCCTAATCAATAGTTTAGCGCGGTTTCATAAGGCAGCCTCGGGGCCTTTGCTAGGCCGGCCCACATCGCATCATCGAAGTGGGCCGGCTATCAAAGGCCCCGAGGCTGCCTCATGAAACCGCGCTAAACTATTGATTAGGGGCAGCTCTGTGCCGAAGTTAAAAGCATACAGAGCTGCCGCTGCTGGTCTGAACTCTTGGGCCGCTGAAGGAGGGCAAAGAGCAGCTGTCCTGGAGGTTTCCCTTCCTCTCGCCTTTGCAGGTCCCTTTTTTCCACCTTTTTTTTTTCTTCCTTCAAACGGCAACGGGCCCCAGCATCGACATCAATCAAGTAAGTTCCACTGTCAATCAAGCGGTTCTGCTCGGCCAAAGCTTCCCCTGTGACATGAGCCACCCTCAGGGGAAAGAAAGTGACCCACAAAGGTGAGGGGAAGGGGGGCAGATGATGGAAGTTGGGGGGGAGAGAGAGAGAGAAGGGGCAGATGATGGAATGGAGGAGATGAGAGAGAGAGAGAAGGGGACATATGATGGAAGTGAGAAGAAGGGAGAGAGAGCAGAAGGCAGATGGATGTCAGTTGAGAGGGGAGAGCAGATGCTGAATGGAAGTGGGGAAAGAACACATACTGGATGGAAGGAGGAGATAAATAAAGGGGGAAGAAAATAGTAAGATAATGGAGGGGTGAGGGAAAGGGGTGACAAGCTGTGTGTAGACACAGTGAAAAGAGGGAAACGGGACTAAATAGTAAGAAAGAATTTAATTTAGATGGAGGCAGAAAATAGAGAAGGAAGACCAGAGAAGAAAAGGGAAGAGAGAGCAGAGAATGATCAGATCTGAGTGTAGGAAATGAGAAGAGAGATATGCTAAAAACCACAGGGGGGAGGGAAGGATAGAGATGCCAGACCATGAGGGGAACAGAAGGAAGATGATGGATGCTAGACCAAATTGGGGGGGGGGGGGCAAGAGGAGAGATGGCAGGGAAAGACAGACAGTGAATGGAAGGGGCAGATGCTGGACTGAAGAGACAGAGAAGGTTATCATGCTGCTGTACCGGGCCATGGTACGCCCTCACCTGGAGTACTGCGTCCAGCACTGGTACTTGAAGAAGGACACGGTACTACTCGAAAGGATCCAGAGAAGAGCAACTAAAATGGTTAAGGGACTGGAGGAGTTGCCGTAAGCGAAAGATTAGAGAAACTGGGCCTCTTCTCCCTTGAGCAGAGGAGATTGAGAGGGGACATGATAGAAACATTCAAGGTACTGAAGGGAATAGACTTAGTAGCTAAGGCAGGGAGAACGAGAGGGCACTCTCTAAAGTTGAAAGGGGATAGATTCCATACAAACGTAAGGAAGTTCTGTGGTAGAAAGCTGGAATGCTCTTCCAGAGGCTGTTATAGGGGAAAACACCCTCCAAGGATTCAAGACAAAGTTAGACAAGTTCCTGAACAAGAACGTGCGCTGATAGGGCTAGTCTCCGTTAGGGTGCTGGTCTTAGACCACAGGGCTGCCGCGTGAGCGGACTGCTGGTCATGATGGACCTCTGGTCTGACCCAGCAGTGGCAATTCTTATGTTCTTAGGGCAGACACTGGCTGGAAGAGAGTGAAAAGGCAATGAAAGCAGAAATCAGAGACGACAAAGGTAGAAAAAATAATTTTATTTCTATCTTGTGATTCAAATATATCAGATTTGAAATATGTATCTTGCTAGACATAATTGGGGAGTGCAAAGCCCAGGCAGTGCATCTTTAGCTTCCAGCTGGCTTAGGGCTCTCTCTGACCAGGGGGCAGTTGCCCTAGTTCCACTCCCCTAACACCATTCCTGTCATGTGTGACTGTGGTATTCTGTTACTTGATATTTGTGTAGCATTCTGTAATAATTTGGCTTATTCAGTTTTCTTGATAGTAGAGGGGATATATGTGAAGGGGAGGGGAGACAGGGGTTTTGTTGATTTTGCCCTGTATTATTTGTATTTATAAAATGACAATTGTATAGAATATTGTTTCTTTTTATACTTTAATAAAATATGTTCAATATAAAATTATAACTATTTGAGGCTTGTGCGGATGGGATCAGATGGTTTGTGGGACCGAGCTTGCGGGGACGGGGCGGCGATGGTTTTTTAAAAAAAATTTCAGTCTTAGTAGTTTGCCGGTCCACGAAATAATTATTTTATTTCCGCCGGTCCATAGGTGTAAAAAGGTTGAAGAACACTGATCTAGGTCATCCTCTGGTACCATTTTCTTTAGCATGAGAACTGGCAGCATGGTTGCCTGAGGAGCTGAGGCTGTCTGTCCTTGTGAGGTCTGTTGCAACTCCAAACTTTTGTAACATTTGTTTCTGTAGCTGCTGCTCCAAATGGGCCTAGATAAACTGCTGCTGCCTATCCAACACAACCTGAATCAGTTTCTCCATGCTAGTCATTCCCCCAGCTTGGTTCCACTTTCTACAGGAGTTTTCTGGCTTCTATTTTCCTACAAATACACTCCAATGAACACTCTGTGCCTGATTAGATAAGCTCTTTAGCAGCAGTTTGTAGATTGTTTTAAATCTGAAGCCTAAACCTGTGCTTCTTTTCCTTTCTTACTCCAGGCCAAAGTACTATCCCCACCAAACAGCAAAAGAAAGAAAACAAAATTCCTGCTTGTCCAGCACTAATGTTGCATTTGCCCCAGTTTCTCTCTAAAGGCAGAGCTAATCTCCATTTTCCTTTGAAAAGAAAACCAAAACAGAACCCTATATTACTTTAGTAAGGCCCCAAGCCCTGGCAGTACATGAATCAACTTCTATGAAGCAGAAACTCACATTCAACTGCTGTCAAAATATGTAATTGCCTGAGTGAGTTTCTGAGGTTAAGACTGTGCACACACAACCAGACACATATAGAACAGAACTCTTTATTAATTCAGAAGCCTGATCCTTTTACTTCACAGCTGCCAAAAGCTATTCTTAATACAGACAGTCCCCGAGTTACAGATGCCCGACTTAAATACGACTCATACTTAAGAACGGGGCTGCGGCTTCATTCGATTTCACTGAGCAGTATTTTCAGTGGCATAGACTCCTACACTTTTCCTATAACAGATTCAGGAATGATGCATGGCCACATTAAGATCACTGTGTGGTAGTGCATGCTATACCTTAGAGAGAACACTGGAAGGGACAGTTGGCCCTTTGTCAGCTGGGAGCAGAGATAAGCAGCAAAAATCTTAAAATCTATAAGTTCTGAGTTACATACAAATCCGACTTAAGAATAGTTTTAAAAATGTAACATGTTCTTAACCCGGGGACTGCCTGTATATTAAAGTTACCAGAATGTAGATAAAACAGAATGTGGAACAATTTGTTCTGGATCTAACCAAGTTTATTCCAACAAATAAATTGGTAAAAATTGCCTGTTAGGCAAGGCGGCCAATGTAAATGTGTCAATGTAAATGTGTTGAACAGTATCGCAAAAATTCAATGAATTCAGATGTAATGAACAGCTGGGGTCTTTGTGCAACTGTTCATTTGAATTCATTGAATTTTTGTGATACTACTCAACACATTTACAATGACTGCCGCTGTAAAAGCTTGCCAGCTTTTTACTCGTCTAACAGGCAATTTTATTTTTTTTTTTTTACCATTTATATTTTTGAATAAACTTGGTTAGATCCAGAACAAATTGTTCCACTTTGTTTTGTGGTTTTTCCTATTTTTGTGGAACACTTAACATATTTTGGTTGTGACCAGAATATAGATACCATTTACAATCTGTTAACCTTTAGTTCTTTATACTCAGGTTGTAACCATATTCTTTACTAAACATCAAGAATTAACATAATTCTAGACTTCTTCAGTTGCTCATTGCCTAATAGACAATTTTATCAATAACTGTTTTATACAGTACAGTTGTTATAAAATATTTATATTTTACTCACATCTAGAGATCCTTCATTAATGACAATCAAGCCCATGTTTTTTGTCAAGAGTTTGCAGGAATGTGCTGTTAAAAAAAATATAAGATTTTATTAAAATTTTGATGTTACAGTTTATGATAGCAAAAAGACTTCAAGAATCAAATAACTTGCTCAGGTTCTTTTTCTATGACAATGTCTCTGGATTCATCATTGCTCCTCTATCATTAAAGATCACCTGCGTTTGTTTGAAGTTTTCTTTAAATTCTGACCATTATTTTTATTTCTACCACATCTACTGGGAGACTGTACCATGTATTCATTACCCATCTATAACAAAATGATTGTGTGTTACATCAGTCAACCTATCCATAGCTCGCATCATGATGTCTTGGATCTGAAGTAACCAAAGTGAATCCAAACTCCATGCCAGCTGCTTCCTCATTTGTGTATCCGCCCTAACCTTATACCTATTCCTCTCCTTTAATCCTCCTCTCTCCCTTTCTCATGTGTTCTATGGAATGCTCATTCTGCCTCCAACAAACTAACCTATATTCATGACCTCTTTATCTCCCAGTCCCTTCACCTGCTTGCTTTAACTGAAACATGGATTTGCCTTGAGGACTCACTGCAAATGCTGCCCTCTCCCATGGTGGCTACCACTTCTCCCATACACCTCGCCCTATTGTTCGAGGCGGAGGCGTTGAGCTTCTTCTCTCTCCTTTTTTGCAGATTCCAACCTCTTGACTCTTTATCCCACAGCATTTCCTCATTTGAAATCCACTCCGTCCGCTTATTCACTCCGTTATCTCTGCGGATAGCAGTCATCTATCGCCCCCCTAACAAGTCCCCTTCCTCTTTTCTCACCTAATTTGACTCCTGGCTTTTGGGCTTTCTTGAGTCGTCATCTCCTTCCCTCATTCTTGGGGACTTTAACTTTAACTCTGATGATCCCACTGACAAGTATGCTGCTAGGTTTCTTGCCTTAACCCCCTCATTTGACCTCTAGCTTTGCTCCACAACCCCCACTCACCAGGATGGCCACTGCCTTGACCTTGTCCTTTCCTCCAACTGTTCTGTATCTAACTTCTCTATCTCACTGCTCCCCATCTCTGATCACCATCTGATATCCGTCACCATTAATGACCCTCCCCCTCCACCACGCCCAGTCACCTGCAAGAGGTTTCAAATCTTCAAGCCCTCAATCCTTCCATGCTCTCATCCATGAGGCTGTCTCGTCGTACAATTCTATTCTCTCCTCTGCTCTGGACATCCTTGCTCCCCCTGTTTCTCGCTCTGTCAGGCATACTAAACCTCAACCTTGGCTCACTCCAAATGTCCGTTACTTATGTTTCTGCACCCGCTGTGCTGAACGTCTTTGGCTCAAATCTCGCACATGTGCTGACTTTCTTCACTTTAAATTTATGATGACCTCCTTTAATTCTGCACTTACACGGGTCAAGCAAGACTACTACATCCAATTAACTAATCCCCTTTCTTCCAACCCTCGTCATCTCTTTTTCATGCTTAACTCCCTCCTCAAAGCGCCCCCACTTCCGACCCTCCTTCTCTCTCTCCCCAGATTATGGCTGATTACTTCCATGACAAGGTCTGCAAGATCGCCCTTGAGGACGATCCAAGATGGCTGCCGCTGTCTGATGCTGGAAAGACGCCTGAGAGTGTTTTCATTACCTCTTTTGAAATGCCGAAAAGAAGGGGCAAGAGTGTTGGTGGTGCCTCCCAGCGCTCAGGACCCACGGTTCCTACAATTGAAGACATCTTCAGACGCCTTCAAAATGAGCAAGTCGGTTCGGGGAATCGCCCGATGGAAGCGTCGGCAGAGAGGAGTGCTTCGACGACATCCCATGGGCTAGACGTAACTCTGAGCCCCGACGTCAGGACGCCTCCCCTCCAGCCGTTGCCGCTGGGAGCTAGCTCACCGCGAGAGGAGAGCACGTCAGATGAGAGCGTGTTCTCCCCTCGAGAGGCCAGTACGTCGGAGGGCTTGCAGCAGGAGACAACTCAGAGGGACTTGCTCCCTTTGGAGAAACCAGCGACTGGGACAACTCGTGCTATGGAGGAACAGGGCACTGAAGAGGTAGACCAGACATCTGAACTTTCTTTGCCTACACTAACAATCCCTTTTGTTCCAGTTAAACCCCCAGAAGTCACTTTAGACTCGCTCTGGGAGTTAGTTGTGGCTTTGGGTAATTCTCTGACTCCTCAAATTAAAAACTTAGATAAAGAACTTAAAGACCAGAAAGAAGTTATTAAGAATTTGAAAGAGGACATAGAAATATTGAAATTTGATACCCAAGAAGATAAGAAGGACATAAAAATGATAAAAAGTAATCATGACTTATTGGTAAAAGATAACTTGATAATGAGGAGAAAATTGGAAGCACTTGAAAACAATTCCCGGATTAATAATTTGCGTTTAATTAATTTTCCAAAGGTCTCTTCAATTTCCCCAAGAGACATGATAAAGCGTTACTTTCTGGAAATATTAAAAATTCCTGAGAATTCATTACCTCCATTGATAAGAGTATATTATTTACCTATAAAGACTCAGGATACTCAGAAGAAAGACGTAATTGGAAAATCCCAGGAAAGTTCTATGGATGTATCTGCTTTATTAGAGCAGTCGGACAGAGAAGTGGCTATTCCAGCCACTCTCCTACTGACTGTAGTTCTGGCTCCAGATAAAGACTGGATCCTTAAACTTTTCTTTAAAAATAGAACCACAGACTTCCTGGGTTTTCATATTCAAATTTTTCCGGATGTCTCTAAGGAGACTCAAAAGAGAAGAAGGGAATTTCTAATGTTGAAACCTGGTGTGACCCAGATTGGGGGTTTATTTTTCCTTAGATATCCTTGTAAATGTGTAGTAAGGTATCATACTTTGAAATATGTGTTCTTTGAACCAGCTCATTTGACAGCCTTCCTCTCCACGAAGCGCCTTGGGAATGAAGGAAAATCAGCGTCCAAGGAATAATTAGCTCCTTTTCAGTATCAGATAATGTGATTTCCTTTAGTTGTTATTTTGTATCCTTAAATCACTCCGTTTCTTAAGTCTTGGATCCTAATTTTGAGGACTAGTGTGCGATTAAGTTGAGAGTTATTTCTTCTTTTCTGGATAAAAAGTTTTTTTTAATGTTGTGTTTAATATTATGTTTTCTTAATTGCACTTTCTGTACAAGATGATATGCTTGTTAAATAATGTAAAAATTTCTAAAATAAATAATAATAATAAAAAAAAAAAAGATCGCCCTTGAGTTCACTACAAAGTCACATCCTTCTCCCATACCTACCATCCACTCTCCTGAACTTCAACCTCGGACCTCCCCTTCATCCAAACAGCTCAGGAAGCTTCTCCTGTCTGGCCCCGCCCACTTGTCCGTCCCCCCCATCAACTACTGCTGTCTTTCCTGCCTTCTTTGTAATCACAGAGGAAGAAACTGCACAACTTCTGTCTTCAGCCAAGCCTACTACATGCCCCTCAGACCCTATTCCCGCCCCTCTACTTGACCCCATCTCACATACTGTTATCCCTCTCATATGCCATATTTTCAATCTATCTCTTTCCACTGCAACTGTCCCTGCTGCCTTCAAACATGTGGTGGTTAAGCCATTTTTCAAACAACCCTCGCTGGACCCCTCCTGCCCGTCCAACTATTGCCCTGTCTCCCTTCTTCTGTTCCTATCCAAGATACTTGAGCATGCTATTCTCCATTGCTGCCTGGACTTCCTTTCAACTCGACAGATTCTTGATCCTCTACAATCTGGATTTCACCCTCAACACTCCACAGAGACTACCCTCACTAAGGTCTGAAGTGACTTTTTCATGCCAAATCTAAGGGCCTTTACTCTATCCTTATCCTACTTGACCAGTCTGCTGGTTTTAATACTGTAAATCACAGCTTACTCCTTGATATGCTATCCTCATTTGGATTCCATGATTCTGTCCTCTCCTGGTTTGCCTCCTACCTTTCCCAACGCATCTTTACTGTATATATTGGTGGGTCCTCTTCTGCTGCTACCCTGTTAGCGGTTGGTGTACCACACGGTTCTGTCTTAGGACCTCTTCTCTTCTCTCTCTACACTTCTTCCCTTGGTGCCCTGATCTCCTCCTATGGCTTCCAGTATCACATTAATGCTGATGACTCCCAGCTCCACCTCTCTACACCTGAAATTTTACCTAAAGCCCAAGCAAAAGTCTCTGCTTGTTTGGCTGACATTGCTGCCTGGATGTCCTTCCGTCATCTGAAACTAAATATATACAAGACTGAGCTGTTCCTCTTTCCTCCTAAACCCTCTGCTCCTCCACCTCCTTTCTCGAGCTCTGTAAATAATACTGTAATTGTTCCAGTCTCCTCTACTCACAACCTTGGAGTCGTCTTTGATTCTGACCCCTCATTTTTTACATAAATCCAACAAGCTGCTAAGACCTGTCGCTTCTATCTCTTCAATATCACCAAAATTCACCCTTTCCTCTCTGAGCACACTACCCTGACCCTTGTCCAAGCTCTCATAACCTCACGCTTAGATTAATGCAATCTACTCCTAACTGGTATCCCTGTGTCGCCTCTCCTCCTTGCAGTCTATGCAAAACTCTGCTGCATGACTCATCCTCTACCAACTTCTCTACATTCATGTCACCCCTCTTCTTAAGTCACATCACTGGCTCCCTATCTGCCATCGCATACAGTTCAAGATCTTATTGCTGACCTACAAGCGTGTTTATTCTGCTGCCCCTTAATATCTCTGCTCGCTTCTCTCTCCATATACACCTTCCAGAGAACTCCATTCCTCAGAAAAGTCACTCTTAATGTTACCCTTCTCCTCCACTGCCAATTACAGACTTTGTTCCTTTCATCTAGCTGCCCCCTATGCCTGAAATAAATTACCCGAGTTTGTCCTTCAAGCCCTTTCCCATCCCTTGTTTAACCTTCCCTTGTTTAAAATCAGACTGAAAACCCATCTTTTGATATAGCTTTCAATCCTTAACCCTACTCCTCTGCCCTCCAACCCAGCCACTTAACTGTATCCATGACATCTTGTTTGTCTGTCTTGCCTGTTTAGATTGTAAGCTCTTTTAAGCAGGGACTGTTTCTTACTGTTTGTGACTCTGTACACGCTGCGTGCGTCTGGTAGTGCTATAGAAATAATTAATAGTAGTATAAGTTCCAAATAGGGGCCGCTAAGCTGATTGTGGCTGCCGCGATCAACTCAGCAGCCCAGGCAACCTGTCTGCCCCCCCCCCCCCACTGCAACGATCGCAGCAGGAGAGATGCCTAATCTCTCCCACCGCGATCCCTGCTAACCTCCCCAACAGGAGAGATGCCCAATCTCTCCTGCCGACACCCCCCAAACTGCCATGATGCCCAACAGGAGGGAGCCCAAGCCCTCCTGCCATAAGACCAACTGCCCTGAACCCCCAAATGCGCCCCCCCTGAACCCCCCCACAACCATTGTGGGATGCACCGAGGAGGGACTTAGGACCGGATTGGTACCTGGGCCAACCGGAATAGGGCCAGTTGCCTTAGGCCCCTCCTAAGGGCAGGGCCTTAGGCACATAGGCCAACCGAATCTGCCGGTAATCATGCGGGGGGGGGGGGTGCATCTTCGGTAGGAGGGTTTGGGCTCTCTCCTGCTGGTAATCGCGTTGGGGGAAGGAAATTGTCTTCTGGAAGCAGGACTTGGGATCCCTCCTGTCGGGCATTGCAACAGTTCGGGGTGAGGGGGGGGGGGGGTGTCGGCAGACGCCGGTTACAGAATCCTGCTTTTAGGTGAAGGACTGACCCCTCCTTCGTCTAATAGGTCTTGTTTTGGGATTTGGGACTTGGGCGATTTTTTTGGTTGATCATGTGTTTTAAGGTTAGATGTAGTAGTGGTCTGGGCGATTAAAATGCTGAACATAGCACAATTTTCATAGCACGATTTTGTTCTTCTT
The DNA here is from genome assembly GCF_902459505.1 of Geotrypetes seraphini. Lineage (NCBI taxonomy): Eukaryota > Metazoa > Chordata > Amphibia > Gymnophiona > Dermophiidae > Geotrypetes > Geotrypetes seraphini. The sequence continues at coordinate 220,363,080 of NC_047084.1, read as the reverse complement.
AGGCACTGCACACTGCAAACAAAATCAATATAAAAAGCTAATCCTTCCGGCTTCCTGATGTAGCGTAGCGAAACACAGACTGTGTTGGAGCCGTGAATTGACCTTTTCAGATAAGTGGTCTACTTAAACAACTTTTGTAGAGTCATAACATTTGCCACTTCAGTAGAAGCAAGTATCCTTGCTCCGTCCAATGTGTTATGATTAAAATTCAAGCACCTTTCCAGTGACATTGTACCGCTGCTGAGGCGCCTTGCTGAAGAGCTTATGAGCACATTTAAATATTTAAAAGCCTTTAAATGTTATATAAAGATACTATTTGAGAAACTTGCCCAGTATTGATGAGAGGGTTTTTTTTGGTGTTTTGTTCTATTTTTAACATAGAGGTAGGCCATTCTCAAAAAAGCCCTCGTTTTTTTTTTGTTGTTTTTTTTTGAGAATGGATATTTCCGTGCTGCCTACTTTCAATGTCTAGGGACTTAGGCCAAAAGGGGAGTTAAGACTTTTTTATTATGCCCCTCTTTCTGTAATACAGGAAAAAGCCAAGCCTTTTTTTTCTTTTTTGTTGGTTTTAAAGCAGAAAGGAATAACACCACAGAAGCAGTTAATGCAAGTTGTACCTCAACTAAGCAGACATAAGAGAGACAATAGAAATATTGAATATTAGCCAGCCAAGCAATTAAAATTGTAGAATAATAAAAAACAAAACACCTCTCAGGTGTCCTTACATTTCAAGAAACAGACTTTCAGGGTCTGTCTCAGCAATTTACACCTCCGAGACTTCTCCCTTTGAGAGATTACCTTTACAATGGCAATGTCTACTGCTCTGAATCCTCAACCTGTGTCCCAAATTCCTTTGTGATATTATACTAATCTGAATTTCTAAATCTATGAGCCACTACCTATGCATATTTCCTGTTGCTGATGATGGGGGATTCCATCATCAGAGGCATTAACCTTGGAACACAGGGCGAGGAGACCAAAATAGTGAAATGTCTTCCAGGATCCTCAGCTACCAGGAGTTCCAGGCAAATACTGACTATAATTAAGGAAGAAACTAAGGATTTTAACACTGATGTTGTTATCCATCTGGGAACAAATGACCTGGCCAACAACTCCACACTTGCAGCACAGAAAGCTTTTCGGGAGCTTGGTGAGGGCGTGAAACCTTTTGTAAAGACTTTAGCTTTTTCTGAAATACTGCCTGCATATGGAAAGGGAGAGCAAAGAGTGAAAAACACAGAGGACTTTAATAGATGGCTCAGAGCCTGGTGTCATCAAGAAGGCTTCAGGTACATAGGAGGATGGGGAAATACATGGAAGGACAAGAAGCTATATTGCACTAATGGGCTACATATTACTACAGCAGGAAAAAGAAACCTTGCAGAGAAATTTAGACAATATTTTTCTAGGCATTTAAACTAGAAGGTGGGGGTGGTGTATGTACGAAGGACAATTATAGAGACCACCCCCAGCAAAAGAAAAGATGTGATAGTAGTAAAGGCTGCAACATAAGCAATATCAGCAACTCATTTCTTAGTATTGCAACGGAAAGTGAAACGACACAAAAATCCATACGAAAAAGGAGATTATCGCTGAAAAATAGCTGGAAAGCGATGACCACAAATGCTCGCAGTCTAAGCAACAAAGTTCATGATCTGCAAGCCCTGATATTAGAGGCAGATCTAGATATTGTTGCTATCACAGAGACATGGTTCAGTGAATCACATGGATGGGATGCAAACAAACCGGGATATAATCTTTTTAGGAAGGACAGAGATGGTCATAAAGGTGGAGGAGTAGCTCTCTATGTAAAGATCAATATCCAAGCGACCAAAATGCAAGGGACCTGGGGAGAGGAAGAAGCGATATGGATTGCTCTGAAAAGAGAAGATGGAACTTCTATCTACGTGGGTGTAGTCTATAGACCTCCGACTCAATCGCAGCAAATTGATAAGGATCTGATAGTGGATATCCAAAAGTTTGGAAGGAAAGAGGAGGTTCTGCTGTTGGGAGATTTCAACCTGCCGGATGCGGATTGGAATGTTCTGTCTGCGGAATCGGAAAGAAGTAGGGAGATTGTGGATGCCTTTCAAGAGGCTCTGCTCAGACAAATGGTGACGGAACCCACAAGGGAAAAAGCGATATTGGATCTGGTCCTCACAAATGGAGAGAGTATCTCTAATGTTCGAGTGGGTGCTCACCTGGGTAGTAGCGATCATCAAACGGTTTGGTTTGATATAACGGCTAAAGTGGAGAGCGGCCGCACGATACTTAAAGTCCTAGATTTCAAACGTACGGACTTTAATGCAATGGGAAAGTACCTGAAGAAAGAGCTGTTAGGATGGGAGGACATAAGAGAAGTGGAAAGACAGTGGTCTAAGCTGAAAGGAGCGATAAAAATGGCTACGGACCTTTATATGAAGAAAATCAATAAAAACAAGAGAAAAAGGAAGCCGATATGGTTCTCCAACCTAGTGGCTGAGAAAATAAAGGCGAAAGAGTTGGCGTTCATGAAATATAAAAAAACCCAAGAAGAGGAGAGCAGAAAGGACTACAGGGTGAAACTGAAAGAAGCCAAGAGAGATACGTTTGGCGAAGGCACAGGCGGAAGAACAAATGGCTAAAAATGTAAAAAAGGGAGATAAAAATTTTTTCAGATATATTAGTGAAAGGAGGAAGATAAAAAATGGAATTGCTAGGCTAAAAGATGCTGGGAACAAATATGTGGAGAGTGATGAGGAGAAAGCAAATGTGCTAAACAAATACTTCTGTTCTGTGTTCACAGAAGAAAATCCCGGAGAAGGACCGAGATTGTCTGGCAAAGTTACACAAGAAAATGGAGTAGAATCAGCCTCTAAAAGAATGGAAAGAGTGTCAAGACATTTCATGTAGAAAAGTAGTAAAGGATGACTTATCAGACTTGATATGAGGCTCCTGAGAAGATTGTAGCTGAGACTCCTCTTCTGAAGATAAGATCCCTATCTTCAATATCACCCCAAAGGTCAGAATCCAGAGTAACTGGAAGCCGGTGCCGAGGAGTTGGTGTCGAAAGCTCGAGATGCTTCATTTTCTTAAGAGCTTTGTCCGATCTGACTGACACCATCTCAAGAGATGTCTTTGAAGATGATCGGTGCCGTGGAGTCCACGATACTGGTTCCTTAACCAGGGGAGTCGGCATCGATGGAGACTCTCGAAGGGTCGGAGCCGGTGAGGGCTTAGACCTAACTGGCACTAGAGGAGCCGGCGTCGACATAACAGGGAGGAGAAGTTGTAATTGCTCCCTTAATTCCTCTTGCAGCAAGTCTCGAATTTGCTGTTTCAGGGAATGCACCAGTACCGCTGGCTTTTTCACCAGTACCTTTGGTGCCGCTTTACACTCCGGCAATGAAGAGGCTGATGTCGAGGCACTCACCGAAATTGGAGTGGAGCACTTTTTGGGTCTCCTCGAGGTCGGCAGGACTTGGCTCACTGCTGAAGTGACCTGAAGTCTCGAAGGGATGGGGGAAGGCTTCTTAGCCGGCTTACCCACTGCATGCGACATCGAAGTTGGCTCTGCCAACGTCGAGAGTTGCGGTGCCGATTTAGATGGTGCTGTCAACACCGAGATCGATGTTAAATCTCCCTCCATGCCAAAAAAGCAGTTTCTTCTGGATGAGGTGGTTCTTAAGGGTTTGCTTTTGCAGAGACAAACAATGGGAACAAGTCTCTTGGCCCCAAACACTGGAGGCACCAGCAATGTGGGTCAGTGAGGGAAATGGGCCGCACACAGCATCCACACTTTTTAAAACCCATCTGAGGCAGGGACATTGATGGAAACATGGCCTCAGCTAAATCAAACCCAGAGGCCAAGGTGGACGAACAGGCCCCGCCAGATCGAACCCGTGAAAGGGAAAAAAACAAATATGATTCAAAAAAAATTTTTTTTTTTTTACTGAAAACAGAAAAGAAAAGAAAGATAAAAGAAAAACTGACCAAAAGTCAGGAAACTGCGAGAGTGGGAAGGCAGCAACACAAAAAAATGCGACTTCTTAGCTCTGCAGAAACTAAGAAACTGAGGGACTGTGTGCCCTATGTCGGGCAGGAAGGCACTCGCGCATGCGCGTTCAGGCTATCACAAAATTTCTAAGCACTTTTAAAGTGGTCTGTACCGGGGCTCTGTCAGTGACGTCACCCATTCATGAGAATATGCTGCCTGCTTGTCCTGGGATAAAATATTTTATGATCAAGTACATATAAATTCATGGGAAAAACTTCACTTAGTAAAGTTTCTCTGACTAGTTTTTTCTGGATAACACTAATGTACAGTTGATATAAACTATACAATACATTGCTTTCTTTAAAATGTCATGTCTTTAAAAATGATCTGAAAAAAATACAAGCAACTATATTACCAATATTTATAGCAGTTTCCTGTTTATCTCCTGTTAGGATCCAAATTCTAATATCTGCTCTCATTAGGGTTTCTATAGTTTCAGGCACATTGTCTTGCAGCTTATCTTCTATGGCTGTTGCACCAAGTAATTGGAGATTCTGGAAGAAAGATTATTACATTATCTTGGTTAGAATTCACTCTTGGAGGTCAATATTCTGATGCCGTAATCAGTGGATTTTTTTTAAAAAATGCCAATTGCAACATTTAAATCTATTTTGTATATTCAGCATTGCTATCTGGTATTGAATATACACGAAGAGCTGTGATCATTGCTAATTCTACAAATAGTTGGCAATATGCAGTTGCTCTCTCTATAGGTATGCAGATCAATTCATCAATTATACATAGTTAAGAAAAATGCCCCAGGACTCTTCCCTCACTCTGCCCCACCAGTACTATCTGGATAGAGCCAAGGTGGTCTGTAGGAATATTCAGTAGTACCATCTGGATAGTGCCTCAGAATATTAGTGGATAGGGCACTTATCTGCATAGTGGTTACCACTATGGACTAAATTCTATAAATGGCACTCAAAGTTAGGTAATTCAACCGGCACACATCCCCACAACACTCTTCATACATCTCCTAGACCAGTGGTTCCCAACCCTGTCCTGGAGGACCACCAGGCCAATCGGGTTTTCAGGATAGCCCTAATAAATATGCATGAGAGAGATTTGCATATAATGGAAGTTACAGGCATGCAAACCTGCTCCATGCATATTCATTAGGGCTGTCCAGAAAACCCGATTGGCCTGGTGGTCCTCTAGGACAGGGTTGGGAGCCCCTGTCCTAGACCATCAAGCCCGTTTGGGACAGAGAGAATAGCTTAGTGCCTATATTTAGAATTGGGTCAGTCCATGCCAACTGTAAAAGTGGTCCCCATCTTACCATCTTCAATTTTAACTAAACTTGGCATGTAGGTACCCTAACTTATGGCACTAAGCCATACAAAGTTTCAACCCCTAAAAACTAAAATTCATGTAGTAAAAGGCCTTAAAATTTTTGTGCATGTCGTACGAAACAAATGGGCAATTTTAAGGGCCTCCTGTACACAGAGTATTGCTAACATCAGCCTGAAATTAAGTCTACAAGTGCAACTTTTTGTATGTAATAAGCTTTTAGAGTTTTAAAAGTCTAGATTTCAAAGAGATCAAGGCAGAGAACTAAAATATACAATGTCACCTCATTAACAACTATACAAAAATAGATAAATATACCCCCTCCCCTTTTACTAAACCACAATAGCGGTTTTTAGCGCAGGAAGCTGCGCTGAATGTCCCGTGCTGCTCCCGACGCTCATAGGTTCCCTGCGCTAAAAAACACTATTGTGGTTTAGTAAAAGGGGGCCATAGTGCAAAATATAGATAGCAGATATAAATTCTCAAAACAGACACATTTTGATCACTAAATTGAAAATAAAATCATTTTTCCTACCTTTGTCTGGTGATTTAATGAGTCTCTAGTTGCACTTTCTTCTGACTGTGCATCTAATCTTTCTTCCTCCTGCATACTTCCTCTCCTCCAGACCTCATCTCAACATCTCTCTCTGTCCCTCCATGAGTCCAACTTTTTCTTCCTCTCTCCCTGCCTGCCCCCTGCCACCCAACACACTCCATTCCCTCCCCCAACTTTTTCTTCCTCTCTCCCTGCCCTCCTCCCCTTTCTTTCTTTCTCTGCCCCTTGCTCTCTTTCTTCCTCTCTCCCTATCCCCTTTCTTTCTGTCTTTCTCTCTGCCCCTCCCCCTTTCTTTCTCTCTTGTCTCTCTTCAGAGAAAGCAGCACTATTAGTTGGTCAATGGAGGAACAGCAGCCTGTTTAGTTTCCAGGAAGCATGAAGCTCTGTGTCTTTCTCTCCCCCTGCCCCCCCCCAGCCACCATCTTTCTTTCTCTCTCCCTGCCCCAAGCCACCATCTTTCTTTCTTTCTCCCTGCCCCACCAAGCTGCCACCACCGCTGATTTCTCCCTGCTTCCCTGACGCGTAAAATCCAGGCCCGTGCAGCCATTACACAAGCGTTCCCCCCTCCCCCCCATCACTTCTGATGTTGGAGAGGAAGTTCCAGGCCAGTCAGGCAGCGATTAGCTGGCCCAGAACTTCCTCTTCGACATCAGAATTGACATGGGGGGGAGGGGGAACGCTTGTGTAGTGGCTGCACGGCCTGGCTTTTGTGTGTCGGGGAAGCAGGGAGAATGCAAAGGCAACGTGATGGGCTCCGCTACTGACTCGTGATGCCCTTGCGATCTACTGGTCAATCGCGATTGACCTTTAGGGCACCCCTGACCTAGAGTATGGAATCCAGAACGGATCTAACAGAAATGAATTCTGTGAGCATCGGAGCTTTTACCGCCAACAGCCTGCTATAAAAACCTTAACAAAGCTTCATAAAATTGGGAGTAAATGCATCTAAAAAAATGTGTATGCACAACTAATTTTGTTAAAAAGAAAAAAATGCACCTTTTTAATCATAGAAGAGTAGCTACTGCAGTTAGACTAATCCTATTTTACATTACATGAAAAAGTCCATCTTGTATCACAAAATTGGCAAGGGTGAGCTAAAAATCATTATTCCCATTTCAACAAAAAGCAGAAACCATGAAAAGCCCAGTTAATTAGACCATATCCAGTGAACAGAAAAATCTACTTACCTTTTCTATTAATTCATAACATTCTTCAAGTTTGAGTGCTCTGTTCTGTACAGAGGTTGAGGCTCGATGGTAATCATTCAGCCACTCTTGATACACATTTTCTGAAATCTCCGCAACAGCAAAACACAGAGTTCTTAAACCTAAGAGTCAACATATAGCAGCAATTAATATGCACTGCCTGAGATTATACATCTATTTATGGTTTTGGTGAGGACTTGGAGTAAGAAGCTTTAGTTGTGCCTTTACTGGAAGGATAAAGGAGAGATCAAAGTCAAAAGGAAAAAAGTTAGAAAATAAATGTTAAAAAATAGTTAATTGATTGATTATCTGATAAATGTCAATAATTAGGAAACCTAGCAAATTGAGCAACAGTATAATAATGGGTGATATGAATTACTAAACACTTCACCTAGGGACCAGGGTCTGTTAAATCCAATTTCTCACTCAAATCAATACCCTATATGGAATCAGATACCTACTCTGCAACACTAAAAGACCTTAATCAGACACATCAGTCATTCACACAGCACAACATAGGAAAGCACAACATAGAAAGAAGCACAACATAGAAAGAAGAAAAAGAAAAAAAGAAGTGGAGAAAAAGCCTCAGTTCTGCTTCATCTGGCAAAAAACTCTACTTCTAAAAAATAAATACTCCTGCATATAAACAAAAAAATATAGAAAAAAGCACTGTAATAGCCTGCAGAGTGATATCAAACAGCACACCGGGGCACATAGCCCCAAATTGTAATATTGTGGGTAAGTGAACACTTTAGCACTCCGGTCTAGGATATTGCATAGGAGGCAGATAAAAAACAGAAACAACTTAGCTGCTACTGGCGTCCAGGAACTTCTCAGTCCAAACTCTACCTCCTGCATCAGGGGTATCGGTTCCACTGCTTCACATGCAAACTTTCCAGACCCACCATGCTTCTCAGGCTCTCATTCCACTTCACAAATCACTACTGGCGCAAAGAGACGCCGCAGTAACACGCTGAAAACCTCTCACAGGCTCCGCCCTCCCATTACCATTCACAAATCAGAATCTCTCATGAACCAAAGAAGGCCGACCATTCAATCCGGGCATTTAATCCCTCAGGTTGAACAGATTGCAACATCTTTGCTCCTTCTGCCGGAGTAGATGTCTCCAATCCCCCCGACGAACACAACTATATATGCACCCGTATGCTATGAAGACCAGCATCCCATTTGCCCAGTTTCTACGTTATAGATGCATCTGCAGCACCAACTCAGAATTTCGACACCAATCTGCTATACTACAGGATAAGTTTGTTTACAGGGGCTATCCTGCCCCTGTAGTAGTAAGGGCTAGGAAAAGGGCTCTGTACAACCATAGGGAGGCTTTGCTTGAATACCGCAATGTGCAAGCTTCACAGGACATGGTTCCATTTGTTTCCACATTTAATCAGATGTCCAGAAGTTCGCAGCAGGTTATCCGTCAGCATCTGAATATTCTACGGATACATCCGAGTCTACAACATCTTAAGATTTTATTTTCTTATGGGCGTAATCGGAATCTCAGTGATATTCTTAGCCCTAATGTATTGAGACCAGTTCCATCTGATTTAAATTCAGTGGCATTACCTGGCCATCGTAGCTGTGGTCATTATTCTGTGTATCCCCAAATGATTGAGTCGGATGAGTTTGTGCATCCTAGGACGGGCCAAGTGTATAAGTTATGGAGTTCCACGTCATGTTTAATAGAAGGGGTGATATTCATCATTATGTGCCCCTATTTGAAAATATATGTGGGACATACATACCGTCGGTTCAAGACCAGACTTATTGAACACAGATCCTTTCTGAATACCTGGCGTCTGGAGGAGCCTTTGGTGGTGCACTGTTTGGAGGCTCACCATGAGTTTGGGGCATTGCGGTGCATTGTAATTGAACCCTGTTCGTTGGGGGGATTGGAGACGTCCACTCCAGCAGAAGGGCAAAAATGGATTTATATGTTGCAATCTGTTCAACCTGAGGGATTAAATGCCCGGATTGAATGGGTGGCCGTCTTTGGTTCATGAGAGATTCCGATTGGTGAATGGTAATGGGGGGCGGAGCCTTTGAGAGGTTTTCAGTGTGTTACTGCGGCATCTCTTTGCGCCAGTAGTGATTTGTGAAGTGGAATGAGAGCCTGAGAAGCATGGTGGGTCTGGAAAGTTTGCGTGTGAAGCAGTGGAACCGATACCCCTTGACGCAGCAAGATGAAACGAAACGGAGGGTTCCCCGTTGGGTTAATTGGCTGCAAGGCCCAGGAGGTAGAGTTTGGACTGAGAAGTTCCTGGACGCCAGTAGCAGCTAAGTTGTTTCTGTTTTTTATCTGCCTCCTATGCAATATCCTAGACTGTAGTGCTAAAGTGCTCACTTACCCACAATATCACGATTTGGGGCTATGTGCCCCGGCATGCTGTTTGACATCACTCTGCAGGCTATTACAGTGCTTTTTTCTATATTTTTTGTTTATATGCAGGAGTGTTTATTTTTTAGAAGTGGAGTTTTTTGCCAGATGAAGCAGAACTGAGGCTTTTTCTCCATTTCTTTTTTCTTTTTCTTCTTCCTGCTTTCCTATGTTGTGCTGTGTGAATGACTGATGTGTCTGATTAAGGCCTTTTAGTGTTGCAGAGTAGGTATCTGATTCCATATAGGGTATTGATTTGATTTTAATTACACCACTATTAACCAGATAAATTTCACATCTGGAAGTACTAGGGAGCTAAAATTCTTAAATGTAATAAATTATTGTATTTTAGAGCAACTGGTCCAGGAACTGACAAGGAGGAGAGCTATTTTAAACCTAGTCCTTAGTAGAGCGTTAACAGTGTTGGGATCATTGGGAAACTGTGATCATAACATGTTCCAATTTGAGATACTATCTGGAGTGAAGTCCCTAATGCAGTTGTCTCCAACATTTTTCATGTAAAGGGCCACAGTGTGAATATGAGAAAGCTCTGAGGGCCAGCAAGAGATTTCAAGCTTATAGACACTACTAATTTTGTAAATTGCCTTAACCTGTTATCTGGTCATTATTCAATTCATGTTGGTCCCAGACTCTAGTTTCTGTTTATCTTCTGTTAACTCGCTCACCAGGGTCTCCTGCCCATTTGACGTTTTCTTCTTTTTCCATGCTCACCATCCATCTTTTCCATTTTCCTTCCCTCCCCCCAGAGGTCTGGCCCCTCTCCTGTTTTTTTGTCTTCATCCCCGCAGGCCAGCATTTCTCTAATGAACACTCCTCCCATTCAGTATTTCAATCCCCCCTCCCTCCACACCATCCCTTGGATTCAACTTCTCTCCCTTTCTTTTCCCTCCCTCTCTCCATTCCATTGTCCACCATCTCTCTCCCTCTGTTTTAAAACCCATTTTTTCTTTACCCCCCTCTCACTCCGGCATATGCTTCTCTGTTTGGACCCCCTCCCTCTGTGTACTTCTAATAGCTGCACCAGGGGGACCCCTGAAGGCCGGCGTGTTTCCCCCTTTCTTTCCACCATTGTCCGGCTTCCCCCTGGCCTCCTGGTCTCACTTTCAGAACTAATTACGGCCTGCAGAGGATCGCTGCTGATGTAGCTGATTCTAGCAGGCTGCAGTTGACCTCCGTTTCATGTTCCCTCTGCTGTAGTCCCACCCCCTCCTCTGACATCACGTCCTGATTTGGTCTGGGATGGACCATGGCAGAGGGAATGTGCAGCGGAGGCTGACGGCAGCCTGCTGGAATCGCTACATCACCGGGGATGTGAATCGGTGAATTGATTCGAATCAGCAAATTGGGCAGCACTATCTGTAACTGATGGCTGGGAAGAAAACCCCTCCATATCTGAAGTCTTACCCCTATTCAAATTCAGAGACCATTAAGGGTCCAAGTGAAAATGGTGATAATGAGTGCAAAAGCTGCACCATGTGAAATCAGTTAGCTTAGCAGTGTTTAATAAACATTTGGATAATTTCCTAAAAGAGAAGTCCATAGGCCATTATTGAGATGGCTTGGGGAAATCCATTGCTTATTCCTAGGATAAGCAGCATAAAATCTGTTTTACTACTTTGGATCTAGTTGGGTACTTGGGACCTGGGTTGGCCACTGTTGGAAAGAGGATACTGGACTTCATGGACCTTTCGTCTGTCCTAGTATGGCAATTCTTATGTTCTTATGTGTATAACAGAGAATTTGGCTGAGGGGAAGTCTGCTGCATGGAAATGAGAGCCTGGATGGAAGAATAAATGTTGGTGATCACTTACATAAAGAACAATAATCATGTTGACTTTGACAGAATACATCATAAAACAGAGGATAGGTCATACTCAGCTTCGTAGGAAGCAGCTCCTATAGCTACAGGCAAAGGTCTTGGCTGTGGGAGCAACATTTTTCCTTAGGATTCCCTTGTAAATGCCTGGTCAACTACGGGAACAATAGATATTTTTCAAAACCCTCCTCATCTATGGTTTTTTTGTTAGATAAACCTGTACACTTCAAGGAATTAATTCCTAATTTTATTATTAACAGGTAAGCATTGTTTTTTGTTTTTTTTAAAGTTTTTTAAATTCATTTTTCACATAACAACAAGTGTATCACTCAAATTTATACAATTTCATTACGTACACACTTGATATTCCTTCATACATTGCTATATATATAACGTATCATTATATAATCTTTTACTATAATCTTGAAGCAGTATATAATATTTAATAAGTATACCAACTATTTTTCAATTATAAACCCATCCCCTCCCCTTCCTTATGCAACTGCATATAATACAACAAGATATATAGATAAATTATTTATATTATAAGATGATTAAAATAAACCCCCCACCCCCCCTCTTATCAATATCTTATTATGGGAAAATTGTATCATTCATTGCAAAAATCTATTAATGGTCCCCAAATCTTCTTAAACTTATCTATATAACCTTTTTGTGTTGCAAATGTACGTTCCATTTTATACATATGGCATACTGAATTCCACTAAAAGTTATAATTTAACCTGTCATAACTTTTCCAATTGTATGTTATTTGTTGAACTGCTATTCCAGTTAATATAAACAGGTAAGTGTTGTTAAGAGTGTAATGTAATACCATTGCTTGTTAGCAGCATAAGCATCTGAATTGGTCACTCCTACAATGTAGACTATATGATTTAAACTTATTCTTCTAACTTTGTTGCATAATGATAAATGAGATGTAAATAAAAAAACAAAAAACAAGAGGATAAATGGCAGACCCACAAAAAATTTATGCAGAAATAGAGAGTAGACAGGAGGACATTCTTTTGAAATTGGAAGATAATGAAAACCGGGCCTAAAGGAATAATCAGAGTGTGACGAGTGATAAAGGGTATAAAGGGCAGTGCTGTCTGATTCAAGGAAAAAATTTTTGATTAGATTTGGCCTATTGAATTAATTTTTTGATTTGATTCGCTTTTCCTGCCCAATTGGACTTTTTTTCCCGAAACGTCCAGACGGGTTTATTTTGTAGCTTTTTCACCCATCCCACCCCTCTTTGCTCTCTCCAACCCCACGCCGGTGCTGTGGTGTAAACAAAATAAATAATAAAAGCTTTTCCTCTCTGTGTTAGGTCCTAGCTCATGCTTGCTGTCTAACACCATTCTCTGGCAGGATACATATTTCATATCTGACATATTGTAATCACAAAATAGAAAACAAAATTATTTTTTTCTACCTTCCACTGCCATATCTCACATTTATGGGTTTTTTTTCTACTATCTACTTCTCTCTCCCTCCTTGCCTTATGCCCCGGGTCAAACCTCTCGATTCCCTTCTATGCAGCATCTTTCCCTTCCTCCCCTCTATTATCATGTGAAACATTTCTTTCTCTCCCCATGCACTATCTCCCCCTGCCCTCCACCCCATGTCTAACATTTCTCCCTCTCTCTTCTCCATGCATGTCTCCCTCCCCTCCACCATATGCAGGATTTCTTCCTCTCACCCCTTTCTACCTCTGTTTCCACTCTCCCTTCCTCTCCTCCACCCCAACAATTCTTCCTCTATCCTCTCCCCCCCGTGCAGCATCTTTCCTCCCCTCCCACCCATCCTCCTGTGCAACAGCTTTCCATCGCTCCCTCCTATCCTCCTGTGCAGCAGCACCCCACCAACCTTCCCACCGTGAGACCTGACATTTCTCCGGGCCTCCCAAAGCAGCAGCAGCGGTGGCTAGCCTTGAAGAGGCAGTGCTGTGAACAGGCTGATTGTGGCCTGTCCGCTAGGGCTTCCCCCTCTGCCATAACATCAGTGATGTCACTGATGATGTGGCAGAGGAAAGGCCCTGGCGGGGTAGGCCTTGAGCAGCCCCTTTAGAGCACTGCCTCTGCTGACTGGCCACCAACGCCACTGCTGCTGCTTTAGGAGGCCTGGAAATATGTCAGATCTCATGGGGAGCAGAGGGGTTGGTCAATGAATCAGTGAGTCTGATTTTTTTGGACAACGAATTGATTCTCCAAAGTGAATCAGTGAATTGATTTGAATCGGGCAGCACTAGCATTCAGGAGCACTGTTGACTTGATGCAAAAAATCTGCCATCAAGTTTTCCCAGCTGTTGGAGTATAAGATGAGCTCCCCTGCATTAAGTATGGGTAGATATACTGTGCATTTGGACCTAAAATCTCAAAGCTGGCCTAGGGATATAAAAGCATATTTTCTCCGATTTCCAGTCACAGAATGCTTATTGCAAGCTGCAAGGAAGATGGGACACACCCAGAAGGAGAATGCATGGAAATATTTGCAGACATTTCTGCCACTACATTTCACAACCAAAGGGAATTTAGACACACAACCAGGTGCCTTAATGCTCATACTATATGACATAGATGGCACTACCCTTTGGGGCTCTCATTTGCAACAGCATACAATATGCATAGGGTGACAACACCTCAAGAAGCCTGCTGGATTCTGAGAGAAGCTAAAGCTTCTCAAGGAACAAGTAGACAGAGAAAATATAGACAGTATGGTTCCCTGACCAACTATAGCAGAGCAATACTGGCACAGGCTGTACCAGAAAGAATGCTATCTGCAGTGGCAATCAGAGGGCACTGGAGAAGAATGCTTCCAACTGAACTAAAAAACAGCTTAAGCGGCATGGAGTTTAGATCTTGCTACCAGGAGAAGAGCTCTTCGATTCCTTAGACTAATACAAGAATACCTAACTTTAGTAAGTGCAGAGACTACTAGTTTCACTACACTAAAACATCACACAAAAGGTAGGATAAAGAGTTTGCTATAGTGACTGGGAGGTAGAATTAGGGGAGATAATTAAGGGTAGGGAGAATAGCAGGAATTGGGGTGAGTATTCCAATTTGTGATGACAGGGTATACTGTAGCAGAAGAGGGGGCAGTGAGTAGAAAGATGGAGAGACAAAGGGGAGAAAAAACATATGGGGGTGAGAAAAGGGAGGGGGACAGGGCAGGGATGTGCCAAGAGTGAGGATGAAGAATGGATATATGGTGGGAGGCAGTGTGTAATAATTGAAAAATATGGAATGGAATATACTGGAAGTTTACAAGGATAAGGTAAAGGAAAAATGAATATCCAGAGTACCATATTTGTGTCAATGAATATGCAGGAACTCAACTCCTCACATAAAGAGGAAGAGTGGCTACACATGGGAGTGGGCTTTATGCAAGACACACCTCTTGACATCCCATGTGATCGTGGATAATTCACATTATCTTCCACTGCCTCAGATACAAAGAACATAAGAATTGCCATCAAGTCCGGCGATCCGCACACGCAGAGGCCCAGCCAACTTAGATTTTAAGCACTCTCGGCACAATGAAATACAGACAGGCAGATGAAGATTTTGGACTCGCTTTTAAATGTCCTACATTTTAGTTACTCCAATGACCATACCTGATAAAAATTCAACTGATCTGTATTATTGCAATAGAGAACGGGCTTTGCTGAGTTTAGCTTGCTGCAAGTACATGTGAGTATTTTGCTGTATGTCAGGTATCTATATAATCTTCAGTGACAAACGTACCTTCAGTAGCAAACTGTTCTAGATGTTTTAATGTAATTTCTTTATATTTTGAACTTTCAGCTAGACGTTCATAAATTACTGTGTCCTAGAAGAGAAATAAAAGATCAAGTTAGAGCATAATTAAGCAATTACAGGCAAAGTAGGTTTCAGGTGAAATTCATTTAAGGTCTCACTTGTTAAGCTCCCCCTCCCCCATAAAATCAGAAATGAAGAAAAGCCTCAGTAAATCAAACCTTTGCTGATGAAAATGTCAGTTGGCCTATATAAACCTACTCTAAATCAACATTTATATCAGGAATTTAAAAATTATTTTTTGTATTTTGCATGTTAAATTCTACATACCAAGTAAAAACACAAAAATAAAACAATCCAATTAGAGCCTGCTTTTGTTTTGAATCTTCCATTCAACAGGAATCCAATGAAGCAAGCTGAATTAAAACAGGGTATACATGATTAAGGGGTCCTTTTACTAAGGCTTGCTAGCTGTTTTAGTGCACGCTAAACACTAATGCGTCCATAGACTATAATGGACGCATTAGCATTTAGCGTGCGTTAAAATGGCTAGCGCGCCTTAGTAAAAGGACCCCCAAATCTAGAAATACCTTTAAATAGTTCTGGCAGCTACATTCTGGGTTACCTATAGCGATGTTAACATTTAAATAAGTAACAATTAAACTTTGAAAAACTGTCCTAAAATTAGAAATAAATAAAATCTCTTAATTGCCCATCATCGGTCCTTGAAACAATCTGAGTAATTTTATACAAAGGAGGTCTTATGAAAAAAGAAGAATCATCCAAAACACCCAAACTCTGAATTTCTTGAATGGAAATAAAAAAATTTTAATCATTCAAAATTACTAGTCACTTCTATAGTGCCACTAGCAGTGCAAAGCACTGTACATATTATATACAGGTACTTTCTCTTTCCCTATGAGCTCACAATGGAGGGTTAAGTGACTTGCCCAGGGTCACAAAGAGCTGCAGTGAGAATCAAACCCAATATTTCTTTCTTGTGGAGACTCATCTGCTGTATTAAATACTGGCTCTGTAGCAAATGATTATTATGCTGCACATGTAATGCATTATGATCGTCTTTGTAGGAACAGCAAAGGGCTTCCACCTCTTCTGAGAAGCCCAGATCAGAATTGGATTGTCATCCCTCCCCACTCTCTGATCCCAGGACCAGATTGCTTCTAATCTCATGACCAGGTGTTTAAAAGTTCTTTGCTGCCTCAGATATTTCTTTCTTATGGGGACTGCTCATATCTTTTTGATGAGCAGCTTTATTTTTACCCATACTTTAACCTTGCTGCCTTCCCCTAATTTAACAGCCCATTCAATCTCAGCACCACTTCATAAATCTAGCCCCTAGGAAAATTTTCCCATATCTAGAACATATCTTATGACTACCAAGGAGGTCTTACTGAGAAGGTCTTGCTTGCATATTTCTCCCAGCACTTCCTTCACCTCTCTTCCACTTCTATGGCTCCTGTACACCTCCTGATACTGACTCTTCCCAATCTCTCCCATCACACCACGTCACTCAGTCTTGTCTACTACTCTCTTCTCAGCCCTAAAGCTTCAACATTTTCTTCTGCTCATTCAGCCAACCCGCTCTTCCTATGTGCATCTCATCCACAATGTTGCAGACCTCCCCCCACCCATACCTCCCTTATTCGCATCCGTACTTTACTGCTCCTTCTCTTGTTCTCTGCCGAAGACATCAAACCCAATTCTTCCAATCAACTCTTACCCTATTCATGCAGATAACATTGCAAATGTCATCTATTTTATTTCTGTTCCCCTTCTCCCTCCTTCCTTGCCCTTCTCATGTGCCCTGTGGAATGCCTGCTCCATCTCCAACAAGCTTGCCTATATCCACAACTTCTTTATCTCTCGATCCTTCCACTTGCTTACATTAACCGAGACCTGGATTAAACCTGATGACTCTGCCTCAGTTACCTTCCTATGTCATGGAGGTTACCTTTTCTCCGATATGCCTCGCTCAGCTGGTTGAGGTGGTGTTGGGTTGCTACTCTCATCCTCTTTTAGATTTTGACCCCTTCTTCCACCTCAATCACACTGCTTTTCTTCCTTTAAAAACCATTCCATCAGACTATTTACTCCTCTGTGTGGCGGTCATTTACATTACGTGATTTTTATTCTGCCATTACCTTGCGGTTCAAAGCGGATTACAGAAGAGAATTTCTGGACATGTCCATAAGTGTTACAGATTAAAGCGAGTTGCTTCAGAGGACTGAAATGTTTCATTCAGTGTTAGTCTTCATTTACTGACCCCCTGATAAGCCCCTTTCTTCCTTTCTCATTGACTGACTCCTGGCTTTCCTTCTTCCTTGAACTTTCATCTCCTTCCCTCATTCTTAGTGATTTTAACATTCACACTGATGACCCCTCCAACTCCTATGCATTTAGCCTTAACGTCCTTGTTCAATCTTCAACTATGCTCCACCGTCCCTACCCACCAGAACAGCCACTGCCTTGATCTTGTCCTCTCCTCTAACTGCACCACCACAAATTTCTAATCATCATCTAATAACTTTCACAACCAACCACCCTCCACTCCCCTCCCGACACAGCCAATCTCCATCAATATGTTTAGGAATCTTCAAACTATTGATCCCTGCACTCTCCACCACTGTTTCACCCCTCATCTCTACCACTATATTGTAGCAGTCTGTAAACGAAGCTGTCTCCTCCTATAATAACACTCTCTCCTCTGTTTTAGATATCCTTGTTCCCCTCACCCCTTGCTCTGTAAGGCGCATTGAACCCCAGCCCTGAACATCACTTGCTCAAATCCTACACCCATGCAGATTTCATTCACTTCAAATTCCTCCTGACCTTCTTCCAGTATGCTCTTTCAATTACCAAATAAGACTACTACACCCGCCTGACTGACTCTCTTGGCTCCAACCCTTACCATCTCTTTGCCATGCTGAACTCTCTGTTCAAAGTGCCCCCACCTCCAACCACTCCATCACTTTCCCCCCAGATTATGGCTGTTTACTTCTCACAAGGGACACAAAATTAATTTTGACTTCTCAACATCTCTCTCCCCCTGCCCATTCTCTCAAACCCCCTCAGCCCTTGCCTCCTTTTCTTCCTTTCCTAAAATCACTGATGAGGAAACTGCACACCTTCTTTCCTCTTCCAAACTCACTACCCATTCCTCTGACCCAATTCCTACCCCTCTACTTAATGCTATATCTTCTACAGTCACCCTTCTATCTGTCACATCCTCAATCTATCACTTTCTACTGCAAATTTCCCCAATGCTTTCAAACATGCTGTAATTACACCACTCGTCAAACAGCTTCGCTGGATCCTACCTGCCCTGCCAACTATTGACAAAACTCCCTCCACCCCTTATCGAAGCTACTTGAACGTGCTGTTCATCGCCACTACCTGGACTTTCTATCATCCCTAGCCATCGTTGACCCATTCCAATCAGGCTTTCGCCCCCCTGCACTCTACTGAAACTGCCCTTGCCAAAGTCTACAATGATCTCTTTCTGGCCAGAACCAAAGGCCACTACTCTATTTTCATCTTTCTTGATCTATCCACTGTTTTCAACACTGTAGACTACTGACTTCTCAGCACACTGTCTTCACTTGGATTCTCTTCCTATCTCTCACATCACATCTTTATGCAGTGGTGGATCCTCCTCCACTGCTCTCCCACTATTAATTGAAGTATCCCAGTGCTCTGTCCTGTGACTTCTTCTCTATCTATACTCATTCCCTTGGTTCTCTGATCTCCACCCATGGTTTTCAATATACCTCTATGCTGATGACTCCTGGATCTATCTCTCTACACCTGAAATCTCTACAGGAACCCAAGCCTGAGTCTCAGTTTGCTTGTCTGACATTGATACCTGGATGTCCTGCCACCACTTAAAACTAAACATGGCCAAGGACTGAACTACTTATCCTTCTGCCCAAACGTACATCTCCTCTCCTCCCCACTATCTCAGTGGATAACACTCTCATCCCCCGTCTTGTCAGCTCGCAACCTTGATGCCATCTTTGACTCTTCTCTTTCTCTGTGCAAATTCAACAGACTGCCAAACCTGTTGCTTCTTTCTCTATATCACCACCAAAATCCAACCTTTCCTCTCTGAGCACACTACAAAAACCCTTATCCACTCCATCACCTCTCACCTAGATTGCAACTTGCTTCTCACTGGTCTCCTGTGTAACTATCTTTCTCTCCTTAAATCCATTCAGAATGCTTTTGCATGACTTATATTCCACCAGAGTTGCTATGCTCATATTACCCCTCTCTCTCAAATAACTTCACTGACTTCCCATCTACGTTCATACACAGTTCAAATCCTCTTATTGACCTACAAGTATATTTACTCTTTAGCTCCTCAATATCTCTCCTCTCTTGTCTTTCCCTACACTCCTCCCTGGAAACTCCATCAGTCAAATCTCTCTTTATCTGTACCCTTCTCTTCTACTGCCAACTTCAGACTGTGTCCTTTGTCTCTTGCTGCACCTTATGCCTGGAACAAACTTCCTGAGTCGGTTTGTCAAGCTCCATCCCAGGAACTATTCAAATCCAGAATAAAAATCCACCTCTTTGAGAATGCATTTAATTCAAAACCCCCTCACATTAAGCCCCTACTTTATTCTGTTGTCTGTGAATTTAGATTGTAAGCTCTACCAGTAAAGGTCAGAGTCAGATTTAAGTTTGTTTGTATATGCTATAAAGTCTTACATAGTTTAGCATCTGATTATCTTGTGGATCATTTTTTATTCATTGATTCACAATGCCCAAGACGTAATTGTATAAACGACCCTTTACCGATGGAAAAGCAAACAAATTACAAGAGTTATTTTCAATGACTCCTATCTTTTTAAGCAGCTTCTTGTGATAAAGAGTTTGTAAATATGTTAATTAGCTCTGTCTCTTATCAGAAGTTAAGGAAATTATTGAAAACTTATTTAATAAATGTTTGTAATTTCTAGGTCTTTTGTTTTTATTGTCACTGTTTCAATTTTCTTTTGTAAACTGCATAGAATTCCTAAGGTACTGTAATATATAAATACATTTTTATGTTATTGAGCAGGGACCATCTCTTAAATATGTTGTTGACCAGCACTGTGTATGCCTAGCTGCAGCATAGAAATGTTAAATAGTAGTAGTAGTAGAAACACTTCTGAGCAACTTGCATATGTGGCACCCTGAGGTTGTGGGTTCAAATCCCACACTGCTCCTTATGACCCTGGGCAAGTCACTTAATCCTAAAACTAATGAATTATGCCCTATTGGAAACCATAGGAGGGACCTATCTAGACACTACCAGGTCTACCCACTACACTCATACAAAGACCCACTCATTCACTTAACACACAAAAAACAAGAAAAAAAAGGAAAAAAGTGGAGAAAAAGCCTCAGTTCATCTTCATATGGCAGAAAAACTCCACTTATAAACAACCATTAAGCAGGTCCAAAATGTATCAGTTCACTCAGCAGTGAGAAACACTATAGTAGCCCTCATAGGAACCACCTCAAAATAAATCTAGCATGCCAAATTACAAAACTTCAAAAAAAATGTGAGTAAAGCAAGCAGCACATATATGAGTCTCAAATACAGTCAATGGTAAGCAGGGAAAAACAAACACTTAACTGTAGATGGTCTCCAGGCTGTCTTCCATGCATCCAAAAAGTGCAAGCCTGCCTGGCCCTGCAACCACTCTTTCCTGACGGGGAAACCTCCGTTTCGCCGAGCTGCGTCAGGGGAATGATTCCAGCCTACTCCACCAGCAACTGTTGAGGCTCTCCAAGTGCTCCAACTACTCACATCCACACACATAGAAGCTGAGGCGTGGGATTCTCCAGCAACCAGTGTCTTCAAAATGGAGTAGACTCCTCCCCTTTCAGTCAGACCAATCCCCAGCCAGCTTCAACCAAAGAATGCCGCCCACTTAATTCGGGCATTCAGCCCAGCTGGGTGGACGGTTTGTAGACTGTAGATCCATCTTTGTTCCCTCTGACGTAGCTGACATCTCCAGTCACCACGTCTTACAGAGCAGGGGAGATGATCAATCACCACACACCGCAGTGAACTAAAAGCATGTTGGGCTTCAAGGCAGTGCACCACCAGGGGTTCTTCCACTCTCTTAGTATGTATACATGACTTGTGCTCCAGTAATCTGACCCTCAATTTCCGTGAGGTCTGTCCCACATATAACAAAGGACAGGAGCATATGATGATATAATTAACCCCCTCTGTAATGCAGGATGTACTGCTCTTCAGTCTAAACCAGGGGTGTCCAACCTTTTGGCTTCACTGGGCCGCATTAGCTGAAAAAAATGTTTCTGGGGCCGCACAAACATGCAAACACTGCAGCAAGACAGAGGAAGGAGCCGGCAAGACGGTAAACACCTGGGGTCAGGAGAGGAAAACACTGCATCGCCCTCGACCAAGGCCGCAAAAAATACTTCACTGGGCCGCATGTGGCCCTCGGGCCACAGGTTGGACACCCCTGGTCTAAACCTTTGTACTGAAACCGGATGCACAAATTCAGTGATATTTAACATCAGAGAGCACATAGAGCATCCACCACAACTGTGGTGTCCCTGTTCACCATTCTGAACACCCTCCTTGTCTACTGCAGGTAACATATTAGGGCTCAAGATGTCACATAGATTCCTGTTCCTTCCATAAGCAAAAAGGATCCTAGTATCCTGAAAACAGTGGTGAACCCGCAGGAGCCCAACATGTGTTTGCATGACCCGTTTCACCCAAGGGGACATCTGATTAAACTTAGAAACAAAAGGGATCTCATCTCCATGAGGTTGTTCCCTCCGATACTCCAATAGGGTCTTCCTGTGATTGTAAAGAGCCCGTCTAACTGCTCTAGACACAATAGTTTCTGGATATCCTCTCTGATGAAACTTCTCCATCAATGTTACTGACTGGTGCCTATATTTCTCGAGCATGTTTATGTCACGTTGCAGGTCTTCGCAATACTGCTTCTTCACTACTCTGAATAACTTTGTATTGTCTGCAAATTTAATCACCTCACTCGTTGTACCAATTTCCAGGTTGTTTATAAATACAGTGGTGCCTCGCATAACGGACGCCTCGCACAGCGAACGCTGCGCATAACGAACTTTTTGTCTTGCTCCCTATAACGAACTTCGTTTCACACAACGAAGTCGCCCGAGGGGCCCGGGGGGGGGGGGGGGCGGAACTACTCTCGCCGCTTCCTAATGTGAGCCGGGGAACAGCAGCACCCTCCTGTCTGAATGCAGTGTTCCATCATCTCCCTCCACCTTACCTTAGATGCCGAGTTTTCCGGCTTTCTTTTTCGGCCAGCCACACACTTTCAAAGAGCAGCACATGCGCGCATGCTCTGTTGTTCAATCTTCTCCTCTGACGCAACCGGAAACCGGAAGTTGCAGGAGAGGAGAACATTGATCAACTTCAGCAGCTGCGCGTGCACAGCTTTTTGAAAGCGTGCGGCTGGGTGAAAAAGAAAGCTGGCAAACTCTGCATATAAGGTGAGGTGGAGGGAGGGAAATGTAGGGCTGCAGAACGAATTATTTTGTTTTACATGTATTCTTATGGGAAAACAGGGCTGCAGAACGAATTATTTTGTTTTACATGTATTCTTATGGGAAAACGCGTTTCACACAACGAACGTTTCACATAACAAACTTGCTCCTGGAACGGATTAAGTTCGTTGTGTGAGGCACCACTGTATGTAGAAGAACACGGGTCCAAGCACTGAACCCTGCGGCACTCCACTGGTGACGCTTTTCCAGTCTGAGTATTGTCCATTTACCCCCACTCTCTGTTTCCTATCCACCAGCCAGTTTTTAATCCACGTGAGTATTTCTCCCTCGATTCCATGGCTCATACTTTTTCGATGTAGTCGTTCATGCGGAACCTTGTCAAACGCCTTCTGAAAATCCAGATATACAATGTCAACTGGGTCACCCTTGTCTATCTTGTTGTTTACTCCCTCGAAGAAGTGCAGCAAGTTTGTCAAGCAAGATCTTCCTTTGCTGAAGCCATGCTGGCTGGTCCTCATCAGATTGTGTCCGTCAAGGTGCTCAATGATGCGGTCCTTTATCAGCACCTCTACCATCTTTCCCGGTACAGAGGTCAGACTCATTGGTCTATAGTTTCCCGGATCTCCCCTCAAACCTTTCTTGAAGGTCAGCGTAACATTTGCCACTTTCCAATCTTCCGGAATCCTTCCTGATTTGATCGACAGATTGGCTATTAGTTAAAGAAGTTCAGCTATAGCCCCTTTCAGTTCTTTGATTACCTTCGGATGGATGCCATCCGGTCCCGGGGATTTATTGTTTTTAAGCCTATCAATCTGCCTACATACCTCTTCTAGACTGACCGGCAACCCTGTCAGTTTCCCGTCTTCGTTTTCTGCGTATAGCTTGTCGGCTTCCGGTATGTTGTGTATATCTTCTTCGGTAACTACAGACGCAAAAAATGTGTTCAGTTTGTCGGCAATGGCTTTGTCCTCCTTAAGCCGGTTCCCAGGGATGGGGTGGAAGCACACCAGTGACCTTGGGGGTGGGTCATTTTAGGATGTGGTAGGATGGGGTGGAAGCGCACCAGTGGCCTCGGGGATGGGTCTTTTGGGGATGTGGTGGGGTGGAAGCGTACCAGTGGCCTCATGGGGGGGGGGGGTCTTTTGGGGATATGGAACGAATCGCCCTCATTTCCATTCATTCCTATGGGGAAAGTTGCTTTGATATACGAGCATGCTTCTGGAATGAATTATACTTGCACATTGCGGTTCTACTGTATTAGTAATTCCAGTTGTTTGTGCGATTAAACTAGAGAATATACAAACAAAATGGAAAAGTTTCAACAAAAAGGAGATACTGACAGCAAAATCAAATTATGATTCTTAAGATGTTTCCAATAAAAGTGCTTTTATACAGCAAAATTTGATTTTTAAGAATGAATACTTCACTTTTACTTTAAATGAAGTGAGTCTCACTTTAGCTTTTCTTAGAGCAGTTTTTCTCTTCTGTTTAAAAGATACATAGTACTAATAGCCATCAAACTAATATACCTCGAACAGAGGATATTGAGAGGGGACATGATCGAAACATTCAAGGTACTGAAATAGACTTGGTAGATAAGGACAGGTTGTTCACCCTCTCCAAGGTAGGAAGAACGAGAGGGCACTCTTTAAAGTTGAAAGGGGATAGATTCCGTACAAACGTAAGGAAGTTCTTCTTCACCCGGAATGGTGGAAAACTGGAACGCTCTCCTGGAGGCTGTTATAGGGGAAAACACCCTCCAGGGATTCAAGACTAAGTTAGACAAGTTCCTACTGAACAAGGATGTACACTGGTAGGGCTAGTCTCAGTTAGGGCGCTGGTCTTTGACCAAAAGGGCCGCTGCGAGAGCAGACTGATGGGCATGATGGACCACTGGTCTGACCCAGCAGCGGCAACTCTTATGTTCTTATGTTTTTAATATAAAAATTCATTATAACATATCTACAGACTTCCAGTAATGCTTCTATGTCAAAGTTTGCAATTTTAGCATTCAGAAGCAAGTCTACTCCATGAAAGCACAGAGACACTGAATGGCCGTTTTCAAGAATTGGTTATAAGAATTATAACTTGGTTTCTGAATTATCAACTTTTGTTAATTTGCAGCAACGGTCTGTAGGAGACAGTGCTCTCTTTATTTTGCCTTTCAAATCAGTCCCAATATAGAGTTTATAATATGAGAGGGTGCTGAAAAGTTCTCAGCCTAACCAAGTGGAGAATGATGTGGATATGGTTCAATCAATGATCTAAAACAATGCCAAAACATAGAATTTTGTTTCTTCAAACTGGCATTCACCAAAATAACACTTTTCAGCTACAAAATAATGCTCAGAATTTAGGAAGTTAGTTGGTTGGACTGAAAACTTTTCAGTACCCCCTTATAAAGACTCCAAAGCTGAAATCTTCACCTGACATTCTTTTCCTCTCATCCTGGGCATTTGAACAACATGACTTTCTCTGAATCACCATCATTTAAGCAAATTTTAAACAAATCAACAAGGTAAGTCTCAATATTAATAGTAATATTTATGCTTACAGCTCCTTTGCAGTATAGTCTTAATTTTCCAGCAGCATTACGAACAATCACTGACATTCTTTTCCTGTTGCTGAAAAAGAAAAATAATCTGTTTCACCTAAAATAGGTAATATTTTCCAGCTCCTCTATGAAAGACTACTTATATAAAATAATGAAAGTTTCTACAATAATTTGGAGAGATTCTCCAAGTTTAAGAACTTGGGTCTGCTGAACTCTCCCAGCACTGAGAAACAAATGAAGCCAGGATTTATTTATATATATTACAGGGAAGAAAAATTTTAAAGCTGATTCCATGACAAAAACATTTATCTTTCCATCCTTACAAATTGTTGTTTTTTTTAAAAAAACATCCAACTTCTATAGCACTCATTTTCATAAGAGAAAAATGTTTCAAAAGTGGCACAAAGTGGCAGATATACATTTTTCTCACTAAAATGACTAGGTCACAATTTCTGAAACTCAGAATTGGAACATATACCTTCGCAATTCATCTAAATCACAAGGGGATGTGTTAGAGGTGTGGTTTGAGTGGGCTTAAAATCTGGATGCTTTTCAGCAATAATGGAACAGAAAAAGAGGTCCAAGGCAAAAATGTGTGTTTTTAGCTAGACCTGTTTCAGTACGACCAATTCAAAAAAAGGTGTTCTAATTGACCGGGTAACCACTGCTGGGATTAAAGCATGACTCCCTCTTAATCCTCATGGGTCACTGATCCCCCTCCTCCCTCTCAAAGATGCAACAAATACCAGACTATGACAGCTCCTGACACTACATCCATTCTGAAGTAAGCAACAAGCAAGTAGATGGAGTAGCCTAGTGTTCAGTGCAGTGAACATCGGGACTCGGGCTCAATTCTCACTTTAACTCTGTAATTTCAATACAAATATGCAGGCCTTCCTGGAACCCTGAAATACCTCCTGTATCTAAACATATAAGTGACCTGCAAGCCCAAGGGCTATTTACCGGTAGACCTTTAGGTACAGTAGACGTTCTCTGTTTCTGGAGGGTTCATCATATAAATATTTTTGTCATACAATGCTTTGCCACAGTTTGTCACACTGTCACCTTTTCCCACCCACTCTACAATGTATAATATAGTATCTTTCATACTATCTTTACCAGAATGTCTACAGTGCTACAAATTTTCATGCTATGCCCACTGCACAATATTTGCTAGGTTCTATCATGTTACATATCATACTGTCATGTCATACTAGATTAGCCATACTTATATATTTACCATACTATGTTTGCCATGCTATACTTATATATAACAGTTTGCGATGCTATATTTACCATATTATGATTATATATACAGTCAAACCTCAGTTTACGAGTAACACGATTTGGAGTGTTTTGCAAGACCAACAAAACATTCTCGCAAATCTTGCCTCACAAACCGAGCATTGACTCAATATGTGAGGCATTGCCCCCCCCTACCAAACTCTTACAGCGATTGGGCAATCCACAGGACGTGCCAGTGCCCAAAGAGTCTGCCGCTTGCCACTGATTCTGCTGCCTTCTGGCTCCTGGGCGGGCAATGCCGGTTTGCGGGGGTGGGGTGGAAGACTCTGCCTCTCACACCAGGGAAGCTTCACTTTGGGACAATAAAAGGATTAAATCTGATCCCTCATCTTTTGTATCCCTATCTAAGGGACCAACCGAAACCAGAATAGCTGATTTCAGGAAAGAAGTGTTCCCAGTATCCAGAGGGGCCAGCAAACCTAACAGGGGGAGCTCTGCCTTGTGTATAAGTTTGCCATAGAAGATTAATTAACTCCAGGGTAAAGGCCTGAGTGGGAAAATCTGCTTGCTCCTTAGAGCAGAGCAAACGCATTTTCTTGGGCTGCGAACCATCTTTGCCCTTACGGTGCGCAGAGCCGCTGTCCTGGAAGGCATTTCATTCCCGATAGACCATCTGCCTTTCTCCATCCCTAGAGGATTGTGCAGGGGCTAAGCCTGAAGCTCCCACCTTTCTATTCCGTGCTGTGCAGCATAATATGCAAGGGTGCCCTTTAGTTGCCTATCTATCACAAACAAGATATATTAGGACTCCACCCCTATCAGTTTTGAGACAAAACAAGTTGTTTTGAAGAAGATAGAGAATTTAGAAAAAAAATTGGGAAATCCAAGATGGCCACCATGGCAGCAGTTTGGCATAAAAAACGGCTTCAAAATGCTTCATGGCTGACCTTAAACTTCAAAAAATAGGATTTTAGAGGAGAGGGACCAAATATCTAACTGCAGAAATACTAACCCCCCCCCTCCAGCAACTTTTTTAAGACCCCCTCCCCTGATTTTCCCTATAGGCTGTTAGAATCTGTACTCACAGGCCATGTACTGGGGAAATGGTGCTGCAGCTTGATTCAGCTCACTCAAGGTATAGCTGTATCTGGAGGGGTTTTCTGCCTCAAGCCGCCAGTCAGCTGCTATACTGAGATCTTTGGCCTGCCAGTCGGACTAAGAATATTATAATGCCCCTATATCGCTCCATGGTGTTACCTCATGTGGAGTATTGCGTTCAATCCTGGTCTCCTTATCTCAAGAAAGATATAGTGGCGCTAGAAAAAGTTCAAAGAGCGACCAAGATGATAAATGGGATGGAACTCCTCTTGTACGAGGAAAGACTAAAACGGTTAGGGCTCTTCAGCTTGGAAAAGAGATGGCTGAGGGGAGATATGATTGAAGTCTACAAAATCCTGAGTGGAGTAGAACAGGTACAAGTGGAATGATTTTTCACTCCATCAAAAATTACAAAGACTAGAGGACACTCGAAGTTACAGGGAAATACTTTTAAAACCAATAGGAGGAAATTTTTTTATCACTCAGAGAATAGTTAAGCCAGAGGTTGTGGTAGGAGCTGGTTTTAAAAAACATTTGGACAATTTCCTGGAGGAAAAGTCCATAGTCTGTTATTGAGAAAGACATGGGGGAAGCCACTGCTTGCCCTGGATCGGTAGCATGGAATATTGCTACTCCTTGGGTTTTGGTCAGGTAGTAGTGACCTGGAATGGCCACCATGAGAACAGGCTACTTGGCTTGATGGACCATTGGTCTGACCCAGTAAGGCTGTTCTTATGTTTTTATGTCCTGAACCCGTGACCTGATGCAGAAAAAAGAGGGGGAGGCAAAGTCACAGCTGGCATCCTGAGTGCCCCAAAGGATGCTTTTGATGCCTAACAGCCTGTGCTCTAGCTCCTGACCAAGTGAAGGAAGCGAGCAAATGCTGAGGACCTGGAACCCTGAGCTCCACAAATTACAGATCCCTAAAGGATACACCTGCCAGTGGCAGACTTCAACATCTGCTCTTCTTCAAGCAGGCAAAGCAGTCTCTTGAAGCTGCACAAAATATCTACAAACCAGCCGAAAAACTGAATCCCTCCCCCCCCCAAAAAAAACAACCAAACAAAAAAACACCACAAAACAAAGAAATAAACAGAGCAGATCAGAGAGACACCATGCTCGCCTTGAAAAGAAAGAACTGAAAGGGGCAGCAGAGAATGTGGAGGAGGATGAACTTAAAAGCTGTGATTGACATTCTGCAGAATGCTCGCGAGCACAGATGGATAACTCTATGGTTCAGCATGCCATCCCTATTGCACTGGAATTGCAGAAATGAGGAAGTGGTAAAACTAAAGCTCATGAGTTGTATAGTCAGGAAAACCTCTTTCAGGGAAAAGGTGGTAAGTGCCTGAAATGCCCTCCTGGGGAGAGTTGTGAAGACAAAACCAACAGAATTCAAGAATGTACAGGATAAACGCAGGATCTCCATATAGAAAAAGGATGGAGTCCAATTAACACAAAACTTCAATGACCTCATAGAAGTAGTAAACTTTGATGGCAGCTTTAGAGGTTGAGAACTAAAATAGCCTGGCAAAGAGATCAAGATGAGTGATGGAGTGGGTTTCAATGCCAATTTCAATAGTTTGGAAGTAGGACCAGTGCCAGGCAAACTTCTATGGTTTGTGTCCCAGAATTGCCAAGATTAATGATAAGAACATAAGAATAGCCTTACTGGGTCAGAACAAGGTCCATCAAGCCTAGTAGCCCATTCTTATGGTGGCCAATCCAAGTTACTAGTACCTGGCCAAAAACCAAAGAGTAGCAACATTCCATGCTACTGATTCAGGGCAAACAGTGGCTCGCCCCATGTTTTTCTCAATAACAGACTATGGACTTTTCCTCCATGAAATTGTCTAAACCCTTCTTAAAACCAGCTACGCTATCCGCTCTTACCACAACCTATTCTCTGAGTGAAAAAAAAAAAAAATTTCCTCCTATTAGTTTTAAAAGTATTTCCCTGTTACTTCGAGTGAAGAAGAAGAATCTGTACAGAGTGCTAGATACAAATCTATCCACCTTGATGGGCAACAATAACCTTTTTAAATTTATATTATTTTTTTCCTATGCCATATGCACCTGTTTTTTTGTGTATATACAAGACACAGATGAGTAGACAGATAGACAAACTAACTTACCCTCCCCTCAACAAGAGCTTACACTTCAAGTTTTGAAACAAACTTTAAAAAAGCATATTTGGGAGTACAAAACCCCAAAACAAAACCAAATGTTGGACATGAAATTCAAAGATCACATTCCCTCTTTTATCAAGCTGCGCTAGAGGTTTTTAGCGAAAGCCGGAAAAGTAAATGCTTTCATGCTCATATGAATTCTATGAGCATTACAGCATTTACCATGCCAGCCTGCACTAAAAAATCTTTAGCGCAGCTTGATAAAAGGGGCCGATAGTTTTTCACAACAATTTATCCAGAGGAATACCAACACTGACTGTAAATGGAAAGCCTCATAATAAAAATACAATTTTAAATGAACAGAAATAAACATTATTCAAATGCATAAGATGAAATATTTTATTTACCTTGTAAATTCAAGAACATTTAACAATTCATATTTTTCTTCTTGGCCAAGCTGCAAAAAAAAAAAAGGAATTGTTGATGGCATCTAAAAATGAGAACAGTAAACTCAAAATATTTTTGCAAACTGTAATTAAAAGTAATATACCACAAACAGCAATGCATTGTGCTAAATAGCAGCATGTTTGTAAGCACATTGCGATGACCGAAAATGTAATGCAATTAGAAAATGCATAATTTGTAAGAAAATGTGTATAATTTTAAATTGGGCTATGGCATTAAATATTTACAAGCCTTAAACAGAGTACAAATAAAATATATGAAAGTGAGCTCCTTCCAAGTATCTTAACGAGTTCCTAGATATAGAATCTTATCAGTGAGCAGGTCTGTGTCTGTATATGGCCGTTTGGGGCAGGATGGGCTGGAGAGGGCTTCAATGGCTGGGAGGGTGTAGATGGGCCGGAGTAGGTTTTGATGGAAATTTCGGCAGTTGGAACCCAAGCACAGTACCGGGTAGAGCTTTGGATTCTTGCCCAGAAATAGCTAAGAAGAAAAAATTAAAAAAATTTAAATTGAATCAGGTTGGGCAGACTGGATGGACCATTTGGGTCTTTATCTGCCATCATCTACTATGTTAGGAACTTTATTTTGTTCTCTCTATGATCCTTAACTTAGGAGTCCCTGATTACATGCCAACTCTCTTCCCTCTGCACTGTACTTCTCATCTTACATTTTCCACTCTAAATTCACCCATCTCCTCCATCAGTAAACCCCAATGGAGGATGTTATCCAAGCTTCTGAAAAGATGCAGAAGGAAAATAAAATAGTATCTGTTCTGAGGCAGTGGCTTCAACAAGAGTATGCCAAATAGAGCATGGAGCAGTGCATGCCATGCTATTTAATGAATGCAAACTAAACCTTAATTTACTTATCATTTTCTCTTAATGTGCACTTTTAAAGGTCACTTTAATCTGGACACTAGTGCCTGCATGCATAGCAAATGATTTAGCATGTATGCTAGCAGTGATACATAGATTCCTAAATAATTCTCTACAAAGGAACGGGCATTGGATGTATAAAGAAGTAGTTCCCAAACCTGTCCTAAATGCTACCCAGCTAATCAGGATTTTAGGATATCCACAATAAATATGCACGATAGGTATATGGTGGTGAAAACCCATCAAATCCAGCTGCAATTCAAATGTTATAATGTAGATTATCTACTCATTAAAAAATTCCTAGCACTCAGTTCAAGAAAACTCCTGAGAAAGGATTATTTCATGCACTGTGCTATTCTTATAATAATAATAATAATAATAATAACTTTATTTTTCTATACCGCCATAGTCAGACGACTTCTAGGCGGTTTACATAGTAAGAAGGCTGGACATTCAGCGAATATTAAAGGTTTTAAAACAATACAAAACAAAACAATAGATCCACATACAATACGATACTGTACAATACCGTGAGACTGAATAACAATACTATACATTAAGTCTAAATACAATACTATACATTAAGTCTAAATAATATCGTACAAAGAGTCTAAATGCAATACAATAGTTTAGATGCGAAAGTTACGTATTAATTGATTGGAGATCTAAGGGTAATGAGTGTCTGAGGGATTTAGAACAACCATGAGTTGGAGTTCTGAGTTCGAGGAGATCAAGGTATGAGGGGTTTGTAGAGAGAGAGAAAATGCGTTTTGTGGGGAGAGGAGACCTGGTGACGTTGGGGACCGTTTTAGTCAATGTATTTTGCGAATAGGGCAGTTTTGATTGTTTTGCGGAATGCATTATAAGTTACATTGGGTTCGATTATGTGGTTTTTCAGCCAGATTTGCTGTCTGTTCGCTTGGAACTTAAAGGTTCTATCTAGGAAGGTTTTGTATCTGCAGCCTGTAATCTTTGGGTAAGCAAAGATGTTTTTGTTCCTGGTCGTTCTTGTGGGGTTGTGTAGGGTGAAGTGTGTTTGTAGATATGAAGGTGCTGTTCCCCAGGCTTGTTTAAAACAGGTGCAAGCAAATTTGAATATAATTCGCGCTTCTATTGGTAGCCAATGCAGTTTTTTATAGTAGGGGCTGATGTGGTCGTTTTTTCTTAGTCCGAAAATTAGGCGGACGGCGGTGTTTTGTATGAGTCTTAGTTTTTTGATTGTTTTTTGTGGGATGCCCAGATATATGATGTTGCAATAATCAAGAAGGGATAGGGTCAGTGCTTGTACCAGCAACCTGAATGATGTAGGGTCAAAGTATTTTTTTATGGTTCTTAGTTTCCATAACGTGTAAAAGCATTTTTTGACTAGTGCGTTTGTGTGGTCAGTCATAGTTAGGTGAGTGTCTAGCGTGATACCTAGTATTTTTATGTTTTTGGAAATTGGGTATTCGTGGTTGTTTATTTTTATTGATGTATTTGAAATTTTGTCATTAGGACTAGCCAGAAAGACTTTTGTTTTCTCTGCGTTAAGTTTTAGTTTGAAGTTGTTGGTCCATTTATTGATTTCGGTCATTGTGTATGAGAGGTTATCTACAATTTCTTTTGTGATGTCGTTTAAGGGTATAAGGATGGATATGTCGTCGGCGTAAATGTAGTGTATTAAATTTAATTTTTGTAGTAGGTGGCCTAAGGAGGCGATATAGATATTGAAAAGTGTGGGTGATAGGGGGGAACCTTGAGGCACGCCTGATGGGTTTTTCCATGGTTTGGAGTAGTTTCCATTGCCAATTACTCTGTAGGATCTGTTTGTTAGGAATTCAGATCCTACAGAGTAATTGGCAATGGAAACTACTCCAAACCATGGAAAAACCCATCAGGCGTGCCTCAAGGTTCCCCCCTATCACCCACACTTTTCAATATCTATATCGCCTCCTTAGGCCACCTACTACAAAAATTAAATTTAATACACTACATTTACGCCGACGACATATCCATCCTTATACCCTTAAACGACATCTTCTGCTCTCTGATGGATTTGTTCATTAAGGATAATGGTCTATGATTTTGTTTCCTATATTTCCTGACAGAACATACTGCACAACTAACACAAAAGTCTAATTACCAGGTTTGAAAACACCAAAACCTGCATAACACATAGAAAGTGGCAGTCACATAAACTGACCCAGCCAAAAGAAGTTTAGAAGAATCTACAACCTCGCTCTTCAGGGCGCACAGGCAAGAGACAGGCGCATGTGACAGCAGACGCTGCCAAAGCAGCTGTATCAAAAAGCCTCTAGAGGACTACGTCCACATGGCGGTCCTGCATATCTGTAAGCATCACAACACTTTCCCTGGGCAGAGAGGTGCAGTTAGGCACCTGTGTAACCAAATTATTTTCCTCCATAGTAAACAGCAAATTTAGCTATATAAATGAGTAACAAAACAAGCTCATATTGGCATGTGCTATCTCAAGTTTAAATCATCATATAAATAAATGAATTCACTTTAAAAACAAAATATATTTGAAATATACTTACAGACTCTATGATTACAGAGTCCGGAGTTCTGCCAGTGAAGACAAACTGCAACTGCTTGGCTGCTCTTACCAAAGCACCTTCATCTGTAATAAATCAAGAATAGAAGTTCAATTGGGACATAGTCCCTGAAAGAGAAAAATTGAGCATGTTTCAAGGAAATGCTTTTTAAAGACAAATTAAGATACAACCTTTAACACAATATAAGGATGATTTTACACCAATTTCAACTTGTTAAATTAATGGCATGTTCATTATGAAAATAAATATGATTTAATTAGAGGTCTAACCTTTTGCAACTTGAAAAGCTTGCAAATACCACTATAAACCAAAGATTAATGCTGGCTTTTATGAAATTGCAGTTCATGAATTTTACCTTGGGCTGGCGAGGTAAATGCTCCAATACTCATTCAATTCCATTCCATATCAGCATTGGAGCATTTACCGCACTTGCCTGCGGTAAAACCCTCTACTACAGTTTCATAAAAGGAACCCTAAGTTGGTGAAAATACCCATTTTTTTCAGAGAATATTAGCCAAAGTTCCAGTCCTAGAAAAGAGCTTTTTAAACTGGTTAGGCGCTATACACAGCCCCAATAATAGCACAGTCATATAGCAATTATTGCCCACAATTCTGCAGATTTATTTCAATCTAAAAATTTTGCAGATTTGTTTCAATCTAAAATAGACAAAATAGTAAAATCTCTACCATGGGTAGATGTGAAGGGAGTTACTGCCCAAAGAGAAATAGTTGCTGTTACGGGTTTCCATCCTCAGAGACATTAACCTTGGAACAAAAGTCAAGGAGTCTAAAATAGTGAAGTGTTCCAGGATCCTTGGCTACTAGGAGTACCAAACAAATACTGTCTATAATTAGGGAAGAAAGTAAGAATTCTAAAGCTGATGTTGTCATCTATTTGGGAACAAATGACCTAGCCAGCAATAACCCCACTTGCGGCACAAGGATTAAAACCTTTTGTAAAGACTGTAATTTTCTTGGAAGTACTGCCAACATATGAAAAAGGAGAGGAAAGTGTACTAAATATTGAGATCTTCAATAGGTGATTTAGAGCCTGGTGTCATCAAGAAAGCTTTAGGTACATAGGAGGATGGGGAAATACATGGAAAAAAACAAGAGACTATATTGTAATTTTGGGCTGCATCTTACTATGACTGGTAAAAGAATCCTTGCTGAGAAATTCAGACAATATGTTTCTAGGCATTTAAACTATTAGGGTGGGGCTGGCATATGGATGCAAAACACTTACAGTGGCCATCCCCAGCAAAAGACAGGAGGTGACAGTAGTAAAGATAGCAATGCAAATAATATTAACAATATACTTCTTTGCAAGGCAACAGGAAGTGAGACTAAACAAAACAAAAAAAAGACAGACAAAAAAATAACTACCACTGAAAAGCAATGACCACGAATGCTCGCAGTCTAGGCAACAACAATCATGATCTACAAGCTCTGATATTAGAGGCAGACTTGAAGATTGTAGCGATCACAGAGACACGGTTATACTAGGCTATAATCTTTTTAGGAAGGACAGAGATGGTCAAAAAGGTAGAGGAGTAGCTCTCTATGTAAGACTGATATCCAAGTGACTGAAATGCAAGGGGCCAGGGGAAAAGAAGAAGCGCTATGGATAGCTTTGAAAAGAGAAGATGGAACTTCTATCTATGTGGGCATTGTCTACAGACCTTTGACTCAATCACAGCAATTAGTTAAAGATTTTGCTGCACATATTCATAAGCTGGGGAAGAAAGGAGAGGTGCTGTTGCTGGGTGATTTCAACCTGCTGGATGAGGATTGAAAAGATCTGTCTGCGGAATCAGAAAGTAGGGAGATAGTGGATGCCCTTAAAGGGGCTCTGCTCAGACAAATGATGATGGAACTGAAGAGGGAAAAAGCAATACTGGATCTGGTGCTCCCAAATGGGGAAAGTGTCTCTAAAGCTCAAGTGGGTGCCCACCTGGGTGGTAGTGATCATCAAAAGGTTTGGTTTGATATACCGTGTTTCTCCGAAAATAAGCCCTAGCATGATTTTCAGGGTAGGTCTTAATATAAGCCCTACCCTCAAAATAAGCCCTAGTTCAGTCGGGTTTTCAAAATATACCTAATGAATATGCATTAGAGAGATTTGCATACATGTCACTTCCATTATATGCAAATCTCTCTCATGCATATTCATTAGGGATATCTTGAAAACCCGACTGGCTGGGGGGTCTCCAGGACAGGGTTGAGAACCACTGCCCTAGTTTAAGCACTGGATTCGCAGGCAGCAGCGCTCCCCTCCCATGTACCCCCACTCCAGCTGACCCTTCCATCTCTCCCTCCCCATGCTGACCGCGAGACCAACATACCATTACTTTCTTCCAAACAGTAGCGTTGTGGTAGCAATCTAAACGCGCTGCTTCATGCCTTCTCCTGCCGGGGTATTTCTCTGCTGCATCATTGATAATGTCATCAGCAACAGGGCAAAGCAACACCCCGGCGGTAGAAGGCCCGAAGCAGCTTGTTTAGATTGCTGTCACGATGCTGCCATTTGGAAGAAGGTAATGGTATGTTGGCCTCACGGTTGGCGTGGGGAGAGCAGGAAGGATCGGCGGGGGGTTGGCTGCGCAGCAGAGGGGGGGGATAGAATGATGCTGTGGGTTTGTGATTGGGCATTGTTTCCCTGAAAATAAGACCTAGTAGGTTTTTTGGGCCCAAAATTAATATAAGGTAGTGTCTTAATTTTGGGGATACACATAAGAACATAAGAAGTTGCCTCCATTGGGTCAGACCGAGGTCCATCTCGCCCAGCGGTCCGCTCCCGCGGCGGCCCATCAGGTCCGCGACCTGTGAAGTGGTTTCTGCCTACTTCTATAACCTACCTCAAGTTATATCTGTACCCCTCTATCCCCTTATCCTCCAGGAACCTATCCAAACCCTCCTTGAACCCCTGTACAGAGTTCTGGCCTATCACATTCTCCGGAAGCGCGTTCCATGTGTCCACCTGTACCCTCTGGGTAAACAAGAACTTCCTAGCATTTGTTCTAAACCTGTCCCCTTTCAATTTCTCCGAGTGACCCCTAGTGCTTGTGGCTCCCCACAGTTTGAAAAATCTGTCCTTATTCACTTTCTCTATGCCCTTAAGGATTTTGAAGGTTTCTATCATGTCCCCTCTAAGTCTCCTCTTCTCCAGGGAGAACAGCCCCAGCATTTTTAACCTGTCAGCGTATGAAAAATTTTCCATACCATTTATTAGTTTAGTTGCCCTCCTCTGCACTCCCTCGAGTATCGCCATGTCCTTCTTGAGGTACGGTGACCAATATTGAACACAGTACTCCAGGTGCGGGCGCACCATTGCGCGATACAGCGGCATGATGACTTCCTTCGTCCTGGTTGTAATACCTTTTTTGATGATGCCCAGCATTCTGTTTGCTTTCTTTGAGGCTGTCGCACATTGCGCCGATGGTTTCAGTGATGTGTCGACCATCACCCCCAGGTCCCTTTCAAGGTTACTCACCCCTAGCAGTGTTCCCCCCATTTTGTAGCTGAACATCGGGTTCTTTTTCCCTACATGCATGACCTTGCATTTCTCTACGTTAAAACTCATTTGCCACTTTTTTGCCCAGTCTTCCAGTTTCGTTAGGTCCCTTTGCAGGTCTTCACAGTCTTCCGTGTTTCTAACCCTGCTGCAGAGTTTGGTGTCATCAGCAAATTTGATAACCTCACATTTTGTCCCTGCCTCCAGATCGTTAATAAATATATTGAACAGTAGAGGTCCCAGCACTGACCCCTGTGGAACTCCGCTCGTGACCCATTGCCAGTCTGAGTATTGGCCTTTTACTCCAACCCTCTGCTTCCTGCCTGCCTGCCTGCCTACACGATATAGTAAAGTGAAAGGCAGCTACACAAAACTCAAAATCCTGGATTTCAAATGTTTAGACTTTAGTAGCATGGGAGGTGGGGGGAATATCTGAAAAAACAGCTAAAAGGATGGGATGACATAAGGGAAGTGGAAAACCAGTGGTCCAAGCTGAAAGGAGCAAAAAAAAAAAAATGGCTACAGACTTTATATGAGGAAATTAAACAAAAACAAGAGAAAAAGGAAACTGATATGGTTCTCCAAACTAGTGGCGGAGAAAATAAAAGGCAAACAAATTGGCATTCATGAAATATAAAAATACTCATTCCAGACAAGTGGATAGTGTCCCTATGGCCGCATGCCTTCTGCATAAGGAATCCAGTTTGGATTTTTCTTAGTGCCTCCTCTGTACTTCACTGAGCTCCTTAGCTCCACCTACAGCTAGTACCTAAGCACCAAGGGTCACCAAATGAACATGAAGTAGAGGAACTCATAACAATCAAGGTCATAAAGAATTGTTCTGCTCAAAGGAGTAACATGAGAATATCAGCTGCAAACAGCTAGCAAAAACATCAAGAGAGCTCAGAAACTACTCCCGCCGAAAAGAGGACAATGTTAAAAGTAAGAAATACTTGGATCATACATTAGCATTTCAAGCAGTCTCCTATGATAACGAATTCCGATCGCTGTTACGTAGTGTCTGCTCCTACAAACATTTTAGAACTTTGCTGAAAACCTATCTTTTCTCAAAGTATCTGGCTAATTAGTTTTAGGCGTTCCTTATGTAATTTTATTGTTAATCTTTGGTTAACCGCATTGAACTTCTGGTTATGCGGTTTATAAGCATGATGTTATGTTATGTATACAGTATACAAGTTACAACTTGGAGATGCATGAAACAAACTGAGACAGTAGCAGGCGAAGGAAGTGTAGGGCGGGAGTCTAGAATGTCTTACCTATCTACTGGAAAAGAGCTTACCAGAGTAAGTATATAATCTCTTTTTCCAGTGCAATAAGTAAGACATTCTAGACAAGTGGGACACACAAAAGCAGTCCCCAAAAAGCTAGGGTGGGCTGACTGCGCTGACCCTCAAGACTAAGGACCCAAAGGCATAGTCCTGTCTTGCCACCACAAGCACTCTGCAAAACAGGGCAAATGGGTGTATAGAGGACTACGTTGCCACCATGCAAATCTTCTCAGGGGAGATAGCTCTAGCTTCGGCCCATGAAGAAGCCACACATCTAAAAGAATGAACCTGGACAGAATCAGGAGACAATTTCCCAGAAAGCATATAGGCTGACAAAAGGGCCTCATGGATCCATCTGGAAATCAAGGCCTTAACGAGGGAGCATCCAGCTGAACAGAATAAGTCAACATAAACAAATGGTTAGAAAGACAAATTCATTTGCGACCACCAAATAGCAAAGAAGTACTGTGCATATCCAGAATCCTCAAAACACGATCCTGTCTATATACTCATCCTGTGTCCTTGAACCAGTAGGTTGAGAAACAGGCATACGTACTTCCTGATCAACATGGAAAGCCGAAACCATCTTCAGCAGGAAGAAAGAAACCATGCACAAGGAAATCCCAGTCTCCAAGATTCAGAGGAATGGTTCACTGCAAGAAAAAACCTGGAGTCCGAAGACATGGCTTGTAGATGGAACAGCAATCAGAAAAAAACAGAGCCCAGTGAGAGAGTAAGACAAGCTAGAAAGGATGGATGTGCGTTTCCATCCAAGGACCTAAAATGGTAGCCACGGATTGCAAGACCTGGAGATAGTCGCATGCCGAAGGAGCTGAAGAAGGGAAGAAATCCAGGAATGCAAAATCAGTCTGCGTGTCCCTGGAAGACAGATGCAGCCCACAGCTATGTCGAAAAGAACATCCAGGTATTTCAAGACTGCTTGGGTGAGACTGCCCCGTCTGTAATGCACAATCCAACCAAGGTCTTCTAGTACCTGGATCACCTGATCCACAGTGCATCGACCCTCGGCCAACGAGAGAGCTCTGACTAGCCAATCGACCAAGACAAGGAGTACTTGCAGACCCATGTTACCTAAGTAAGCCATTGTGA
Source organism: Geotrypetes seraphini (assembly GCF_902459505.1). Classification (NCBI taxonomy): domain Eukaryota; kingdom Metazoa; phylum Chordata; class Amphibia; order Gymnophiona; family Dermophiidae; genus Geotrypetes; species Geotrypetes seraphini. Next base: position 220,323,618 of record NC_047084.1, on the reverse strand, counting down.
CTGACATCACCTCAGCGAAGGTACAAGGAAATGTTGCTAGTCCAAAGGGCAGAGCCAAAAACTGTTAACATTTGTGCAAGACATGAAACCGCAAGTATCCTAGGTAGACTGGAACGATCAGAATTTGTTAGTATGCCTCCATGGATTCAGAGGATTTGATAAGATCTTAATGTAGCTGGTCTTAAAAAAGGTTTGGAAAAATTCCTAGAGGAAAAATCCATAAACTGCTGTTGAGACAGACATGGGAGAAGCCACTGATTGCCCTGGATCGGTGGTATGGAATGCTGCTATTATTTGGGTTTTTGCCAGGTGAAGACAGGATACTGGGTTAGATAGACCACTGGTCTGATCCAGTAAGGCTATTCTTATGTTCTTATGATAGGCAAGGGACTCTTCCAGGGCCACCGCTGCTATGACAGATCATACTGTTTCCATGTTAGAGCGCGGAATCTTGAGAAGCCTCAAGTATGCACTACAGCTCTAGAATAGGCCTCCAGTCCTTGGAGCCATACAGTGGCACGATAAAACATATGGAGTCTATGACAGAGCCTGAAAGATCGGGCAGCACATGCTTAAGAACTTGAATAGCCTCAAAGTGCTGCACAGAGACCTGCACTTGGAGCGCCTTATCTAGGTGCCCTGCGGGAGCTTTCATGAACCAATTGGTCAGAGACTGGGTGAATTCCAATTGCAGCCTGACCAAAATAAGTCCAGAACCTACAGGTTGGACATAATGCAAACTCAAGCTGGCAAGAACGCTGACAGCCTGCCCCCCAATTGTAGAAGGGGGTCCCCCCCCCATCTGGCACAATGCACGATCTTGGCAGGAGGCGCAGGATGGGAGTCAGATGGCTGGGCATGTCTGTAGCTGGAGTACCACTGCCGGAGCTCCAGTCTGAGATGTGGCACTGGAATACAAGTGGTAATGCCTGGAGCCACGAAAATTAGAGTGACCAGAACACCTAGAGGGTCTGGGTTTGCTATCAGGCAGGGTCTTAGGGCAAATGAACACCACAGAATCCATGAGATCGACCAGGCCCTTGCCAAACAACAACTGTCCTGAAAGGGATGTCTTGCCAAAGAAACCTTTGGAATTGGAATCACCAGCCAATTGCCTAATCCAGAACATTCTGCGGGCAGAAATGGAAAGCACCAAAACCTGCATAAGGCATAGAAAGCGACAGTCACATAAACTGACCCAGCCAAAAGAAGTTTAGAAGAATCTACAGCCTCCAGGGTGCACAGGCAAGAGATAGACACGTGTGACAGCAGATGCCACCAAAGCAACTACATTAAAAAGCCTCCAAAGGACTATGTCCACACAGTAGTCCTGCATATCTGTAAGCATCACAGCACTTTCCCTGCCAGAGAGGTACAGTTAGGCACCTGCGTAATCAAAGAATCCACTGTAGGCTGATCCAGAACCTGCGGGCACTCCAGTGCCAGAAGGTACAAGCGAGACATGGTCCTCGCTAACATAAGAGCACATTCCAGATAATCACATTGATCTGATAGTTAAACGCTCACATCAGGATGCCAGAGAAAGGTAGAAGACTGCAAGCACGCACCACAAAGCCAGGAAGAAGAGGATGAAGCTGGCTGAGTGACCACATGCAATTCCCGCAAAAGACTCAGAAATAAGATCCGGCAAAGCCGTAGACTGAAATAAGCGCAGAACTATGGGATCATCCCCAGGTCCTAAAACCCATGAAGGATCCGAAGAGCCAGCATACAATCCCTGGTCCCCCGTTCTTGGGAGCACTGCACAATGAAATCTGATCATCAGCATAAAGATCAGGATCCAGCAGATCAGGAACAATGGCTGACTGAGATAAGGACATGCCCAGAGAAGCAATGCCACTGGATACGCAGCGGAAGCGGAGTAGGACTGTGTAAGGGAAGAATGCCTGCTATGATTTTTTTTTTTTTTAACAACTATTTCAGAAATTCTGAGAAAGTCTCCGGCTCCTGGGGCACATAATCACCTTCTGATGACTTAACCATGCATTGCATAGGCTGCAGAGGTACCACAGCCATGCACATGGAACGATAAGCCGTGCTGAGCACCCAAAATAAAGAAAGCTGCCCCCCTTAGCTAGCCAAGCATTTTGTCACCTGCTTGACCAGGGGAGAGGCTAAGCTTTGTGCTGCCACCCCTCCTGGCTTTATCAAACAGCACATGGCTCAAGAACGCTCCTGAAGCATCTAATGTGCAAACTCCTGGCAAGAATTCACATGAGATCCTAATGACTCCATCCCAACAAGATTTGAGGCACCACCCCATCTAGCTTCTTTCCCTCTTTCTCCCTCCGCTTCCACCTGCTCCCTCCCTCCACTCACCTGTCTGTCCTCCCCTTTCTCTTTCCTGCTGTGGATTCAATATTTGTCTCCCTCTTCATCCACTTGGCCCAGCATCTCTTTTCCTTTCAAGCCCTCCTTCCTACTATGAGGGAACACGAACGGTTACAGATTTCGCGGTCCAGCAGCTCCCTCCCTTACCTTATATGTCATATTTAATTGTTCTCTTAGTGGCACGCTTTCAACAAGTCGCGCACGTGGCTGCTTCAGTTGAATCTTCTCCTCCGATGCAACTTCCTGTTTCTGGTTGCGTCAGAGGAGAAAATTCAACTGAAGCAGCCATGCCCGCGCGCAACTTGTTGAAAGCATGCCGCTGGAAGAAGAACAATTAAATTTGGCACTTAGGGGGAGGGAGGGAGGGAGATGGCAGGACACAGCAATCGGGTGGGAGGGGACCCCTAGACCACTCGATCCGTGACCGTACATGTTCCCTTCACTGCGGAGACCAGACCATTCACAGCTCCATGGGGCGGTGAATGGCCTTATCCCCGTCCCCACGGCAACTATTATTTTTTCGCTCCCCGTTTCGGTGGGATAGCCGCAGGTATCAGCCACCGTGTCATTCTCTAGTTTATAACTTTGAAAATGATATACTTTATTGCTTCTCATGACCTAATTCTGTCTCTGTGTCAGCCTATGGTTCCCACAATTAACGATACATATGCTCTTTTGTTTTGGAAAACTTGACCTATATTCAACAGATAGTTGAGTAAAGAAGTTAAAAAACCCCCACAAAAAAACCCCCAAACAACCCTAACTGACCTTTTGAAGTGTACTACTAAATAAATTAGCTTCTGATTTTTAATATGTGTGAAAACAAAACTGGTATGATATGGTCAGAAGCAGAATTTCTAGCGTAACTGCTGTTATATTGCAAATACAGATACAAAATTGCTAATCTAATTGAAATAAGCAGTCTCAGGGGTCCTTGTATAAAATTGTGGTAGAAAATGGCTGTAGCTCGCCCTTACATGGATTTTTCCTGCAGCAGTAAAACGACTTATTTCATATTTTCTTTATTATGTTAGTGTCATAGTAAATGACAGCAGATAAAGATCTGAATGGTCCATCTGCCCTGTCACATTCATTACAATTTCATGATTAAATTAAAATGTCTTTTTTCTTTATTATTTCTTGGCCATAGACCTTAGAAGTCTACCCGGTACTGTCCTTGGGTTCCAACTACTGGAAATACTCTTGAAGCTCACTCCAGCCTATTGGGATTCAGACTGTGAAAGTTTGCCCATTCATATTCTAGAGATCCTCTGTGTTCATCCTATGCTTGAATTCAGTCACCATTTTCCTCTCCACCACCTCCCTCGGGATGGCATTCCTGGCATCCATCACCCTGTCTGTGAAAAAGAATTTCCTAACATTACCCTTAAGTTTACCATCCCTCAACCTCAATTTATGGCCTCTAGTTTTACCAATTTCCCTTCTCTGAAAAAGTTTGGATCTTATATTAATACCTTTCAAATATTTAAATGTCTGTATCATATCACCCCATCCCTCCTCTCCACCAGAGTATACATGTTGAGGTCTTCTAGTCTCTTCTCATTCTTCTTTTGGTGCAAACCCCCTAACATTTTTGTCGATTTCCTCCAGACCGCTCCAAGTCTTCTTATATCCTTGGCCAGATATGGACTCCAAAACTGAACATAATACTCCAAGTGGGGCCTCACCAATGACCTGTACAGGAGTATCAATACCTCCTTTCTTCTGATGGTTACGTCTATCTCTATACAGCCTAGCATTCTTCTAGCTACAGCTACCACTTTGTCACACTACTTCATCACCTTCAGATTCTCAGACACTCTCACCCCAAGGTCCCTCTTCCTGTCTGTGTATGTCAGCCTCTTGCATCCCAGCACATACTTTATATCTCCCTTGGATTTCTACTCCCCAAATGCATCACTCTGCACTTCTTTAAAATGAATTTTAATTGCCAGTCATTAGAACATTCTTCTAACTTTTGCAGACCCTTTATCATGTTTTCCACTCCCTCCGGGGTACCCATTCTGTTACCAATCTTAGAAACATAGAAACATAGAAATAGACGGCAGATAAGTGCCACGGCCCATCTAGTCTGCCCATCCTAATGTCCCTCCCCTACCTTTGCCCTGTGAATAGATCCCATGTGCCGATCCCATTTGGCCTTAAAATCAGGCACACTGCTGGCCTCAATCACCTGTAGTGGAAGACTATTCCAGCGATCAACCACTCTTTCAGTGAAAAAGAATTTCCTGGTGTCACCTCGTAGTTTCCCGCCCCTGATTTTCCACGGATGCCCTCTTGTTGTCGTGGGACCCTTGAAAAAGAAGATATCTTCCTCCGCCTCGATGCGGCCCGTAAGATACTTGAACGTCTCGATCATGTCTCCCCTCTCTCTGCACTCCTCGAGCGAGTATAGCTATAATTTGTCAAGCCGTTCTTCGTATGGAAGATCCTTGAGTCCCGAGACCATCCGGGTGGCCATTCTCTGCACCGACTCCAGTCTCAGCACATCCTTGCGATAATGCGGCCTCCAGAATTGCACACAGTATTCCAGGTGGGGCCTCACCATGGATCTATACAATGGCATAATGACTTCCGCCTTACGACTGACGAAACCCCTTCGTATACAGCCCATGATTTGTCTTGCCTTGGACGAAGCCTGCTCCGCTTGATTGGCAGACTTCATGTCCTCACTGGCAACCCTTTTCTTCTAACCCTTCAACAATATCGCTCACAAACAATATCACCATTAGTGCTTTGCCACTAAAAACAATTACCGCTTGAGCACATTGTAGATGGTAAGGGCTCATGCAGTAATCCTATGTTAGTGTACAGTAATGTAGGTGTGCTGCTTAGTGCAGACATGCCCAATCTTCACAACAGACACACCCCTAAAGGAAAAAAAAAGTTCAAGTTTATTGTATTTGATATACCGCCTAAGTACCTAGGTGGTTTACATAAAATGAAAACATTTGTACAAATGCTTCAAAGGTAATAATATAATATAAAAATCAAAAGGGAGACAAATAAAAAGGACATACTAAAGGGTAAGGATGGATACATAAGGAAGAATGGTAAGGGGATACATCATTTAAATTCTGGGAGGGAGAAAAACAAACCAAAAGGTTAGGAAAAGAACTAGATGGGGCAAAGGGTGCAGCAAAAGACCTGCTGACAGAGTTAATCATGGGCCGAAAACATACTTTAAATAATGAATGCGTCTTGATAGGAAGGGAGTTCCATAGTGAAAGAGCAACAATGGAGAAAATGGTTTTATGTGTAGTATAGTACACAATTTGGCGCATGGATGGGATTGCAAGGAGAGATTGCTGAGATGAACGGAGTATCCTTGAGGTGGTATGAGGAGTCAGAAATCTGTCGATGAAAGCAGGTGAGTGAATGGATTGAACTTTAAATGCCAGAATAATGTTTTAAAGGGGTGTTATATGATCATATTTCTTTGCTTTGTAAATTACTTTTATAGCTGTATTTTGTATTATTTGAAGCCTTCTAATTTCCTTTTACAATAGTCCACATGCAAAATTATCAATGAATGAGTTAGAATTGTAAGGTATTTGGTATCCAAAAGATATTATAAGGAACACATCATTTTAAACTTGAAAAAGCACTTACGCACTACTGAACTGATCTGATTCTCAAAGGTAAGCCTACCATCAAGTATTACTCCTAAGATCTTCATGGTTGCGTTAAAGTTTATTGGGGTGGATCTTATACAGATTGGAAACTTAAATGATTTGTTGTTTCTCATTGGGAATAAGAGGGCATGTGTTTTGTCGATGTTCATAGAAAGCATGAGTAATGCACTCACATTTTGGATTTACTGTGTCCTGAGATAAAGATCTTTAAAGCTGCAGTTAAGAATGTACTCGTGCATACCAGTTTTGTAAAACAATCCATTAATGCTCTTTTTAAGGAGTTGATAACTCATTTTGGGTTTACTAGCTCAGGTGCTTAGAGGCACGACCACTTATAAAGAGGTGGAAATGGATGTTGCATACATGATGACAGGAAATAAAGCATGCTTTTAGCTGCAGGCTAATATATACAGAATGCTGGAATAATGTTACATGGGGCATGCCCCATGAAAAAGTATCCATATACAAATTACATTAGCATGTGGTCATTTTTAAAGTAAAGTTTCTTTTCCATTCCATGCTGTTTTTGATATTATAATGAGGTGTTTCAGTTCTTATTTTTTTTAATGCATGTTTTAATTTTTTGTAATATTTTATTATGTAATACTAGATTGTAGTATGCAGTATGTGTGTTTTGAAATTGTATCATGTGCTGAAATGTCTCAGCTTTTTCCTGTTGTGAACCGCCCAGAACTATAGGGCGGTATATAAGAAAATAAATTATTACTATTATTATTTATGTTTAAGCATTTTTATTCAATATTTTAATACAGTGCAACAAAAGCAAAGATAGGTATAAACCAAATTCTTTCACGTGTTCAAAAACCAATCCCCCCTAGGATTAAAGTCCAACAACAACTCAGGTAGCATGTGGTCTACCTCATAGGTTCAGTAGTCTGCCGCGAGCATGAGTAAGGTCCATCCAGAAATGCTCCCAAATCTGACAAAAGCGACGACCTGGGCCTCGCTCGAGATCCCCAACCTGTCTCCGCTCCAAAGATGCATGAACAATCATTAAGGATCTCCATTGACTGTAAGATGGTGGGTCCTGGGACAGCCAGTTGGCCAATATCGCTTTTTTGCCCATAAGCAACACTAGTCACAAATGCAGTCATCCCTTTAGGTTTCGGTGTTGAAATTGTATAATATCCAAAGAGTGCTCTTGGCGTGGGAAACCATCGCCTGCCCCAGAGAGATGTAGTATAATGTCCAAGTCCATGTCAAAACTGTAGGACACGGGGACATATCCAAAGCATATGTCCCAAAGAGGTGTGGGTCTGAGCACACTTTGGGCAATTATGGTTCGGAGTAATACCCATCCGGGATGCCCGCTCAGGGGATGATGTAAAGTCGCAGAACAATCTTAAATTGTAATTTCCAATGAAGAACGTTGGAGGACACCTTCCTGATGTTTTTTAGTACTTGTTGCACTTCTTGAGCAGTCAGTGAGGTCTTCTGCCCAGGAGGCCGCCAAAATGTCCAAATTAGGCCCCGGTTGACAGTCTCGGAGGCTCAGTAGATGAAATCGAAGAGGTATCATTTGCTGAGCTGAAAGACTAAAAAGTTCCGAAAGTGCTTCGAAGCTGTCCTCAGTTAAATATCTAGCTGGTAAAGAATGGACATAATGTCGTACCTGATAGTATGCAAAAACATCTGTGGCTGGCAAGTCAAATGTACAACATAGAGTGGCAAATGAGGCCAGTCGTCCATCATCGGAAAACAAATGAAATAGATATTGTAATCCTTTCTCGGCCCATGGTTTAAATGCAACATGTTGTAGTCCAGGCAAAAATGAACAATTGCCCTGAATGGGCAAATACATATAGATCTCAGAGGATAGCTTGGCAGATTTACAAAGCCACAGCCATTTCCGCCGAGCAGGGGCAAATATTGGGTAGTGTGCCACCACTGAGCGGAGAGTCGGTTCTGAGACATGTAACAAATAACTGATGTGATAAGGAGCCAACAAGGATAGTTGTAAGGAAGTAGCTGTGAAAGAAGTACTTCTAAACCAATCATTAATATGTCTCATCTGGCATGCCAAGGCATCTCAGCGAATAGTCAGCAATCCATACCCTCCCCTTTCCTTAGGCAGACACATCCGAGGAAATGTCATGCGCAGTCATTTGCCCCCCCCCCCCCATAAAAAACATTGTAGTCCCCTGGTAAGTTGAGTATTGTGAGTATGTGATAGTAACAAGGGGAGTACCTGAAACCGATACAACCATTTGAGAAAAAGCACCATATTATATAAAGCACCTCATCCTGCCACTGAAAGAGGAAATGCCGACCAAATTTGTAGCCTTTGTAAAGTATCATGCAATAATGGTGAGATGTTGCTTTTGTAAAGAGATATGATATCTCTAGGAATCCAGACCCCAAATATTTAATGGAGGCAGGAGCCCAGGAAAAGTATTATTATTATTTATATTATTATTACATAGGTCATATATCATGTGTTCACCTCCTGATCAAAGATAAAATGCTGTATTACACTCCAAATGCAGTTCTTAGTTGCTTGCATTTGTACGAACAGCATTGAATACAGCGTGAACTTTAATTTGCCTCAAAGACCACTGAAGGGTGAATACAAACTTTGAATAAACTTTATACAGGTATGCAGAGACTTTAGCAAAACAGCTCCACCAAGTGGCTGAACATAGTGTCTGAACAAGGTCAAAAGAAACAGTTCTAGGATTAAGACAACCAGTCAACAGTAAGAAAATAGCTTTGAAGACTGGCTCATCATTGCTTTTCCATGTCCCAGCAACCAAATTTCTATGGCATACTGATGAATATTGGTTCAGAGCATTGAATACAAAGAACCAAAGCAAGCAAACCATAAAGCAAAGACCAAGTTGAGGAGAACTTAATCAGAATCGGACAGATTACACAAGTTAGTTATATGCAGTCAGCTATCACAGTGCATGTAAGAATAAAATGGGCCTTTTTGTAGATAACTCATATACATTAATAGTGTTATTAGGCACTGTTAGCATATGACTCCTTATCTGGTCCAGCAAATATTCATAATCTTTGGAGGGCCAATTTAAGCTATGCATGTTTTTATATTGATTATTTCAATAATTTATTTACAAATTAAGTATATTTGCTTCTAAGGAAACAACTTTAGTTTCACACAACTTACATTAAATATAATCATAATAGTTCCAAAGAAATACAAATTTTAAAAGTCTTACAATAATTTTTTATAATACATCTTGGGCTAGATCTACTGAAGTGCACCACTGCATTAGAATACTAACATTTTTCACATGCATTAGTAAAGAGATCCCATTGCACATAAAGAATAATTTCATAACAGTTAACTATAAATATGTGTAGTTTTAAACGTATAGAATTTTTAAAATAAATAAACAACCCTACTGGTTTTGTTTTTTTTTTAAACAAAATAAAAGGTGTTCCAATAAGATTGCGAGATTTAACTTTTTAAGAAAAAGCATAATTTATTCAAAAAGTGCTGATATTTTTTTTTTCAGTTTAAAATAGGCACTTTGCGATTAAGTATGGAATCGAAGTGCGTTCAAAAATTTTAATACACAAAGACAATATCTCATAAATGTTTGCCATGATTCTGCAAGCACACACTTGCTCTTTTGAAAAAAAATTCAATTACATTTTCACATAATTGTGTCTCAGTTCCTGCAATGATGCATCATTATCTCCTCCTTCAGCTAAGGAATTGTTGGTTAGCATAGATGCGAGACTTCACAAAAACCCAAAGAAAAGTCACACAGTCAGACTGCATGATCTCAGGGGACTGATTTGGTGCATTTTGTCGACCGAAAAAAAGCACGCACTTTGCAATTGTTTCAGTAATACTTTCTCCACATTTGTAATAAGTTTTCACAATACTAATGCATTTTTCATTCGTGTGATGATCCATGACTACTAATCACAAGTGTCTACATGACAGCTGTAAACTAAATCTAGAATTTGAAGACCAAACGTCTATGTTCAACCCACTTCCCAAAGGTAATCTAATCTAATCTTCGTTTTTTATACTGGGTCATCTCCCAACGGAACTCGACTCGGTTCACATATAATTAAGACTAGAGTACATAGAAAGAGGAGCAAGAGAGAAGTAAGAGCTATAGTATTATCATTTTGTTGATACTGTAGTTAAACTGTTTAAATATTGTGAGAACAGCAAAGTTTTCAGGGTTTTACGAAATAGTTGTAGCTGGCCTATCAGTCTAATAGAGTCAGGAAGTCCATTCCAGATCTCTACCAACTTGAAGACAAAATATTGACTAAGCTTTCCAGCACATTTAATTCCCTTAAAGGAAGGGAAAGATAGCTTATATCTCTGTGTATTTCTCAAATGACAAAATCTAAAGGTATTCCAACATAAGGGGACTAATGGGTCAAATATTCCATAGAGAAGCTTGAAGATTATACATGCACATTTAAACTGGATCCTAAAGTGGACTGGGAGCCAGTGAAGCTTACTCAACAGAAGGGACACATGATCATACTTTCGTTTCCCAAAGATGAGCTTAGCTGCAGTATTTTGTATTAACTGAAGTTGTTTTAGACTGCCCTGCTTAATGCCCAGATAAACTGAGTTATAGCAATCTAGCTGGGCAAACACAGGAATTGTACCAACACTGAAAAATGTTCTCGATGGAATAATGATCTAACTTTCCTCAACATACGCAGACTAAAAAACACTTTTTTGTCAAAGAATTTATCTGTTCATGAAATGTAAGTGATGAATCCAGGATGATACCCAGAACTCTAGAAGAAAAATCTATATGTAGTAAAATGCCTGTTTTCAGTATAACAGAGGAAGGGAGTTTTTCTAATCTTGGCCCAACCAACCCAGAGCAATTTGGTTTTAGCAGCGTTCAATTTCATTTGGATATACAATGCCCACATTTGAAGTTTAGAAATGCTGCAATCTATACTAGAAATCAGGTTCCTAAGATCAGGGTCAACTGCTAATAAAATGAAAATATTGTCTGCATAAGTAAATATAGTCTCTGCTGATGTGAGGCAAGAATTTTTCAGAGAAGTCATATATACATTAAACAGAATTGGTGACAACAGAGAACCCTGTGGCACCCCGCAGCTGGATTTCCATGAAGAGGAGGTCTCACCCTCCAAATATACCTCATAGGATCGGAGTGAGAGGAATTTACTAAACCAATTCAAAAGTACTTGAACACATTATATGTATTAAATGATATAATTTTATATATAATAGAGGAAAAAGACCTTAAAAAATCCAGATGTTGATTCAATTGAAAGACACCTATATACAGAGTTTAGGGATATTATCACTGGTTAAAAAAACATTTGCATTATAAATTTTTGATAATTTTTTAATATATGTATATTTAAATTGACTTTATAAATAAATATTTTGAATTCTCATCTTTTTTTTTTTTTACTGCAATATTTCCTTGCACTCATGATAATTCCAAAGGTGAAAACGATCGCATCAATTTTGAAGCATGCAACAAATTTCTGATTAAACTTGCAGCAATCTTCAAAGAAAAAATAAACTAGCACTTATCTTCAGCTAGATTGCAAAAGAATATGTGTAGATTGTAAGAATTTATCATCTATGTACGTAAATGAACTCCCCACCTATATGCTGCCAAAACTCCACCTATGTTAACACCCATCTGCAAGTAACCACCATCACATCTTGGTGTATAAAAAGAGATTAGGTTCTTAACTTAATAATATCTTTTCCAGTAGATAGGAATAGTATGCTGATCCTTAGGGTACTCTGTCCATTCTTGCGAGCATACTGTAAAAAGATGTCAATCACAGTTTCTGAAACCTCCTCCTTCTCACACGAGTCTTCTGTCCCCTTCAGTTTGTTCCAAAACATGCAAGAGCTCTAGAGTAAAAGAAGGAGAGACACGGGGAACTCTCCAAAATAAAGGTTCTGGTCTGCTCATATAACATTATAACAGTTAATAATGAAACTGCAGTGTATAAATGAACAAACATTACCATTGAACAGTAAAACACATCAAATAAAAGCAACAGCTTTAATATCAGTGGAGCTCAATTATATCTTTAGATTCTATTTACAAACTGATTCTGAACCCATAGTCCAACTGGCAGACAAGTCTTAGCTCTGGAAAGGACCATGAAGCATAAGGGGTTTATCATACCATTCCTATCTACTGGAAAAAATATTATCAAGGTAAGAGCCTAATCTCTTTTTCCAGTGCAATAGGAACAGTATGCTGAATCTTAGGGATGTACCTAAGCAGTCCCCAGATTTCAGGATGGGAGAGATAAGCCTGCTTTCAGTATCAAGGATCCAAAAGCAGAATCCTCTTGTGCTGCCACATCAACCCTACAGAATTTAGTGAAAATGTGTAGGGAAAACCATGTTGCAGATCTACATCTCTCTTCCAGAGATATCAACCTCAATTCTGTCCAAGAGGTTGCTGCTCCTCTGGTCGAATGTGCTTTCAATGACACCAGCAGTTGTTTGCCACAGACAGTGTAGATGGAGGAGATTGCTGTATGAATCCACTGGGAAATGGTGGCCTTATAGGCTGGTCTGTCTCAGGTTGACTCTTTGTATAGGACAATGAGATGGTCCGATAGACGAAACTCAGTCACTTCCAGGTAATGCAAGAGAACTCTGCAGATGCTCAACAGCTTTAAAGCCTTGTCTTTCTTCTTAGACCCCTAGGTTGAAAAGCTGATAGCCTAAGAAACAACCTTTGGCAAAAAGTAAGGTACTGTACACAGGGTCACTCCCGTTTCAGCGATCCTCAGAAATGGTTCCCTGCATGACTAAGCTTGCAATTGTGAGACCCTTCTGGCCAAGGTAATTGCAAACTAGGAACACCACTTTGATTGTAAGATCCATGAGAGAAGCTTCCTCCAAAGGCTCATACAGGGCCCTCTGAAGACTCTCTAAAATGATGTCGAGATTCCAGGAAAGGACAGGATTTTGGATTGGCAGCCTGAGCCCCAGTGCTCCTTTGAATAATTTAATAATGTCTGCATGAGCAGTCCTGGAGACTCACTTCTCTCAGCCTCTAAAGCAAGCCAGGCTTACCATCTGAACCTTAAGAGACACCACTGATAATTCCCTGGCACAAGCCCTCCTGAAGGAAGGCCAGTACCAATGATACTGGGGCTTTGTTGGGCTCCAGATTCTCCTTATTGCACCAGTGCTGAAAAGTATCACACGCCTTGGCATATGCTGAAAAAGTGGATGGTTTCTTGGCCTTCAGTAGGGTGATAATGACCACTTCTAAATATCCTTTCTTGGCTAGCGCCACAAACTCAGTGACCCAGGACTTTGAGAGCAATTGGTCCCTGTGTGAGCATGTCGATACACCTGGAGCCAGAGCATTTATCCACTTGTAGGTATTCTAGATCCACATACCAAGGATGCATGGGCCAATTTGGGGCCATGAGGATCAACCTTCCTTGGCAAGATGTTTTGGGATGGACCACCTAGCCCAGGGGTAGGCAGTACCGGTCCTTGAGAGCCGGAGCCAGGTCAGGTTTTCAGGATATCTACAATGAATATGTACGAGATAGATTTGCATGCACTGCCTCCTTGAGATGCATATCTATCTCATGCATATTTATTGTGGATATCCTGAAAACTTGACCTGGCTCCGGCTCTCGAGTACCAGAATTGCCTACCTCTGACCTAGCCTATAAGAGGCAATGGAGAAAACATATAGCAGTCTGGACTTTGGCCAGAGAGTTGCACCAGAGTGTCCAGCCCTGCACTTCCGGTCTCATATCTTCAGCTGAAAAACCGGGTTGCATCCTTGTTGAGTGCTGTTGCCATCAGTTTGAATGTTAGATGCCCCCAACGTACAACAATGTCTTGGAACACCCACAGGGCTAATGACCACTCTCCCGGGTCCAACTCAAAGATCTGTTGTTATACTTTCCAGGCCTTCAGAAAGTCTGAGAACCGACCCCCAATTTTCTGAAGTGCGGCTGGAGGCTTGGCATCATTGCGGTTTCTTGGCTGCCATTGTGGCTACCAGAATATCTCTGTCTGGAACCTTGATAAGTTCTCTGAGATGAGCCTCCTGAAGAGTACTGGTAAAAAAACACTGGGACCCCCAAAAGGAGCTCCGGTTCTGGCTTCTAGCTGCTTGAGGTCTGCTCTCCAGTAAAGTCTTGGGATGACAATCTTGCACACTGGTCATTAAGATCCTCCAGGCCTTTGCCAGACAGCATCTATCCTTTGAAGGGGAGTCTGCTAAGTGTAGCTTTGGAGGCTGAATCACTCGCTCATTGTCAGATCCACAGCATGCATCGGGTGAAGATGGAGTATGTGGAGACTCTCGCCATGACTCTAATTACATCAAAGTGATTCAGCCACATCATCCACCCCTGCCAGCACGAGCTGAAGTAAAGGCTCAGTTGCTGTCATGTCCAGGGTTCACAGCCATGCATGCTTTGAAAGCAGCAGGGTTCACAGCCATGCATGCTTTGAAAGCAGCAGCTGATGCCGCCTTAACTCCTAGGACCAGGACCACAAATGGCCTCCTTAAGGACCATATTTACTTTGCAGTCCTGTGTATCCTTTAGCACAACTCCTCCCTCACTGGGTAAGGATGTACATTTAGTCACCTGTGCCACCAGGGAGTCTACCTTTGGCATAGCAAACATTTGCTGAACTCTTGATCCAGAGGATACAGCCTAGTCATGGCTTTCACCCCTTTGAGGGAGCCTTCCTGGACCTTCCAGGGCTTTGTAACTAGGAGTTTCATATCTGGATGCCACAGAGAGGACAAGGGCTGAGATTGGACCCCAATCAAAAGAGAGCACTAAAATGACAGGGGCTGAGGTGGATCAATCTTGAGCTCACAAAGATACTCAGTAATAAAGTCTGGTAGAGCTAAAGATTTGAACAGTCACCATATGGAGGAATCTTTTCCCGGGTCTGCAGCCAGGATTCCATCCTGATCCTCAACATAGGAGGCTGAATCTTCCATCAGGGAGGCCTTGCTTTGAAAGAGTATGGGGCTAAGACTGATCTTCTGTCCCCTGAATTCCCATCCGACTGACAGAATCAGGGAGGAGCTCCGCTCCCATAGAAGCAGCACTCAAGAGGATTCTTAAGAGGCGTGTGCCGAGAGTCACTCTTCAGCAGACTTAAATTGTATATTTTGGCCATGCGCATATGCCTGCCAGAACAGACTAATGAACTCTGGGGTAAAGACCTTATTAGGAAAATCTCTTCCCCTTTAGAAGGGAGGAGTCATCCCTTCTTTGACTACAGAGCCTCTGTGCCAGTTTAGCATGCCTTGTCACTGTTCCAAGGCTCCTGGGGAAATGTATGCTCCCCTAACAGGCTCAAAAGTCATGTGCCATGCCCCAGAGACCACATGGGAGCTAAACTTGAAGTTTCCGCCTCCAACATTGCTTGATGCGGCACATGGCACAAGGGCGCTCTTCCTCCACCCTCCAAGCTAGGTATGAGGACTCCATCCCCGGCACTTTGGAAGCAAAACAAGGTGTTTTGGAGAATATTTGATAACCTAGGAAAAAAATCGTGAAAATCCAAGATGGCTTCTGCTGGTGAATTTTAGTACTAAAAAACAGCTTAAAATCACCTAAGGGCTGACCAAAAACCTCATAAAGCAGGATTTTAGGAGAAGGGGACCAAGGTCCTAGCTGTAGAAACAGTTAAAAACAGCACACACACACATTTTTCCCACAGGCTGTCACTGCCTTACTCACCAACCATGTGCTGGAGAAAGGTATTGATGCTGCCCACTTTGCTCTCAGGTGTTCTAGGATAGGCCCTCTACTTCCATTCACTCAGCCACTTTGCTGGGATCTTTGGGCTGCTTATCAGACCTTCACAGACCGACCCTCAACTTCCCCAGACCTCACACGAAAAAGGGGGGAAATGAAACAAAACCGGCACCATGAGCACCTCAACAGAACGCTATTAGCGCCAAAACAGCCCACACTTCAGCCCCGACCAAGTCAAAGGGACAAGAAAACACCAAGGGAACAGACCCTGAGCTCCACTAATCCTCAGCAGGCTGGCTGAAATAGGTCCCTGAAGGATATACCTGCCAGTTGCAGATTTAAAATCTGCTCTACTCCACATAAGCAGAATAGACCCTTATCAAAAGAGATCTCTGATTTCATGAAAAAGACTGACTAGAGTGAAAAACTGCAAAACTATTTAAAAATAAAGAAATAAACCAAGCAGATCAGAAGACACCTGCAACAAAAGAAAATGAAGGGGGCAGCAGACTCCTGGGAGGAGGAGGTGGTTTCAAAATCTGTGATTGACCTCTTTCTGTAGTATGCTTGTAAGAATAGACAGAGTACCCTAAGGTTCAACACACCATTTCTATTGCACTGGAATTACTGCAGAGATAGAAAGTGGTCACTTGCATGCATGTGCCCATACATGGATGCAAATGACTAAAATACCAGCATTTACATGTGTTCTTGCTGGCTGAAGCTAGATGTTTCCCTGTAGAATTACTTCTTTAAAGTCTGCATCATTCATTACAATTTATGTCTCACCTGGTGATGCTGCCTGATAAATTATCCCATCACCATCATGCTCTGGAACAGCAGTATGACACACTGCCATCATAGTCAGAAATTCACAAATTACAGGTGCAGTTGGCTGAAACAGACAGACATTGCAATGCCTCATTATAATAATAAAGAAAATACCATGCACTAAGATATACTGTACCTATATATTTTATATCAATTATTTAGCTACAAATGTTAGAATATAGGTGTGTGAGTGTTATTAATGTAGTAAAGTACAGTACTCCTCCAAAATTCACAGAGGTTCCATTCCAGGAGCACCTGTGAATTTTGAAAAACCGCGATAATTGGATGCGGTTTAGGGGGGGCGGGAGAGGGTTGCAGGGACGTCTTTCTCTGTATCTTCACACCGTGAAGGTTGCCTGACTTCGGTGATGCAGTCCTCTGCCAGTTGATTGCTCCCTCATTGCACCAATGCCCCGCCGCCGCTGGTCTACTTGCGCTTCTGTTTTTTTCCTGGCATTCTTCGCCGCGCCCTGGCATGTAGCCGTCAAACTTTTTCGCCCTTACAGAGTGGCTTTCCATATTGACTTGCAGTGGCGAGTGCGAGCTGTGAAGTTGCGCTCGGAGGAAGCGGCTGTACAGGGTGCTGGGTATTTGCAGTACGCAAGAGAAGTGTGAGGGGCAATATGAAAAACAGTAATATTTTTGCAGACGAAAAAACCTGCGAACGACTGGGGCCATGAACATTGAAGCGCAAGTTTGAGGGGAAGTACTGTACACTGTTTATGATTTATACTTCAACTTTGTACACTCATACTTCCAAAAAGCACAGTTACTTACCGTAACAGGTGTTATCCAGGGACAGCAGGCAGATATTCTTGACTGATGGGTGACAGCACCGACGGAGCCCCGGTACGGACAATTTTAGAGTGATTGCACTCTAAGAACTTGGAAAGTTCTGGTAGGCCGCACCGCGCACGCGCGAGTGCCTTCCCGCCCGACAGAGGCGCGCGGTCCCCAGTTATGATAAGCCAGCTAAGAAGCCAACCCGGGGAGGTGGGAGGGACGCAAGAATATCTGCCTGCTGTCCCTGGATAACACCTGTTACGGTAAGTAACTGTGCTTTATCCCAGGACAAGCAGGCAGCATATTCTTGACTGATGGGTGACCTCCAAGCTAACAAAAAGAGGGATGGAGGGAAGGTTGGCCATTAGGAAAACAAATTTTGCAAAACAGATTGGCCGAAGTGTCCATCCCATCTGGAAAAAGCATCCAGACAATAATGAGATGTAAAAGTATGAACTGAGGACCAAGTAGCAGCCTTGCAGATTTCCTCAATAGGAGTGGAACGGAGGAAAGCTACAGATGCTGCCATAGCTCGGACTCTATGGGCCGTGACAGAACCTTCCAGTGTCAGTCCGGTCTGAGCATAACAGAATGAAATGCACGCTGCCAGCCAATTAGACAACGTACGCTTAGAAACAGGACGTCCCAATTTATTTGGATCAAAGGACAGAAAGAGTTGAGGGAATGATCTGTGGGGCTTAGTACGGTTTAAATAGTAAGCTAGAGCCCTCTTACAGTCCAAAGTATGCAGAGCCTGTTCTCCAGAATGCGAGTGAGGTTTCGGAAAGAAGACAGGCAGAACAATGGATTGGTTGAGATGGAATTCAGAGACAACCTTAGGGAGAAACTTTGGATGTGTACGCAGAACCACCTTGTCATGATGGAAGATTGTAAAAGGTGGATCCGCAACTAGTGCATGTAGCTCACTGACCCTCCTGGCAGAGGTAAGAGCAATAAGGAAAAGTACCTTCCAAGTGAGGAACTTGAAAGAAGCGGTAGCCAAGGGTTCAAATGGAGGCTTCATTAAAGCGGAAAGAACCACATTGAGATCCCAGATAACAGGAGGGGCTTTAAGAGGTGGTTTCACATTAAAAAGACCCCGCATGAACCTGGACACCAAGGGATGAGCTGAGAGGAGTTTTCCATGGACTGGCTCATGAAAAGCCGCAATAGCACTGAGGTGGACTCTGATTGAAGTGGACTTTAGGCCAGAGTCGGACAACGAAAGAAGATAATCCAACAAGGTCTCCACTGCAAGGGAAGTGGGATCATGATGATGAAGAAGACACCAGGAAGAAAAATGTGTCCACTTCTGATGGTAACATTGTAGAGTGGCCGGTTTCCTGGAGGCATCCAGAATTGAACGAACAGGCTGAGACAAAAGCGAATCACTCGAAGTCAGCCCGAGAGATACCAAGCTGTCAGGTGCAGAGACTGGAGGTTGGGATGTAGAAGGGTTTCCTGATGCTGTGTAAGCAGAGAAGGAAATAGTGGAAGAAGAAAAGGTTCCCTGGAATTGAGTTGAAGTAGAAGGGAGAATCAATGTTGCCTGGGCCACCTCGGAGCAATCAGAATCATGGTGGCTCGTTCCCTCTTGAGTTTGAACAAGGTCCTCAACATGAGAGGCAGAGGAGGGAAAGTATACAGGAACAGATTTGACCAATCTAGGAGAAACGCATCCTCTGCCAGACGGTGAGGCGAGTATAGTCTTGAGCAGAATAGAGGAGGTAGATGGAACAGAAGACCTCTGGATAGATTTGAGGATACCAACCACCATTGTAGAGACTGACGAAGAGATGATGTCACAGATATGTGACGTGAGCAAGGATCCGTCGCTTGGGACCACTGGGTAGCAAGGGTCCATTGAGGTGTGCGCAGGTGAAGACGTGCCAGAGGGGTGACATGAACTGTTGAAGCCATGTGTCCCAATAGTATCATCATTTGTCTGGCAGAGATGGAACTTTGAGGAAGAACCTGTTGACACAAAACTTGAAGAGTGTGGAGACGGTTGGACGGCAGGAATGCTCTCATGAGGATCGTGTCTAGCACCGCTCCAATGAATTGAAGTCTCTGAGTGGGGATGAGATGAGATTTGGGAAAATTGATCTCGAACCCCAGAATCTGTAAGAATAAGATGGTTTGATTGGTGGCCAGTAGCACTGTTTGAGGAGAATTAGCCTTTATCAACCAATCGTCCAGGTAAGGGAAAACTTGAAGTTGATGTGAACGAAGGAAAGCAGCCACCACAATCAGACATTTGGTGAACACTCTTGGAGATGAAGCAAGTCCGAAGGGGAGAACTTTGTATTGGTAATGACAGTGATTGATCATAAAGCGGAGATACTGTCTGGAGGCTAGGTGGATGGGAATATGAGTGTAAGCCTCCTTGAGGTCGAGGGAGCATAGCCATTCGTCCTGATTGAGAAGAGGATAAAGAGTTGCTAAGGAAAGCATCTTGAATTTCTCCTTGACCAAGCATTTGTTGAGATCTCGAAGATCTAAAATGGGCCTGAGATCTCCTGTTTTCTTTGGAACTAGAAAGTAACGGGAGTAAAATCCCTGTCCTTTCTGGTCTAGAGGAACTTCTTCTATGGCGTTGAGAAGAAGGAGGGATTGAACCTCTTGAATCAGGAGAGAGGATTGATGAGTGTTCAAAGCAGACTCTTTTGGCAGACTTTGGTCGGGATAAGTCTGGAAGTTGAGAGAGTAGCCGTGGCGGATGATGTTGAGGACCCATTGGTCGGATGTAATGATCTCCCAACGGCTGAGATAATAGGTCAGGCGCCCTCCTATCGGTTGAGGAAGATGGGCAGATGGTGGAATATTGGCTATGCTCAGGAGAAACACGTCAAAAGGGCTGGGTAGACTTTTGAGGTGGTGGAGGTTTTTGTTGCTGTTGCGCCTGCCTCTGAGGTTGACGTTGTTGTTGTTGTCGCTGACGTCTAGGCTGTTGAGTAGCCTGAGGCAAGGGGCGAGCAGCATAGCGGCGTTGGTAGGCCGATTGTTGTCGGAAAGGCCTAGTAGGGGGAGTCTTCTTTTTATTTTTGAGGAGAGTATCCCAACGTGTCTCATGCGCCGATAGTTTTTGTGTTGTGGAATCCATAGAATCACCAAACAGCTCATCCCCTAAGCAAGGTGCATTCGCTAGACGGTCTTGGTGGTTTACCTCTAGTTCTGAGACCCTGAGCCATGCCAACCTGCGCATAGCCACTGACATAGCCGTGGCTCTAGAAGTCAATTCAAAGGTGTCATAAATTGATCTTACTAGAAACTTCCTCAACTGGAGAAGAGAGGAAGTACAGGCATTAAAATTAGATTTTTTGCGATCAGGCAGATATTTCTCAAAAGTAGAAATTGTTTGGATTAAATGCTTCAAATAAAATGAGAAATGAAAAGCATAGTTTCCTGATCTGTTGGCTAGGATGGCGTTTTGATATAACCGCTTGCCAAATTTGTCCATTGATTTGCCCTCTCTGCCAGGAGGGACTGAGGCATACACATTAGCTCCCGCTGATTTCTTTAAAGTGGATTCCACTAAAAGAGATTCATGCGGGAGTTGGGGTTTATCAAACCCAGGAATAGGTATCACCCTGTATAAAGAGTCCAGTTTACGAGGGGCTCCTGGGACAGTTAGGGGAGTCTCTAGGTTTTTATAAAACGTTTCTCTCAATATATCATGGAGAGGAAGTTTAAGAAATTCCCTTGGAGGCTGGTCAAAGTCCAATGCATCAAGAAATGCCTTAGATTTCTTTGACTCAGCCTCCAAGGGAATAGACAAGGATTCACACATTTCCTTTAAGAAAGATGGAAAAGATGTGGAATCCAGATGAGAAGAGGGATTTGTAACTAGCCGTTCCTCTTCATCAGAAGAGCATTCACCTTCGGACAGAAAGGGCTCTTCAGAATCACCCCATAAGTCAGGATCCCTAACCTGAGAGCCATGGTGTCGAGACTCTGGTGTGGAGGGTTCCAGGTGTCGGGTTTTATGGGTAGACTTGCCCGACCTCATGGATACGGTACCAGGCGATGCAACCTGTTGTGCTTGTGCCGAGGTTTGTACCGCCTGGTGGTGAGATTTAGGTTCTGGAGCTAAAACCGGCATCGAAGTCGATGAGGTGGTAAGAACCGGTACCGATAAAGTGGATGCCGATAAAAGAGGACGTTCCACCATCGGTACCGGTGGCTCCGACCGGACCGGAACCGGAAGGTTCTGGGGTAAAAGGGCAGGAAGTAGCTGTTGGAGTTGCTCTCTCAGCTGTACCTGCAGAACAGCGGCAATACGCTCGTCCAGCGAAGGCACCGGTACCGCTTTTTTCTTCTGCGGTACCTTGGGTGCCGCTCGACACTCTGACGAAGAACCCGATGTCGAGGGGCTAACTTCGATCGGAGCGGAGCGCTTCCGTGGACGCCTCGCGGTCGGCAGGATTGGACTCACTGCAGTGGAGACCGGAGGACGCTCCAGCGGGGAAGGCTTCTTAGCCGGCTTACCTGCTGGATGCGACGCCGGCGCGGTATCGCGCGGTGTCGATGAAGTCGGTGCCGATTGAGATTGGACCGATGTCGGTGCCGGTACGGTGGAATCGGACATCTCGGCACCGAAGAGCAACTGCTGCTGGATTTGGCGGTTTTTAAGTGTTCTTTTTTTCAAAGTTGCACAGCGGGTGCAAGTGGACGCTTGATGGTCGGGACCAAGACACTGCAGACACCAGTTATGCGGGTCTGTCAGTGAAATTGGCCTAGCGCACCGCTGGCACTTTTTAAACCCGGGCTGAGGGGGCATGAAAGTAAAGACAGCCTCTGCCAAATCGAAGGCCGAGGCTTCGATTGTGGCAACAGGCCCCGCCGGGGCGAAACGAAAACTGAAAAAGAAATTAACTAAAGTAATTTTTTTTTTTTTTTTAAAAGAAAAACAAAAGAAATAAAGAAATCTTTATTTCAAGCAAGGTTTACGCGAGCGGAAAGAGCAAAAAAATTTCTTCAACGGCCGTTGAGGAAACGCGTCTTCTTAGCTCCGCGGAAACTAAGAAACTGGGGACCGCGCGCCTCTGTCGGGCGGGAAGGCACTCGCGCGTGCGCGGTGCGGCCTACCAGAACTTTCCAAGTTCTTAGAGTGCAATCACTCTAAAATTGTCCGTACCGGGGCTCCGTCGGTGCCGTCACCCATCAGTCAAGAATATGCTGCCTGCTTGTCCTGGGATAATAGCACTTTTTCACCATTTTGTGGGGTTCCTTTCACTATGCTTTGCTAAAAAGTAGTCAGCACTATCTCCAGCATAGATCTTTCCTGCACTGAGACCACTTTTAGCATGGGGCTACAATGGCTCCATTTTACATTATACCTATTAATGTCCAAAAGCTAATTTCCCCATTAGCACATAGGCTGAGATGTCTTGTCTGTTTGCCCAAATTAGATTGTAAACACAGCACCTGGAGTACTGTGTCCAATATTGGTCACCGTACCTCAAGAAGGACATGGCGATGCTTGAGAGGGTCCAGAGAAGAGCGACGAAAATGATAAAAGGCATGGAAAACCTTTCATATGCAGATAGGTTAGAAAGGCTGGGGCTCTTCTCCCTGGAAAAGCGGAGACTCAGAGGAGACATGATAGTGACTTTCAAGATCATGAGAGGTATCGAGAAGGTAGACAGAGAAAGATTCTTCAGACTAATGGGGCCCACAATTACAAGGGGGCACTCGGAGAAGCTGAAAGGGGACAGGTTTAGAACCAATGCTAGGAAGTTCTTTTTCACTCAGAGGGTAGTGGACACATGGAACACACTGCCGGAGGCTGTGATAGGACAGAGTACACTCCAGGGTTTTAAAGAAGGATTAGATAAAT
Organism: Geotrypetes seraphini; assembly: GCF_902459505.1. Taxonomy (NCBI): domain Eukaryota; kingdom Metazoa; phylum Chordata; class Amphibia; order Gymnophiona; family Dermophiidae; genus Geotrypetes; species Geotrypetes seraphini. The sequence continues at coordinate 220,300,419 of NC_047084.1, read as the reverse complement.
TCCTGAAAGATAGGGGGATTGAGGGATACAGATAGAGGTAGAGATGGGATATAGAGAGAGTTTAGATAGAGACCAAGGGGATTTAAGGGTTCAGACAATGATCACCGTACAGGTCATGGGCCTGATGGGCCACCGCGGGTGCGGACTGCTGGGCGCGATGGACCTCTGGTCTGACTCAGCAGAGGCAACTTCTTATGTTCTTATGTTCTGAGAAGGGACCGTATAATGAATGTTAAATGTACAGCACTGTGTATGCTTTTCAGCGCTATAAAAATGATAAATAATAGAAGTGGTAGTAATTAGCATGTAAGCATTTACCAAAACTTACTTTCCAGGCAGGGCTCGGTCTTGGGCCCAATCTTGTTCAACATCTTCATAAGGGACTTGGCTGAAGGGCTTCAGGGTAAATTAACGTTATTCGCCGATGATGCCAAATTATGCAATATAGTGGACAAGAACACAACAGGACCTGACAACAAATCCAAGACCGATAGTATGGCACACGACCTCCTCCTACTGGAGAATTGGTCCAGGACCTGGCAACTAAACTTCAATGCCAAAAAATGCAAGGTCATGCACCTTGGCAACAAAAATCCATGTAAGACTTACACTCTTAATGGTGAGATCCTAGAGAGAACTGTAGCGGAACGAGACTTAGGGGTAATCATCAGTGAGGACATGAAGACTGCAACTCAGGTGGAGAAAGCTTCATCTAAAGCCAGACAAATCATGGGTTGCATACGAAGGAGTTTCGTTAGCCGTAAGCCCGAAGTCATAATGCCATTATATAGGTCCATGGTGAGACCCCATCTGGAATACTGTGTACAATTCTGGAGGCCACATTACCGCAAAGATGTGCTGAGACTTGAGTCGGTCCAGCGAATGGCCACACGGATGGTCACGGGGCTCAGGGATCTCCCGTATGAGGAACGGCTGAATAAACTGCAGCTCTATTCCCTTGAGGATCGCAGGGAGAGGGGGGACATGATCGAGACATTCAAGAACCTCACGCGCCGTATAGAGGTGGGGGAGGATATCTTCTTCTTCAAGGAACCCACGTCAACACGAGGGCATCCATGGAAAATCAGGGGAGGGACATTACATGGCGACACCAGGAAATACTTCTTCACAGAGAGGGTGGTGGATCGATGGAATGGTCTTCCGATGCAGGTGATTGAGGCCAGCAGTGTGCCTGATTTTAAAGCTAAATGGGATCGAAAGGTGGGATCTCTTCGCAAAGGGAGGTAGGGGAGGGTCATTGATGTGGGCAGACTTGATGGGCCTTGGCCCTTATCTGCCGTCACCTTCTATGTTTCTATGTTTCTATGTAAGGGCTCATGCATTAATCCTGTGCTAACTGGTCAGCGTACGGTGATGTAACTGCACTAACCGATTAACATAGAACAGTGTTTCTCAACCTTTTCAAGCCAAGTACTCCCTAAGCCTAACAAATACCAACCAAGTACCCTGCCCAAGCTCCGCCCCAGATCCACCCAAACTCCGCCCCTGACTCCACCCCCATAATAATAGTACTAATTGTAATGCAATTTCTTCCATCCATTTTTCATATACACAAAATATAATCTTATTAATACATAATGGTAAACACAAAATTAATAAAAGCACACTATATGCACAAAAATTGTTAATTATTTATATTCTGGTTTTTTAGTTTAAAGAGGTTAAGGTAGATGACTTTAAAATATGCAATCAGTAACTACTATAGAAAAATAGACAAATATAGAGCAAAATATAGACAGCAGATATAAATTCACAAAATTGACACATTTTGATCACTAAATTGAAAATAAAATTATTTTTCCTACCTTTGTTGTCTGGTGATTTCATGAGTCTCTGGTTGAATTTCCAATATTTCTTCCTGTCTGCCTCCTGCATGCTTCCGGACCCCATTCCCTTCCAAAACCAACATATCTCTCTCTCTCTCTCACTCCATAAGTCCAACTTTTCTTCCTCTCTCCTGCACCTCTTTTGGCAACATTTCTCCCTCTCTCATCCCCCAGATCATGTGCAGCATTTTTTACCCCTGCCTACCAGCCCTATGCCCATTTCTCCTTCTATCACCCCTCTCCAGCACAATGCCACATTTCTCCAACCATCGCTATGTCCAGCATTCCTCCACCTTGCATCCCCTTCAATCTGCTCTCTCCACCACCATATCCAACATTTCTCCCTCTCATTCTTCCATTCCCCATGCATCTTTACCTCCCTCCTCTTTCTCTATGCCCAATTTTCCTTTCTTCCTTCCCCATCCCCATTTCCCCATCTCTCATTCACACACTCATGCCCATCAATTCTCCCTTTCTATTCCCTTCCTCTTATGTCCCAAGTTAGTGCCCCCATGTGTTGAGTTTGTGCCCCCTAACCCTCCACCCCCGAAGCTGACCCATTCACAGAAGCCTCGCGCTAGGATCCCTTCTTGTCCCCCCGCTGAAGCTGCCGTCGTCGGGATGCCTCCCTGCCTCTGTCTTTATGCCCGCTGCACAACCCTCCACCCCCGAAGCCGACCTGGAGCCGACATGCTCTATCCCTCCCCCAGCAGAAACTCCGTAGCAGGGACTGGCCATGACCGCATGCAACAGCCGGCCCATGAGACTTCCCCCCAATGTCAATTCTGACATTGGAGAGAAAGTCCCGGATGGTCTAGAGCAGTGTTCTTCAACCTTTTGATACCTAAGGACCGGCGGAAATAAAATAATTATTTTGTGGACCTAAACCGGTCCGCGGACCGGCAGTTGAAGAACACTGGGCTAAGTCGTGGGCCAGACCCCACCCATCTCCACCTAATCTCTGCCCCCATAATAGTACTAATTGTAACATCATTTTTTTCATTCATTTTTCATATACACACACACACACACACACACACAATATAATCGTATTAATAACACATAATGGTTAACCACAAAATTAAACTACACAAAGCATACTGTATGCTTCTCAATATTCATTCCTACCAGAACACAGATAACCCCATGCAAATACGGGACCAAAAACTAAAAGAACTAATATATACAAACAAAGCCTAAGATGCAAGACTCTGCATGCAGTACAACCCCAGAGGAAAAGAAACAAATTTATTTCTTCCTGAACAGACAGAAGATGTAAATCAATCACTAAATTAAAAAATAAAAATCATTCCCCCTACCATTGTTGTCTCCCTCCCTTCATGTTGTGCCTTGCCTTCTGGCCTGTTTCCCGGTGTTATCCTCAGGCCAGCTCCCTCTTCCTTAGTGCTGCAGTGCACAAAGCCATGGGTAGCGGCTCCTCGCGCATCCCGCATCTCATCTGGAAGCCTTCCCTCTGATGTTTCAACATCAGAGAGAAAGCTTCTGGTTCAGGCGCAGGACGCACATAGGAGCCTCTGCCCACGGCTTTGTGCACTGCAGCACTGATGAAGAGGGAGCCGGCCCGAAGACAACGCCGCATTGATTGCACTGTGGACTGGTGGCTGAAGAGCACTGTCTGGGGCCTGATGCACATGCAGCACTGCGTACCGGCAGGAAATTTCTGCGGACTGGCACCGATTGAAGAACATTGGTCTTGAGGGCAGACGTGATGCCTACTCACTTCTGTGAGGAGTAGCCTAGTGGTAGAGCTGCTGCCTGTGCACCCTGAGGTTGTGGGATTGAATCCCAGCAGTGCTCCTTGTGGTCCTGGGCAAGTCATTTAATCCACCATTTAATCCACCATTGCTCACCTCTTTGAACTTGCGGCAGTCATTCAGCTAGTGGCTCTTTGCTGAGAAGGAAAGCAGGAAGATTGCTTCTGCTCAGTTCACCATTAGACCACCAAGGAATTAAAAGATACGCAGGGGAGGTGGGAGGGAAGTAAAAATTGTCAATCAGGAAAGGAGGCAGGAGGGATCCCTCCTGTCTCAGCCCACTGCGAAACTGCCAGGGAATTCAAAAGGTACGTGGGGGAGGGAATAAACATTTATAGAATCAGCTGGGACAGGAGGCAGGAGGGATCCATTCTGTCCCGGCCTACTGCTGGACCATCAGGTCTCAAGGCAGGCCAAGTGGAGGCCTGCAATGCATCGGGAGGGAGAGGGTCACCATGAGAATGGGCTACTGGGCTTGATGGACCATTGGTCTGACCCAGTAAGGCTATTCTTATGTTCTCTCAATACTACTCATCGTGAGGGCTTTGCGGACACATATGCAGACTGATGGTAATTGCCCTAAACGTTCATCTCTAAGGGCAACATTAGCAGATATGTTTTGGCATTGCCCATATCTCTCTGGTTTTTGGAAATGTTTACATACTTGTCTGTCGTATAGTTCAGAAGATATTTCCTTTTCAACCAGAGGTCCTAACTTTCGGGGTCAGTTTTTGTCCTTTATGGAGCAAGACTGTTCTGAACTTTTCCTGACTAAGGTTTAACTCATTACTAAGCAAGTGATTTGTATCACTGGCGGTTGGCCTCAGTTTCCACTCTCTAACATTGGAAGGATTATTTATTTACCTTGCTATTATATGAGAGAAGAAAAGTGGAAAATATTGATTCAAAACAATGGTCTTTGCTTCAATTCATTTGGGAACCTTATTGGACTACACTCACTCTTCGACAGCGTAGATTAGTACTGAATATGTAACTTATATCTGTATACTTGGTTGCTCAAGGGGTGGTAGGATGGGGTTGGGTTCGGGAATTGGGGTTTTCAGACAGGGTTGTGGATTGTGAGTTTTTGATTGTTTTTGGTATCATATTGATATCTCTACTTCTTACTGCCTATTGATCATTGATATTGTTGTGTTGACCTTTTAGTTACTGGTTAGCCTGTACTGTTCTTCTCGTGCTGTTGTTGTTTAACTCACAATGAAAAATGATTTTCAACAAAAATAGTTTGGGTAATTTTTTCAGGGAAGATACAATTATTAGCTAGGTAAGCTTGGGGACTGTCATTTTTAATAGTTAGCAAAAGTGAATGCATCTCCCATTACAAAGAAGATACTGTTCCTGATAAACTTCAATCTGACCCAGAATGCCACTTCTTATGTTATGTAAAATTAAGGCCCTCTTCTATTAAACTGTGATAGCAGTTTTTAGCACAGGGAGCCACGCTGAATGGCCCGCGCTGCTCCCGACGCTCATAGGAACTCAATGAGCGTCGGGAGCAGCATGGGCCATTCAGTGTGGCTCCCTGCGCTAAAAACTGCTATCACAGTTTGATAGAAGAGGGTCTAAGAAACTGAGCACATTTGCAGGTAAAATATTTTAATCTTTTTAAGATAAGAAATAAATTGTTACAGTATTACTTACATGATTACTTTGGAGATTATCTAGCAATGATGAATCATTAAATTCCTGGTCTTCTCCAACCTGTGACCCCTGCCTGAGAATAAAAATGAAAGGACAAGAAAAAGTATGGGTATTTACCTCAGTAATTCAAAATAGCATTAAAAGTCACCTTGACAAAATGACAGCTTAACACTGCCTACATGGATAATTTCTAACAAGGGTAATTTTCTGCTCAGTTTATTGGTTTCAAAGTCAGTTTTCTATAAATTTTACCGAATCTGCTTAGTATTCTGGAATTGACAGAATAGAAATTTTAATAAATGAATAAAACTGAAGGGAAGATTAAAATACAGCATCATTTTTCAAGAATTAATAATCATTCTACTATACAGTGTATGTTCCTATACAAATATAGATGAGCTTCCCAAGTCACAGAATTTACTATCTTTACCAGAGTACATTGTTTAAATACATACATTCAGAGGTAAAGTGAAAATTTAAGTACATACATTCAGGGGTAGAGTGAAAATTTATCCAAATAGCTGATATGATCCACATATCTGCATCTGTATTTACCAAAGAAGATGTACACAGCATACCGGAACCCATCAGGCTCTATGCTGGAAACGAAGATGGAAAGCTGACAGGATTGACGGTCAGTCTAGAGGAAGTATATAGGCAGATTGATAGGCTTAAGAACGATAAATCCCCGGGACCGGATGGCATCCATCCGAGGGTCATCAAGGACCTGAAAGGGACCATAGCTGAACTGCTTCAACTAATAGCCAATCTGTTGATCAAATCGGGAAAGATTCCGGAAGACTGGAAGGTGGCGAATGTTACACCAATCTTCAAGAAAGGTTCGAGGGGAGATCCGGGGAACTACAGACCGGTGAGTCTGACTTTGGTACTGGGAAAGATGGAAGAGTCACTGATAAAGGACAGCATCATTGATCACCTTGACGGACACGGGCTGATGAGGACCAGTCAGCACGGTTTTAGCAAAGGCAGATCGTGTTTGACGAACTTGCTGCACTTCTTTGAGGGAGTAAACAGATAGACAAGGGCGATCCAGTCGACATTGTATATCTGGATTTTCAGAAAGCGTTCGACAAGGTTCCGCCTGAACGACTATTTCGGAAAATTGTAAGCCATGGAATTGAGGGTGAAATACTCACATGGATTAAAATCTGGCTGGAGCATAGGAAACAGAGAGTGGGGGTAAATGGACAATACTCAGACTGGAAGAGCGTCACCAGTGGGGTGCCGCAGGGCTTGGTGCTTGGACCCGTGCTCTTTAACATCTTTATAAATGATATGGACATAGGTACGACGAGCAAGGTGATTAAATTTGCGGATGATACGAAGTTATTCATAGTAGTAAAGACGCAGGAGGATTGCGAAGATCTGCAACGTGACATAATCAAGCTCGAGGAATGGGCATCGACATGGCAGATGAGGTTCAACATGGATAAGTGTAAAGTGATGCATGTCGGTAACAAAAATCTCATGCACGAATACAGGATGTCTGGGGCGGTACTTGGAGAGACCTCCCAGGAAAGGGACTTGGGAGTTCTGATCGACAAGTCGATGAAGCCATCCACACAATGTGTGGCGGCAGCAAAAAGGGCAAACAGAATGGTAGGAACGATAAAGAAGGGGATCATGAACAGATCAGAGAAGGTTATCATGCCGCTGTACCGGGCCATGGTACGCCCTCACCTGGAGTATTGCATCCAGCACTGGTCGCCGTACATGAAGAAGGACACGGTACTACTCGAAAGGGTCCAGAGAAGAGCGATTAAGATGGTTAAGGGGCTGGAGGAGCTGCCGTACAGCAAAAGATTAGAGAAACTGGGCCTCTTCTCTCTCGAATAGAGGAGATTGAGAGGGGACATGATCGAAACATTCAAGGTACTGAAGGGGATAGACTTAGTAGATAAGGACAGGTTGTTCACCCTCTCCAAGGTAGGGAGAACAAGAGGGCACTCTCTAAAGTTGAAAGGAGATAGATTCCGTACAAATGTAAGGAAGTTCTTCTTCACCCAGAGAGTGGTAGAGAGCTGGAACGCTCTTCCAGAGGCTGTTATAGGGGAAAACACCCTCCAAGGATTCAAGACAAAGTTAGATAAGTTTCTGCTGAACAAGAACGTGAGCTGGTAGGGCTAGTCTCAGTTAGGGTGCTGATCTTAGACCAGAGGGCCGCCGCGTGAGCGGACTGCTGGGCATGATGGACCACTGCTCTGACTCAGCAGTGGTAATTCTTATGTTCTTATCAAGGGATCGTGCAGATTCAGAACTCACCAAAGAACACCACGGTAAGCAATTCTAAGCTGTGGTATGCTTGTGTTAATACGTACCACAGCTTAGTAAAAGGGCCCCTAAAGCACAAAGTCAATTTCCTTGCAATAAGTTCCAATGTGCATATAAAAGTTAAATTTTAAATATACCCAAAAATGTCCAAATTGGGGATAGATGGTCTGAAAATGAAAGACATATTAAGCAATATAAAGTAAATTAGAGTGAAATGATCACAGAGAATAAGGTAGCAGTTTGTAAGCCTAGCTATAATGCCATGCAGAAAGCACATCTGCAAATAAAGAGCAGGATTTTTTTGACATTATAGCTATAAAACAAATCTGTTAGCACTAAAGATTCAGTTCAATTTTCATCAATTTATGGATTTTAAAAATAAAAGATTTTGGCTTTTTTTATTTTATCATCATCAATGGACAGACAAGAATTTAGATTTGTTGTTAAACTCTGAACAAAAGTCAGTTACAAAAGATAAGTACAAGCAATTTGGAAGTAAAAGAAAAATAACCCTATGAAAAGAAAGGATGCTTTAACAATAATTTTTTTTTAAATGTATTAATTAAGCACTTAAAACACCATTTGCAATTACATTAGAAATTCATATCTATAATACTAAAAACAATTTTATAGATATTTGGATACTTGGATTCCATATGTGACCATATTTTATGATGCTAGAATTTTCCCTTAGAAAATTCAAGTAAAGAATGTGTGTTAAAACTGTCAAATAGCTATTTGTGCTCTTGTGTATGGACAGTCAAAAGGGAGAAAACAGTACACTCATTTTTGAAAATAAGTGTAGTGTTCCTCCTCCTTTCTAATCTAAATACATTCAAAAGAACACATCTTAAATGACGTGCATTATGAACTTCATGCATTTGCGCAAGTAAATTAACATTTACCCATGCTAATGGCTGTGAAAATTGATTTCATGTTAACACAACAAACGATAGCAAGGATGGAGTCGGTGGCTGCAAGTGACAGCCGTGTGGACCAGGATATGCTTTTATTTATTGTTGCCACCACTGCTACTGTTGGTCTGAAACAGCAGAAGTGGGTGAGAGAGGGCAGAAAACACTGGATGGAAAGCGGGATAGAGGGGCAGATGCTAGCTGGAGGGGAGCAGAGAAAAAGGAAAGATAGATGGCAGTAAGGAGAGGGATAAATGGACACAAAGTCAAAAAGCTCAATGGCTCAGGGAGATCAAGTGAAAAGTATATTGAAACTCATTGACGTTCCCTGAGGTGAAAAAGGTCTTGAGATAGCCCAAAAGCCAAAAAATTCAAAAATGAAGAAAATTTAACCAAATTTTAAGGAATGACTATAAAACAAGAAATATGAATTATGAACAGAACTATAATAAGATTAAACTGGGAAAGCACAGAAATTTATACAATTTTGATGCACTGAGGAGAAATCAAAGACACAGCTTCTCAGTTCTGTGGAAAACTAAAAACTGATGATCCTGTGAGCCAAAGTTGGTTGGGAAGGTATAAGTGCAGTATGGGCACTGCCTAAAAATTTAAAGTGAACCAAACAAAAGAAAAGGCAAAGAGAACTGTCCAAATCAAACCAATTAAATAGCTTTATTAATTAAAACGTCCCAGCAAGGATCCAAGTTTTGGAATTAGCAATGTCTTCATCAGGGGATACTAAAAACATAGGGCCTGTTTTACAAAGCCACGCTAGCGGCTGCAGCGCGGTAACGGCCCCGAAGCCCATAGAGGTTTAAAGGGCTTTGGGGCTGTTGGCGGTTTTGTAAAACAGACCCATAATGTAACAAATATGGCAAAATCAGAAATAATTAAAAACACAATATAATGCAAGGTATAATGTGCCAGGTATAATGTGTTTATGTTTTTATACCTGGATGCTACAGAATTCAGGCCTTAAAACACATCTTACCCGTATCAAAAGTTAAATAGAAAAAAATAGGGCTACAAGATGTTCAAAACTTGTATTTTATAATAGATCTTTAAGGAGTTACTGTACTTCTAAATGCTGAAACTAGCTGGTGAATCCTGGTAATCTAAGAATTCAAATCTAACGGTCAAAATACCCCTTATACTTCAATTATATGAAGTTCCCATTAAACACATCACTTAACATGGAAGGTGAGCATATCATAGCTTACTAGGAGATCAGATCATAGGACCTCTTATGATTTATATACCCTGTTTCCCCGATGATAAGGCAGGGCCATCAAATAAGACAGCCCCCCCTTTTTAGAAAAAAATGTAAAATAAGGCACCCCCCCGCAAATAAGCCACCCACCGATACCTGCGCTTACCCGAATCGGGTGGTACGGTGGGTGACTCCGTGTGGTCCCTCCGTCTACCGTATTTGCCTCCATGGCTGCGTGCCGCGCCTCGTCATGAAGTGAAGAGGAGGAAGTGACAGGACTGCAGCGCGCGCACGTGACTCCGCGCAAGGAAACACAGGCAGCTTCCCTCATCCCTCCCTAACGGAGACTGCAGGAGTTTGTTCACGGCCAGAACATTCAAAAGTGAGACACGCAGACAGGTTTCTTTTGCTGTGAGCAATACCACTTACTGTATATAAAGCCTGTTTAAAATGCATACGGTATATAAACAATGGTTTCACATTGTCAAGTCCCCTCTGATGCTGCACTACAGAATAATCTCTTTACTGTGTTTCCCTGATGGAGAACATTGGGGACATTAAATGGTACAATATATGGTATGATGGATAAAGCTGGCCATACACGGTACGATTTTTCGGCCGACCGATTCTTCAGCCGTCAAATAAGACAGCCCCCCCTTTTTAGAAAAAAATGTAAATAAGGCATCCCCCTGAAAATAAGCCCTAGAGCATATTTTGGCCTTCCAAAAAAAATAAGACAGTGTCTTACCATCGGGGAAACAGGGTATCATTTCAAGTCCACATCCTGTATTGTGTATCATAATCATTTATGCTCAACCCTCCTACCCTTCCCTTAATAAATTATCCAAAAATACTATCTAGACATTAATCCTTCACATAAGATAATGCTGTTGCATGGTACCATTTCAAGAACTTAATAAGAAGGAAACTGTTGCAAAATTTGCCCACAAGGACTCAATATCAACAAAAAGCAACACTTATCTTTGGTGGACCAAGCCACCACCAGCGTTGATGTGAACTGCAAACTCCTGACGCCTGCTCATATACTAGCCTTTCAATCCATAACAGATATTCCTTGGGGAATTCTTGAATGCGCTGCCATTCATTGCATGTTCTACAAACAATTTTCTAATATTCAACTTTGAATTTTATAAATACTTCAACAGTGCAACAGTCAGTCTGCGAGTCTTGTTTTTAAACCTGGCATTTTATTATGTTTTTAATTATTTCTGATTTTTGCCATATTTGTTGCATTATGTTTTTAGTGTCTCCTGATGAAGGCACTGCCAATGCCAAAACATGAATCCTTATTGGGTTGTTTTATTGGTTTGGTTTGATTAGGACATCTCTCTTGCCTTTTTCTTTTGTTTGGTTTGTAAAACTTTAAAGTGACAGTGCACTTGGCAGTGTCCATACTGGGTTCCATGAATGACATGAGAAATATTATGCCTGACATGAGAAATATTATGCCTGCTTGTCCTCAACGAAATTGTCTTTCAAGTTTTTAAAACTGTCAAATTTTGTTTTTAGAACTTGAGCCTTGTGTTATACTACTAGAGAAGCTTGTTCTTGACACAAATTTTCTAAATATTCTTATCAGTGTAAGGCATTATCACTTTTGTGGAACACTCTGCTTACCTATGATTCAGACATTTTTTTAGAGACACTTTCCCCAGCTCTCACTTTTGTTTTAATTTATTATGTATCTATTTATGTATCATTAGGCTGTTTTAGTTATGTTTTGATTATATATATGATTTACAAGTCTTAAATATGCTTACGTAATTTGAATGTTATTTATAATTATGCATGGTCTTTTTAATTATTTATGCATTTATACCTTTATTGAATGATATAATTTTGTATTTATCATTTTGGTAATTTATGTTTTGGTTTTATTGTTCTGCCTCTAATGCAGCTTTCTGGTGAAATGTGGCCACATCAAGCACAAGCAATCACTTTTATTAAATTTATATTTAAGACCTTTAATACTTGTGGGTCTGCTTTTTGTCTTTTGATAACAAGAAAATTTTACATATAAATAACTCTACCCACAAAACGCATGCTATTAGAAAGCCGATTGCAACTTACTCAAATTATCTCGAAATAATTTTCAACTCCCAGCTCCCAAGTAATTAAACAGGATTTTCTGTCTTTACATTATCTCCAAGTAATACAGTAATATTTGGACTTTGATTCTCTCTATACTTTTGTTCGTGCATTTTTAACATCAAGATTAAATTACTGTAATATACTGTAGTATATTCTGGTGTTGCCCCATACCAAATATGTCATTTGCAAACATCGTAGAACACTGTCACTTGCTTTCTTTGTCATGCTCAAAGGAACGATCATACCACTCCATTGCTATTTGAGTTTTTGCTTTTTTGTTTGCTAAACATTTTGGAAATTAACTATTTCAGTCTACTTTTTCTTGTCAAATTTATGTATTATGTTTTACATTATTGTAAACCGAGTCAAGCTCCTCTTGGTTGATGACGCGGTCTATAAAACTAAGTTTTAGTTTAGTTTAGTAAGTTATCATATATATTTTAAAATCCTTTGTCTAGCCCACAAAGTTTTTCATCAGGGCATTCCTCTTTATTTGCTTTCTCTGACAATTTCATACGTCTGAACAACAATTGGACCTCTAGACATAATAAAGCACTCTTGGTGTCTCCTTGCCGAACAACATAAGCCACTACTGTGGCATTGTCTGACAAGACTCTGATTGTTTTGCCTTCCAGGAATTTCTCCAACTTCTATAGTGTTGAAAGGAACTCCCGAATACTCAAGAGAATCGATCGGTAGCAGGTGGCTCTTTTGAAAGTTCATGATCCAACCCAGGTTCTGTAAGACCTGGATGACCTGTGATACTGCCTTTTCTCCCTCTGCCTGTGAAGTGGCTCTGATCAGCCAATCATCCGGGTATGGATAAACCTGTAACTGTGCGCCATTGCCATCACCATCACTTTGGTGAATGTGCGAGGTAGTGTTGCCAGTCCAAAGGGAAGTGCAGAGAACTGATAATGTCCAGAAAAATGGGAATGTGAAGGCCTCTGTCAAATCCAGGGAAGCCAGGAAATCCCCCAGTGCTATAGCCGCAATGACAGACTGGATGATTTCCATGCGGAATTGTGGGATTTTCAGAGCTGCACTGATGGACTTGAAGTCCAGAATAGGCTTTCTTTGAAGAGGAGTTTACTGGAGAGTAGCTTTAGAAGTTCATTGTATTCTAAGGGCTGAGATAGAATAAGCAGAGACTTTACTTACAGCTCTGATACTATTTAGTGCCTCTGCTATATAATCCAGCCCTGCTACTATAAGCGAGGGGAAAGGGTCGACATCCCTTGAGTGAATCCAATGGAAATTGGCATGGCAGGCACACATCACAAACGAGGCTGATGCTGCTTTAATTCCAAAGAATAAGGCCTCCAACTGTGTCTTAAGATTCACTTCCACTTTGCAATTCTGTGCATCCTTCAGAACTACACCTCTCTTACTCGGCAGGGAGGTGTGGTTAGTTACCAGGCCACCAGGGTGTCTACTTTGGGCTGTGCAAACAATTATTGACATTCTTGAGCCATGGGATATAACCTGCCCATGGTCTTAGACACCTTTAAGAGACCTTCAGGAACATTCCAATGTTCTGCAACTAGGATATTAATGCCAGGATGTCAGGTAAAGGCTGTAGGCTGAGACTTCAAACCACTCATGACAGAACACTGTAATAATCTCCAGCGATGCTGTGAACTTGAATAGGTTGCACATAGATGGGTTCTCTCCTTGACCAAGTATTACCACTGTCTTCCAACTACCAGATCCTAGCTGTGACCTCCGAATCTCCCAAGAGTGAAGCCTCACTGTCAGTAAAGGCACAGACCCAGACTCCCCATCTTCCTAGTGCAGAATTTAATTTAATTTAATGTGACGTCTTATATAACACTAAGGGCTCCTTTTACCAAGGTGTGGTAGGGGGTTTAACGCGCAGAATACTGCGCGTTAAACCGCCTGCTGCGCTAGCCGCTAATGCCTCCATTGACGAGGCGTTAGTTTTTTGGTTTGCCGCAGGGGTTAGTGTGTGATGAAATGTCCGACGTGCTAACCCCTGTAGCGTGCCTTGATAAAAGGAGCCCTAAATCTCCTAAAGGATTCAAAGTGGTTTACAAAACAATTAAATTGACTTAAGTAATGGCCAAAAGTCTAATCAGGTACACTGAATTTCCCTCTCTGTCCCAAAAAGGCTCACAATCTAATTATAGTAACTATGAAAGAAATAATTACTTATATTTGCCTATATAAAGAGAAGGAAGAGGGAAAAGATAACACAATAAATTCAATACTATACTATAAGTGCATAAAAGGCACAACAGAAGGGAAAACTTCAATGTCAAAGAACCTAAAAGAAAAATCCTAAAACTAAAAGCAGAAAAAATAGCAAAATTAAACAAGCCCAACAAAAATAAAGCAATAAGAAATTTTAAAATAAAAATAAACCCCAGTAACTCTCACTACCCTCAATCTCAGTCAGCTTCTAATTCCATGTCCCCAATTGAGCCAGACCAGCCCAGGCCAGTACCACAAAAATGACTCCACCGCTTCAATTTCCCAGCTCCTGAAAAGTTGGAACCAAATGCAGAAGCTCCGCCAAGACCGCTCTGAGATGGCAGAATAAAGAGGTGGACCATCCTCCCATGGGACTCCAGAAGAAGTTGTAGGCTGGGAGTTGGATGCAAGTGGAGGCTCTGGGCTAAAAGCTCGGTGTAAGAAGCATTCTCCATGCCATTAGAGCAGCGCTGTGGCAGCACCAGCCATAAATGCTGGTTCATTTTAGAATCTTAGCAGCTTAGAAAGCCTTCCACATAAGACTCTCAAAATCAGGAGTGAAACCCTGATAAGTCAGTCCTGAGACTTCACCTTCCTCCTCTTGAGCTCCATGGCATCTACTCTCCTGCATTTTGCCAAGCGCAGTCCCAGGATTTTGAGACAGTTTTTTTCCCTGCAGTCATGACCTCTGGTGGCTCCCCGTCCTAGAGACCTCAGGGGGAGCCCTAATCCCAAGGCTCCTGCCCCCTCACATTTCCATGACACATGGCAGCTCCTCAAATGACCATACAGCACAAAACCGGCATGATATGGGGGTAAAAGGGTCTGATGAGTCCATTATCATCAATTTTAAGGTCAAATGATGGATTCTTTAAAATTGGAAAATGCAAGATGACCATCACAGTAGCATTTTGGCGCCAAAGAAAAGGCCATACTCCAAAAATGGGAATAATAGGATTTTGTAAGACAGGAACCATCTATGCAACCTTAAAAACCGCTAATAAAACAGTCTGCAGACACCTCTCCCTCACTCGATTTTCCCACAGACTACGTCTGTACTCATTGTGACATGCTGTGCTGCAAAAGTGTCTCAGCCTGCTTCAGCTCTTGTGTGAATCTGGAACTTGGAGGAGGATATTACTTGAAACAAAATCAGCTTCCTAAGCTGAAATCTGGCTGTCAGTTGGGAGCAAGACCAGAATGGACCTCTACCCCCAAACTGCACACATGAAGGGGAAAGGCACCATACAGCCGGCACCCTAAAATACCCCAAAAGGACCACTGCAGGTGCCAAATCAGCCTGCGCTCAAGCTCCTGAACAAATTAGGGGGGTGAGCTAGCTTTAAGAAGAATGGTCCCCGAGCTCTATAAATATCAAGCAGGCTGGCCAACAGGTAGAAGAGAGGGATTGGCCTGGCAGCTGCAAACCCCAAGTTCTTATTCTCCCAGGCATAGTTACTCCAGAAAAACTGGGAACTACGGAGCACTTAAAGCCTCCAAAATCTGAAGAAAAACCCCAAAAATAAAATTTTAAACAGAGCAGATAAGATGCACCTTACTGCAAATATGCAGAAGAAAACCTGAAAGAAACAGCACACTACACTGAGGAAGATTGTTGAAAACTATGGTTGATACCTTCTGTAAAGTGTGCGGGTTTGGATTCACTACCCACTTATCCAGAATGGAACACCTATTGCACTAGAATGTATATTGGACTTCTGAATAGACCCTTTAGGATCCCAAATATTTCAGAAGCAAAAGATGTTAAGTTCATTTCAGACACACCAAGTAAAGCATGTTTGATTTTTCTTACCCATTTCCCCACAATCAGCCAGAATGGATTTACTTCCTTCTGCTACTGCAGAGCAATATACTAGTACAAGTTTACAATGATGTTTTAGTAAAGCAATCACTTCCTGCTTCCTTCTACGATATTATAATCTCCGCAATACTGCAAGAAGGCAGAGATACTACTTTGTGTAGTAATTATAGGTCCATATCTTTGCTTAATATAGATTATACAATTTTGTTAAGACATTGAGTTTATGATTGGAGAGCTGCATTGCATAACTTTTTGATTCATACCATACAAGTTTTATTAGAGAAAGGTACGGAACTGATAACATCAGTTGTGTGATTTCTGTTTTTCACTCAGTCTTCATCTACAGGCTTACATTTTACACTGAAAAGGCTTCTGATAAAGCTATACAGCCTGTTTTTTGCTAGCATTAATTATTTTGGGTTTGGAGAAAATTTTCTAAACTGAATTACCACTATACACACACTATATACACAGCCCTAGAATCTAAAATCTATCTTCACATTAATAATTGGCTATTCTGACCCCTTGGCATTAGGCAGAGAGACTAGAAGGCTGGCAATCTGGTTATATTGTAAGTTTCCATAAATTTGTTTTAT
Organism: Geotrypetes seraphini; assembly: GCF_902459505.1. NCBI lineage: Eukaryota > Metazoa > Chordata > Amphibia > Gymnophiona > Dermophiidae > Geotrypetes > Geotrypetes seraphini. The sequence continues at coordinate 220,283,972 of NC_047084.1, read as the reverse complement.
TAATGCCAATGGTGCCTTATATACTGCAATATCTCCTACTGGATTCAAATCTGTTTACAAAAGATTACAAAAATTTATAAAGGGTGATTAAAATACTGACAATTATAAATATTGCTAAATAAAATGGTACAATGAATTACAGCTTTGTAATATGTGATTAAAATATTCTACTATACAATTCACAATATATTTGGCCATCTGCTGTATATAGTTGTTGAAATCAAATTAAATAGTATTAAAAGAACACACATATCAAATCAGGAGGTAGAAGAAATGTTAGAGAAGACTGTTAATGCTTACCAGTCATCTTCAGAATAGCTATAGTCATCAGGCACAGGACAATGGCTAGGCAAGGAGCCAAGAGGATTGAAATAAAAAGGAGATACATCCACAGAGAGGACAAAATGAGAAAAGACAAAGTGAGAAAGAAGAAACTTCCACAATTCCATTAATGTAACAGGAATCCTCATACCATTGGTAAGTGTAACAGAAATTACACATATTACTGAAGTATAATACTTAAGACTCAGAGAGAAGTACTCAGGCATGCTGCAAATGTAAACTAGTTATATATATATATATATATATATATGTGTGTAATGTGTGTGTGTGTGTATATATACTAGCTGTGTGGTGGAGAAATACTGAACAATATTATAAAATTTTCTGTAAATTAGCCAGATGCTCAGTAAAATCAGCCTGAAAAGGTCCTGGGGCAAAATGCTGATGTTTAATGAGCTTTTTCTTATTTAAGTTGAAAACTAAGCAATCAAGGCAATTTTCAAGAGCCTTCGTGTATATCAAGGAGGGTAAATGAACAATGTAAAGAAATATTTTATGGTATAAGACCAGCATTTAACATTCACTCTCAAAAATTAATTAGTGTGATCTATTACTTCATCCTCTAGGCTAGTAATTTTTCTCTTCCTATCCTTAAAAGCAGAAAAAATCCTTCCACCACCCCGAGCTCACAGTATTCTTTAAATCGAGCTACTGCAGGCTAAAAAAAATTATAAATATTTGGCAGCAGTATTCAAATAGTGGCTTTAGCTGAATATGTAGACTCAATGCTGACCGGCTGTGCTATCAAGTAAGTGACAATTTTCAGACTGCTAACCAAACAGCATAACCAGTTCCTCCCAAGTGGCACTACCTGGACAGTGCAGCTAGATACCCCTCTCATTGCATTTATCTGGGTAGAAGTCACCCTTCCCCAACTAAGGCCTGGATTCTCTAAACTCACCGTGCCTGTTAACAACTGATGCTAAACCAGTTTGAACTGGTGTAGCGTTGAAGTAATTTACCGACTGATGCACATAATGGCTCACCACGGGCTTTTCTGTGGGTTTGTGCTAGAGAATGACACGGGGAAAAAATCTGTCCCCGTCACCGCCCCGTCACCGGCCCACCATCCTCTGCACCGCCCCGTCACCGCCGTTCCCTTCACCGCCCCGTCACCGTCACCGCCATCCCTTTCACCGCCCCGTCACCGCCACTGCCATCCCATTCACCGCCCCGTCACCGTCCCCGTTGCATCCATATAAGCCTTAGTACTGTAATATTTAGCTTATTCCTTTCTTATAAATCAAAGTTCCTGCTGCTGAACTAGAGAAAGAGATGTTCAGCTGGCAGGGCTTTGTTTATAAATTTTTATCAACACAACTAAAGCAAAAAATAAATAGAATTTTTTTTTCTACCTTTGTTGTCTGGTTTCTGCTTTCCACATCTTCTCATTCAATTCCTTCCATCCACTGTATGTCTTCTCTCTGCGTTTTCCATTTGCTGTTACTGTGCCTCTCCCTTCACTCCCCCCCCAATTGGTCTAGCACCCATCTTCTTCCCTCCGCTCCCCCATAGTCTGGCATCTGTCTTCTTCCCATTCTGTCTTCCACATTTCCCTTCAGGGTCTGTTCCTCTCCACCCTCCTTCAATGTCTGTCCTATTCCTTTCCACCACCACCCTTCCCTCCCTCCTTTACCATCTGTTCCTTTCTACCACCCTTCAGCTCCTCTCGCGTGGCCTATCTATCTATCTTCCTCCCTCTTATTTTCATGGCACGTTACAATGTAATTAGTGCAAGCCACTGGAGCCTGCGAGCTCGGTCCCTGTCCCATCCCCACAAACCATCTCGCTTCTGTGCTCCTATTTTCCCCATTTCTAATATCTCCCCTATGTATCTGCCATTGCCCCCCCCCCGTGTCCATATACCATCCCCATGGCATGTCCCCTTTATGTCTCTGTCCCTATGCCCCATGCACATAATTTCCCCTCTTTCTGTTACCTTCCTGTGTCCAGATTTCCCCTATCTTCCTCTTCCATACCAGTGTGTCTCTTCTTTTCAACCCCATCTAGCTTTTTTCCCTCTTTCTTCCTCCCCCCACCCCCCTCTGCTTCTAGCATCTGGCTCACCTGCCTGTCCTTCCCTTTCTTTCCTGCTGTGGGTTTTTCTTTCCATCTTCATCCCCTTGGCCCAGAATCCTTTTCCCTTTCACTCCCTCCTTCCAATTTGAGCCGGGAACACTAGCGATCGCACGGTCCCCGCAGCCACTACCTGCCTGCCCAATTGATCCTAGTGTTTAGCCAGCTCTCTCCCTTCTCCTCACCTTAGTTTATAGGTTTTCTTTTTCTGCGACCTGCACGCTTTCCCAAAGAGCCGCGCACGCGCGGCTGCTCAGTGTTCAATCTTCTGCTCTGCTGCAACTTCCTGTTTCCGGTTGCGTCAGAGCAGAAGATTGAAACTGAGCAGCAGCGGGTGCGCGGCTCTCTGATAGCGTGCGGGTCGCCGAAAAAGAAAATCTACAAACTAAGGTGAGGAGAAGGGAGAGAGCTGGCTAAACACTAGAATCGATTGGGCAGGCGGGTGTGAGCTGCGGGGACCGCGCGATCCTTCATGCCTCACTGCGGGGACAAGACCATTCACCGCCCCGCGGGCGGTGAATGGCCTTGTCCCCGTCGCCGCAGCGACTGCTAGTTTTCTTCCCCGTTTTCGGCGGGTGACCCGCGGCTAAAATGCGGTGGCCGCGGGTAAACCGCCACCATGTCATTCTCTAGTTTGTGCAGCCTTCAACTTTGCTATGCAAATGTAGTATAACAAGGCACTCCGACTGATGCCCTAACATCGCTTGGTGATGCACAAAATGTACACCTGAGATCAAATGATCCAAAATTACCGACAGGTCTGGAGGTGCAGATAAATGTGTTACTGATAGGTCTGCCATGAAATTGAAACATTTATCATACGGGAGAAAGGCCGTATATGCCTGTTATCAGTGCATTTCAAGCATGTGTTAAAGGCGCGCCTTATGCTCGCCCATTAAAAGCATACATATCAAAAGGGGGAAGCATATGAAAGGGTGCTGAAAAGTTCTGAGCCCAACCAGAGAATCAATGAACAAAAAATATTAATCAAGGGTGGAACGAGCTGTGGGCCAAGAACCTTTCAGCACTCCTTAAGGCTATCGACATCTTTGAGGTGCGCCTATGGCATGCATCTATGAGGTGCCACAATAAGGCATACCTAAGATTGACACTCATGTGTGCCCACGTAGTTTTCCTTAGAGCAGGGGTGTCAAAGCCCCTCCTCAAGGGCCACAATACAGTTGGGTTTTCAGGATTTCCCCAATGAATATGCATGAGATCTATTTGCAAGCACTGCTTTCATTGTATGCTAATAGATCTCAAGCATATTCATTGGGGAAATCCTGACCACCTGATTGGATTGCGGCCCTCGAGGAGGGACTTTGACACATTTGTGCCTGTTTCAAGTAAACAATTCTGCGCATGTGTTGGTCGCTTTCTCCTAGAACCAATTGGATGGGATTAAGGCAGACCTTCACGAATATTATTTGCATGCAAAATTGTTTCAACATCGATTGTCGTTTTCAAATTGGATCATTTATTGGCATCACAGCGACCCAGAGGATTTTAACAGCAATTTTAGAGGATCCAGGCCTAAGTGCCTTTGAATATCAGCCTATTGTTTGCCGTATTCAATCCTGAGCATAGGTTAAATGCAAATTTCTCAACCTTTTAAGCCTGTATTTTTGTACTTCACTGTAATTCAATGCATCAAAAAGCTTTTTTCTCTCCATGACAATAGCATCCTGGAACCTTTAATCAACACAAAGTTATAACAGTGCAGAAGTTTTGTTTGAAAATGTTTCAAACAGTGAAAACAAACAGCAGGAAGTCCTAGTGAGAGCAGTCATCGGGAAGGCAAATTTACAAAAATACAAAGAAGATTAAATAAGTACAACAGCACTATCTGTAGTTATTTTCTGATGTGTACTGCATGTAGGTCACAACATTTAGACCACTGTTTAAGTTTAAATTGAAGAGGGGGGGGGTCAGGGCAACTTATACACACAGTGGTGTAGCGAGGGAGGTTAGTGTATGGGGTGGTGGTGCCCAGCATCACCACACTGTTTGCCCTCCCCATTCTTTTGCCTTCCACTTAAAACATTTACTGGAATGAGCAGCATCTTCCACCTGCTGCTTTCAACGGCCTCAACTCCTTTCTGATGTCGCATCCTGGTCCCGTGTCTAGGAAGTGATGTCAGAAGGGAGTTGAGAACAGTGCGAGCAGCAAGTGGAAGATGCTGCTTGCATTAGCGAATGTTTGAAGATATATGCGGGGAGGGGCAGAAAGAAGGAGAGGTGCCCTCCCCACAAAGACAGTGTTTGGATCATCTGTCCTCCTCACCACCCTACCCCCTTTCTATACCACTGTATACACAAGTCAACTAGCATTTTTCTTCCCTAGCCACACACACTGGTTCTAACATTTCCCCATCCCCTGGGTCCAGCATCTCATTTTCTTAGCTCTCCCCTGGTCTCAAGGGCAGTAGCCACTAGCAGTTTCTCTCCCTTCCCCCATGTATCTGCTTTCCTTCCTACCTCTCCCTCCAAGCCTCCCTCTCTCTCTCCTATTTCAACCCCCTCCTTAGGTGCTTCTTTTTCTCTCTCTCTTTCCAACACCCCATGCAAGTGCTTCTTTCTCTCTCTTTCCAATTCCCCCTCCTATAGGTACTTTCTCCATCTCCCTCCCCTCTCTCCCTTGAGTGCACTCTCATCCCTCCCCTCCCAGCATGTCTCTCTCCAGCCCTCCCCCCACCCCAGAAGTAGGTATGGCTTTCCCCTGTCCCCATCTACCTCTTCCAGGCTCTGGGCTGTAATTTCAATCTTTGGGCAGTCAGCAGCATCAGTGACGTGAGTCTGTTGCCTTCAGCCAGCCCCTGAATCCTTCCCACTGTAGCAACTTCCTGTTCCCGCATAGGCGGGATGCTGAAGAGAAAAGGTGTCCAGGGTAGGCTGAAAACAGCAGGCTTAGGTAACTTACACTGTCCGAAGATTGAAATTACAGTGCTAGAGCCTGGAGGAGGTATGAAAGGGACAGTGGAGAGCCATACTCAACTCCGGGGCTGGTGGGGCTAGAGAGAAGAGTCCAAAACACGAATAAATTTTCCTCAGTCCAGGAAACGACTCGGGTAGTCTTCTAAAGAAAGGACATGGGGTAAATCTGGACCTATGGTAACCCTAGGTAGGGGAAAGAGAGATGTTGGCCACTCAACCAATACACCAATCACTGGAAGGTGGTAAAATTTAGGGTACAACTTATATACGAGTATTTATGGTATTTTCTTCAGTATTCAGTTTCTTGCTCTTCTACTTATTTCAGAGGTCTCAATCCTTCCTTGATTTATCTTCCTTCCTTTTGTTACTATGTCAGGTTTCCTTCTCCTCCACCCCTTCCCCTTTATGCATTTCTCCTCTTTGTATTCTCTCTTCTCTGCTTATCTTGCTTCTTGTAAAGTGCTAGTACTTAAACTATTCTGTTGACATTCTGGCCATAGCAAGAGAATAATGAGAAATAGTTAAAGCAAAAGTAATTTGGAGTTTGGAGGCACACTGGCAGCTAGTCCACACTGTGTCAAACAAATGGTTAAATTAAGATAATGGAAGTGTTTGTACTTGCTAGAAGCAAGTGAACTGTGTAAGAACATACACAGCAGCAAAACCTGAGAATTTCTGATCTTGTATCAAGCGGGAGAAAGGTTACTTGAATCTTGCATATTCAAATGAGTTCCAATATTCTATAAAGCATGTTGTAGAGTTTGATAGTTCCATTTTTATCTTGTGTTTCATTTCTTTTGCAAAAAATTATCTTATAAAGCAAAGTCTATCATACAGATTAATAGCTTAACGTGATGAGCTTACAATATTGGAGCTCATTTTGAGACAAACTATAAGGCTGAAGGGGATTCATCCTAGAGTATCAAGACAACTCAGAAAAGTTTGGAAATTGCACCAGAGAAGTGGTTAATGGGACTCCAAAAAACTAAATCTGTGACTAATAAGAATGGTGCTAGGGAGGGGTTGCACATGCCCAAATTTCCGCATGCAATTTTTAGCACCATATAAAGAGATTAGGTCCTTAATTTGCTGATATCTTTTCCAATAGATAGGTATGTCATTCTGGACAAGCAGGTTATCTCTCCATGGCCGCGAGCCTCTGCAGAAGGCATCCACTCTTGATTTTTTTCTGTAACTCTCCTACTTCACCGAGAGCTCTACTGCCACCAACGTTAGTCCCTAAGAAAGCAAGAGCTCTTCCAAAATTAGGTAAAGTATGGAAATGGGAAAATTTCCCCAACTTATGTCTATTCTGCTCAAACCAAGGAACATCAGAACTATGAACAACCAGAGTAACAAATATGCCTGCAGAAGCATCAAAGGAGCTCAAATAGTACCCCAAAATACTCCAGTAAATTACTCTTCATGGCTCCAAAGGGGCTGATTGGCCTCCAAGTAACAGACTTGCAAGATTTCTCCCTTTCGCCCTTTTCTACCTCTTAGTTGCAAGCTCTCCCTTCATTTCCTCCACCCCATGTCCAACAATTCTTCCTTTCTCCTCTCCCCCATGTGCAGAAGCTTTCCATCCCTCCATTCATTGTCTCAATCCAGATTTAAACCAAAGCAAAAATTTGATCATGGGTCTAATCTTTCAACAGTTAAATGAATTGTTAAAGCCATAAGGCCCATCTGTATCAACACTTTTATGTTAATGCATATGTTGTGGAAGAAATAAAGGAATCAGCAAATGCATCTTGTGGAAGAAAACTTTTATCTAATTCATATCTAGCAGAGCTTCTGGAAAACCCAATTGAGATAATGGGTTCCAGTTTGATTATACTAATTAATGACAAATCCCAGGTGACTCCAACACCTGCACTCCCGACTGACTAATCAACACTCACTATGAAAAGTGGAGCCATGTCTGTTCAAGCTAAATTTATGAAAGCTGGATAGGATATTTTCAACTTTTAAATAATGCTTTTAACTATATACTGTAAAATAAGTACTGTGGGCCTAATATTCAAAGGATTTATGCTCTTAATGGATGTAAGCTCATAAATTTGCCTCTGAAAATTCACTAAGTGAGTCTGTAACTTTATACTCAAAATTTCACTAAACTCTTAAACATAGGGGCATAAGAAATGGGTTGACAAGAGGGGCTGATTTAGGTTGGGTAAAAAAGTTAAGCATTCAGCAATAGACTCAAATTAGGTTTATACACCTTGGCAAATGAATGGCAGTTCTAAATTTATATAAGTATAACTTTTAAGCTTCAAAATTAAAGTGAATTTTCAGATCATAAATTTGGCTGAAAATAGAGCACAAAATTTTATCCACAATTTAGCAGCTTATATTTTGGAGCTTATATTTCTTTGAATGTCAGGTACCTACTATAAAAAAAGGAACATTTAGCAAGCATACTGGTAAATTCCTAGATTAAAGTAACCCTGTGTCTAACAACTCAAAAGTTTAATTTCACTTTAGCTTTTTAAATAACTGTATAACCTAAGGTTATACATCTGTGTGTGACTTGCAGGGTACAGGTGCAACTAAAGCAGTGGTCTCAAACTCAAACCCTTTGCAGGGCCACATTTTAGATTTGGCAGTACTTGGAGGGCCGCAGAAAAAAATAGTTAATGTCTTATTAAAGAAATGACAATTTTGCATGAGATAAAACTCTTTATAGTTTATAAATCTTTCCTTTTGGCTAAGTTTTAATAATAATATTGTAATTTATAACTAAAGAGATATGATCAAGAAACTGTTTTATTTTACTTTTGTGATTATGATAAACATACTGAGGGCCTCAAAATAGTACCTGGCGGGCCGCATGTGGCCCCCGGGACGCGAGTTTAAGACCACTGAACTAAAGCATGTACCCTATTTCAGCAAGCGAGTACAAGGTTTAGTCCTCAAATCTTTTGGCTTTAAACCAGTAACTCTTACTACAGAAAAGCAGATGCTGCCCAGACTGAACAAGTGGAAGTACTGCAGCTTAAGCCTGGTAACTCATTATTCCTGATGATAACATTATTATTCCCGCTATGACCGTCAGAGCAGTGCAGAGCATTCAGCATGTCGGCAGCGCTAAAAGCCTCTTGTGCAGTTTTGTAAAAAAAATTTTAAAAAAGGGGATGGTATATGCAGTGGCGTACCAAGGGGGGGGCGGGAGGGGCGGTCCGCCCCGGGTACCAAGCCCTGAGGGGGTGCTCCTGGTCCGGTCCAGTTCCCCCTCCCTGCGCCGGGTGTCGCGTCTGGAAACAGCCTGCAGCAAGATCGCGATGCCAGAGATCTTTGCCTGCTTCGACTGTTTCCTCCGCCACGGTCCTGCCCCTCCTCTGATGTCAGAGGAGGGGCGGGACCGCGGCGGAGGAAACAGTCGAAGCAGGCAAAGATCTCTGGCATCGCGCGATCTTGTTGCAGGCTGTTTCCCCAGGGCAGTAGCGTACCAAGGGGGGCGAGGGGGAGGTCCATCCCGGGTGCCGCCTTAGGGGGGGGTGCACATCTGGCCCGGTCCCTATCGCGCTTCTACCCTCCCAGCGAAAGCAGCATCGGCGCCATTATCGAAAAAGGTAATGGCGCCAGGCCTTGGAGCACCAAGGCAGACCGCTTCTCCCCCCCTCCCAGCCGAAACCCCGCTGACCATCCTATCTCTCCCCCCCCCAAGTGAACCTTTCCGACCCTCCCAGCGAAAGCAGCAAACCTCCCTCCAGTAGCGTCGGCTTTATCCTCCCTCTGCCGCATCACTGATGACGTAATCAGTAACGCGGCAGAGGGAGGAGAAAGCCGCGAAGGAGGTTTGCTGCTCTCGCTGGGAAGGTCGGAAAGGTTCACGGGGGGGGGAGGAGATAGGAGGGTCAGCGGGGGTTCGGCTGGGAGGGGGGAGAAGCGGACTGCCTCGGTGCTCCATTACCTTCTTCGGGCAGCAGCAGCGTTTACAATTCGCTGCTGTTGCCGGCTTCAGGCCTTGTTCTCTGCCGGGTCCTGCCTACTTTCAGTTTTCATGAAGACAGGACCCGACAGAGAACAAGGCCTGAAGCGGGCAACAGCAGTGAATTGTGAATGCTGCTGCTGCCCGATGAAGTTCAGGACATCGGGGAAGGAGCAGGGAGAAATCGGCTGCTGGCTTGGGGGTGAGGGTAGGGAAAGAATCGTGGAAGTGGAGAAATCGGCACGATGGCTTTGTGCGGGCTAGGGGGAGAGAGAAAGAAAGGAAAAAATAAAGAGGGGGGGCCAGGAGGAGAGAAAAAGAAAGGCAGAAATAAAGAGGGGTCAGGGGGAGAGAGAAAGAAAGGCAGAAAGAAAGAGGTGGACCAAGGGGAGAGAAAGAAAGGCAGAAATAAAGAGGGGGTCAAGGGGGAGAGAAAGAAAGGCAGAAAGAAAGAGGAGGGTCAGGGGGAGAGAGAAAGAAAGGCAGAAATAAAGAGGGGAGCCAGGGGGAGAGAGAAAGAAGAAGGACCAGAAGAAGGACCAGAGACTCATGAAATCACCAGACAAAAAAGTAGGAAAAATTATTTTATTTTCAACTTAGTGATCAAAATGTGTCCGTTTTGAAAATTTATATCTGCTGTCTATATTTTGTACTATGGCCCCCTTTTACTAAACCGCAATAGAGTTTTTTAGCGCAGGGAGCCTATGAGCGTCGAGAGCAGCGTGGGGCATTCAGCACAGCTCCCTACGCTAAAAACCGCTATCGCAGTTTAGTAAAAAGGGAGGGGGAATATTTGTCTATTTTTGTATAGTTGTTACTGAGGTGACATTGCATAAAGTCATCTGCCTTGACCTCTTTGAAAACCCGCGGAATATAAATGATAATTAACATTTTCTCTGCGTACAGCGTGCTTTGTGTTTTTAAAATTTTATTGTTGGTAGATCATTTTGACTTGGCCACAAAGGTAAGGGGGAGGGAGGGAGGGGAACTGCTGAAAGACATCTAGTAATCCTTGCAGGCTTGACTGCAGGGAATTATTTTTGTAAAATCATGTTTTGTTATGTGACTGGCATTATCTAGACTTTAATTTCTATGAATGAATAAAATGAAAATGATATAAAATTACTTGCTTGTTTTTATGTGCGTGCGCTGAAGGAAAGTGGAGAGAGAGTGGGCTGAGGATGCTGAAGGGAAATGGGGAAGAGAGTGGGGAGAAGACGCTGATTTATAAATTGACAATTGTACAGAATATTGTTTCTTTTTATACTTTAATATAAACAATTCAAGGCTTGTGTGGATGGAATCAGGTGGTTTGCGGGGATGGGGACCGAGCTTACGGGGATTAGTCCAATAAAATGGTATTTTTTTATTTCTCATTATTTGTTTTATTTTTATTTGTTAATTTATAAAGTGGTGATTGTTATGTATCAGTTTTTTCAAATTTACATCTACTGTCTTTATATTTTGCACTGTATTAGAGGACATGTGTTACTGTTTTTTGTGGTGTTGCATTGTATCCAGAGTCTGGTTTCTTGGCGGATCAGTTTAACTTTTGTCTACATATTTCTATTTTTAGTTTGTGATTATTCCATTTTGGGCGAGGGTGTATCTCTGTTCTGTGTGTATGAAAAAGACATAGTTTTCAGTTGGCATTGACTACAGGACCAATTGACTGTGCGGGATCTGGCTTGTTTAGTTTTACAATGTATGTGTTGGTGTTCTAGTGCTCACTGCAGTGTTTAAGATGCAGCCTTTTCCTAGGTACACTCTTGTGGTGCGATATGTAGATTGGTACTAAAAATCATATTTTTCATATAGATGGGGGGGGGGGGTGTCAAAAAATGATGGGCCCCGGGTGCCACATACCCTAGGTACGCCACTGGGTATATGATACATCAATTAACAACTTTATCTTACGAAATGGTTTCTTAATTGGTATAGATTGATAAAAATTTAGATATAATTGATTAATCAGACAATGCAGCTAAACATACTCTGTATAGATGGAAAATAAAACAAAATGTGATTGAATACGCTAATTTTTCACAAACAGAACTATTCCAACCATTATAAATATGTAGAATATTAAACAGTGAAATCTCAGAAAACAAAATGCAAAACCAGGGTTACTATTTCATCATGAGATAGACTTACCCATAAGCAATTCCTGCTACTGTACACTTTTTAAATTGCATGACATTGCAAGTCAGAGTGCCTGTTTTGTCTGAAAATATATACTTGACCTACAGAAGCAATATTAAAGATAATATTAACAGTGCAGAGAAATTGCATGCATGTTAATCAAATCACACTGTGGTTGAAATACGATAGATGCTATAGCAGATCCCATTAGATATTGCAATTTCTGAGAAGTATGAAAGTTTGACCCTATCTCTTATTTGATAAGAGGAATAAGAAATTGTAAGCCACTGAGGAAACTTTTGAAACATTAAGGAGCTCATAATAATAATAATTTAAAAAAAGTCTACAAAGTGGCCTAAATGGGTACTTGGACAATCAAAAAGCCTGATCGTCCAAGAGCCCATAACCAAATCTGGTTTTAGACATATCTAAAACCAGCTTAGGCCTTTCCCCTGCCTCTAAATGCATAGAGCGAAAAGAGGCGTTTTTAGAGAAGGGGAAAAGGGTGGGAGGTGGACCAACCTAGACATAGTCGCACAGCAGGTATAACCAAAACATTTGACAGGTTGCCTAGTTGGCACTTATACGTTTTGACTTAGACCAAGTCGAAACAGGTATAAGTGCCAAAAAAGGGGCCGCTGAGCTGATTGCGGCTGTCGCGATCAGCTCAGCGGCCCCAGTAACCTGCCCACCATCCACCGCAACCATCACAACAGGAGAGATGGCTCATCTCCCCTGCCACGTTAACGATTCCGAAGTGCCGCCAACCGCGACACTTGGGATCGCTATCGCGGCAGGAGAGATAGCCAATCTCTCCTGCCGTGATCCACCGCCTCCCCCCACCGATTGGATTGGGCAGGAGGGAGGCCAGGCCCTCCTACATGGCAACCCCCCACCCCTCCTGACATGATCGGGGCAGGAGGGAGCCCATGCCCCCTTACCCCTGCAAGCCGTGATCCCCCGACATCGGGGCAGGAGGGAGCCCAAGCCCTCCTGCCATGGCAAACTGTGACTCCCCCCGACAACATCGAGGCAGGAGGGAGCCCAAGCCCTCCTGTCCAGGCGAGCCACGACCTCCCCCCCACCGACAACATTGGGGCAGGAGGGTGCCCAAGCCCTCCTGCCCCAGCAAAACCCTCTACCCCACCCCCTCTAAGGTATTTTAAAACTCATTAAATGCTGTTGTGGATTGATGGTGTATATTACATTGACAGCGTCATAAACAGCATTAGGCTATTGTAATATATCAGTCAAGTCATTTATCAGCATAAGTTTACCTTGACCTTGAGATATGATGGGAATCAATGGCGCTATTATACCGTAAAGGAATATGATCCACTTCCATAACATTATCATTTGTAGACTTGTAGAATGTAAGGATGTTGGAAGCTGAATATTTGAGGATTTTTAAAGATGTATTATATAGAAATTTATGAATGGTACTAAATGTATAGGTACTGGAGAAATTAGCAGTTTCTCAAAAGCCAACCATCTTGGAACACTCCAGTTGTCAAATTTTTGATACCAGCCTAGATACAACCTATTTTTTTAACTTAAAGGCTCTTTCTTGCCTTCAGGATCTTTTGTTCAATATTTTATATCACCACTGATCACTTTAATATGCTTTTCATTTATATTATCCATTAATATACAAAGACTACTGACAATTGATTTTAGGGATTTAATCCAAAACTACAATCGTAAACACAGAAAAATGTATGGGTGCTTACAACAATGCATTTTTGACATCTCTTTGTTCTGATAAAACTAATGCCACTAATAGCATTGACATTATACTGCTTGCTTTTTTTCCCACTATTAACAGAAACAAAAAAATATATTTACCTGACCAAGTTCTTCATTAAGATTTGATGTTCGAGCCATGGCAGATGTATCAGTTTGTTCATAGTGCATGTCTGTATCCTAAATAAACAAATATTATCAGTTTGTATAGTGTATACCAAATAGTGTTCTGAAGACACAGAGATTATTTTACTGTATAACGGTACACCTTTGTGAGACATCCAAACACTTGCCTATTTTAAAAGGCAGGCAACATAGGTGCCTTTATAAAACAGGCTTCTAGAACCACTCAGTAGCACATTAATAATCTATTACTGCAATTCCCTGTTAGCTGGAGTCACTAAGGGGGAAATTCATTAAAGGGTGCTAAGCACGTTAGCATATTCTAACCACTAAAGACACCCATAGGAATATAATGGGAATCTTTAGCAGTTACTATAGCAAATGCTAATGAGTTTCTGAGCTAACATGCTTAACACCCTTTGATGAACTCCCCCTAAATCTTTGCGTCACCAAGGGCAGGAATCACTAAACCTTCAAATCGTGCACGATATTGCATGTCGGCCGACTGATTCAGTAAAGGCTTGCATGCAAATGGAGACGATAGTTAGCACACCCCCTACCCATGGCCAGAGCGATCCCCGCTCAAGCGCACACCCTGACAGTAGTGACAGGAGAAGCAGCTTCCTGTCACTGCTGTCAGGGATCAGCCCAGCACAGATCTCTCTTGCTCTCTGCCGCCGTTCCCTGCAGTATAAGTCCGTGGTTTTTAAAGCGGGCCTGCACTGCGGGGAACGGCGACAGAAAGCAGGGGAATCCAGGAGCAGGCAAGAGAGATCTGCTTGACTACTCCCCCAGGCCGCGATCTCTCCTGCTCTGCTCTTCTGCGCCCCCCCTCCCCCGGAGAAAAAAGCAGGACGGATGCCAACTCCCTCCTGCCATCAAAAATGTTAAAACAGAAAAACCCCCAAAAAACCCCAGCGCGGCACTCCCCCCCTCACCCCCCCCAACGACACGGAACGCCTGACCCAACCCCAGTTGGGAGCAGGAGGGGTGCTCAGTCCCTCCTGCTCCTAGGCCTCCCAACCATCCCGGCACACCCCAGGTCGGGCCAGGCTGTCTGGTCCGGCCCAGCCCACCCTGGTACCTGTTAAATTGTTGGGAGCAGGAGGGGTGCCCAGTCCCTCCTGCTCCTTGGGCAAGGCTCCCCAGTATCTTTGGGAGCAGGAGGGGAGCCTGGACCCTCCTCCTGCTCCTACACACCGGCAAAATCTTCGGGAGGAGGAGGAAAGTCCTGCTCCTCCTCCTGTTCTCCGGCCAGCTGCCGCCCCAATAGGGCCTGAGGCCCTGCTCCAGCGCATCATCTGATATATGGGGAAAGGCCTAAAGCACTGATTGACTGAGGCGCCTCAGGCTCCTCCCTTTGGAGGGGCCGGGGCACCTCAGCCAATCAGGGACTTCCTTAGGGAGGAGTCTAAAGAAGTCCCTATTTCTTCCTTACTTCCACCGTCGGATGTACACCATCTGGACCCATTGCTTTGTTTACCTTTATTTTAGCTAGCTCCTCACAAACACAACCGTCTGAAAATCGATCAGGATCTATTACTCTTCCATCCCTATTCACGTTTGTCTTCTGCGGTCCCGCTCCTGGCGCTTCAGCCGTAAACACAGAACAGAAATATTTGTTAAGCAATTCGGCCTTTTCTTTATCAGCTTCTTCTTATTCCTCCCCTTCGTTTTTGAGTCTCACAATGCCACTTTTGCACTTCTTCCTATCATTAATATATCTAAAAAATGTCTTGTCTCCCCATTTTACCGTGTCAGCTATTTTTTCTTCCATTTGCATCTTTCCTGACTACACGACCAGCTTCTCTTAACTTTTCCAGATATTTTTGCCCGTCTTCCTCTTTCTGCAATCTTTTGTAGTTTATGAAAGCTAACCTCTTATTCCTTACCTTCTCAGCTACTACTTTTGAGAACCAAAGCGGCCTTCTATTCCTCTTACTAAAATTTTACTTAGTTGCCTCACAAAAAGGTATGTCGTCCTTACGATCACTCCTTTCTGTTTTGCCCACATTTCCACTCCTTCCAGGCGTTCCCACCCAAACAACAATTCCTTGATGTAAACCCCCATCCGAACAAAGTTTTTTTAAAAGTCTAGAACCTTCGCTTTTGAATGAGCCCTCTCTATACCCATCTTAATTTTAAACCGTACCATGCAGTGATCACTGGATGCCGGATGATCACCCACTGTAACATCAGAAACACTTTTCCTGTTTGTAAGTACTAAGTCCAATATGACCCCCATCTCCCATGGGTTCCATTACCAACTGCTGGAACAGTTCTCCTTGTAGAGAATCCAGGATCTCCCTACTTCTAGAAGACCCCGCAATAGGGATACCCCAATCAACATCCAGCATGTTAAAATCACCTATTAGCAAGACTTCCCCTTTTTTAGATATATTCTGAAGGACTACTATTAAATCTCTATCTACTTCTTCCATCTGTGAAGGAGGCCTGTATAATATGCCAAGGTAAATATATCCACCATTCTCTCTTTCCAAATTGATCCACAGTGCCTCTTCCTTGCTCTGCAGATCCTGCAATTGTGTGACTTTAGTATGATCTTTAACATATAACGCTACTCACCCTCCTTTGCTTCCTACCCTGTCTTTCCTGAACAGATTATAGCCCGGTATAACTACATCCCAGTGATGGTTCTCCGTGAACCACGTCTCCGTGATCGCCACTATATCCAACTCCTCTTCTTCCATCACAGCTTCTAGATCCAGAATCTTGTTTCCCATACTTCGAGCATTAGTATATACTGCTTTCCAGACATTGCCTCTTTTCCCATCCATGTAGAGGTATTCAGTGATTTACTTACCTGAGGGCTTATACTCACCGGGGAGCTTTAACCACTCTGCCCCATCACTTCTAGAGATGATATTTCAGTTTGAAAACGGAGAATAAGGTAGATGACAGGAGGGCTGGTGTGGGGATAGGGAAAGGAGAAGGATAGTGTGGACTTGTGGGGTGGAGTGGAAGGGAATAGGGAGTAAGACTGGGGATAGTGAATATGAAAAGCAGTAAGTGAACTGGAGTCATAAGGAGAGAAATAGTAAAGGAAACAGACATGTACAAAGGAAGTGCGGTAGTAAGAATAGGGAGACGTCCTCAGGAGGTGTATGAAGGAGCACACTAAGGAGCACGTGCTTCTTGTTCACACTCCAGCTGGCGCCGCCATGAGGGGGCTTTACTTAAGTAGGGAGTAGGGCTTGTGAGATCAACTGAGTGATTGATTTACAGTTAGTGGATGGAGCTACTGCCAGCCAGAAGGCATCATTCACAGGCAGCAGGGGGCATGGTTAAAGGCAGCAAGAGAGGTGGGGGCAGCAGAGGTTGCCCTAGAAGAAAAGAAAAGGATAGCAGATATTTTTTTGAGTTCAAGCTAGTTAGTAGGGTTGTACTCAAGGGGATAGAGCAGACAGAACAGATGAGCTTATATGTACTAACCAGAAGCAAGAGGAAAAAAGATGGTATCCAGTACAGAGGCAGAATTTGAAAGGGCACTGCCTTGAGGGGGCTTTGCTTAAGTAGGGAGCAGGACTTGTGAGATTACCTGAGTAATAGATTGGCAGTTAGTGGGCAGAACTACAGTAAGCTATAGGTATATCAATTGCTATAAAAACCATCAATCTCAGCAGAAAGTAAACTCTAAAACACAAGTATATGAAGCCATAAGTAACACTGGAAAATGTTTTATCACGGAAAGGGTGGTGGAATGGCTTAGCAGATAGTGATTACTAGAACAGAAAATAAATTCAGTGACATGGGATCCTTAACATGAAAGTGTAGAAAACAAAGTTTAAAAGCAACTACAGTGCTACAAAAAAGAAGCAAACTGGATAGCATTAAAAAGGCCTCATACAATGGCAGATAAGTATGGGACGTATTCTCTAATCGGCCGCTGATCACATGTCAATCACGCGCCAGTTACAGAATCGTGCCTCCAGCAAATGTAGGCACCAGAAATGTAGGCCAGGGTTTTCCAGGCCTACATTTCTAGCATCTACCTTTGATGTGAATCATGCCTCCATAAGCACTTATGCTGCCTAATGCCACTTCCAGCATTAGCCACGCCTACAGTGGCATTAGGTGGCCTAAAGCACCTATGGAGGTTCGATTCTGGCACCGAGTTTTAGGCGCTAGTAGGTGCTTTGAAACTCGGCTAAAAGTGGCATTTAAACTGCATTATTTTGCTGAGCTTGGGTGCCTACCGGTGATTTTTTTCTTTAAAAAAAGCACCGCTTAGAGAATTCAGGCCTGTGTGTCTATAAGATACTATTCATTTTATTTCAGATTTGTCTTCTGGATGCATATACTACCTGTGTCATTTCAAAAAGAATGAAAATACATTTGATTACATCATCTACTGGTGTCAGACGGTTCTTCATTGCATTCTATGTACTTCAACCCAATTCAAATCAATGAATATTAAAAACCTGTACATCTAACTAAGCTCAACAGAAATCTTCCTTACATTAGGCTAGCACTGCCCCACAACCTTTCTCCTACACATAAAAAACACAGGTAAAACACCGTATGAGACTGTTACATAGCATGTGCTATACTTTATTTCTAGAAGAGGTAAAAAATAATTCCAGCGATAATTAATACCCACCCAATTGATGAAGTATGCCTGGATAAATTTTACAACTTCTAGAGTAACCAACAAGCTGATTGGAATGAGATTGTTGAAGAGAATGATGAATGTCAAAAAATTTAGTCCAAAGTTGTTAGCTCCACCATCTATTAAAAAAATAGATAATTGTAAATAAGGCAATAAAGCAAATACCAGAAAATGTTTCTTATAAAATGTAGGAATATGAATATTTCATCTGATGTTATTTTACTCTAGTTGCTAGTAACATGACCTCTGACTTTGGGCTAGATTCACTAACCCTACGATCTGTGTGCGATTGGAGGCAGGCAGGCAGGCCGATCGATTCTCCAACCATCTGCATGCAAATGGGGGTGATTGGAGGCACGCCCCCAACCAACTGTATGGATCGCTAAAGCCCTGACAGTACTGACAGGAGAAACAGCCTATTGTCACTACTGTCAAGGCTCCCGTCGGTTTTTAAAATTTTTTTTTAAAATTGGGCACATATTTTGTGTGTTTAAAAAAAAAAATTAAACCCCCCTCTCCCAACAAGTGCCACAAACCCCCCAAAAAATTTGCCCCGCAGCTGCATTTAGAAAAATTATGGCAGGAGGGTTCCTACTCCCTCCTGCCATCAGTCCCACCCAAAAGCTAACGTAATGGCAGGAGGGATGCCAACTCCCTGATGCCTCCCGCTCCGGATGCCCCCTCCCTACCCCACCCTCCCCGTAAAGCATACTGGATTCTAGGTTAAGCTAGAATTCTAAAATGGAAATTTGTACTCAAGATACTGCTATAGAGCAGGATCTCACCTTACATCCTTGGGGTGCCTAAATATACATGCATAAATACTAGAACTGTACTGAATATTCGTATATGATTCAGCCCAGAATAGAGTCCTGAATACATTATTCATATTCAGCTAAATAATGATTTAAATTTGAATAGGAATACTGAAATAAACACTTGATCTCTGATTTCACAATGTTTCTTTTATTATTTATTATGTTAAAGTCCAATGCCCATTTTTCATATTCAGCTGAATAGTAAAATATGCTATTCAATATAGCTACACTCACATTGCTACATTGCCATACTGATACAGTCTGAAGGTCCTATAAGCCCAGTATCTTGTTTTCAACAATAGTCAATCCAGGTCACAAGTACCTGGAAAGATCCCAAGAAAATAAAATATATTTCATGCTGCTTAGCACACTAATAAGCAGTGGATTTTACCATGTCCATCTTAAACTTCCTAGTACTTGATATACCGCAAGTTATCCAAAAAAGCAACTGTGCAGTTTATAATAATAATAAAATCAGGGGTGAAGCAAAATGGGGGAGGACAGAACTCATGATAGTGGTAAACCAAATGATTCTATAAACAGGTTAAGTCTTGAGTAATGATTTAAATTTTGAATAGGAAGGTTCAGAATGGATATGGGATAGTAAAGCATTCCAGAGTGCGGGGTTTAAATAACTGAGATTAGATTAGATTAGGAAATAGTGAAGTGAAAAGGACAGAAGTGAGGGTACTGCAAGAAGGTTAGAGGATGAAAAATGAATAGATGAGGGATTGTAAAGGATAAGAGGTGTACTGAGGTAGGCTGGTGCAGATGGATATCAAAACTTAAAGACCCAGTAAGGAAGCCGCTTAGTACAGAGCGGCAGCACCAATTTGCACTCCTGCTTGTGCTGCTCAGCACAAACCCACAAAGAATAGCATGGCACACATTCTTGCAGTATGGCAAGCTGCAAACTGTGTGAGCACATCTCAAAGAGTCCCATAGTCGCTCATATGGGAAAAATATTCAACATAAGGGGATCCTTCACATGCTCATCTTCCAATGTGGTATATACATCATTCAATGCAAAAAGTGCAAAGAAAGGTGCTACACTGGTGAAACAGGCCAGATGCTAAAAACGAATATAAACTTATGCAGATAAAGGGACATAATCAAAACAATGTCTGTTTTGGGCTTAGGGCGCTAGTTGCCCAAAATTGGCAGCATTCAAAGTCTGTTACAGGTACGGGGAGGGGACCAGTAATGGAGAGGGGGCGTCTGGTGGCAGGAGGGAGTCGGCATCCCTCCTGCCATTTGTTGTTTGTTTATTTGGTTTGGTTTGGTTTTTTTTTTTTTGGATCAAAATTCCAGGAGCAAATGGACCAGAAACGAGGATAGGCATCTACTACCGACCCCCAGGGCAGTCAGAAGAAATTGATAAAGAAATAACGGATGAGATTGAACGCAACTGCAAGGGAGGCAATTCAGTTGTCATGGGCGACTTCGACTATCCGGGGATAGAATGGAACCTAGGCACCTCCAGCTGTGCTAGAGAAACCAAGTTCCTAGATATTGCAGGTGATTGCTTCCTGGAGCAACTTGTCAAGGGAAATACAAGAGGAGATGCAATTCTGGACTTAGTTCTGGGCTGTGAGGACCGGCACAGGATGTAGAAGTAGAAGGGACGCTGGGAAACAGCGATCACAATATGATCCGCTTCAACCTGGAAATAGGGGCGAAACGTCAACCCAGAAAAACAGCCACGGCCCTAAACTTCCGGAAAGGAAACTACGAAGGGATTAGATCAGGGGTGCCCACACTTTTTGGGCTTGCAAGCTACTTTTTAAATGACCAATTCACAATGATCTACCAACAATAAAATTTTAAAAAAACACAACGCACACTGTACGCATAGAAAATGTTAATCATCATTCCTATTCCAGGGTTTTCAAAGAGGTCAAAGCAGATGACTCTATGCACTATCACTTCAGTAACAACCATACAAAAATAGACAAATATACTCTCTCCCTTTTTACTAAACCACGTTAGCAGTTTTTAGTGCAGGGAGCTGCGCTGAATGCCCAGCGCTGCTCTCGACACTCCTAGTCTCCCTGCGCTAAAAACCTCTATTGCGGTTTAGTAAAAGGGGACCTTAGTGTAAAATATAGACAGCAGATATAAATTCAGACACATTTTGATCACAAAATTTAAAATAAAATCATTTTCCCTACCTTGTCTGGTGATTTCATGAGTCTCTGGTTGCACTTTCTTCTTCTGACTGTGCATACAATCTTTCTTCCCTTCTTTTAGCCTGTATGCTTCCTCTCCTCCACACCTCATTCCTTCCCCCAACTTTTCCTTCCTCTTCCCTGCCCTTTCTTTCTCTCTGCCTCCCTTTCATTTTTTTCTGTTTCTCTTCTTTCCTTCTGTCCCCCTGCCTGCCCTTTTTCTTTCTTTCTCCCTGCCCTCCCCCAAGCCACTGCCACTGCCATTGCCATCGGGGACCAGGACCCAAACGCCACCAATAACAGGCCCCAAGCTCTCCCTGCTTCGGCCAACCAGCATTCCTCTCCCCGACGTCAATTCTGCCATCGGGAAGAGGAAGGATGATCAGCCCAAGATCGCGATCGACCTATTAGGGGAAATGCTGCCGGGTCCTGCCTTCACGGAAACAGAAAGTAGGCAGGACCCGGCAGGAAGAAGAACAAATGCTTGTCTCCCGCATTAGCCCATAGCGAACGCTTGCTTCAGGGCTCTCAACATGTGCGCGCCGGCTTCCCTTCTCCCCTCCCCCCCCCCGGACATAACTTCCGGTTTCGGAGGGAAGAGAAGAGAAGCCGGCACGCACACGTTAGAGCCCGGAGCATAAGTTCGCTACGGGCTGAAATCTCCAAGCCGGTTTTTTGTTCAGCAGCGGCAGATGACAGCTGGGCGGATCGCCCAGCTAAAAGGCCCTAGGGAGAAAGAACACTGCAGAGGAAGGCTGATCGGCCCGTAGATCAGGACGGCAACACGAGTCTATCACAGAGCCCGGGATAGGCTCCGCGATCGACTCGCGTTGCCTTCCTGAGCTACTGGTCGATCGCGATCGACGCGTTGGGCACCCCTGGATTAGATGCATGGTGGGGAAGAAAATTAAGAAGAGGATAAACAATATAACAACGCTGGAGCAAGCTTGGTCTCTTTTTAAGGATACGGTCACCGAGGCGCAAAATCTATATATACCACGTATAAACAAGGGATCAAAGAGGAAAAAGAATAGAGAACCGGCGTGGCTCACTGTAGAAGTTAAGGAAGCAATCAAAGACAAAAAAAACTCATTTAAGGAATGGAAAAGATCGAAAACGGATGAAAACTTGAATAAGCACAAACAACATCAACGCAGGTGCCATAAGCGCATGCTCAAGGCCTGAGAGTTCACGTCCAACCTATCAAAGCGAGTTTCCATTATTTCCTATGGGGAAACTCGCTTTGATAAACGAGCATTTTGGATTACGAGCATGCTCCTGGATCGGATTATGCTCGTCATCCAAGGTACCACTGTATTTCTATATATTACCTTAAAGATAAATTACAAACTGCTAACAACAGAATTGAAAAATGAACTTGCAGAGTTCTCAGGGATGTATACCATTCAGTCCAGGCAATTTGCCTCTGTTCAATTTGTCAAATTGCTACATTGCATTTTCCAATGTTGCAGACATTTGTTTCAATTTCTCCGATTCATCAGCATTGAACATTATTTCTGGCACTGGTATCTCCCTAATATCTTCCTTGGTGAAGACTGAAGCAAATAATTAATTTACCTTCTCTGTTATGACCTTGTCTTCCCTGAGCGCCTCTTCTACCCCTTGGTCATCTAGCAATCCAAATGATTATTTTCTCAACTTCTTGTTTTAATATACCTAAAAAAGTTTTTACTATGTGTTTTGCCACATCTTGGTTGCCAGACATACTCGCACCTTTCTGAAATCTGAATGTCAGAAGGTAAGATATTCCAATTAAGTTTTCCTTCCACTTAGCAGATCCTCACTCAGCACCTCTTCAGGATAGGTGGAAAGAAAACTATCTTTCCAGAATTTTTGAAAAATAATTTTGGAAATTAGAGATTGTCTGAAAGCTGGAGCCAGCAGTACGTTCAAAATATGGCTTTTTTAAAGAGAGGATGTACAATGGCATGCTTTCAAAGTGGGGAACAAGACTAACAGACAGACTGGAAGAGAGTAGAGGAAGACGTTATGGACCAATGGAAGGCAGGAATTTGCCTATTAACCAGCAGGCCAAGGGTCTGCTCTAGATGAGAAGGGATTAAGGGAATGAAATGTAATAGTTAAGAAGACTACTCTTGGGGGACTGAAGGAGCACCATGAGGCTGAGTAGAAAAATGACAAGGGAGGTGAATCACACTGTGGCTAGGTAGGTGAAGGAGAAAGCAAGGGCTAGGAGTGAACAGAGGCTAATTACTGAAGAGTTGAAATATTACTTATCCAAACATTAGCCAGGGAGGCAAGAGGGAGAACTGAGGAATTGTATGCAGGGGAGATTGTATGGGCTGGAGGAATTTCTTGCCGAGTAGATTGGACAACCTATGGGCAAGTAAGCAGACCAAGATGCAACATTTGAAATGTTCATGTTTTGCATAGCATATCTCCTGACGAAACAAGTGATGTGCAAGAAAATGACTGAGTGGATCCTGGGAGCAGTGTTTATGTCATAACCACTCAGTCCAGTGCAGATATATACGAAGCAAGCAAAGCTTTGGGGTAAACCAAGGAGGACTGGAATAGGAAGAGCAGAAGGAAAAAGAGGAATGAGGCTGAGCATCAAGAAGAAGATGAAAAGATGAGTAAATTATGTTTCTCAAAAGACAGCCTTTCTCCAGTTAACAAATGATGCATTGGGTGGCATAAAAATGCTATGTCAGCTAGGTAAATTACTTAATATATTTGGTCATGACAACAGTTCTTACAATTCAAGCTGAGATACCAGTCTCCTTGCTCATGTTTTTTATTCCATATAAATGAACCAACTGAACAGACCAAGGATATAGCAAGTAGAATGCAGAACAAGATTAAAATCTGTATATTTGTAATTCGCTCCACATTTGATAATTTGAGAGGTGGTCTTGTTGAGTTCTGCAAGAGACAATAAAATGATAAAAATTCAGAATGAGAAAATATTATAATTTTGCATTACAAACAAATATTTAATTCTATCAATTAGAGACAAAGTATTAGAAAAACAGACAAAAGAGCCATAACATCATTAATAGTAACTATCATAAGAGCAAAGACTGCTATCAAAAGCATTTAGATTTGGCAAGAAGTATATATATCACATTACCAACCAGATTCTGTGGTTTTAGATTGCAGTCATTGCTGAATGACATAACGATTTGTTTTCTTGACAAATGTTTGTATGAGAGTTTATACTACTACAAGATCTCCATGATTCTTTTTATTATTTGTAATGTAACCAACAAACCTAATCATACAACGAAATAGGCCTTTCAATTACTGGTTCAACAATGGATTGACTAGATTGTTAAAAAGAGGAAATGGCTTCAAGTGCTCTGAGAAACAGAGTTTAGATACTTTCTTGCACTGTTCCTCTTTTTTGTGAGCTATCATTCATCATAAAAACCTCCTTAGATAAGTCCAGACATTAATTTTTAACTATGTGAAGTATTGCATTATAGCTGGACTAAATGTAATGAACTCAACTTGAGCCCTCCCCCCTCCTGTGCCACAGGGCATATGGAACGGCTATTCACCAGACAGTCATCCACCACAAACGGGGGATGAATTAGATGTATCCTGCCTTGAGGAATACATCTGAGGAGTTTTCTTGCAAAAGAACAAAGCTTGTAGAGGCAAAAAATAACATTAAATTCAAATTGGGAAAATCCAAGATGGCCACTGCAGGAGCGATTTTCAAAAGAAAATAGCCTGGGAAAAGAACAAAACCCTTCAAAATGCAGTGATTTTAGGGGTGGGGGACCTAGGGCTAATCCCCAAAGTGCCCAAAAACAACTTTTGGAGAGCCTCCAAAATCACTAAGCCAGGCTGTCAGCCTTGTACTTACTGTGTCATGCTGTGCTGGGAGCTGCAGAAAAAGGAAGCTGAAACAGCTTACAGGGAGATCCTCTGACTCAACAAGCTTTGAAACTTGGACTTCTGGTCCTCTGACTGCCACTGCAGCCCAGCACCTCAGCTAGAGATCTCCACCACTCCTGAGACATGTCGCATACATGACTGAGCGGAGGAACGTAGTCAACCCTAATCCCACTAGCGGACAAACCTGAAGTGAGCCAGCTCCCATGGGAACGGTCCTTGAGCCCAATCTATAAATGCAGGCTGTCCAGGTGGGAGTACTGCAGAGCAGCCAACCTCCTGGAAGCAGACTTTAAAGTCTACAATCTCCCACAGCCAGAGCTGTCCCCTCGGGGAACTTCTGCAGCATAGACACAAAATGCATAGAAAAACTGAATAGAAGAAAAATAAACACACACAGAAAAGACTACTTCCTACTGTCTTGTTTGTAAGAAAGCAACTGGTAACTAGAGGGCAGTCCTAAGGTAAGCATGGAGGGACAGAAAAATTATGTAAATGAGGTTTCCTACAAGCAGTCTCGCAACATGGAATGCTTAACCCAGGAATAGAATAGGATTGTACAAGAATGATAGTCTAGAAACAAGATCTTTTGAAACATTTAGGCCCAGATACACTAAAAGATAGCGATTCAATTGCTGTTGGCCGATTCCTGGCCGATTTTAAAACAGCGATTGATTCACTATCTTGTTTGCATGCAAATGATTTGCATGGAGGTGCAAATCATTTGCATGCATACTCCTACTCAAAACCAATTGAGTCAGGGTAGAGCCCCGACAGTAGTGACAGGAGAAGCAGCCTCTTATCACTGTTGTCAGGGCTTCTGCCAGCTTTTTTAGAAAAAAATTTTAATGTTTTACACACACAAAATATCATCCCGATTTAATTTTTTTTTTAAAAGCCCCCCTCACCCTCTCCCAAGTGCCCCTTCCCCCCTCCATAAAAATGCCCCCCCCCCACACCGATGCCCAGCACACTTTAAAATTATGGCAGGAGGGTTCCCATTCCCTCATGCCATCAATCCACTCCCAACTTCCCTCCCCCAAAACAAATGGCAGGAGGGATGCGACTCCCTCCTGCCACCCACAAAACACCCCCTCTCCATTCCTGGTTCCTTCACCACCACCCCCTCCCCGTATCTGTAATGGAGCAGGAGGGGTGCTCAATCCCTCCTGCTCAAATGCCTCCTGCGACACTTCTGAGGGAGGCACCTGAGCCAATCAGGGCCTTAGGCCCCTCCCTATGCATCATATGATGCACTGGGGCGGGGCCTAAGGCGTCAGAAGCGTCACGGGAGGCATTGGAGCAGGAGGGATTGAGCACCCCTCCTGCTCCATTACAGGTACGGGGAGGGGACCAGGAATGGGAAGGAAGGAGTTGGCATACCTCCTGCCATTTGTTTTGGGGGAGGGAAGTCGGGAGTACAAATCATTTGCATGCAAACAAGAGTGAATCAATCACTTTTAAATTCGGCCAGGAATCAGTCAACAGCGATTGAATCGCTATCTTTTAGTGAATCTGGGCTTTGGTTTGTCTCATATTGCAAATGGATCAATATTATCTTAAAAAAAAGTTTTCTTTAAAAAAAGTTTCTTTAAAAAAAGATAACTGCTTTATGGGACAAAATCTGGATCCTTCCTGATGTGCCAAGGTTACCCAAAAAAGAAAATTCCTATAACTATTCTAAAATCCTTTAGTTCTTGTTAAGTCTCAAGGGGCTAGATTCATTAAGCCCACTGATTGTGTTTGTGATCGTGTACCGACCCAATTCACTAACCTCTGTGCCGATCATCTTCCGAACCGATCCGTGAAT
Organism: Geotrypetes seraphini; assembly: GCF_902459505.1. Classification (NCBI taxonomy): domain Eukaryota; kingdom Metazoa; phylum Chordata; class Amphibia; order Gymnophiona; family Dermophiidae; genus Geotrypetes; species Geotrypetes seraphini. The sequence goes on along the minus strand of NC_047084.1, from coordinate 220,257,367 downwards.
GCAAATGAGGGGGAACGGCATGCAAAGTAGGAAGGATGCGATTTACAAAACAATTTCAGCAACACCGACTGGGCTGCCTGATCAAAATCAAGCGACTGCTGAGGACCAGTCACTTGTTTATACACACCTTCTCTCTGCACCGATTCTGCTTCTCCTGCCCTCTCCCCCAAGTCTGCTTCTTCCTGCTCTCTTCCCCGATTCTGCTTCTCCTACTCTCTGCCCTGATTCTGCTTCTCATGCTCTTTCTGCTCTCTGCCCCGATCTCCTGCTCTCTGCCCCGACTCCGTGGTTTTAACGCGCAGTGCAGCCACGCTTTCAACCCGCAGGTTAAAACGACGGGCTCGCGAAAGTTTCCAGAGATGTGATAACAACAAAAAAGTTTGAAGCGCTATCTTCGCGGTGAGCATGTACAGGCCATCTAAAGGCAAAGGAGATGGTCTGCGTATGCATCAGGATTGCTGGAAAGCGATCGGTGCAGTTGGTGGGGGGCATGCCTGCGATCACCCCCATTTGCATGAGGACGCGTTGAGAATTTGTCGGCCAAGGTGCTTAATTCTTTATGACACTAAACCAGGAGTGTCCAACCTGGGGCCCCTTGAAGTATTTTGTGCGGCCCCAGTCAAGGGCGATGCAGTGTTTTCCTATGCTGCCCCCTGGTGTTTACCATCTTGCCGGCTCCCTCCTCTGTCTTGCTACAGCATTTCTGCAGTCCCAGAAAAATTTTTTTGGGCCAATGCGGCCCAGGGAAGCCAAAAGGTTGGACACCCCTGCACTAAACTGTCCGGATTGTGAAAAATTACAGGCGAACCTTAGGAAATTGGAAGACTGGATGTCCAAATGGCAGATGAAATTTAATGTGGACAAATGCAAAGTGATGTACATTGGGAAGAATAACCTGAATCAGAGTTACCGGATGCTAGGATCCACCTTGGGGATTAGCACCCAAGAAAAGGATCTGGGTGTCATCATAGACAATACGATGAAATCTTCAGCTTAATGTGTGGCGTCGTCCAAAAAAGCAAATATGATACTAGGAATTATTAAAAACGGGATGATTAACAAGACTAAGAATGTTATAATGCCCATGTATCGCTCTATGCTGCGACCTCATCTGGAGTATTGCGTCCAATTCTGGTCTCCTTATCTCAAGATATAGTGGCGCTAGAAAAGGTTGAAAGAAGAGTGACCAAGATGGTAAAGGGGATGGAACTCCTCTCGTATGAGGAAAGACTAAAACGGTTAGGGCTCTTCAGCTTGGAAAACAGGCGGCTGAGGGGAGATATGACTGAAGTCTACAGAATCTTGAGTGGAGTAGAATGATTTCAAGTGGATCGATTTTTCACTCCATCAAAAATTACAAAGACTAGGGGACACTCCTAGTTACAGGGAAATACTTTTAAAACCAACAGGAGGAAATTTTTTTCACTCAGAGAATAGTTAAGCTCTGGAATGTGTTGCCAGAGGATGTGGTAAGAGCGGATAGCGTGGCTGGTTTTAAGAAAGGTTTGGACAAGTTACTGGAGGAAAAGTCCATAGTCTGTTATTGAGAAAGACATGAGGGAAGCCACTGCTTGCCTTGTATTGGTAGCATGGAATATTGCTACGCCTTGGGTTTTGGCCAAGTACTAGTGACCTGGATAGGCCACCATGAGAATGGGCTACCGGATTTGATGGATCATTGGTCTGACCCAGTAAGGCTATTGTTATGTTATGTTCTTATGATCTCTCTCATATGAAAGAATTTCTGGGAAGTCTGTGGAAATCTTCCGGAATATTGTGGTTGCCTGAAGAAACTGAAATAAATTGATACAGAAGTACAGTATCACAGTTGTCCTTTCTTTTAAATTTCCTCTTCATTCTCCATGAATTTTCACCTCTCTCTATGGGGTAAAAGGTATCAAGGGGGTAATTTTATAAAGAGATACCTAGATTTAGAGGGCAAAAATGTGCATAATTTACAGTATTTGGTCATTTACACACACATGTGAACACATATACCACATAGAAGACAATTTTCTGCCTACATACTAGCATGTAGAAAACCACTTAGATGATTTAGCATATACTTTGCAGGAGGGCATTCACAGGGATAAAGTTTGGGCAGGGCACACATTTACAAATAAAAACACTACAACTTATGTGTGTTCTTTAACAATCTAAGAAGTAGCATTTGCCCAAGTCTTATGACTGTTAAGTGCTCACACGTAAAATTAAGTGTATATTTGAGCTGTTACATGAGAATTCTGTAAAAAAAGTAGGTATTCAAATTTTTTTTTATACGACATGCTCCAAATAGGCATGCTCTTTATAGAATTAGGTTTTAAGTGTGCCGGATTATTTACTACTACTATTCTTTAACCCTTTGATGAAGGGTTTCATTGTACAAAAAGAAAGTCCAATAACTTTCTCCTTTTTTCAACTGGTCTTCTTTTCACCTTATATTTTTTGTCTTATTACCTTTTGAGTTATGACTAATGTTATAAAAATATTTACATCTATGTCACATGAAATTTCTATAAGAAATCTCTGGTGACACATACCATACTGGTGGTTCAAAGTAAAATACTTATTGTGTCACACTCTACTACAATGAAAAGTAATCCTCATATTGTATTGTGGTCAAGAGACTGAAAGATTTGGATTTAATGCTCTCATACATGGTCTAAAATTACTATTAATATTTAAGCACAGATCATTGTTAACAATGGCATCTATGTTGTTTCATGTACGAATGTGATATATCATAAGTTACATAAAGACACAAATAATTTGAACAGAACTCTGCAATTATCTAACCTACAGCTGGAAAATACAGCTGAAAATGAAGATATACTTTACCTGCATAAGTTTTGTATCATGGCCTGTATAGACAACAATTCCATGAACCCACTGTGTATTTCTCAGCTGTGCTCCTCGAAGAAGAATTTGATCAGGACCCAGGGGAACAGTACTGAAATAAAGCAATAGTACACTAAACACATAAAAAGCTACAAAAGCATACATAAAGCACAGTTACTTACCTGTAACAGATATTATCCAGGGACAGCAGGCAGATATTCTCACAGATGGGCAACATCATCCATGGAGCCCAGTACAGACAGTGCTAAAGTGTACTGCCACTTTAAGCTTTTAGCAAAGCTTCGAGACTGCGCTTACCTTGCATGTGCAAGTGCCTTCCTGTCCGACACTGGCTCACGAGGTCATCAGTTCTATGCCCAAGTGAAGAAGCCAACTAGGGGAGGTGGGCAGGCTGTGAAAATATGTGCCTGCTGTCCCTGGATAACATCTGTTACAGGTAAGTAATTGTGCTTTATCCCAGAACAAGCAGGCAGTATATTTTCACAGATGGGACTCCCTAGCTTAACTAAATAAAGAATAAATGGTGCAGTACCACTGAATGAACTCAGACATACCATCTGATATGAGTATGTATAGAGCAATGGAAGGAGAAGGAAATTGGTGAATTAATAACTGGTACAAAAATGTGCTGAATTAAAGTAAAAGGCAAATACTGTAAATCCAGTAAAACTATCACCGATTGAGATTGTTAAATGTAACCCAACCTCATAATAGTAGCCGAATGTGAACATAGATATTATGAAGACCCAGGAAAAATGTCTAGTTAGGTTCTGGAATGTTGGATGTTTAAAGATTAAAAGGAAACAGGTTATGTGAAGCCCTGCGTGGCTTAGGTCGCTGTATGATAGGGAACGGGCTGACTGGGTTTACTGGGGGGTTAGGAAGTCACCAGCAGTGGTCCCCCTAGAGATTACCCTGAGAGCTCTGGCAGCTCTTCTGAAAGGTGAATAGGGGTCAGTGCTCTAGGTTCACGGACTCAAATAGGAAACATAATGTAAGATGAAAGTGGTACTTTCCAAAGATAGGAAATGAAAGTCTAAAAGAGCACAGGTTGGAATCCCTGAATGTGTCCATTATTGTAGAAAAGAATGGATGCTCAGTTAAAGGGTTATGGCTGAAAGGAAGTATTGGAGGAACTGAATGCAGCGAGTTAGAAGTGTGAGCCAAAAAATCTAACCTCAGGTTGTATTGAGAAATGAACTGAGATCGCTGGACTGAGAGTCCTGAGCGTTAAGCATGAGAACATAGAACCTTTTCTTAATTAAACAGGAATAGTAGGAGGGCAACTACAAAGAGAGTGACCAGGAATCTAGATGCAACTGGTGAGGGATTATACCAAGTAGTGAAATAAAAACATCAATCACTGGATGGCTTCCAGTACCAGGTATGATAATAGAAATTAGACAGAGAAGGGGAAGTCCTTCTGGCTGTGGAATACAGAGCGTGAAGGTTTTATGAAACAGAATACCTTGGTTATGAGTGAACTGGAACTGGAAAACAAATATGTGTTTTTCTTTTTTTTTTTCCTTCAGATTGTTGAAGTAGACGCAAGAAAACAAGCCTGCCAGGGCCACTAAAAATATGGAATGACAGTGGTTAGTTGTCAGTCAAATGTGAGGAACAACCTTGCAACTAGAGGATGAAAAAGTAGTTGAAGCCACAAGTTGGGTTTGTACCCATGGCACTAAGAATTTTTTTTTTTTGCATCACCAGCACTACAGCAGGTGGTCAATAAGTTTCGGGGTTCTTCAAGGAAGAGGAGAAACGGAATTGAAAAAGAAGCTCTGAAAGAGTAGAGTGTAGGACCTTGTTGAAGCAAAACAGGAAGCCCTCTTGTTTCACTTAAAGAGATTGTGTGATAGTGGACAGGAGAGCCAGGATTAATGGCATTGTGCAATATGACCTCTGCTAGTCCGAAGAGGAGGTAGAAAAAGCAAAATGATAGTTATGCATTGTAGAGGCATGTCCAAAAGAATGCACCTATGAGTGGCATTGGAAGTTCATGTAGAACCTGATAGATCTTGCTAAGAATCTGGTTGAACCAGATAAGAACCTGTGTAATCCTGCTGAGCAGTTGATTGATGAGAGGCATGCTCTGCTGTGCATAGACTCCTCCACATTTGCGTGATCTCCTCCACATTGTTCCTGAATACGGAATAGGTACTAGGCAACTGTGGTCATTGATATCAAAGTCAGAGATGCAGAGTCAGGTGATAGGTCAAATGGAACTCTGTAGAATCTGGTAGCAAAGAATTCAGGCTCAGGGAAAGTATATCGTGAGGTATGATTCCAAGTGAGGAACCTCAGAACGCGTCCTATAGAAGACAGGCAAAGAAGCTGCAATAGTTACACAGTGGAAGAAGAGGTGATCCAAACTAAAAAGGCTCTACACCCATTTAAGCAAAGAGTAGAATCCTCTTATAGTACTCTTGTTGATAAAGTAGAACTTGGGTGAAAATGAAGCTAAATGTGAGTGCGCAGCGGAGAAGAAATCCCATAGAAAGTGCAGTGGGATTGCAGAGGTAGGGCAATCTGGTTCCAATGCTCTGGTCGAAGACACTAAAATTCTCACTTGAGGCCAGCAATGCAGACGGCCAAGTTACAATGAATGCAGTTGACGGATGGCCTGCATCATCTTACTCGATGCTGAAGATACCTGGCATAAGCTGAAACCATACAGTAGATACGTGGATGGAGAATGTGCCATGACAAACCATATAATGTCCACTGATAGACAGCAGTTGGTGAAGATTAACATTAGGATGCCTATGGTACTGTGAAGCATCAATAGGAACAGTACCAAAAAACATCTTATGGAAGGAGTGGTACTGATAGAGTTCTCCATTATTTAGTACTGCTACATCAATGTTGAGAGAAATGATAGTACCGAGCAATAATCACTGGTACCAAGCATTGATGAGCACCGAGAAATGATGGGTACTGAGAAATAATCACCTGGTACTGAGTATCGATGGATCTCGACTTATGACAGAGAGAGCAAGATCCAGTATCATATTCAAGCTGGGCTAGTATCAATGTAGATGGGAAGGGCATTGATGCCAATTAGCATTACAGCTTTGTGGCCACCCCTCTTAGTACAGCTCCAATTGCACATGCTGGAGTGGATGCACTGGTACCATGCACTATGAAGCTAGTACATAAGATGTAGCAGGGTGTCAAAGCATTGGTAACCCCCAAGGGAGAGATGACAGCTTGCATCGAAGAATGATGGCATCAATATAAGGCACTTTACTTAACTATATGCCCAAATACTTACAATGTTTCAAACTAATGCCAACGTTATATTTGTCTTCAAAGCAACCACTAATAGTACATTTGTAGAACAAGGCCTCAGACACACCTCCTCTACTTTAGATAATAATTTGTATCTGGCAAGAATATTGGTGTATAATTCTCCACATTGGCCTTAATTCATTTAACATATTTTACACTCATATTAAATTTCTTTAACACTAATGTGTTCTTTTTTTAGAAGTTTTATAAATAGTTATAATTTATATCTTAAATTCATCAACTTAAATTCATCATGCTTTCAACGCTACTATGACTTAATGATCTGACATAGTTCGCAAAAGATTTGCTTTATCAAGGATCCCCCTGGAAAATACATAAAAACATTCATTTATCTTAATAATAATATCCCCTCTCCACCTTACAAAAACTTCTAAAAATCCCAAACCACTAATCAAATTGAACACCTATACTTACCAGAGCTGCTATTGTCATCCACCTTACTCAAACCTTTTGGTAAAATGGTGGTGGTGTATTTTGCTATACATCTTATAATGTTTCAACTATCAGCTGACTCCCCCGTACAGCCCAATGAGTGGGACTAAATCAACGTAGCCCATTTGACCTCACAATTAAGTAAAATTCCTAGTTTAAACCCAAACAGTAAATTCAAAGTGATAAACAGTAAGCCATTTTTAGTGGAAATCAATATAAGGCATGAATCAAGTGACTCGATGCTATGGATGCCTGTGATGCTTGTCGAGATTTCTCATGCCGAGTATGAAGATGATGCTTGAGAATGATGTCTATGCAAATGTCAATGTTTACTGCTATGAACATAAAATGGGATCGGTACTGAGGGAAAAATAACAAGCCTTAACAGCTGGAAGAGGGTACAAATAAGTTATTTGTTACTATTGTAATTTAATTTTTTAGTATTTTAATTTTAAGCCATGGAGAATTTCCAGACAGCAAAAGAATACAATGGAAAAAAACTACTAGGAAGAAGTCAGGAAGACCAAAAGGGATCTGTGGGTCAAGTGAAAGATCTTCCGGAAACCTGTGAATGCCCTTGGTAAGGCAAGAAGGTAGAAAAATGTCAACAAGTTAAAAAAAGTTTTGATATGAAGCAACACTGTATAAACGCTAACTTAAAAAAAGGAAATAGTGGCAAGAAGAAAAATCAAAGCGGGAAGGCAAACTTGACTGGAGAAAGTCTAGATACGTTTTCTTTACTTCGCGGAAAACGAAAAACCGATGACCTCGCGAGCTGCTATCAGGCGGAAAGGCACTCGTCCATGCACAATGTGGGCAGTCTTAAAGCGTCGCTAAAAGCTTAACGTAACAGTACACTTTAGCACTGTCCATATTGGGCTCTGTAGATGACATCACCCATCTGTGAGAATATGCTGCCTGCTTGTCCTGGGATAAAACATCTTACAGACAATCATTTCAAGCTGAATATAAAGAAAATCTGGGTAAAGAGGACAAACAGGAAATATAAGTAAAAAGGCAAAAATGGCTTATTGTTATCATTCATGTTTATAATACTCCCATACACAGAACTGTTACAATGGTGATAAATACTCAGGTACAATATGTCCCTCCTTCAATAAGTTTACAATCTAAGTGTGTATGTGAGTTAATGAGAGATAAAAATGACTTGTCCGAGGTCACAAGGAATGGCAGTAGCAGGATTCAAACCCTGGCTTTCCTGGTTCTCAAAAGGGAAAAAGTATCCCCCCCAACACATACACACACACCTCAGAGTGTAGTGAAGGGTATCCAGGATTAAAAACAAAACATTAAACACACAATAATTACAACTATAAAGCATGTGCATATAAAGATTCAATCAAATCAATAAAAATATATCGATGTTTCTATATATTTTAATATAATATATATTGCATGTCAATGAAAAATTGTAATTGCATTATTAAAAAATTTTAAATCATGATTAATCACACTATTAGAAATACAGAAACATGAAGGCAGATAAAGATCATATGGCCTATGTGGTCTGCCCAACCATGCCTTCCTCTCTTTCAGAGATTCAACAAACTTGGCCCAAGGTTTCCTGAATTCAGATTAACTGTATTTCCCACTGTACTACCTTGTGACTCTGAGTAAGTCCCTTAACTCTCCATTGTCACTATTTATAAAACTCTCCATTGTCACTATTTATAATATATAAATTGCTTTGATTATAATCACAGAAAGTCTATATCAAATCTTAAAGGACTCATCTTCCTCCCTCCCATTCCCAGTTTGAAGCTCCAAGTTTCCAAGTTTTATTAAAATTTGATGAAACGATAATCATAAATTCTAAGCATTTGACAATTAAAAATTTAAATGGGGAACAATTAACATACTTTATAGTGACACGATATTACTTATATGAAAACAATAGGGTAGTAGGGAGAAATATAATTTTAAAAAGAAAAGAGTACAATTAAGGTTAAAAACAAGAGGGAAATGAGAGGAATCATATCAATGTTAAATATGAGTAAATACAGAATTTGGCAAGGATGGACCCAGAGATCCCTCTCTCTTTCTTTCCTCCCTCCCTCTCCTTATCCCGCCTGGACTATTATTTTGCTTTCATTCCTGGGCTGTATTTTCTCTCTCTCGCTTTCCTCCCTCCCACCCAACATAAAATGGAATCAGTACTGAGGAAAAATGAGCAGTGACACAAACTTGGTGGTGAGCTGAACTAAACTCTTCTCTTATCTGGTGGAGCTCACCACCTCGGCTATAGATTCCACCAATGCCCCCTCTGGTTCTGCTCACAGGTCCACAACTCACTCCACTCCCACCATCCTACATTCAGTGTCTACCTTCCCTCTCTCAATTCCTGCCCCTCCATCATTTACCTTAAAAAGTGGTTTTCTGTTGGTCCCCAATAGCATCACATACACACAACCTTAGATTGAAGTAGTATTCCCGTTTAGGACCTCAGTGGTGCAAACTGTGAGAGCATTTCATTCACAGAATTGTTTGCACTAAAGTCTTCATCGGTCTTAATATTTTATATATTTTTTTAAATATTTTTCTTGTTTAAATATTTTAATTATAAATAAGTTAGAAAGGTACTCATCTCTTTTAGAAAAGCATAGCAGGGGCTCTTCACCAACATAGGCTATGTTTCGCCCAGGGGGCTTTATCAAGGTATTTTGCCCCGGCCACCGCAGCCATACTGCTCTCCAGATTTCGTCCGTCACGTGAACTGTCAGCTATGCTTTTCTAAAAGAGATGAGTACCTTTCTAACTTATTTATAATTAAAATATTTAAACAAGAAAAATATTTTAAAAAATATATAAAATATTAAGACCGATGAAGACTTTAGTGCAAACAATTCTGTGAATGAAATGCTCTCACAGCTTGCACCGCTGAGGTCCTAAACGGGAATACTACTTCAAGCTAAGGTTGTGTATATGTGATACTATTGAAGTTTAACCTTGGAGAAAATATATTTTCTATTGCCTTATCTATCTGTGGTCCCCAATAGCAACAGCATGCACACAAGCTTCCTGCGGCCTGGTACAAAGTTTTCCTGTCTCATCCATGCAGGAACAAAAAGTGATGTCAGAGGTGGCAGAGCTGGCTAGATAGAAAGGTTTGGATCAAGCCACAGGCAGCATATGTGAAACCCTGCCATTACCAAGGACCAACAGAAGACCACCTTTAATGCAGACCAGCATGAAGAGGGGATGATGTCAGATTGAGTCAAGGACATGCGTTAGGAGTGAAAGAGCAGAAGAGATGTTTGGAGGAAACAGGAGACGCTGCAATGATAATTGTTTTGTGACTAATTAATTCATTAATTGCCTTAACTGTGATTAACTTTCAGCCTTAATATTTTATATATACAGTACATACACACACACACATATACATATTAGGGTGGTCAAAAATGAAGTTCATGGGACATGACCTCCAAGTCTATTTTTGTATTATATCTGGCCACTGTTAAATTGTGCCAAATTAGAGTTTGCTCAATGATTTTTAATTTAATACATAAAATGCAAGTGCATAATTTATATTAATTTTCCATCTAAACCTGAATTGTGAACAAAAGCACATGGAAAGAAGTTAAAATGCATACTGGGCTCCTTTTACAAAGGTGCACTAGGGTCTTAACGCACAGAATAGCGCACGTGCGCCAACCGCTACCACCTCCTTTTGAGCAAGCAGTAGATTTTCGGCTAGCGCGCGCTAATCTGGTGCATGCGGTAAAACCCTTAGCGCACCTTCGTAAAAGGAGCCCACTGTGTAGCTGAGAATATGCTTCCGGGCCTAATGATTTATTAAGCACTAATGTTATAGCCCGTTACATTAATGGGTGCTAGAATATATGTGTGTGTGTCTATGTTTATTTCTTTCTCTCTCTCTCTCTCTCTCCTTAGCCACTTTCTGTATTTCTGTCTTTTTTTGTGTCTTTATTTTCCTCGGCTGTCCACCCATTCTCCCTTCCTTTTACCTTCCTGTGTCCACCACCACCCCTTCACTGCTCCCCTTATCCAGCAGCAGTCCTTCTCTCTTTTTTTTATCTCCCCCCTGTCCAGCAGCACCTCTTTCCTGTCCCCCTGTCCAGCAGTAGACCTCCCTTCCTTTTTCTTCCCCCCGTCTCTTCCCCTGTCCATCAGTAGGCCTCCCTTCCTTTTTCTCCCCCCCTTCTCTTCCCCTGAAAGAATTTCAGCCCTGAGCACAGAACCCTGTCCAGTCTTTCAATATGAGTTTTCAAAACCTCAAAAAGCTAATATACTCCAAAGAGCAAAAAAACAGAAGCGAGGGAAGGAGAAATTCTTTCAGGGTTGGGCCAGTCCATTTGGATTTTCTCCTCTGATTTTGAAAGTGACATGATGAAGTTTAAACCACGCGTTTGGATGCTGATCAGGAGGCGATGGGAATGAAGGAGAGACTGGGGAATGTTGGTGGGAGACGTGGGGACAGCGAGGGCGTTGCTAACACCCCAGAGGTGGACGGATGAGATAGCTGGAGCAGACCTGCTGGAGAAACCAGGGCAAACAGAGGGATTCAGGCAATGATGGGGCTGAAGAGTTCCTGCTGCAGAGAAAGGCCCTCACCTTGGCCGGCTGTTGCTCCCTCCCTCTCTAGCTCACCCGCCACTTCCCCCACCAAAGCGCAGCTTCCCAATCTCTTACCACCTGAAGCCGACATCCGGGAGAGACAGTGAGGATATTCACGCGGCCATCAGAAGCCGACATCCTCCGCGCCGCCTGAAGCTGACATAGGGGAGAAATTCGGAGCTTCAGTCTGGCCTGCTCCCTGCTCGCCTTGCCGTATTGTACTTTTTAGTTGAAAGACACGGCGGCGGCTCCTCTTATGATCCCCACTTGCGTCAGAAGTCCGACGCAGGTGGGGATCGTGAGAGGAGCCACCGCCGCGTCTTTGAACTTAAAAGTACAATACGGCAAGGCGAGCAGGGAGCTGGCCACACCGAACAACAAACGATAAACAGAACCGCATGCGCACTCCTACCTGCGGGGCCCTACAGCTCACGGCTAGCCTTTTATTATATTAGATTGTTCAATATTCAGTGACAACTGGTAATTAATGTAATTATTCAGCATTATTCCACAGTAAATACAAAAGGTTTGTTATATGTTAATGCTTAACTGTAGTCCTACATTTAGTCAGTATTCCTCAGTGTGACTTTGAAGCAATTTGGATAGGTCTTTCTGTGCTGAGCAACAAGGCAAAGGAGGAGCTGCTTCTACTCCTCATTCTTTGAGAGATCTGAATTATACTGCTGAATTAAGGCAATTTCTCTTTCAGCGGAGTTGTTGACTACTGTCATTGATGATTCCAACTGCCTCAAATACTGGTAGTTTGGATCATCTCTCTAGTTTGTAGGATCTTTAACCAGAAATTGTTGAGCCTTTTCTTGTTCATTTGAGTCAAGAATCCCAAAGACAACATAAGTTCTCCGTTATCCATGGCACCAAGCTGATGGGATCAAGTGATTTGGGATGGCAGTCGAAGTGTTTCTCCAAACTTGTGGATTGTGGAAGATCTTGGTACTTCATTGCTTAGTCTAACATTAAAAAAGGCCAGAGCAGCCAAAATTTCTGACAAATATCACAGATGTCTGGTGAATGTTGTTGATGAAGCTTTGGCAACAGCCTTGTTCAGCTATTTCTGTAGTTCCAAAATAAGAAGAAAGTCACTGAGTGATGCCTTTACAGAAAGTGTTTCATACCAGTAGCAGATGTAGATAAGGCTAACACAAAACTAGTTCTTTGATGCCCTGCCTTTCTTTGGCAGTAAGAGAGAACTGCTGCTGGAACAGAAATATCTTAATTCTGCAGATGACATTCGCCATTCACCGTGCATGGTGGAAGGCCTCAGGTGCGCAAAATGACAGCTTTGCATTATCTGCATTTGGGCAAGCACCTATGAAAATTATTCAGAGCTCAAAAAGCTCCTTGTAGTCTTTCCTTGATTGTGATGCATTCAAGGCGGTTCTGCAGAAAGTATTAATTAAGCAGCAGTTTTTAACCACATTGCCACATTGTTATGAATAGTCAGCTGAATTAGAAGGATACTGTAGGACCATTAATGACCTCTAAATTTGATCCAAAGTGCTTCAAATTTTAATCATATCTTTCTTATTTACATGAGGTAGAACATATTTAGACTTGGGGAGGCATGTTCTGATAAGGTTGAATTTTTACCATAGTCTTATGGACCACTCTAATATACGTATACACATATAGAGCTAAATATCTATATTATCTATATATATATATAAAATCAGAGGTATGTATGTGTGTATGTATGTGTGTGTGTATGTGCCGCGATCACGCAAAAACGGCTTGACCGATTTGAACGAAACTTGGTATGCAGATCCCTCACTACCTGGGGTGATATGGTCTGGGGGTCTCGCGGCCCACCTGCACACATGGGCGGAGCTACAAACAGTAAATCAGATTTCACCCATTCATGTCAATGGAAAAAATGTAAAAAGCTGCCATTCTCACAGTAATTCACAAACGGCTTGACCGATTTGAACGAAACTTGGTATGCAGATCCCTCACTACCTGGGGTGATATGTTCTGGGGATCTCGCGGCCCACAACTCTATGTTGCTTGCTCAAGGCTGGGTTCACCCAAGAATTTATATGTTCTTGCTCCAGGAGGTGAAACTAAAAATGTTGTTTATAATCACGTTTTGCGTTAGTTGTATTGTATTCATTTTGTCAAATATTTCACATTATAATTTGAATATTGTACTTTTTATTAAGCTGTAAAAAAATAATTTCATTCACCACTATAAAGTATCTTTATTTGAATCCATTTACAGTGTTATTGCTATAATTAAATACCCGTGCAATGCCGGGGCATCAGCTAGTACACTATAAAAATCATTGTTTTTAAAATACATCTGAAAAACAAATACCCATAATATAAAATAATTATAAACTCTGGTGTATAAAATGTAAACCTACCAAGTAAATCCATGCACTGTATGACTCCTTCAACCGAAGGGCATTAATGCCCAAGTTTACAAACTTCTCAATGTCTATGTAAGTTCCTAGAATAAGACCAAGGATCTTTTTCACCATATTATATTTGTAATCTTTCATTGAAAATTTATAAATACCATGCTATAAATAACCAGGACCACTACAGGTTCTGATTAAACTAATGACATTTTCCACAATGGTGTCCAAAGATTTTAATATTTATTTATCTAATTTATTTTCTATCCCGTTGTCCCCAAAGAGCTCAGAACGGGTTACAGGTTAAACATACATAATTTCAGTACAGGTTTACAATACAAGTTTTATTATAACCTGACACGTTCTAGGGGTCTAATATTAATATACATAATATACAGTTTACTGGTTATAATTTGCCATAGTTATCCTTAAAGTGCAAGGTTTTCTGTACAAGTTTTATCCTAATTTGACACGCAGATAGACTGGATGAATTCCTGAAGGAAAGGGGAATTGAGGGGTATGGTTAGAGGGATACTATACAAGGCAAAATGTTGTATGTAAAAGATCACTAATAGGTCTTTGACCTGGAGGGCCACCAAGGGAGCGGGCAGCTGGGCACGATGGATCTATGGTCTGACTCAGCAGAAGCGATGCTTATGTTCTTATGTTAGGTTTGCCTTAGTTTCAGTGCAAATTTTACAAAATACATTTTCCTTACTTAATACATACTGGTTCTGGTACCAATATACATTTCTTTGTAGTCAATCGCTCAAGGGCAGGGGTTTAGGTGAAGAGGTATACACAATACACAAGAGTTTGCAATTATTTTGTTTTATGAATATGTTTTTTAAAGTGCATTTTAAAATCAACACAATATTTTCAATGTGTTTGAGGTGGGGAAGTTAAATAAATAAAATAATATAAATATGGGCTACCTACTCTAACATTATAGAGCAGTGGTTCCCAACCCTGTTCTGGAGAACCACCAGCCCAGTCGGGTTTTCAGGATAGCCCTAATGAATATGCATGGAGCAGATTTGCATGCCTGGCACCTCCGTTATATGCAGATCTCTCTCATGCATATTCATTAGACTGGCCTGGTGGTCCTCCAGGACAGGGTTGGGAACCATTGGTATAGAGCAAAGGGCTACCAGGCACCCACATGTAGATCTTCCAACACCCTCATGTGTGAATCTTTGTCCCCAAATAACTTCAGTTGAATACTTCTACCCCATAAATATGAAAACAAATATTAAAACCAAGTGAAGCCTAATGGGCCATACGAAAGGGTATACTTTTCTGCAGAGTAGCAGCAATGACTCAAACAATAGGTGTCCCCCAATGGTAACATAAGCCAATGAGTCTGGGCTCACAAATTCCTGATCTCTTAAAGATGCACAGTGTGCAGTTCACAGACAATTTATGAATTGCCTATGTCTAACCATGTCAAAGACCTGCTGAGGAAGGAGGCGGAGCTGAAGAATAAAAGTATATAATTCATTTTGCACAGTTCACG
This sequence comes from Geotrypetes seraphini, assembly GCF_902459505.1. Classification (NCBI taxonomy): domain Eukaryota; kingdom Metazoa; phylum Chordata; class Amphibia; order Gymnophiona; family Dermophiidae; genus Geotrypetes; species Geotrypetes seraphini. The sequence continues at coordinate 220,242,271 of NC_047084.1, read as the reverse complement.
GTTAGGGAGCTCACAGTTAGGGGAAGTTATTCCAATCATCAGGACTCATATGCCATTTGCACCAGAAGCATCTTTCACACTGAACTGGCTCCAATCAGGATATCTTTCTGGACAGAGGGACCTTTTGCTGTGTGATGGGATATCAAGATGATGCCATAATATGTGATTAAAATACTTTGCATTTTGTGAGCTGAAAACAACATACAAGGTTTTAGTTTTGATTATAAGTCTGTCACATTTTCATCTTAACCAGTGAATCTTCCTTCCAACATTTTTCCTCAGCTCCTTAGGCAGCAGAACACTTTTTGTTTGGTGGAGCCTGCAAGCTCCGCCCCAGACCCCGCCCCCATAATAGTACTAATTGTAATACCATTTTTTCATATATATACACATACACACACACACACACAATATAATCTTATTAACAATACATAATGGTTAACCCAAAATTAAACTACCAAAAGCACACTGTATGTTTCTCAACATTCATTCCTACCAGAACACCTGGCCTTGGTCACACATGCAGAACACAGATAACCCCTATGCAAATACAGGACCACAAACTAAAAGTACTAATATATACAAACAAAACCCTAAGATGCAAGACTCTGCAAGCAGTACAACCCCCAGAGAAATAGAAATAAATACATTTCTTCCTGAACAGTGCATAATATAGAAAGCAGATGTAATTTCTCAAAACTGACACAATTCAATGACACATAAGAACATAAGAATATAAGAAATGGCATCTCCGGATCAGACCTTCGGTCCATCAAGTCCGGCGATCTGCACACGCGGAGGCCCTGCCAGGTGTACACCTGTCGTAATTTATAGTCCACCATATCCTTACATGCCTCTCTTAAGGAGATATGCATCTAGTTTGCTCTTGAAGCCTAGGACGGTCGATTCCGCAATAATCTCATCTGGGAGGGCATTCCAGGTGTCAACCACTCTCTGAGTGAAGCAGAACTTCCTGACATTAGTCCTGAACCTGTCCCCCCTTAGCTTCATTACATGTCCTCTAGTCCGTGTCAAATTGGACAACGTAAATAATCTTCTCTGCTCTATTTTGTCGATTCCTTTCAGTATTTTGAAGGTCTCGATCATATCCCCACGCAGTCTCCTTTTCTCAAGGGAGAATAATCCTAGTGTTATAAGTCTGTCCTCGTATTCCAGTTTTTCCATACCCTTCACCAGTTTTGTTGCTCGTCTCTACACCCTCTCCAGCAGTTTTATATCCTTCTTTAGGTAGGGAGACCAATGTTGGACGCAGTATTCCAAGTGTGGTCTGACCATTGCCCTATAAAGCGGCATTATAACTTTCTCCGATCTACTCGAGATTCCTTTCTTTATCATGCCCAACATTCTATTTGCCTTCTTTGCCGCTGCCGCGCATTGTGCCGACGGCTTCAGGGTCCTATCTATCAGTACACCCAGGTCCTTTTCTTGTTCACTCTTCCCCAGAGTTGCACCTGACATTGTATACTCGTATTCCTTATTCTTATTTCCTAAATGCATTACCTTGCATTTCTCCACATTGAACTTCATCTGCCATTTCTCCGCCCATGTTTCTAACTGACACAAGTCGCTCTGGAGTTTCTCTCTATCCTCATGCGATCTGATCGCCCGGCATAGTTTTGTATCGTCTGCAAACTTGATGATCTCACTGGATGTTCCTTCCTCCAGATCATTGATATAAATATTAAAAAGGATCGGCCCAAGTACCGAGCCCTGGGGTACACCACTAGTCACTTTCTCCCAGTCGGAGAACTTCCCATTTATGCCCACTCTCTGCTTTCGGTTTTCCAGCCATTTGCCTATCCATCTTTGTATATCCCCCTCTATGCCATGGCTTTGTAGTTTCCTGAGAAGTCTTTCATGTGGAACTTTGTCGAACGCTTTCTGGAAGTCCAAGTATATTATGTCCACCGGCTTCCCACTATCAATTTGCTCGTTCACGGTCTCAAAAAATTGGAGTAAATTCGTCAAACATGATTTCCCTTTCCTGAATCCGTGTTGACTGGGTTTCATCAAGTCGTGTGCGTCCAAGTGCCGGACCATGCTATCCTTGATCAGTGCTTCAACCATCTTGCCGGGGACAGACGTAAGACTCACAGGTCTATAGTTGCCCGGTTCCCCTCTTGATCCTTTTTTGAAAATTGGGGTGACGTTCGCTATCCTCCAGTCGTCCGGTATCTGTCCAGTTCTGATTGTCAGGTTTGCAAGTTTTTGCAATAACTCTCCGATTTCAACCTTCAATTCCTTTAAGACTCTCGGGTGAATTCCATCCGGTCCAGGGGATTTGTCACTTTTAAGTTTGTCGATCTGATAGTATATCTGGTCTAAGTCCACTTCAACTGTGGTGAGGCTGTCTTCTATTTCTCCTGCAAACACTTTCTCCGCTTCAGGTATTGTTGAGGTGTCCTCCTTCGTAAAGACGGACGCAAAGAAGGAATTTAGTTTGTCTGCGATTTGTTTATCTTCCTTGATGTACCCTTTTCTTCCCTGGTCGTCCAAGGGTCCGACTGCCTCTTTTGCAGGTTTTTTCCCTTTCACGTATCTAAAGAAGGGCTTGAAGTTTTTGGCCTCCTGGGCTATTTTTTCCTCATATTCCTGTTTTGCATCCCTCACCGCCTTGTGACATTTCTTCTGATCATCTTTATGTTTGTTCCAGGCTTCGGTTGTCTTTATGTATTTCCATTTTTTGAAAGAGTCCTTCTTTTCTTTTATGGCTTCCTTCACTTGTTTGGTAAGCCATGCCGGTTCTCTTTTGCTCTTTGATCTCCGATCTTTGGAAATCCTCGGAATGTAGAGATCTTGTGCTTCTGTGATAGTATTTTTCAGTAGGGACCATGCCTGATCTACCGTTTCAAGTTTGTCCACCTTCTTTTCGAGTCGTTTTTCTACCATGGCTCTCATGCTATCGTATTTACCCTTTTTAAAGTTCAATGTGGTGGTTAAGGTTTTGGCATGTTTCCTTTTCCCGATGTCAAGTTTAAAGTTAATTACATTGTGATCACTCGTTCCCAGTGGAACCATGACTTCCACTACTGTTATCGGTCCCGTGAGGCCATTTAGGACCAAGTCCAAGGTGGCGTTGCCTCTTGTCGGCTCTTTTACCATTTGTTCCAGGAAGCAATCCCCTAGCACCTCCAGGAACTAAATTGAAAATAAAATTATTTCCCCTACCTTTCTTGCCTGGTGATTTTGGTTTCCCAGTCTCTGGCTGCACTTCCTTCTGTCTGCGCTCTTAACTGTATCCAGGGCCACCTTATCCATTTGTTGTTTTTCTCTCCTTAATTTTCTGCCATACATCCATCTTTCAAAACACAAAAAAAACCCTCTCTCATCAATACTGGGCAAGTTTCATAAATAATATCTTCATACAACATTTAAAGGTTTTAAATATTTAAATGTGCTCATAAGCTCTTCAGCAAGGTGCCACAGCAGCAGTACAATGTTGCTGGAAAGGTGCTTGAATTTTAATCATAACACATTGCATGGAGCAAGGATTCTTGCTTCTACTGGAGTGGCAAATGTTATGGCTCTACAAAAGTTGTTTAACAGTAGACCACTTATCTGAAAATGTCAGTTCACGGCTCCAACACAGTCTGTGTTTCGCTACGCTACATCAGGAAGCCGGAAGGATAAGCTTTTTATATTGATTTTATTTGCAGTGTGCAGTGCCTGAGTCCTTTGGTCTACACACTTGATGTTGAAAAAAGACGCCCAGGGCAATGTGTTATGATTAAAATTCAAGCACCTTTCCAGCGACATTGCACTGCTGCTGTGGCGCCTTGCTAAAGAGCTTATGAGCACATTTAAATATTTAAAAACCTTTAAATGTTATATGAAGATATTATTTGAGAAACTTGTCCAGTATTGATGAGAGGGTTTTTTTTGGTGTTTTGTTCTGTTTTGAAAGTATTGCCCCCTCAAGTGGACTGTAATTTAAAATCCCCGGTCTGTTTAGATTATATCTTTAGCATTAATTTTTAACAGTCAACTTTCTTCCATTTTTCTGCTTTCTTCTCAAAATCTACTTTCCCATGTCTTCTCTTCCCATCCACCATGTGTACCATCTCCTCCCCTATTCCCATCTATCCATAAGGAGCTTTTCTTCTTATCTCTTCCCTGCCACACCCATTGCTGTGCACCATCTCCTCCCTCTGTCTCCCCTTCCCCTCCATCCCTATGTACCATCTCATCCCTCTCCCATGGTCAGACATCTCTGTATTCCCCTTCCCCACTCATATGGTCTGGCATCTTTCTCCTCTCTTTCCCATAGCTTGGAATTTCTCCCCTTTCCAATGGTCTGGCATTTCTCTCTCCTTCCCTCTCTCTTCCCAAAGTCTAAAATCTCTCTCCTCTCCTTTCTGCATTCTGGCACTTTTCTCTCCCCTCCTTCCCCTCCATTCTGTGGTCTGGCATCTCTCTCTCTCCTTCCCATTCCAGTGGTCTGACATTTCTCCCTTCTTTGGGTCATCTCTCCTCCCTCCCAGTGTAACATTTTTCCTTCCCTCCTCTCCACCACTATCATGTCCAACAATTCTCCCTCTTTCTTCCTTTCCCCATATATATCAAGTTTCAAGTTTATCCCGCCTTTTTAAATTACAAAGCGGCTTTACAATAAATAAAAAACAGAAAGCAGTGTAGTACAGACACATTAAAATTAGTAACTAATTTTTATCCAATAAAGACATCTACAAAGTCTCACAAATCAAACTCAAACGAGAGGAAAAAGGGTAGAACTACAATAAGCAGATAGAAAAGAACAGTTAAGGAAAAAACAGAAGGTAAGGGGTAAAAATTTAAACTGTATTGCTATAATTGCCACAGAAGCTGGACTAGAAATCAATTTAAATGTCCTTAAAAGGACAGTCATACTGCAAATGAATCTTTAAAAAGCATTGTTTTTAAGCTGTCTTGAAATTATCAAGCATGTAGATCTCTCGTAAGTATGCTGGTGCTAAATTCCAGAGCATGGGAGCAGTAATGGAGAAAATATTATTGTGCATAGTATTAATCATTTTTAGCGATGGAATTGTTAGCAGATTTTGATTTGATGACCGAGAGAGTACGTTGGTTAGTTAGGGGTATTAGACACTGAATTATATATAAAAAAATTACAGTTTAGAACTTCAGTTTAGAATTACAGTTCAGAACTTTGCAGTTTCGAGTGATGTAATTTGGCTTTTCTGGACTTCTGTATTCATAAGTGTCCCTTTAGATATCATATTAACCGCCAGCACAAAATTAATGAATGTGACGCAGTGGGGTGTATACAAGAATGGTGGCAAAAAGCATGGTGGATTGTTTTTAAGAGGGATGGAAACCGGTGAAAATTTTTTTTTAAATCTTTGTGCCTGATCTGAATTAGATAATAAAACAATTCATTACTTTTCTGCTGTGTGAAAATGATTTGGGCAGAAAGAAGCTCCTGATGAAGCAGTTATGAAATAGATGATCTGTTGAGCATTGCTTTCTGCTTGAGTCACCGCCAAAATTTAAGATAAGTTTACAATATTGCTCTAGTGAACTAATAAGCAAGAGGCAAATAAGTAATAAATTATAAAGTAAAAGCCAAAAAGTGGTAATTAAAGTCAAATTAAAGAGGTTTTTCTGATTGACGATTGGGTACTAATTTTCCCAAAGAGAGTTGCTTAGACAATCCATGTGGGTATCCACTGAAATCTTTTCCTCCTTTAATGTGAATATTCATTTTGACTTGTTGTAAAACTTTACACGTATTTGCTTCAATGGTCTGAAATTTAACTGAATGAGAGTTAACGCCTTCTTTAAATTAGCAAAAGCACTCACAAAACAAGATACCACTATATTCAAGGAAGAATTAACTCTCTGGTTAGCCTCCCAGAGTGACTCCATTGTCACTTTAGTGGGGTTTTTAATCTCCACTAGAACAGGTTGTGATTCTCCCACCTTCTCTCCGGTTATCAGGGAATCTGGGCTCAAGTCCCAAAAAGAGGAAACAGCATGTAGCTCCTTCATCCCTGGAGAGACAAGACAGCAAATGGAGGTCCCCCCCCCCCAACAAAATTACTGGAGAGGAATCCAAATGTGACTATCCTTTCTGCCCTTCATGGTTGCTTGATGTACTTCCTGGCTGCCGCAGCACTGCTCTATTGCGTCACAAATCGTAGTTCTGCAAAAGCTCAACAAGCCTCCAAGGTCAGTTGTTTAGGGTCCAAAACAGAGCTAGAAGCTGGAGGGAAAGCTCTAGCGGCCCCTTTTCTCTACCTCCCCCTTGCACAAAGAGAAGGAGAACGTCTCAAATCCAGTCTTCTTGGTGCCCTTTGAGAGCTTAGATCAAAGTGTTCACATCTGATGCCATCTTGGCATCTCCTCTCAAGCAGCTCAAAATTAATACAAATAGATATAAACAACTCAATAAATAAATTTAAAATAAATTTAAAATGACCAAATGCATGTCATTTTAGGACATAATGTTACAAATAAATAATAAATAAAACTAACTATAATGGTGCTGTAGCAATGAAATTAATGTATAAAGCTATGATTAAAAGATATAAGGAGAGTAAACAAGTGTATACAATAAAAAAAAAACAACAATAACCTATACACAGCTGTTATGAAAATCTCTAAATGGAGCAAAGGCATACTCTTTACGAGGAACCATTCTATATATAAAAGACAATCACAGGCAAAACAATATGGCCAAATGATATAGGTAGAAAGAAAACAAGCATGAGAAACAGGAAAAGTTTGAGTCAATAATGTATAATACAGAGCAAAAGTCATCATGAGCTGTGGCAGGCATACACATAATATAACTAATAAAACCAAACAAACTTACTTTGTGATTCCACCAAACATCTGCGGGAAAGTTCACAGCGCTGCGCTGCAAAGCAGGTGTCACATAACAAAAAATTATAAGGCATTTTGCTAGGTCTTAAAACATTAAAAAGTGACGTCATTAGTGCTGGAACCAGAGTTCAAAAAATGGAACAGGAGTGTGTAATTGCATAACAAAAAAACATATCCAATGTCAAGCATGAAACATGCAACCACACTTAAATAAGCCAATTAAGTTAAATATATAATTTTGCTAAAATGATGACATTAAGGGGTCCTTTTATCAAGCTGCGGTAGGGGTTTAATGGATATTAAACCGACTTCCACGCTAGCCACTAACACCTGCCTGCATTGAGCAGGTGTAAGTTTTTTAGCCGGCCACCGGGGTTAGCGCATGATGAAATGTCCAACGCGCTAACCCCGCTAGCGCGGCTTCATAAAAGGACACCTAAAGTTGATTTGTTTATTGGGATAGGTGTTAATTTATCAATAAACCTCAACGTTTTCCAAGTATCCATTAATATTTTATTTTCTCTGTATCTTCTAGGTATGTTAATACTTGGCAAATGAACTAAATTTAGGGGAAACATAAGGCGCCATTCTAAATACAACCAATCCGGTGCATTATCCATAAGTTCTGGGAGGATCCAATACATACCCTGACGTAGAATATAGGCTTGATGGTACCTATAAAAATTTGGAAAATTTACCCCTCCCTCCTTAATTGATTTTTGCAAAGTTACTAAGGCTATTCTAGGTGTTTTACCAAGCTTTTTGGACCCCTACACGTTTGCAAAAATTAGACAGTTCTAAGTCCAATAAATGCTGGCACTGTAATCTAGAACCAGGGACATTAGATCATTTATTGTATCATTGTCCCTATATTAAAACTTTTTGGAATTCAATTTGGCCACAAATTAATAAATTGATGGAAAATCATATTGCAATATCATATGATACAATATTATTTGGAATGATGATGAGAAAAAAAAGTCAAATTTCACCAGAAAATAACAAGCTTTTATTAATTATGACAGGGGTTGCCATTCAGCATATAACCAATAACTGGAAGAATTATAACAACCTAAATTATACATTTTGGTGGAATACAATATGTCATATATTTAAAATGGAAAGAACAATAGCAATACAAAGAGGGACATATACTAAATTTATAAAAATATGGGGGCCATTAACAAAATACTGTAATGAATAAATAGTAGGATTTTTCTTCTTCTTTTCTTCTTTTTTTTTTTTTTTTTTTCAAATTTTACATAAAGTGTACATAATATTAAAATACAATTGATAAATGCATAGTATCACTTTTATATCTAATACATTATATATCTAAATTTGATTTTCCCCCTCACCCTCCCCCCACCCTTTTATTACTTTAATATAATATTTTTAATTTTCAAATTTTATAGAAAGTATACAACATATTAGAATACAATTAATGAATATTCAATAACATTTTTATATCTAATATAATATGTTTTAAATAAATTTTATCACTTCTCCCTCCCCCCACCCTTCTATTATTTTTCATTTATACATTACATTTTGTATAATATATTATAACATATTATGTATAAATTATTTTCCTTACCCCCCTCTATGTATGTCATAAAAAAGATCCTTAAAAGAAGAAAAGAAGAAGAAATATCCTGCTTTTTATTCATTACAGTATTTTGTCAATGGCCCCCATATTTTTGTAAATTTAGTATATGTCCCCCTTTGTATTGCTATTGTTCTTTCCATTTTAAATATATAACATATTGTATTCCACCAAAATGTATAATTTAGGTTGTTGTAATTCTTCCAGTTATTAGTTATATGTTGAATGGCAACCCCTGTCATAATTAATAAAAGTTTGTTGTTTTCTGGTGAAATTTGACTTTTTTTTCTCATCATCATTCCAAATAAAATTGTATCATATGATATTGCAATATGATTTTCCATCAATTTATTAATTTGTGGCCAAATTGAATTCCAAAAAATTTTAATATAGGGACAATGATATAATAAATGATCTAATGTCCCTGGTTCTAGGTTACAGTGCCAGCATTTATTGGACTTAGAACTGTCTAATTTTTGCAAACGTGTAGGGGTCCAAAAAGCTCTATGTAATAAAAAGAACCAGGTTTGTCTCATAGATGCTGACACTGTACATCCCATTCTCCAAGACCAAATTAGTGGCCATTGAGATGCATTAATCTGATGTCCAATCTCAATGCTCCAAATGTCTCTTAGACCATTTTTTGGTTTTTTATTCAAATATCCAGATATTAATTTATACCACAATGCGGCTTGATGTCCTAGGAAGTCTGCTTTAAAGCATAAGAACTTTAAACTATATTGATTATTCAGTGTTTTCCATTCAGGGAACCCATCCTGAATGGCCTGCTTCAATTGCAACCATTTAAAACTTTGTGTTTTATTAAGACTAAATCTATGTTGCAATTGTGAAAAATCCAGCAGTTTACCTTCAGAAATAACATCGTCTAGAGATCTTATGCCTGCTATAATCCAGTTCTTCCAAAGGATTTGAGCTCCGCCAATTTTGATCTTGGAGTTTATCCATATAGATTGATTAGTTGATTTGTATATTGGGATAGGTGTTAATTTATCAATAAATCTCAACGTTTTCCAAGTATCCATTATTATTTTATTTTCTCTATATCTTCTGGGTATATTAATACTTGGCAGATGAACTAAATTTAGGGGAAACATAAGGCGCCATTCCAAATATAACCAATCTGGTGCATTTTCTATAAGTTCTGGGAGGATCCAATACATACCCTGACGTAGAATATAGGCTTGATGGTACCTATAGAAATTTGGAAAATTTACCCCTCCCTCCTTAATTGATTTTTGTAAAGTTACTAAAGCTATTCTAGGTGTTTTACCAAGCCAAAGAAATTTTGTTAAAATGCTATTAAGCTTTTTATAAAAGGACCCCTGAAAATAAATAGGTATCATACTCATTTGGTAGCAAACTACAGGTAACATCATCATTTTAATAGTTTGAACTCTTCCCCACCAAGAAATATGTAATGGGTTCCATTGCTCACATAACTCCGTAACTTTTTTTAATACATATTTTTCATTCTCTTTTACAGTATCTTCAATTGTATTTTTAACTTGAATGCCAAGATATTTAAATCCTTCTTCTTTCCATATAAATGGAAAATTGTCAAATAATCCTTTTGCACAATAAATATTTAAAGGTATAATTTCAGATTTATTCCAATTAATTTTATAACCTGAAAATTTGCCAAACTTATCAATTAATTCCAATAAAGAAGATAAGGTAGACTCTGGATTTCTCAAATAAAGCAAAATATCATCAGCATAAGCTGAAATTTTATATTCCATATCTGAATATGGAATACCTTGTATCTCCCTCGTTTGCTGTATTGCTAACAATAAGGGTTCTAATACAACATCAAATAACAAAGGAGATAAAGGACAACCTTGTCTAACTCCCCTCCGCAATTGAAAACCATCAGATATCATATTATTAATATTTTTTTTTTTTGTTTGAAATAATTTTTTATTGAACAGAAAAGTACTGAACAGCCAAAGAAAATAGAACAATACAGTCATGGCAAGGAAATAATAAAATAACAGATCAGTCAGAGGAGCTCCTCCCCAAGGGTGGAGAGCCAAACCCCCCGGGGCCCCTCAGAGGACAAACCAAAGATCAACGCAGTCCATATAGGGAGGCAGCCCAGGATGCAAATAAGCTAGGCAGTACAGTACAATTCAACATTTTCAATAAACAAGTACATCCAAGAACAAATAGGGATACCCCCCACATCCATCCAACACCCCCACCCCAGCATCCACACCCCATTCATACCGATCCACACTCACATTCACCATCCACCCTCCAAGCCCCCCCCTCCCCCCCAGTCCAGTGGAAGTAAGTAGGGGCAAGGCTCGCATAGTCACAGTGAGCCAACCTCCAGTATGGTAGCATCCCAAAGAGATCGATACAGGCGTCGAGACGCCGACATCGGTTCCGGGCAGGCGCGAAGCTCCCAGCGAGCTACTTCGAGTAAGGAGCGCTTCCAGCCTACCACCTCAGGCGCACCGGCATCCATCCAAAGACGGAGCACCCCGCGCTTGGCCACCAGCAGTGCAGTATATAAGAAGCGCCAATGTTCCAGGCTCAGGCCCTGATCTATGACCTCTCCCTCGCACCCCAGTAGAAGAAATAAATAGGACCATTGAAAGGGCAGTTGCACAACCCGAGCCAAAAATCCTAACACCCCAGTCCAGTAAGTTCCCAGCTGCGGGCAGTCAAGTAGCATATGCACAAGGGTACCACGCATACGCTTGCATTTAACACAGATATCAGATTCCCAGAGGCCCGCCCTCCTGCCCCTCACCCTGGTGAAATAAGTGCGGTGTAGTATTTTAAATTGTATTTCCTGTAGCGCGACATTACGGGCTCCTCTGGGAATGTTAGAAAAGCAAGCCACCAGCATCTCAACCCCGACCGGCTCCCCCAACTCCTCAGCCCATTGAGAAGCTAAGCCAAGGAGCTGAGGGTCCGGCCGTTCCGCCCGATCCATCCTGTACCAAGTAGAGAGAGAATTCGAAGAGGCAGGGAGAGAAAGAAAGATGTGGTCAACCTTCAGGAAACGGTATCCAGCTGGGGCACTCCTCCGAGATGCCTCGTAAAAGTGACGCAGCTGTAAATAAGCAAAGAAAGGCATATCAGGGAGAGACCAGTGACGGCGGAGGTCAGGAAGGGGGGGGAAAGTCCCATCCGCAGATGCCGTTAAGCTAGCGTGCCCCAAACAGAGACCAGTGCCAAAGCTGGCTTCCAAGCCGCGCGCTCTGCCCACACCCGGCGGGAACGCGGGGTTACCCCGAACAAATTGAAAGGCCCAATGGTCTCGCGCTCCCCCACCTATCCGACGTCGCCACCAGAGCAGCGCACGCCGCAACGGATCCAACCATAGAGAATTACAGCCTGCCCGGGGGCGCCTCCACCTAGGCACATCAAGACAGGCCAGTGCACTATGCGGGGCCACCCAGGAATCAAACATGCCTGTGGGAGCAAATCGGTAGCCGAGCGTGTGAAGCTCGTGTACCCAGCGCAACAGAGCCGCCACATTATATAACCGTAGATCCGGAAGTGCCAAGCCGCCCCGCTCTCTACCCTGCGTGAGTCTCCAGAACCCAATGCGGGCCCTCCGGTTCCGCCAAATAAATGAACCAATAAAAGACCTATAGGCCCGCTCCTCAGTCCCCCTCAGCCATAAAGGTATCATCTGCAAAGGATACAGAATCTTGGGCAACATAACCATTTTAACGAGGGCGATACGGCCAAAGAGCGACAGAGGGAGGTCTCCCCAACGATGACAAGTATCCCGGAGCTGAGCGAGGCGATTTGTAATGTTGCTGCGATAAACCGTGGCCCAGTCCGCGCTGAGGAAGATCCCAAGGTATTTCAGCTCCCCCATAGCCCATCGAAAAGGGAAATTAGGCAAGGCCCGCGATGCACAAGGCGAAGTGACAGGGAGTGCCTCAGACTTACCGAAATTAATACACAGTCCCGAGAAGGACCCAAAGGAGTCAATAAAGGAAGTTATACAGGGGATGGAGACCCGGGCATTGCCTACAAAGAGCATCATATCATCCGCAAACATGGTGATCTTGCAGATCTCTGCACCCACCCTGATACCCTCCACTCCCGGGGAGTCTCGAATCTTAGCCGCCAGCGGTTCAAGCGAAAGTATAAATAAAAGCGGCGACAAGGGACATCCCTGTCGGGTCCCTCTTCGCAAAGGAAAGGAAGTCGTGCGCTGACGATTAATGAGCAGTTGAGCGGTAGGGGCCGTGTATAATCGGACCACCCAATCACGAAACGGGCCGATGATACCAAAGCGCTGCAAGACCCAGAAAAGGTAAGGCCAGACAACCTTATCAAAAGCCTTTTCGGCGTCCAAACTGGCCAGTAAATCATCCCCCGGGCGTCCCCTGCCCTCCCTCAGAGCCACCAGTGCCTTGAGAATGTTAGCCGACGAAAAACGTCCAGGCACAAAGCCCACCTGGTCAGGATGCACCAGCGAAGGGACAACCTGAGCCAGTCGCTTAGCCAAAATAGCCGTAAGAAGTTTCATGTCCTGATTAAGCAAGGATATGGGTCTATAAGAGCCCACCAAGGTGGGATCCTTGCCCGGTTTAGGAAGCACCACGACGTGAGCATGGTTCTGCTCCGGGAGAATTCTATCCGAAGTCTGCATATCCTCAAACATAGCGCATAAGGCAGGGCCCACATGATGTTGTAATATCTTATAAAACTCGGGTCCCATGCCATCCGGTCCCGCAGCCTTAGCGAGTTTCAAACGGCCTATCGCCATAGTAATCTCCTGACAAGTGATAGGGGCGTTGAGTATACCACTGTGCGCCTCAGAAACGCACGGGAGAGTCAAGTCCCGGAAGAAAAGATCACGAGCCTCAGTGTCGTACGCACCCGCGCTGTACAGGTTACTATAAAAGCGCACAAATTGGGACTGAATAGCCGCCTCCGTCCGGTGCGACACATTAGAGGAGTCCCGAATATGAGATATGCTCGCCGTACGGCGAAATGGCCGAACCAGGTTGGCCAGTAGCTTCCCCGCCCGATTACCCCATCGATAAAGTTTAAACTTGTAAACATCAATATGGGTTAAGGCCCGCGCTGAGAGAATTGCATCAATCTGTTTACGCAAGCGAAAGTACGACTGTCGAGCTTCCTCTGAGCTATGCCGCAGGTGATAAAGCCGACATTCCCTCATTTGTTTTGCTAACGAGGTTAGTTCAGCCTCCCGCAACTTTCTCTTGCGAATAGAGTAGGCTATAATACATCCCCGCAAATAGGCCTTCGCCGCTTCCCAGAACATGGTATCCGAGACATCAGTCCCCTCATTCGTTTGCTTATACTTAGACCATTCCTCTATAAGGTAGGTATGAAATTCTGCGTCAAGATACAGGGAGGGATTGAAACGCCAAATGCGATCCCCATTGGATCCGCTCCCCCACTTGAGGGACAAGGATACAGCAGCATGATCACTGAAAGGAACATCCAAAATATGGGTACTCACTGTCCGGCCAATTGACCGAGAGGGGAGTAAAAAATAATCCAGACGGGAGTGGCAGTGATGAACCCCCGAAAAAAAAGTAAAATCCACCTCCCCAGGATGGTAGACCCTCCACACATCCTGGAGGTCCAGTTCCCTCATCAGGAAATTCACCCCCCTACTCTCATTGTCCGCCGCCACTGGTCTCGGGGGCTTACAATCAATAGAAGGGTCACTAGTGATATTGAAATCCCCACCCAGCAGGAGCTCGTAATTCGGTAACGCTATCAAGTGGGCCAAGAGAGTAGAGAAGAAGGAAGGAGTGTAAACATTTGGAGCGTAGACATTACAAAGCACCACATGTCTATCAGACAAAGTCCCCGCCCAAATAACGAACCGGCCCTGAGGATCCTGGATAACTCTATGGGTGACAGCAATAACCGCCTTGTGAATGAGAATAGCCACCCCCCTCTGCCTAGAAGAAAAAGAGGATGCAACCACTTCCCCTACCCAGTCACGCTTTAGCTTTTGATGTTCACAGGCCGTGAGGTGAGTCTCCTGTAGAAAAGCCACCGAGACTTTTTCCTTCTTTAGGAACGACATAACCTTGGTGCGCTTCACAGGCGAGTTGATGCCTGCCACATTTAGCGTAAGGCACACCAAGTCAGCCATAGCCATGGGAAGTGCCCATCACCAATGTCCAGTCCCAATAAAGCAGTGTACAGTCCCTGAGAGTCTCCCAGCCGGACCCCCAAGAACGGGCAGTATAGCTCCCAACCCTCCACTGAACCAGAGAACCTCCCCCCCACAGCCGAACCCCCCCACCCCACCCTAGATCACACCCAAAACCACCCCAAACAAACATACCCCAGCACAACAGACATACAAGCCCCCACTCATGCATCCCCCCACTCCTCCCTCCCGACCCCAACCAACAACCCCTCCATCCCCTCCCCCCCCACAGTAAAAACATAGTATGGAAAGCCCCCCCCAATCCTCTCACGCAAAGACCCAAAAGATCTCAGAAAGAGAGCCACCCCACCCCCAACATCAGACCCCCCGAGACAAACATGCCCAGGGCCGCAAGCTCAACAGTTGGCCAAAGGGAGGAGAAGAAACAGGATATACAAACACGGGGCATAGGCTAAAATGCCAAGCCCCAAAGGTCCCCCAAATTCCAGGTCCCTGCAAACACAAAGGGAACATCATCTCGGTCCATAAACCCATGAGGGAAAGTTCTGGTCAGGGGTCAAAACGAAAGGGGCATCAAGCATAACAGGTTAGGTCTCCCCGAATCACCCCCCAAGGAGGGCCAAGAACATCAGTCCAGGAAACAAAAAGGCAGTCCGGACCCCACCTGGAAGCACAGGCGGCCCCAGCTACAGCCAACAGGAGAGCCAGTGAAATAGCGAAAAGGCCAGGTTGGCCCTAGAGCCCTTAAAGCCCTCCCCCACACCGGTGCAGAGGGCAAAAGCGCAAGACAGTCCAACCCCCTGTCCAGGTGTAAAGTCTCCAGGGGGGTCCCAATCTGAGGAGAAGCGCAGCGAGAACCATGCAGATCTTCTTAGGGCGCCGGAGGCACAGGCGCCAGAGAACTTATATAGGCCTGTAACGCCGCAACGTCCTCGCAGGTCTTCGGTCCCCCGGCCTCAAAGACCCGGACCCGGGCAGGGTATTGCACCATGAAGCGGATGCCTCTGTTTCGCAGCTCGGTGCAGTAAGGTGCCAGGGCGCGCCGGCGAGCCGCCACTTCGACTGAATAATCATTGAAGAGCAGGATCTTTGTGCCCGCATGCTCCAGCGCGCCCTTTTTTCTATACAGGGCCATGACCTGGGCCTTATCAGCGAAGTTGAGGTACCTGGCAATAACGGGTCGGGGCCGGCCCGCGCCCTCCCGTCGCGGACCCAGGCGATGCACCCTCTCCACCACGGTGCGCGACCCTTCCGGGGCAAAGCCCACCGCTCCAGGAAGCCACAGCTCCACCAGCTCCCGCAGCTCAGCGTCACGAATGGACTCCGCCAGACCCACCAGTCGGATGTTGTTTCGACGTCCGCGGTTCTCTTGATCTTCGAATCGCTCGTGGAGGGTCGCGCACTGAGCCTGCAGGGCCTGAATCCGCGTCTCCAGCACCACAGCATGATCCTCCTGGGCAGATATGCGGGACTCCGCAGTCTGGAGACGCTGCCCATGTCGCTCCAGGCAATCCCTTACATCTTCAACTGTTGCTTGTAGCTTAGTGAGCCGTTCGTCGATTGCTGCTGAAATTGTCCGGGTCAGTTCTTTCACCGCGTCATCTTGCAGCAGAACCCTCGGCGGGGTGGCCGAGCCAGACGCCATTTTTAGTGCCTCGTGCACACGCTGAGCCCGAGTCGGCCGCGGGGTCTTGATGGGCATAACTTGCCGAAAATTCGCTGCAGAGAGCCGCCGACGCAGCCGCTAGCTCCCCGCAGCGTTCCGCTCCACCCCACTGCAAAGGAATACTTGATGCAAGGCAGAATGGCTGTAAATAGCGAAGATTAGGGCGCGAGAGGGTCGGAGCACGGGCAGGGAGCCGCCGTTCAGCTCAACGTCATCACGTGACCCCCCATATTATTAATATTTAATCTTGCAATCGGGAAGCTATACAATGTTTTTACCATTTGTATAAATCCAGAACCTATACCAAACCATTCTAAAGCTTGATACATAAAATTCCATTCTACCCTATCAAATGCTTTTTCAGCATCTAATGAAATTGTAAAAGCTGGTTCATCTATTTTTTTTGATAAGTTTAACATGTGAAACAATAATCTAGAGTTATTAGAGGAATGTCTTTTAGCAACGAAACCCGTTTGATGCATATCTATAATATGTGGGAGAGCTTTGGCTAATCTCAAAGCCAAAATTTTTGCCAAAAGTTTATTATCAACATTTATCAAAGATATAGGCCTGTAGTTTGAAACTAAAGAAGGATCTTTATTTGGCTTAGGCAAAACAATTATTATTGATTCAGCCATAGTACCTTTAATATTACCTTTTATAAGTTGTGTCTGATATAAATTTAGTAAATATGGGGAAAGGATATTTTGAAATGTTTTATAAAATTCTACTGTATAACCATCACCACCTGGAGCGGATCCAACTCTAAGAGATCTCAATGCTGTTTCTAATTCTTTTAATGATATAGGTTCATCTAAACTCCGTTTTATATGATCAGGAATCTTAGGTCCATTAATTAAATCTAAAAAATTTTTTCCATCTTTTTGTCTCTCCAAATAAGGCTCGGAAGAATACAGGTCCTTATAAAATTTTAAAAATTGTTTTAATATTATATTTGTTTGATTTGTTATTATACCATTATCATCTTTTATTCCATTAATATTAGTTCTTCTTTTTTTTGCTTTAAGATAATTTGCCAATAATCTCCCCGCCTTATTAGAATTTCCATAATACATTGTTTGCTTGGAAAACAAATCTCTTCTTATCATTTTTGAAGTTAATTCATTATATTTACCTTTTGCTTTCAAAAGAGCTTGCAAAACTTCATTTTCCCATTTACTTACCAATTTAGCTTCTAATATTTTTATTTCTTTTTCTAATTCTATATATTGTATTTTAATCTGTTTCCTAATAAAAGCTGAATATGATATAATATTACCCCTCATAGTTGCTTTAAATGCATCCCATACATTCTCTATAGATGTGTCCTTCACTAAATTTAGTTGAAAAAAATCATTAATTTGTGTTTTAAAATTTTCCAAAAATTTGTCATCCACAAGCAATGCATTATCAAATCTCCAAAGAGGTCTACCATTCTCTAATTGATCTAATTGTAATTCTATCCATACTCCCGCATGATCCGAAATAATAATAGGATCTATGGAAGCTTTAATCACCTGTTGCACTTTATTTGTTGAAACAAAAATATAATCTATTCTTGAAAATGATTTATGAACCTGTGAACAAAATGAAAATTCATGATCATTAAAATGAAGAATACGCCATATATCTTTCAAATCACATGATTGAACCAAATTATCTAAACCTAAAGATTTTATACTTTTACCTGGTTTTTTATCCAATAATGGATCCATTACAGCATTAAAATCTCCAGCCACCACTAAATTAGAAGCAGCCAGTGGTAACAACATATTTTGTAATTTTTTAAAAAATTCTGATTGATTCGAATTAGGGGCATATATATTAAACAACGTCAGGGTATCATTTCCCATACCTATATCAATATGTATCCATCTTCCATGTGGATCTGAATTTTTTACCTTAATCTTGGCCATACATTTTTTATTTATAAGAATTGCTACCCCTGCTTTTTTCCCCTCTGCTGGAGCAAAAAAACATTCCTTTACCCACCCACCCGATAGTTTCTGTGATTCTTTTATACTAAGATGGGTCTCCTGCAGACAGTAAATATCCGCATTTTGCTTTTTTAAAAATGTTAATACTTTTTTCCTTTTAATTACATGATTCAGGCCATTGACATTAATAGAATATATTTTAAAAGACATTATACATTTTAATACTTCTCATTATAATTTTCTTCCCCTCTTCTTTCTTATTTAAAATCCAAAAAATGTTTTACACGACATACATATTTACCCCTAAAGTATCTAATCCCTTGTTTATTTTTTCCTTAATCATTCTAGTAAATACTCTCCTTTTTCTTCCCTTTCCCACCCCATACAATGGCTGCTTAAGGATACACATTGGAACTGTAACCCGAACATTCTCCTCTCCCTAGGCAATCAATATTCAATATTCAAACAAATTTCCCTTTTATCTATCTATATTAACCTTTTAATATCTTTAATCATTTTTTCATAACATTTCATTAATGTATCATTATCCATTTAACAATTTTTAATTTTATCTCTTGCTTTCTTTATATCATATTTCCCCTTTTCTTCAGATATTTCAATATTTCATATTTTTATAATTTTTCATAAAGTCATCAAAACCATCTTAATGTTTTATGTTAAAATATCATAGGTTCTGGATTAGAAAGAAAAGCTTTTAGTTTTTCTGGATCCTCGAAGTAGATGGATTTATCTCCAGATGATACTCTCATTTTCGCCGGATAATATAGACCATATTTAAAACCTTTTTCTTTTAGTTGAGGTCTCATGTCTAATAGTCTCTTTCTTTTATTTGCTGTGTTTTTAGCAAAGTCCGGCAAAAACCATATTCTGGATCCTTTATAATTTAGATTTTTGTCTTTTTTTGCAGCATTTAATATTTCTAATGCTTGTTGGTATCTAAGCATTTTGAAAATTATCGGTCTTGGCCTGCCTTTGTTATCCAAATTTTTGACTGGGATTCTATGCGCCCTTTCTATTTCAAGTGGTTGTTTCAAATCCAGTTGTAATATTTTTGGAATTAAATTTTCAAGGAAAAGGATAGTATTTTTTCCTTCTAAATTTTCTTGTATTCCAAAAAGTTTAATGTTTTTCCTTCTTCCTCTATTCTCATAGTCCTCCAGTTGATCTTTCAATTTATTTAATTCCAGGCTGTCATTTTTACATCTTTTTGATTCACTTTCTATAACTTCCATTTTTGATTCTAATTCAGTTGCTCTTTTGTTATTAACTTCCATTTGTCTATGAATGTTTAAAATTTCTTCCTTCATTTCAGACATATTGGTTACAGTTTCCTTAAGCATTTGTTTTATTTGTCTTAGTTCTTCCATAACTTCTGCTTTACTCAATATGTCTGGTTCTTCAACAGGAAGTGGGATCTTGCTTGGTGTTATTTGATCTTGTTTCTGTCTTTTTGCAGATGTACCAGCCTCATTTTTGTTTTGTCTGGTACTTGCCATGTTGTTGTTTTCTTTTTCTTGGTTCTTCTTTCTTTATATTTATTAGGAGACACAATAGTCACTTTCAGTCAAAGTTCCTCTTTTGGTCAATTTAATTTTTTTTTTTTTCAGCCTGCCTTCACTGTCTCTCTGTATCAGTTTCAATATTTTGCCGCTTGTCTCTTTTCTTTCAAGTCTTCAATTGATGTCAATCTCTCTATCAAAATATCTCCGTTGATGAATAAATCCTTTTTTTTTTTTCCCTGTTATCTGCTTCAATGCTGATCCAACGCTGAGAGTGAGCAAACAAGAAGATTGGCTTCAGTCAATAAGATCAGTTAATCACTCAGGTCTCCGTTTCAGCTTTAATTTGGAAATGGCTGCTTCAAACTGCCACACTTAGGAGTTCAACTCCACATCAGTGCAGAGACAAGTCGTTAGAATCAGTAATTTATCTTTCCTTAGCCCCTCTCTCTTCCGTGTCAGACACCTCTCAGTTAAATTTGAATAATTTACCGTTCTGAGAAAGCTGCAAATCTTCTTCAATTTAAGTCTTCAAGAGCCTTCTCTCATTTTCTCCGCTTTCAAATCGGCAAATGATATAATCACACTTTCTTTAACTTTTATGACCTTCAGTATCATCAGATTGTTTTCGCTGACATTTCTTTTCCCTTTTTATATGTTTTCTGTCTTGATGCTGCGCCGATTTAGCGCCAAGGGAAAACAATAAAAGTATCAATCAATTAGTCTCTCAGGCTCCGACTCAGCGCTTCAAACCGCCGCAGCTCAGGAATCTAACTAACAACGGTCTCACACTGGGATCCGTCCCTTTTTCAATATTAATCAGTTAATAAATTTTTTACAGCTCTTCTCACTTTCATGTCATATCACCACACAGAAAGACCGGTAAAAATTAGTAGCCTTACTTTTCTCCTTCGCTTCAGATCTTTTCTGCGTTTTTTTTTTCTGACAGGAAATGTTTTCAAATTATCTTTTATTTATATTTAAGTTATTATCTTCAGTAATTGATTTTCTGTTGTAACAGTTTTCGCCGATTTTATCACTCCCCTTGTTCTTTTACTTCGGGATTTATCCCCCTCAGCAGGCACAAGTTTTTATTCAAACAACCGTCAGCTTCCTGCCACCAGTGCCTCTCCGCTCTAGTGCCCCGATGTCTTCACTTCAGCGCTAAAAACTTTTTCAGTTTCAGAGGAGGACAATATCCAATCTGCCAACTCTTCTCTCTTTAATTTCTTCTGTCTTTAATCCAATGTCTCGCCGTCTCATTGATGAGGGAGAGAAAACCGGCAAATCTCTCTTTGGTTTCTCTTACTCAGTTCTTGTCTTCGTTTCTTCAAGAGGATGTTAAATATAGATTTTCAATAGTTTCTGCTTCAATTGTGAGTATTTTCAATTGAAATAAATAATATTGGGATATTTTTATTTAATATGAAAAAAAAAAAAAAGGACACCTAAAGCTTTACAACTCCTATTGTCATTTATTGCAACAACCTCAAATAATGAGGAGCTTCTCAGATGACATCAGGATGACATTTGGTCTGGACCAAGGTGCTCTGATTGATTTAAAACATTTATAGCCTGCACAATCTAAAATATTCTTGGGAGATTTTGTTTCTACAATTGCTGTATCAACAGCCTTGCTTCTTTGTTGTGTACCTTTGGATTACAATCATTAACAGAATATCTAAAAAAACAAACATTACATACAGTAAATTCAAACATCAAATCTCCACTTTCCTTTTCACAAATAAAAAGATCTTGCATCTTATTTTACTAAATTATACCTCATCGTAAACTCCTAGGTATGCCTGTTAAAACAAAATTGTTTCAATTTCTTTTAAATACTCCCAGGTTTTACATCTCTCTCATCTCCAAACAGCACATTATTCCAAAGTTGTGGTCCAAGAACATAAAACATAAATAAATGATCAATGATATTCCAATCTGATTTTGTTATATGGTGGAACTTCCAACAAAGCTTTGTTTGCAGCACCCAAAATGATAAATATGCAATTTAGTAGTAATAATCACAAACAATACATAAAATCTTAAATCTATTCCTATACTCTATAGGGAGTCAGTGAAGTTGTTTTAAAATAAGCGATATATGAATAAACTGGCTACAACCCATTAAAACCTTTGCAGTAAAAAAATTGTGCTACCTGAAGAGCTTTCAACTGATTCTTGCATATTTCCACAAGGTAACTATTACAATTAGACAAGAGAGGGATAATCCTTTGGATCACTGTACAAAAGTTCTCTGGTCTAAGCAAATCCTTTAATCATCTTAACAGTCTCAATTAGAGTGAAACTAAGCAAAAAACTGGGTGATGATATATTTTATAATATGTACAAAACTTTTCTCCACTGTATAATAATTTCTCTCTGCTTCTACAGGAAAGATGAATGAGTAGTAAATATAATTAGTCTCATTGTCTATGTGCCATAAATAAACCTGAAGTTTCTGAGATTCTATATTCAGTTTAGTGATATTTCTGATCCATGTTAAGTGCTGTTTACATAAAGTCAATCACTGTTGTACTGGAGAAGTCAGTATAATTTTGAATGTGGCCTGGAAGACAGCAAATGTTACTAAGAGTAGGAAGGAAGATAGTTAAAGATGGAGAAGTCTGATAAAGTGGGACGTAGACAGGCCGACTGAATTTTTCTTTTTGTTATGGTGCCAAACCAAACCCTTTTTCTACCTATTTTCAGCCGAAACAGACCGGGTTTTTGATGGAAGCCGAAAATTGGCGCTTTGTCCTGTTTATCTCCCTCCCTCACACCTGTAGATACAACCCCTCCGGCTTATCTTACAATCCCTGGATAGGAATGATCTCCAGTTGCTTCTGCCCATGCTGGTTCTGCTCTCAGAATGGCTGCCATGATCTCTAGCAACAATTTCACGAGACTGCCCATTTTGAAATTCCATGGGCAACACAGAAATAAAGAAAAATGAAGGCAGATAAAAACCATATGGCTTGTCTAGACTGCCTAGCAATGCCATCTACTATCTTCTCCTCTCCCTTAGAGATTCAACATACTTATCCCAAGCTTTCTTGAATTTAGATGTAAGCTTCCCACCTGCCATGGTGCTCAATGGTCTGGCATGTCTCCATACTTTCAACAATCAAGGTACAGGCTACCTACCTGCCTTAGCACTCAGTCTTCTGCCAGTCTCCTCTTAAGATAGATCAGGCCTGAGACTGAAGGGGTCTTTTCTTCTTCAGTTTTTGCAAGTGAGGCCAAGTTCCCCACCCATCTCACTGGTCTCTTCTGTTTTTGCAGGCAGATTTAGGCTCAGGTGCAACATCTGTCTCAGTATCTCCAGAGATTAACACTGTGGCAGGTGTTCAATCCTCTGTTATACAGAGAGAGAAGCTGGAAGAGGCCAATGTTAGACAAATTACATCTATGGTGATAGACAGTAGTAAGAAGCATGCAACAGTTCAGTCTGTCTTTGGATCACAGCATTGATGTTTTGTAATTCAAGATGGGATTTCAGGCAATGTCTTCAGTCTTAAGTGCACTTCAGGGAACATCTGGAAAGGCGTTGCTTCATAAGTGACTTTACTGGCCCCCAAATATGCCTAGAATAGTTGAAAGAAGGGGCTAGATGTCAATAATGAAAGATTAGGGGGTCCTTTTATCAAGCTGCAGTAGGGGTTTAACGTGCGTAATACCGCACGTTAAACCGCCTGCCGTGCTAGCCGCTAACGCGTGCATTGAGCAGGGGTTAGTTTTTTAGCCAGCCGCGGGGATTAGCACATGATGAAATGTCCAACGCGCTAATCCCACTAGCGCAGCTTGATAAAAGGACCCCTAGGTTACTTGGATAATCTTTTTTCTGTTAATCTTCTCAGGAGTCCCTATGTTAGGTTCTCAATCCATTCCTGTGAATCAGGTTTTGCAGAAGTTTGTTACTCACAACTTTCAGCACCTTAAGGATGGTGTTAAGATTCCATGGTGGGAAAGGAGGCCTTAACCAGAGCATCCCTCTTAGAAATCTGGTCACATCTAGGTGAGCTATCAGTGAAATTTTACCACTTTGTGCCCAGAATCATGAAAGGCCTGCCACTTGCACCTTGAGGGAAGTTACTGCAAGACCTTTTTTCAGACAGACCTGCAGAAAAGCAAGGATAATTGGAATGGGAGCTCAGAGCAGTTCCACCCAGTCTCTTTCACACTAGTGTTGAACAGCCTTCCAAGTTTTGGCATAGGCCACCATAGTAGAAGGCTTCTTAGCCCGGAATAGTGACAATAATCATATATAATATCTCTTGCGAACTAGGGCTGTGTGCTCAAGAGCCATGCCATAAGACCAAAGCACTGTGGAATCTCCATGGGGACTGGCCCCCGACTGTGAAGCCTGGGATGAAGAGGGAAACTTGAGGATCCAGTCCTGCCGAAGATGTACGGTACTAGTAAGTCTGCATACCACAGTCAGCGAGGCCAGTCTGGGGCCACTGAGATCATGAGTTCTGGATGAGTTGCAATCCTGTGGATGACCCAGCCCACCATGGGCCAAGATGGGAAGACATAAAGGAGTCCTTGGCTGCCCCAGGGCTGAACCAACGCATCCAGCCCTAAGCTTGATGGTTCTTCTCTTTGACTAAGTGCTTCACTTTCAAGTTTTTGGCAGAACCATCAAATCCATTAACAGTCTGACCCAGCGATCGTTGGGAAAGAGACCATTCTTTTGGGTCCAGGAATCACCAATTGAGAAAGTCAGCCTGAACATTTTCTACTCTGGTCTCATGGGCAGCGGAAAGAGCCTGTAGATCAGTGGTCTCAAACTCAAACCCTTTGCGGGGCCACATTTTGGATTTGTAGGTACTTGGAGGGCCGCAGAAAAAATAGTTAATGCCTTATTAAAGAAATGACAATTTTGCATGAGGTAAAACTCTTTATAGTTTATAAAATTTTCCTTTAACAGTTAAAAGGAAAGATATATAAACTATAAAGAGTTTTACCTCATGCAAAATTGTCATTTCTTTAATAAGACATTAACTATTTTTTCTGCGGCACTCCAAGTACTCTATTTTTTTTCTGCAACACTCACATTTAAAGTTCAATATCTTTTCTTTCTCAAAACTGGCACATTTCAATCACTAAATTGAAAATAAAATCATTTTCCTACCTTTGTTTGGTAATTTCATCAGTCTCTGGTTGCACTTTATTCTTCTGACTGTGCATCCAATACTTCTTCCCTTCTTTCAGCCTCCTGTATGCTTCCTCTCCTCCATACTTCATTCCCTCCCCAAACTTTTTCTTTCTTTCTCTGTCTGTCTTTCTCTGATTCCGTGCCCCATTTTTTGCTTTGTTTCTGGTTCCCTGTCCCCCCTCCTTCTTTCTTCCTTCCTCCGTGCCCCATTTTTTGCTTTTTTTTCTGGCTCCCTGTCCCCACCCCACCTTCTTTCTTTCTTCCTTCCTTCCTGCCCTCCCCCATGCCACCGCCGCCGCGGAATAGGCTGCTGCTGCTGCCGCTATCGGGAACAGGCCATCTCCCTACTTCTCTTCTGCACGGGGCCGACCAACTCTCGCTGCCCGATGTCAATTCTAACATCAGAAAGGACGTTCCGGGCAGCCAGGCAGCGATTGGCTAGCCAGAACGTCCTCTCGACATCAGAATTGACATTGGGCCGCCAGAGTTGGTCGGCCCTTCAGGGAAGAGAACAGTGGACTGCCCCCCCCTTGGTACGCCACTGGAGCAGCAGCGTGTCTGGCTGGCTCGTTCGTTCAAAGCCGCGGGTGGTGGCTCCTTGCGAGATCCGCGCCTGCGTCTGAAGCCTCTCTGATGTTGTGACATCAGAGAGGCTTCCAATGCAGGAGTGGATAGCGCAAGGAGCCACCAACCCGCGGCTTTGAGCGAACGAGCCGGCTGCTGCTCCAAAAGAAAGAGAATGATGGCCTCCAGACCGCGGGCCGCAAATAAAACCTGGAGAGCCACATGCGGCCCATGGGCCGCGTGTTTGAGACTGCTGCTGTAGATGGACTTCCATCCATTGGAAGAGCATCTGGATCCATTGGAAGAGCATCTGAGAATTCCAGATGTAAGGAGCACTTCTGGTGCCTCCTTTTCTGTTCACATACGCTACTGCTGTGGCATTGTCAGAGAACACTCTTACTGCCTTTCCCTCTAGGACCTTTTCTATAGCTCTCAGCGCTAGCCAAATGGCTCAAGCTCCAGATGGTTTATGGACCACCCTTTCTGATGGTGAGTTCATTGGCCCTGAATTGAGCGAATCCAACAATGAGCTCCCCAGCTGAATAGGCTGGCATAGGTTGTAAGAGTCACCCACTGCATGATTCAGAAAGATATGCCCTTCGACAAGGAGTCTACTTGAAGCCACCAGCGTAAGTTGTTCCTCGTTGGCCCTATCCATTGGAGCTGCATCTGAAGAGAATGATGCTGAGGAGGCTGCATTTTTACCCTGGAGCTGGGTACAACCTTCAGGGAGGTTGCCATAGAACCCAACACCTGAAGGTAATGTCAAGCAGTAGGAATTGGCATTGCTAAAAGAACCAAAATTTGTTGCTTGAGTTTCTGTTTGTGTGGCTCGGGAAGAAAAACACAGCCAAAGTCCAAGCTACACTTCAAGAACTCTTAGATATTCAGGCCAAAGAATCTGTCCTCGATGACAAGTTGGGCTCAGTTAGATACTCCAGATACTTCTTTGTGCCCAAGAAAGACACAGAAGACTGAAAGTCCATCTTGGATCTCAAGGCCGCCAATGAATTTCTAAGGATCCCATTTTTCCACATGGAAACAGCCCGTTCGGTCATTGCAGAGGTGGTTCCAGAGGAGTTTCTTGCATTTCTAGTTCTGACAGAAGCATATCTGCATATTCCCATCTTTCCGGGCCACAGGAAATATCTGAGGTTTCATGTACTTCAGATACGTTTCCAGTTTGTGGCTCTCCTGTTCGGATTGCCAATGACCGAACGGGCTGTTTCCATGTGGAAAAATGGGATCCTTAGAAATTCATTGGCGGCCTTGAGATCCAAGATGGACTTTCAGTCTTCTGTGTCTTTCTTGGGCACAATGAAGTATCTGGAGTATCTAACTGAGCCCAACTTGTCATCGAGGACAGATTCTTTGGCCTGAATATCTAAGAGTTCTTGAAGTGTAGCTTGGACTTTGGCTTCGTTTTCTGACCATCCGGCTAGAGAATCAAGGAACAAATTCGTAGGAGGAAAATAAACTCAATCTTGTGACCCACTTGGATGATGTCTAGCATCCACTGGTCTAAAGAAATTTTCTCCCATGTCTTCCGAAATGTGTGGAGGGGTGGTTACCAACTTGGCGTCATTGGGCGTTTTTGGAGAGCGGGTTGATGCGAGATCCTGAGGACTGCTGGCATCTGGGTTTGCTAAATCGCTATCTGTAACCTTCAAAGGATCTCTGGGTGCAAGAACTCAGATTCTACTAGCAAGAATGGCGGGAGGGACAAAAATTACCTCCACCCCCATGGAACCTCGAAGTGCGATGGGGTATCAAAATATGCAGCCAGTTCTCTGATACCCCAAGATACTCAGGGAGCCCACGGAATGCACTCAGTCCTCTGAGAAATTCAGGTGAGCTAGCTCCCAGGGGAATGGACCCCGAGACCTGAAGTACCACATAGCAGGATGGCTTCTCAGGTCCACCCAAATGTTTGCCCTGCAAGCTGCAGTCAAGCTAAGCAGAACCTGCATCCTTTCCCAGGCAGAGAATATCCAAATATGGGGTCTCAAAGCACCAAAGTCTCAGAAAAAAAACAAATTTATAACTGAAAATAAGAAAAACTAAGCAGAGCAGGTCAGAAACACCTCTGCACAGTTTGCTTACAGAAGGAAAAACTGAAGGGGACACTAAACTATACTAGCAATTTGGGAGGTGCTGAAAGTTGTAACACTTCTGGAAAATCTGGTTTGCAGAAACGGATTGATCACCTAATGTATGGCCTCCTGAGTAAATGTAACAGAAATAGAGGTTCAGGCACCTATTGAATTAGTTTCTCTGTAGGTGAACTAATAAAACTTCAGCCATTCTATCCAAGTATATCTCTGCTTTTCTGTTGATGGTAAACTGGCAATGGAGGGGAAAATAGAAAAGGAGGTGATGTTTATTCTGTTCCATTTTTACAGGATGCTACAAATTTTAGTTAAAAAGATCTTTACTTACCCACGTCCATCAAGTCTGATATTCCCAACAAAATCATATAGATGTCTATTAGGGCCTTCACATTCAATTTTACCAGAAAGTCTCATCAGGTGATCAATGTCCTTCATATCAGATGTTAGTGGTAAACCCTGTCAACACATTGTTTCATGAATAAGTGGTTTTTTTAGTGTTGCAACTAATCTATCAAACATGTAACACAGCAGCAACATAGCACATATCTTATTTATTTAAAATACTTATACACTTATCCCAAACACGTTAACATCTGAATAATCATTTCCTACAATGTATGGCTGAAATGTCATACTTTAATTGAACATTACAATGTTTGCAAAATATTACAAGCTCTGCAATGTTCAAACAAGTGTGACAATTTTTCTTATACTGATCTTAAAGTACTTTTAAGATCATTATAAGAAAAAAAGTGTCACATTTTCAGAAGGATATCAGTTGTTAAGATTAAATTGGCATACATTACCATGCATGGCTTTAATTCACAGAATGAAAACACATGAAGTACAAGTGCTTAGCCATATGGGATGCAGAGGTATCTTTTCTAAAGCATATGCAAGAGTCCCTACAAAGCTGTGCCTCACTGGGCTTGATTTGCTATTTTTACAAAAATCCTTACTTTTGATCTAAGCATGCTAGATTTAATAATCAAACTGGTTTCCTAGTCTGATCATCTTTCTCTAAACTACACATTCTCTAGATTAAAAGACAGCTTGACAGAATCTATTTCTTTTACATATTGTGGAGTCATTCCCACTCATGTCTTTTTTTGTTGTTGTTGTTCAATCAATTTTTACTGAGTTGTGTATGGGGAGTGTGTGCATGATCCCTGGATGTAGAAGTGGGCTGTAGGGGGCTGGGCTGGGACCCCTTGCAGTCCCTGTTTGGTATTGAGTGCTGCTGGTATTTAGTGTATTCCTGTGTGACTGACACCTAAGTGAGGCATACGTTGTGTGTCTTGGAACGTGTCTGGTATAGGCTCTCCAATTAAGAGGACAAAAGTTCTTCAGTGCTTAGCTCGACACAAGGCCAATATTGTGGGTCTACAAGAGACCAAATTAAGTGCCCAGGAGCATGGTAAGCTGAGACGGTCTTAGGTGGGTCAGTGGTATTTGGCCTCCTTCTCTACTGCTAAAGCAGGTGTGGCATTGCTCATCCATAAATCTGTCCCTTTCCACTTGACTAAACTCGTTGCTGATCCTGAGGGCAGATATGTCTTTGTTCTGGGTACGTTACATCAACGGCCTGTTCTCCTGGCCTCAGTGTATGCTAAGAGGAGACTTAGAGGGGACATGATAGAAACCTTCAAAATCCTTAAGGGCAT
The DNA here is from genome assembly GCF_902459505.1 of Geotrypetes seraphini. Classification (NCBI taxonomy): domain Eukaryota; kingdom Metazoa; phylum Chordata; class Amphibia; order Gymnophiona; family Dermophiidae; genus Geotrypetes; species Geotrypetes seraphini. The sequence goes on along the minus strand of NC_047084.1, from coordinate 220,213,042 downwards.
AGAGAGAGTAAATAAGGACAGATTCTTCAAACTGAGGGGAGCCACAAGCACTAGGGGTCACTCGGAGAAATTGAAAGGGGACAGGTTTAGAACAAATGCTAGAAAATTCTTTTTTACGCAGAGGGTGGTGGACACATGGAACGCGCTTCCGGAGGAAGTGATAGGCCAAAACTCTGTACAGGGGTTCAAGAAGGGTTTGGATAGGTTCCTGGAGGATAAAGGGATAGAGGGGTACAGATAGAACTTGAGGTAGGTTATAAAAGTGGTCAGAAACCACTTCACAGGTCGCAGACCTGATGGGCCGCCGCGGGAGCGGACCGCTGGGCGAGATGGACCTCGGTCTGACCCAGTGGAGGCAACTTCTTATGTTCTTATGTTCTTATGAGCTGGATTTGCTTTACAGGACCAGTGTCCTAAGTGTGGGCTGGGATCCGCCACCTTGGGTCATATGTTTTGGGCATGTCCCCGAGTGCAGTCTTTTTGGGGGCATGTGTGGTCTTTCCTGTCCTCCCTGTGCCCTTCTCTGCCTGCTTGTGCCCCATCTTTGGCTCTCTTTTATGCTGGGGGAGATTTATCCATGATTACAACTGGGCTTCGGCTCTTGTGTTCAAAGCTCTCCTCTTAGCTAAGAGAGCGATTCTGGTATCTTGGAGACCATGGGTGGCCCCATCTTTTTCTCAGTGGAAGTCATTCCTCTATGAGCTTGCTCTCTTGGAACGACGTGCAGTGTGCGTGCGTATGGAGCGCAGTCGGATGAAGTTTCAAGATGTATGGGAGGTTTATTGGAATTCCCTTACCCATAGAGCACGGAGACTACTTTTGAATTCATGAGCTGTGGGGAGTTCTTGACTAATGTGCTCCCTCTAGGTTTTGCTTTCCATGCCACCTTCCTGGATGTATATTACTCTTGGTTGGCTCTTTTCTTTGTTCTCTTTTCCATCCCTCTTCACTGAGGGATCATGCACTATACTATACTATACTGTTCTCTTCTCTGGCTATCTTCCGCTCCTATTGCATTTCTTTCTATGTATATAACAGCTTCTGTAACTTCCACACAATGTAGGGTGGGTTGGGTGGGGTTTGGGGTTGGGTTTTAGGGTTGTTTATTTTTGTTGTTTTGAAAAGAAAAAAATTGTATATTAGGCTCCGAGTGCTTTGTGCTACTTCGCATTTTCTTGTACTGTCCTTTTTTCCTGCATTTGGCATCTCTGTATTGTTTCTGGGTTAGATTGTTCCTGCTACTGTTGATATTGCGGATTGCTGTTTATGTTCTTGCCTAATAAAAAGATTATTTTAAAAAACAAAAAAGCACACCAGTGCCTAAGTCATACTTACCTAAACAGAGTCTTCCCTCTTCCTAGGAAGTCACATCAAGGCCTCAGAAAGTCACTATTAAGGCTGCCTGCAACCTAGGTAAGAGCTAGCAGTGTGACAGTGTTTAGTAGCGTTCACTTTTGTTGCTGAACTCCTTGGGGGTTTGTTTCTTACATATTTCTTTTGAGTCCCTGGAAGCTTCATACTTTTTTCAGTGGTAGATCAAGCTAAGAGTGATATTCATGTATAGTAGGTCCTACCATCCTTCGCCGATTGTACCACTGTTCGCTGATTGTACCATTTTTTTCTCTGTTTTACCATTATTATTTTTTTTTTCTCTGCCACCTATTTTCTCTGATTGTACCATTGTACCATTTTCACTGATTGTCCAGCCCTTCTTCATTGTAAACTGCCTCGAACTACTATGGCTTTGGCGGTATATAAGAAATAAAATTATTATTATTATTATGTTCTGACCTGAACTTGCTACTTAGAAACGGGATACAGAGTTTGATGGACCTTGATCTAATTCAGCAGAGTTTATTCCCCCCCCCTTTTTTTTTTTTTAATCAGAAAGGCTCTACTCTTCCCCAAAATAAATTTTCTATATTGCCTCCAGTAAAATGTTTACATTTTGGCTGCAATAAACAGCCACAGAACTATGTTAAGATGACACTTCAAACAAGAAACAAATTAGCTTACCTGACGGATTTTTAGATTTGTTTCACCATCTAAATTTGATGTCTCAATGTAGCACATAGACTGTGGCTCACTATTACAAAAAGACAAAATTTTATTATTAAAATGAACAATTATGTATGTATTTCCATTTCTGTGAGTTCTAAAAGACTTCTGGTTAGTAATTTTATAAAGGCAACTGAAATTCTTTTTTATTTTCTTACCAAGCAACAGATTTTTTTTTTCAAATGTTAAGCTTTATCTAGATTTTTGTGGTAAATGTGTCTTCCATCATGTATCAAAAGTGCATCTAATTAAGATGTTGATTTTTAAGATTCAAAAGAGACCCCATGCAGCCATCTTTAAATCCTTAATTATGTCAGAATATATATAAGAAAACTGCACCAATTCGTATTGATATGTGTATGTCAGAAATAAACATGTCTCAAATAACAACATTAGTGGTAGATTATAACTATTCATAGATATTTGGAACATCTCATCACTTCCTCATACTTGGCTGAACTGAACCTTGCAGGTAATTGTCACTTTGATAACATTACATGTAATGTAGAGGTCTGCACGGGAACGGGGATCGCGGGGATCCCGCGGGTCCCGCGGGGATCCCGCGGGTTCCCCCCCTGGCCCACGGGACTCCCACGGGGACGCCCCCTGGCCCACGGGACTCCCACGGGGATGCCCCCCTGACCCACGGGACTCCCACGGGGACGCCCCCTTGCCCACGGGACTCCCACGGGGATGAAAACAACCTACCTAAATTCTGGCGATGCAGCTTACAAGTCTGGCGTCGCGTCGGGAAATAGCCATGTTGAGCAGTGAGCTCAGCACGTACACAGATGAAAGCCTTGCTTGCTGATTGGTCCGGCGGCCCCGCCCCACCGTGCCGCCGGACCAATCAGCAAGCAAGGCTTTCATCTGTGTACGTGCTGAGCTCACTGCTCAGCATGGCTATTTCCCGACGCGGGCATTAGGCTGTTTTTTGTCATTTCGGGTGGGGGATGGCAGCGGCAGCAGCAGCCTGAAAAAGAAATCATCCTGGCCGGGTTCGGTGTCATGCTCCGGAGCTTCTACAGCCTTCCTATCTCCCTCTCCCTTCCCCTGCTCCGCGGCTCTCTTCGGCAACTCAGCAGCAGCTTCTGACGTCGGGGCCTACCCTCTGCGAGTCCCGCTTGTTTCAACTTCCTTTTTCCACAAAGGTGGGACTCGTAGAGGGAAGGCCTCGATGTCGGCAGCTTGTCTTGATCACCGCTGCTGACGAGTTGCTTAAGAGAGCCGCGGAGCAGGGGGGTGTTGCCAGGTGCAGGTAGAAGGGAGAGGGCCAGATGCAGGACTCGTGGGTGAGGGAGGAGAAGAGAGAGGGGAGAGAAACAAAAGGAAATATTTCATACTGGGCTGGGCCGGAGTGGAGAGAGGGTGGAAAGATTCTGGCTACAGGGTGCATTAACAAAGGAAAAGGGGGGAAAGCTGAAAATGGAGATAGTGACACAAAGAAGAGAAAGGGTAAGCAGGACCTTCTGAATAAGGATAGAGATACAGAGGGGACATGAAGAGGAGGTGAAATAGAGACATAGAAGTAATGCTGAAAAAGTGTGTGTGGGGGGGGGGGGGGAAAAAGACATTGAAAGGGCAAATGGTGAATATGGGGTAAAGACAAGGACAGAGACAAATGAAGATTCTGAAAAAGTGGTGAGATAGGGATATAGGTGAGATGGACACAAAGAAGGGTGATGCTGGAAAATAGGTGGAATGGTAATTCTGACAGACACAGAAGGGAAATGCTGGATCAAGGAGAGATGGGGCTCAGGCTGGATGGAATGAGGAGAAATGCCTTGTTGGCCCGGAACTTCCTCTCCTACGTCAGAATTGACGTCAGGGAGCGGAATGCTGGTCAGCGCGACGCTTCTGCAGGGAAAGCTTGGGACAGCGGTGGCTTGGGGACTATTCCCCGATGGCGGTGGCAGCAAACCGAGTGGCTTGGGGGAGGGCACGGAGAAAGAAAGAAAGGGGGCAGACAGAGAGACAGAAAGAAGGGGGAACAGGGAGACAGAAAGAAAAAGTTGGGGGAGAGAATGAGGTCTGGAGGAGAGGAAACATACAGGAGGCTGAAAGAAAGGAAGAAAGATTGGATGCACAGTCAGAAGAAGAAAGTGCAACCAGAGACTCATGAAATCACCAAACAGCAAAGATAGGAAAAATGATTTTATTTTCAATTTAGTGATCAAAATGTGTCTGTTTTGAGAATTTATATCTGCTGTCTATATTTTGCACTATGGCTCCCTTTTACTAAACCGCAATATTGTTTTTTAGCGCAGGGAGCCTATGAGCATTGAGAGCAGCGCGAGGCATTCAGCGTAACTCCCTGTGCTAAAACCTACTATTGTGGTTTAGTAAAAAGGGAGGGGGTGTATTTGTCTATTTTTGTATTTTGTTACCGAGGTGACATTGCATAGAGTCATCTGCCTTGGGAAATGTATATGGCAGATATCTTTGTTTTGTGTTCAAAAGAAAAGGAAATGCATTTCTGGTTTTATTTCTACAGTGTTGAAGTACTTGTTGGCCCTTGCTGTGACTGGTGGGGATCCCCAAGCACCGCCAGCAGAGGACCTCCTCTAGAGATGGTCAGAACTCCCCTCCACCAAGCGCAGCAGTCGCTGGCAGCATCCATGAGCCACTGAGGTGCCAGCATCTGTGACTCAGGGACGCTACTGCTGCCTGCCAAGCTTGGCAAAAGGGACCCCAGGCCAACTGCAAAGGAAGTCCTCAGCTGACAGTTTGTGGGTTCTCATCAGCTGAGTATTTATATTTTATATTTACATTAGAGGTTCTGGTAGAAACCCATTTACAAAGTATGTATTCTTCCCAATTAATATTTCCAAATTAATAGTCTCTTTGCTTATTTGTAAATGGGTCTCTACCAGAGCCTTTAATTCAGTAGCATAATTAAATAAAATAACTATTTCTGAAGTTTATAGGGAAGGATGGTGACGGAGGGGATTCCTCGCGGGGACGGGTGGGGACGGAGGGGATTCCTCGCGGGGACGGGTGGGGACGGAGGGGATTCCTCGCGGGGACGGGTGGGGACGGAGGGATTCCTCACGGGGACGGGTGGGGACGGAGGGATTCCTCACGGGGACGGGTGGGGATGGGTGGGATTTTGGCGGGGACGGGTGGGGACGGGTGGGATTTCTGTCCCCGCGCAACTCTCTAATGTAATGGACTACAACTGGAGGTCCAATTATTGGGAAAGACAGTAGCTATTTATTTGCTGAAGTAACTGGGGTGGGAAGGGCAAGCCTTACATAGTCTCCGTGCAACAAACATTCTATGCCTGTCTGCTTAATGTTATTTCCCGAAATGGACCTTACGTATGGCTCTACACTTTCAAAGGCATCATCCATGGATCACTATAACTGGAAGTCCAGTGCTACATGGAAGATTAGGTTCTTACCGTGGTAATCTTCTTTCTGGTTTAAGACATACACTGTAGGATTCTGTACTGAAGCTGTTATCCTTCTATAGTTGCAAACTTTGCAGAAGGGTGTCACACATAGCTTTCCACTCCTCCCCTTCACCAATGGAGAATAGCACCCTCTTCAGTTAGTACCAGCACAATCGAACTCCACTGAAACAGAAGAAAAAGAGGAGGGGCACTGGGAACTTCCCCGAGACAAACTACATTTCTGTTCTGCTCTGTAAGTTATGACAAAAGAACTATGATTAACAACAATTAACATGAACTCGAACATAGGGGTAATCCAGGAACCAACCTAAGTGCAATGAGCACTATCATATAAGACCTCAAAAGATAAAAGGAATAGCTGTAATAGCCTTGTTTTTTAAATTTCATCCAAATGACAGGAAAAGAAGACGTGTGGTGGACACTAGCAATGTCCAAGGCAGAAAACAGGTGAATCGGAAGCCTTCACAGGGTGGGCTGTACAGAATCCTATGCCTTCTAATAGAAATAAGATAACCGCAGTAAGAACCTAATTGTCTATTGTATTGTAAAAACATAGGATTCTGTACTGAAGCTCACATACCAAAGCTGTGCCAGACAACTAGGGAGAGAAAGATGAGTCTGCCTGCAGCACTAAGGACCCAAAAGTACATCCTCTTGAACCGCCACATCCACTCTTTAGAACCCTGTAAACGTATGGAGAATAGACCAAGTAGCTGCTCTACAGATTTCATTGCGTGGAACAGCCCGGGACTCCGCCCACAAAGCAGCAACACTTTTAGTTGAATGTGCTGCAATAGAGATAGGTGGCAATTTTCCACAGGCAATTTATGAAGAAATAGCCATTCAAATCCATATGGCAATTGAAGCCTTAGAGGCTGGTTTACCTTGTCTTGATTGGCTAGTCAGCATAAAAAGATGGTTGGAAAGACGGGAATCACTGGTCTCCTGCAGGTAGCGAAGGATTCTTCATACATCTATTCTCTGCAAAATTCTTTTTTGTTTAGCTGAACCCATAGAGTGAAAAGCGGGCAAAAAGGAAGGAACAGTCTGCAGAGAAACACCAGATTCTGTAAAACTGAGGAAAGGTTCCCTGCAGAAGATAGCCTGTAATTCCACGATTCACCTCGCTGATACTATGGCCACTAGAAATACCATCTTGACCATAAGGTCCAAATGGGATGCGACCTGCAGAGGCTTGTATGAAGCCTGAGAAAGGCTATTCAGAATGACATTAAGGTCCCATGAAAGGAAAGGCCAACATATTAGGGGATGCAATCTGAGCACCCCTCCTCAAGAACCAAGAAAAGTCTGGAACATAAGAATAGCCTTACTGGGTCAGACCAATGGTCCATCAAGCCCAGGAACCCGTTCTCACGGTGGCCAATCCAGGTCACTAGTACCTGGCCAAAACCCAAGGTGTAGCAATACAGGCGGTATACAAACTTAAGGTTTAATTTAGTTTAGTATAAACTAAATCAGACGCTTGGTTATCTGCAGAGTAATGCATTTCAGGTTTGTGGAGATTGTCACCCATAAGGTGATTCTAAGAGGTATGTCCTTCGATAAGGTAGACCAATTAAGCTGCATTTGAAGACAGTGCCTATGTGGGGACCACTTGGAAAGGAGAGAATCCTGGAGTGCATACATATGTGCTCTCGCCCAGGGAACAACTTCCAGAGTGGCTGCCATCGAGCCCAGTACCTGAAGGTAATGCCAGGGTTTGGGGCTCAGTAATACCAAGATCTCTATGATCTGCTTCCTGTGCTTTTATTTGTTTAGCTCGTGAAAAAAGATACAGCTTTTGGCTGTGTTGAAGCAGACTCCCAAATATTCCAAGCACGGAATTGGATTTAACTGACTCTTCCTGAAGTTGATTATCCAACCAAGTCTCAGGAAGAGATACACCACTTGCTGCACTGTGTGCTTGCCTTCCTGTCTTGAGGGGACTCTGATTAACCAATCATCCAGGTATGGGTGAACCTGTATGCCCATCCTGCAAAGGTGAGTCACTATCAACACTATCACCTTGGTAAAGATGCACAAGCTATGCACAAGCTGAAAGGAAGTGCCTCTGGAGAACATGGAATCTCAATTATTTTCTGTGACCTGGGAGGGAGTGTGGCACAGTGGTTAAAGCTATAGCCTCAGTGTGACACATGGCCACAAACTGGAAGTGCCTCTGGAGAATATGGAATCTCAGATATTATCTGTGATCTGGGGGGAGAGTGTGGCACAGTGATTAAAGCTACAGCCTCAGCACCCTGGGGTTGTGGGTTCAAACCCACACTGCTCCTTGTGACCCTGGGTAAGTCACCTAATCCCCCATTGTCCCAGGTACATTAGATCGATTGTGAGCTCACCGGGACAGGGAAAATTACTTGAGAACCTGAATAAATTAATGTAAACCATTCTTAGCTCTCCTGGGAGAGCAGTATAGAAAAAATAATAATAAAATAAAATAAAATACAGTGGTACCTTGGTTTGCGAGTATTTTGCAAGACGAGCAAAACATTCGCAAAATCGGCGCCTCAGAAACCGAGCGTGCCTCGATTTACAAGCCCCCCCCCGCGATCCGGCACCCTCCACTCGCGTCGCACTCCCTCCCCGCCACGATCTAGCATCCCCCAGGCATCCACCCACCCATCCGATCACATTTCTTACCCCCGTTTGGCAGTGGCACCAACTCACAAGACATGCCGGTGCTGGTGCCCGAAGATCTGCCTTCTTCGCGCTGGGCCTTGAGCATCTGCGCATGCTCAAGGCCTTCGGGTTCCCGTTCTCTCTGAGATTCTAGGACAACAAAACTGAGGGATCGTCTCCCTGATCAATAGTAGCCACAGCCTCCTGACCTCTAGCCCCAGACAGGGACTCTAAATCCTCCAAGTAGATCTTTGAAATAATCTTTGAAGTAGATCCAAGGAGATCTTTGAAATAATAAAGGCATGGATAAGGATTCCAGTCCTGCTCCTAATGGTCACTGATGCTTGGAGCCAGCTTCTTCCAAGACAGGGAAGTCTGCTTAGATGGAATTTTTCCTGTATTGGAGCTGGCATGTTTGCAGGCAGTGCAGAGCTCAAAGGACCTGTCAAATAGGCTTTCCACAAGAGGCTGAAAAATCTGAAAACCCCTGGACAAGAGGCAAAAAGGACCCCTGGTAGGAACTCCGATTGGGGAAACTGGACCTCCACTCGCTTGTGTTTCCCCGCCTTGTTGTGTGCAGCATCTGAATGAGATCTCTTTCCTGAGAGCCGGGCTTTATGGGGTTCTCCTGCCCTGGAGGACTCTAAGGAGGCTGAGTCTGAAGCTCCCACCTCTTCCTATCATGTTCTATGGCACTTCGAACATGGCTGCTTGTCTGCCAACAAAGCTGCACAAAAAAAGCATGAAACAGGGGCAGATTGGCTTGGGAAATCCATTACAGATTATCCCTGGGCAAAATGAGGGATTCTTAGGCAGAAAAAAAGCTTTTGAAATAAAAAGATCAATAAAAATTCAAGATGACCAACGCCAGTAAAATTGTGCCAAAAACTGCACAAGGTAGCTTTCCTGAAAAACATAAAATGTCAAAAAAGGTATTTTGGAGGTAGGGAACCTAACTCTGACCCCAGAAATCATTGGATCTACCTTTTTCAGACCCCCACCCCCCAATTTTCCCATAGGGAATAATGGGAGTATTGTCGACTCCACTTAAGTGCAAGACCTCTGGACTGGACCGCCACGTGCGCTTAAACGAAGTGTGCACTTAATTGGAGTACCACTTTTTAGTCATGAAAAATCACAGTATGCTGTAGTCAAATGCAATCAAACTTTTATTTAGCATAAAAAAAGTAAAACAATTCTACACGGTTCAGTTTTAGAAGCAGCACTGTTCCATCTAACGCAATACAGTACACTGTAAACCTTTTTTTAAAGCAACATTCTACTGAAATAATCAGTCATTGTTTTCTGCACGCAGATTGCATGATTCAGGCTGTGTATCCGACTACTGATGCTGTAAAACTGTCCATAGTCGTGACATCCATTTATCTCCAGATAACAACACAGCGTATGTAGGGACTTCAGCGCACCTGAGAAGGAACCAATCTCTGCAGGTGTTTCATTAGTCGTGATGACCGCAGCAGTATCTCTGTCCTCATCAGACTCTTGGTTGTCTGCAGTGTCCTTTATGACTGTACAGATATCAGAATTAGTGCTGTCAGATGATGTGGGCACATCGTTGTCAATGGTGACATACACCTCAAACTCTTGTGGCGAGAGTCCAACAGGGTGTTCAGTGGACAAAGTGTTAGCTTCAGATGTCTCATAAGATGCGTGAATGCAGCTTGCCCGTCAATAGCAATTTGAAATTGTGGATAATGAGACTTGACTCCACGCCTCCATTACCATGTGAAGAGAGTCGAGCACCATCATATTTCTTGTGAGCTCAGCAGCTCGGGGGCTGGATTCCGTGCTTGCATCAATCACTGCCATCACATATCTTAGGACAAGCAACCTCTAATGACGTTTGAAGTTAGCGATTATCCCCTGGTCCATCGGTTAGATCAAAGATGTGTTTGGTGGCAGAAACACGGGTCGAATGTTTGTTAGTCGTACATCATTGCTGTGTGCTGCATAGTTATCACAAAGCATTACAATGTGTCTCCTATGTCTTCTCATCAGACTGTCAAGCTTCTGCAACCATTCAATCCACAGTGTCACCGTCATCCATGCGTTTTTGTTGCTTTTATATTCAACAGGCAGGCGTTTAATGTTTTTGAAGCACCGAGGATTTTGATTCTTCCCAATCACCAGTGGCTCAAGCTTTTCACTACTGTCTATATTGCAAATGAGCAGCAATGTCAATCGTTCCTTTGGTACCTTGAAGCCAACAGTTTCGCTGTGTTTAAAAGCCAATGTTCCATCAAGGATGGCACGCCAGTACAGGCCAGTCTCATCGGCGTTGAAAACGTTGCGTGGTTCATATCCACCAATTACTGATGGCAACACTTCCATGTCCCATCTTTCTGCACCAAACTCATCAGCATCTTGTTTTTCACCATGCTGCTTCTTAAACTTTATGTTTTTACGAACTTTCTACCTCTCCAGCCATCCGTTTGTTGCTTTAAAGTCTGGCGCCCAGTTGACGACTTCTAGCTTCAGCAAACCATTGCAGCAACACCTGTTCAACATCTCCAGCCTTCCCAATTCTTTTCCGTTTCCTGGTAGGATTGCTGTTGTTTTGCTAGTCTTTCAATATGGCTTGCTTTTTTTTTTTTTGTGAATCCATGAAATCTGGCTAGGATGAACGCTGTAATGTTTTGCAATGGCAACCTGACTCTCCCTTTGGTCATGTCTCTTTAAGACATTGACACGTTCAGCCAAAGACAAAGGTTTTTCTCCATGAGACACCATGGTGCAGTTTCGAAAGTTCAAACACCTGGCCAGGCCTAGACTGCTGATCCAAAGCACGTGGCTCATCAACATGAGAACGTAATTGCTTTTAACCGGAGTGAACGTAACGTGAACGAATAGAGATGTGATCTATAACATCAGTGCGCATAAGCGGATTCTGTGCTTATCCAATTTGCAATTATCTGGAATTTATGTCCATTGACTTTAATGTAAAAAAAACAAACAAAACAAAACACGGGGCCATGGTGGTAGTCTGTGGATAACCGAAGTATGCGCTTAACCGATGTGAATTTAGGTGGAGTCAACTGTACTCACTGTGACTTCTACTGCCTGTCTTTCAGCATGCAGCAGCTTGCCTGCATGAAAAGGATTTCTGCCTCAGAAACTGTTGGGAATGAATCCACCACTGGGAATCTTCTGGCTGCCATTCAGAAGGACTCAGACCAAGAACCCTGAATACCATATATCCACACAGCACATCGGGAGGAGATAATTCACAGATGGCTATCCGATACCCAGAGTTGTTACACAGGGGACCCACACCCTGTGCTCAAGCTTCTGATAAATCAGCAGGCAAACAAGCTCCCAGGAGAATGAACTCCGAGCTCATGATGAACCACAAAACCACAAAAGTATTCCGATTGGCCTGCAAGAAGCAGCTCTTTTGCATGGATCTGCGTCCTTTGCCCAGTGGAGTAAATCCAACAAGGGGACCTCCAAGAACCGAAGCCATGCAGAAAAAACAAACAGCCAGCTTAATATACCCAGACATCAAAAAAAGAAAGCAGAGCAGATCAGAACTGAAGAGGGAGCTATTCTCTACTGGTGAAGAAAAGGAATTGAAAGATATGCAAAAAAACAGCTCTCTGACTTTGTGGATAAAACTCAAATTCTACATCCCAATCAAACGGGTTTCCAAAAGAATCACTCAACAGAACATTCTCTTTTAGGACTTACTACAACCATCCACTTTTATCTCAACCAACTTAAATCAGTGCTTCTTATTTCCTTGGATCTCGCAGCAGCTTTTGACACTATAGAGACCATCAGCTTCTATGACTTGCCTCTATTGGAATCTCAAACCAGGTTATCGAATGGTTTAAATCTTACTTCTCTGACAGAACTTCTACTGTACATTTCAATAACTCCGTTTCTAAGCCTTTTCATACTAACTTCGGCATCCCACAAGGTTCAATATTATCCCCTCTGCTTTTTAATATCTATCTCGCCCTAATATTAACCTTCTATCAGTCAATTGGTTTTTCAATCTACACATACGCCAATGACATCCAAATTCTTCTTGCCATTGATCCTTCTAACTTAAGTGATATTGCTTCCATTAACTTAAAATTAGTCAAAATCTGTGACTGGCTAAATTCAAATATGCTTTCTCTAAGCGTCACAAAAACAAGCACTGTTCTTTTCCCTTGGAAAGAAGGTTTACAGCTAGTTTCACCGGTATCCATCGATAATACCTCACTTGAGTCCACTTTAACAACAAAAATCCTAGGCGTCATCATCGACAAACTTACATATTGACCCCAAATTAGTGCTTTGGTCAAAAACTGCTTCTATAAGCTCAGAATAAGATCCCTGATCCCTCTCCTAGACTCTAATTCTCTCAATATCCTAATCCACTCTCTTATTATATCAAAAATCAATTATTGAAATTCATTATATAAAGGGTTGTGTCAAAAAGATATGAGGCATCTCCAACTCATTCAAAATATGGCCATTAAAATCATCACGAACTCGCTCATGTCACTCCTTTGCTAATGAATGGACACTGGTTACCATTCCACATAGGATTACATATAAAATTGCTCTTCTAACTTTCAAAACTCAAAAGACTAATGCCCCAGCATTCATAGATAGACTTATAATACCATACGAACCCCTTAGAACCTTAAGATCCGCTTCTCAACATACTCTCAATGTCCCTTCATTAAAATTAATTGGCACCCGTCGTGATTCTATCTTTTCGGTCAATTCCCTCCCATTATATATTAGAGCAGAACAAAACTTGGATAAATTCAAAAGTAGTTTAAAATACTTTCTTTTTAAAGATGCCTACGATTGATTTATCCTATCTTTTTATTATTTACTCCCATAACTAATCTCTACTTTTTCATATCCCATTGTTTTTATCCTTTTACATTCTCTTTCTTTACAAATTGTAGTTCTCCCTCTTCTCCTCTTGTTTTCACTCCCTTTCTCAAATCAAGTTTGTCTGTCATGTAAGGATTATGTTTAATATTTGTTGTTTGTTCCCTTATCTATATTAAAACTATTTTTATTGTACAACGCTTTGAATGTTATGATAAGCATTCAATCAAATTTTAATAAAATATGAAACTACTAGTGTTTAAGCCCGTTACATTAACGGGTGCTAGAATATATGCCTGTCTGTCTGTTTATTTATGTCTCTCTCCCTGCTCCTGTCTCTTTCTTCCTTTCTTTCTATCTCTCTCCCTCTTGCTATTTTTCTCTCTCTCTCCCTGGCACCTTTTGTCCGTCTGTCTTTCTTTCTGTCTGTCTCTCTGGTCCCCTGTCTGTCTTTATTTCTGTCTGTCTCTCTCCCTGACCTCCTTTGTCTGTCTGTATTTCTTTCTGTCTTTCTCCCTGCCCCTATGTCTGTCTGTCTCTCTCCCTCCCGCTGTGTCTGTCTCTCTCCCTGGCCATTTTTCTCTGTCTGTTTTTCTGTCCCTTTCCCTGCGTCTTTCTTCCTTTCTTTCTGTCTCCCTCCCTCCCGCTGTCATTATTTCCCTCCTTTTCCCTATGCAGCAGCATGTTCACCCCATTTCCCTGTGCAGAAGCAACAGCATTTCCCTCCTTCCCTCCACCCCCCTTTCCTTTGCAGAAGAGCAGAGGTATTTCCCTTCCCCTCCAGGTCCCTGTGAAGCAGTAGCAGCATTTCCCCCCACCCCCATTCCCTACTCCTACTGCCAGCTGTCCTGCTCCGTTAGGCCCCTCCCTTCTCTTAACGATCTGGCCTGCTCCATTTGGCCCCTCCTCCTTCCCTTCCCACGGTGTAGCCTGCGTCCTGTTCTTTTTCGGCCCCCCCTTCCCTTCCCGCGGGCTGGCCTGCTACGGCCGAAGGGGTTTTTTAAAGTTTAAAAGTGCCTGCGGCGGCTCCTTTCATGATCCCCGCCAGTGTCGGAAGCCTTCTCCGACGCTGTTGCAGGCTCGTGAGAGGAACCGACACCGCAACTTCAAAGGAGCAGAGAGTCCAGCGCTGCCAGCCAGTTTGCAGCTTGAGAGGGGCAGGGAATTCAGCGCTGCCAGCCAGTTTGACGGAGTGAGGGACCCTTGTATGCACGCATGCGAACTCTGCCGACCACGGAACTACAGATCAGGCAACACGGTGGGTAGAGTGCGCATGCGCACTTAGCGTTTTATTATATTAGATAACTGCTTCCGTACAGAATTCTATGTCTTTGCATCAGAAATGGTAATATAAAAGGAAGCACCCCTTTGTAGAGCTTCTGTAGGCATGATCAAGAACAGCAGGGAGCATTGTCCAGGATGTGAAAGGGTAGACGTATGGGGGGCTGGATTTTAAGAGTATGGTATATTTACATTTAGTAGGTTAGGCACTGACCAATTTGAGTATGTGTGGCAAGTTAGTTGGAGATATATCCAGTTTATCGGCCTGAGAGGGAGTGTAGTTCTGATTATACTGTCTTGGAGTCTCATCTAATTAATTGTTTAATGCACTATTAATAAATAGGTCCCATTTAAGGTTTATACAGAATTATTTTAAACATGTGTTTAGGCATTAGTACATGTTAATAACCATTAGTTAATGAGTATCTCATGTAAACCAATTTGTTAAAACTATCTAGTAAGAATGGAAGAGGATCAGGTTGTAGAAGGGATACATTTTGTTTAAATTCATAATCATGATCATCATTATTTGCAACTTTAGGAGCAAATGTTATACAAAAGAATAGCAGTTATCCGGCACCCACAGGGATTGAATGCCCTGCTGGGGCTGGCCATGAGCAGCATGCGAAAGACAGAGAGAGAGAAAACGTGAGAGCGCGCAAGAGAGTGAGAGCGAGAAAGGCTCAGGACCGCTGCCTGCTTCTACCACTTCGAGGCTTGAGGGAGGACAGAGGGAGGAGGGCTTTGCTGTTCAGGACTACTGTCGCGCTGTGCTTTGGAGTGGGAGGGAGGTGGGATCATAGCTACTTCGGGGTTTGAGGGAGAGAGGGATGATTTGCGGCTCAGGACGCTGCCGCTGATGTTTTGAGGGACTTTATTTTGCCGGTTGCATGAGATTCCTGGTTAACTGAGACATGGTTAACCGAGACTCTACGGTGTGTGACTTATTTTATTAAGACAATCTGTTCTCAATTCCCTGGGATTGAGGGATGTTCAGAGTGCAGTGGAATATGTCCCATTATCTATTTTTAAGGTATATTTTATGTCTTCTTGTTTGAGTGATCGGGCCCATTTTAACATGTGGCGACTGTGGGCATGTCCATAAAAAGACATGCATAAACTGATATTTTATTACTTTGGTAGCAGCAGAATATGAAAAATGTTCTTTATATACATCTCATATATTAGTAAACTATATGAGATACCACTTTATAATTCTTAAACTATGATTCATAGGGAATAATGAATGACTACAGACAATTGAAATACTAATTGATCTATATATCTGAATTATAAAATTATAAAAGGTACATGGAGACCAAGAGTCAGTTTGAGGCATTTCAAAAAATAAGATTTTTGTTTAAGTACCAGAAAAGTACAGGGATGAAATAAAAATTAAATTCAACCTATCTTAAAAAAAAAATAAAAATCAGCAAATAAGAATTTCAGTTTTATCAAAAGCTTCACAAGAATCAATGGCACATATATGATTTAGCATGCAATATCACAAATGGATCTACAAGTTATAGAACCACATAACACACAAATCAAGGACAGTTTTCTGATTAGTAGGAAGAAAATGAACTTTAGTCAACACCAATTACAGAACAGTGAGTCTAGACCACCTGTAAAACATGCCACATCCAGCTGAATGCAGGGAGTCCTCAGTATATCCCTCACAAATCATGAAATTATAATAATTTCAGAAAACTGCTATTTACATAGAATCAATCATTTAAAATGCTACTCTATATTATTATGGATTCATGCTTATTAGACTGCATGAAAGTACAACTACTTATCCAAAATAGGTTTTTGAGGACAGAATGTGTGTCCTCAAATGGGTGGCATCCAATGGGGGATGAAGAAAAAGGGGTTTCAAGGCTATCAAAGATCTAAGAGATTTCTAGGAGCAATGGACCATGCATACATGAGGCTTCCTATGTCCAAGTCAATACCCATGGGTACCTTTACCTTGGGTATATACCTTTAAACTCCAAGACAACTGCTAGCAAAGGTAAGCAACTTTATTTTCTCTGAGGAAAAGCAGGATATGAAATCTTCACAAAATAGAATGCTCAGCTATAGACTGCCTCCTGGAGAAAGACTTGCCAATAGGTCATTTTCTTTTCAATTTGATTATTTTGTTAATGAAAGCAATCTTGAAATAATCAAATTGAAGCTTGGAAAGATGGAGCTGAATTCTAAACTTCAAAGATATTCCGCAGGACAGACTGACTAAACCTACCGTTGTATAAGAAATCCCTTCTCAATCAATAAGAAAATGTGAATGTATGGAAGTTCATACAGCACGGTTACTTACCATAACAGGTGTTATCCAGGAACAGCAGGCAGATATTCTCACATGTGGGTGACTTCATCCAAAGAGCCCGGTATGGACAGTGGTAAAGTGTACTGACACTTTAAGCTTTTAGCAAAGCTTAAAGACTGCCTGCACCGCACAGGTGCGAGTGCCTGCCTACCCAAGGCTGGCTCACGAGGTTGTCAGTTTTATGCCCAAGTGAAGAAGCTAACTAGGGGAAGTGGGCGGGTTGTGAGAATATCTGTCTGCTGTCCCTGGATAACACCCGTTATGGTAAGTAACTGTGCTTTATCCTTAGACAAGTAGGCAGCACATTCTCACGTGCGGGACTCCCTAGCTTTAGTAAAGGGGATGGAGGGAGAGCTGGCCTCTAAGGAAACATAACCGATTGTTGCCTCACAAGAAAACCACATATACTGTCTGATACAAAGAAAATAAATAAAGGAGTAATCAGAAAAACTCTGTCCTCCACAAGAGGAAAAAGGGAAGAACCCACGGAAAACTATATGGAGGTTAGAAAATAATAGACAACCTCATTGTTGCAGAGGAATCTAAGCACAGGCAAGGGAGACGCCATAAAGATTCAAGAAAAGAATAAATGGATACTGGAAAATGTACATATATGGATGACAAGACCAAAAGAGCAGTTAAAATCAGTCATGCCTCAGGTAGACAGGCTGTCTGTGTATGAGGTCTGTATTTCTCCACTTTTTTGTGCTTATAATTTTCTGTTATTTTAGGTTTTTTGACTGGATGATTGTGACAATCTGCAAAGCATATCAACAGTGCGTTTTGTTCTATATTGATTTATACGGCTGTGTTTTCCCTTATATCAACTGTGTTACTTTCAATCCTAGTATAAGTGCCATATGAAACAGGAATACTTAAGAAGGTGACAGGAAAACCTATGTCATTGAACTCCTGTACACTCTTACTTCCATATTGAAGAGGAAATCTGAATTTAGCCATGCGTTATTCTAATATCAAATAAATTACTTCTGAGCCAGTGGCATCAACTGAAGATAAGGAGATACCGTAGAGATGTGTATGACCCAACTAACGAAAAGAGACAAAGTGTCTGCTGAGTTAAGGTGCTGAATAGAATCCTCTTAGGAAGCAATAGAGAAAGTTCTAGAAAAATGGTCACCAACATCAGAAAACCTCAATGTTTTCTTGTGTCTTTTTTGTGAGGAGAGAAACAAAATAAGGAAAAATAAAATTGCTGGATAGAAGCATAATACCAGAGGACCAGCAAAAACCAAGATAAACTGAGAATAAAATCTTGTGTATGGACAGAAAAGCATACCATGATGTTCCTACAGAAATATGGAAGCATAAAGGCAGAAAATCAAACAGACCAACTACTCTGCTTCTCCACAGAGTCCCTAACTCCTCCTTTCTTAGTAAAAACAAGAAGTAAAATAATTCTGCGAGACCATTAAGAAATGGTTGTAACAGAAGATCATATGAGGTCATCAACAAAGAAAAAGTTGTTCTTTGGGTTTGTTTTTTTAAAAGACCTCCAAGTCACATAAAATGATTCCAATGGTGAATTAAGATTACAGGCTTTTGGTATCAGCATGGAGGAGTTCTGAGTATTACATGATTGTATTATGTTAGCAGGAACGAATATATTATTGGTAAATATAATAATAATAATAATAATAATAACTTTATTCTTATATACCGCCATACCCATCGAGTTCTAGGCGGTTTACAACAATTAACAAATGGTCTGCATTGACAAGCTTATTTACAACATGTTACAAGCAGATTTACAAACAAATTACCTGTAGATTTACAGTAAATTACAACGATTTACAATTTACAACAGACAGCAATGAAGTTACCACAATTTACAGTAGTCTGCAATGAAAGGGAGATGTATAACAGTTTAGCTGAAAATTGTGGGTTAGATCGGACTAGACAAGGGAAGAGGAGAGAGGGTCGAGGGGGAGTCAGGAAAGGGAGGAAGGGGTTGGGGGAGGGGCCGGGGTTATTTGAGGTGAAGGGATTAAATAGGGGTCGTGATTGTTGAATAGGTAAGTTTTTAGTAGTTTTCTGAAGGCAAGGTAATTAGGGGCCTCGAGTATCACCTGGGCCAGCCATGGGTTCAACTTGGCTGCTTGGAATGCGAAAGTACTTTCGAGGGATCTTCTGAGAAGGCAGTGTTTTGGCGAGGGGAAGGCGAACAGTTGGATTCTGCGTGATGTCCTTTTGTTGCAGTAAAGGTTGAAGTGGGTATTTATGTAACTTGGGGAAGAACCGTTAACCGATTTGTAACAAAAGCATGCAAATTTAAAGAGAACTCTAGATTCTACTGGCAGCCAGTGCAGTTGGTGATAGAATGGAGTGACATGTTCCCATTTCTTTAGGTCAAAAATGAGGCGCACTGCGGAATTTTGAATTATTTTTAATCTCCTGGTAGTTTTCTTTGTAGCGTTAAGGAAGATGATGTTGCAGTAGTCGAGAGTGCTGAGGATGAAGGATTGTACGAGTAGGCGGAATGCAGTGTCATTGAAGTATTTTTTTATGGTGCGAAGCTTCCAGAGTGCCGAGAAGCTTTTCCTGGCGATGATGTCGGTATGGTTTTCTAGGGATAGGTTTTTGTCCAGCGTGACTCCCAGAATTTTTATGGTCGAATCAAGGGGGAAGGTCTTTCCTTTTAGTTGAATTGTGGTTTCCTTGATTTTATCTTTGGGGGAGGCTAAGAAGAATTTTGATTTGTCGGGGTTTAATTTCAGTCTGAATGAAAGCATCCAGAGTTCTATCTGGACTATATAGAAATAGTCCAGAGGTCAAAACATGCAACAAGTTAGACAAAATCCCAGCATAGTGCAGAGAAGTGAAACAAGTAGAACAGTAATGCACTGAATAAAGATCAATGTAAAACCAAAGGACCTGTGATAAGGTGCAGCTTGATTTCTGTTCTGGAACAATACCCGATGGTACTATGAAATGCTTTTAAAACTTGCATATGCTAAATTGTACCCACGCATATCCATTTTCTCTGGCTAGAAATTAAAATTGAAACTTAAATTGCACCCCAGCATATTCAGTTTCTCTGGCTAGAATAAAAGAACATCTTAAAAAGAGATGTAGTGGCCTCCTCACCACCTACAGCCGCTCCCAAACCTCCAGATTCCTTAAGAATAAAAAAAGGAGATGAAGGAAAGGGTGTTGTGGATAACATCCATTAAACAATAGGAAAATCCCATGTAGGGAAAGATACCTCAAAGTAATTATAAAAGCCTTCTGGAAAATACTATAGGAACATTGATGGTACAGTGGAAGGCATGTGTCAGTAAAAAACCTGGTTGAGCTTGCTTATAAGATAAAGCAGAGAACCATTCTGTTTCAATGAATAAAATAGAGAAAGAGAATGTCTGTCGATAGCACAAAAGTAAACACTGCTTATTTTATTTTTTTAAACATAAGGAAACTAACTTAACAGGCTCTACACCCATGTTAGATTCCGCCACTTGTCTTTACATGTTTGTATCCAAAGAACAGGAAAAAGACCACCTTACAGGCTCTACACCCATGGTGGATTCCCAAAGCAGTATGGAAAAGCAGTTGCAATGTGGATTGAAGCTGGCTGATCCTGGTATCTAACTTAACAGGTTCTACCCCCATGTTAGATGCCCTCACTAGTCTGTGTGTGACTGAGTACAAACAGGAAAAAAACTACCTTATAAGTTCTACAGCCATGGTGGATTTCTGTCACAGTAACCCAATAAAAATCATCGATGTCAATGCAGGTTGTTTTGAACCCATGCTGACGCTCCAAGATAAGCAGCTATGCCATCTGAGACAAAACATCAATTTATTTTCTTATTCACTGTTTCATGATGGCATTTAGATGAATAATGTCTTTTTTTTTTTTTTGCAGACATACGACAATATTTCAACAATGCTCCGAAGACGAACATCGACGATAATTTGAACAATAGAGGCTGAGATGGAACCGATCTCTTCAGTACCCCTCCAATGAAATACTCCCTCAAACAGCAACTAATGCTCTGTCAACAATAAGTAGGTCATAGATGATGAAAACGATGCGGAACAATGTGCATAAAGACATTGACCCTGGAACCAATAACCTGCGCAGGTTGTCGAGGGGTAGAAGACCTCAAAGAGGATGCACGTCCAATAAGAGACACAATCTAGATGATGTATTCTGGACAGGTACCATCGATGTAGATGCTCCAGTACTGAAGAAAAACTGCTATATGCAAGGAACTACTGCATAATGGTTTGATGATCATTGATGCTACTATGTAAGAAGAACCTGGAGAAAGTATCGTTGCTGAATATGCTACACTTAGTATGGATCAGTACCGACGGAGCAATGTATGAAAAGGAGGCACTGCACTTCAAAACAATAATCTGAATCGATGTTCAATGAAGTGGAAGCAGCATGATCATGCAGCATCAAGTGGTATCGAAGGTGCCACAGGCATCAAATCGTGAGTGCCTGCAAAGGCAATGCGCTTCAGAATGACAACCTGTATCGTCCAGAAAGCCATGCATCAAATGGACTAGATGCTTAATTAACAGGGTACTGCAATGCATCTGTGTCGACATGGTTAAAACATTGGTACCGAAATGCATGCATCAAATAGACTCTATGCTCATGTGCCACCGATACAAGCAGATGGAGGTATTGATGTCACTGCGATACATCTTTGTCGACGTGATTGAAACTTTGGCATAAAAAGGCATGCATCCAATAGACTCGATGCTAATATGCCACCGATGCACGTAGATGGAAGTATCAATGTCACTGCAATACATGTGCATTGATTGACATGGTTGAAACATTGGTACAGAAAGCATGCATCAAATAGACTCAATGCTAATATGCCACCAATGCAAGCGGATGGAAGTATCAATGTCACTGCGATACATCTGCGTCAACATGGTTCAAACATTGGTACAGAAGGCATGCATTAAATAGATTCGATGTTAATATGCCACCAATGCAAGCGGATGGAAGTATCAATGTCACTGCAAAACATCTGCGTCAACATGGTTGAAACATTGGTACAGAAGGCATGCATTAAATAGATTCGATTTTAATATGCCACCAATGCAAGCGGATGGAAGTATAAATGTCAGTGCGATACATCTGCGTCAACATGGTTGAAACATTGGTACAGGAGGCATGCATTAAATAGACTCGATGCTAATATGCCACCGATGAAGGTATGGATGTCTACCGGTACTGGCAAGTCCCAGTCGCTAGAAATCCGACTCCAGACCTATATGTTGAAATAAGAAAGAAACAAAAGAAGAAAAACTTTGACATTAAGCAATATAGCTTCTCTTCTCCTAAACCATAAATCTTGAATCAGCTATAGTCAAAGAGAGCAAGTCAGAGCAAAGTAGAAATAAGGCCGAAAATCCATCGATGATCCCGATATGAAGTAAGGATGGAACTATGTGTGAGGGCTGTTGAACTTCGAAAGAAGTTTGTTCTTAAAGAAAGAAAGTCCAAAATTTCTGTCAACTATTCTTCTTCACTGATTTTCAAAAGTAAAAAAAACCAGAAGAAGAAACTGAAAAAATTTGTTACAAAATTTAAATGGGAAGGCAACTAGATGGAGAAAAAACAGATATGTTTTCTTCACTCTGTGGAAAAAGAAAAACTGACAACCTCGCGAGCTGGTGTCAGGTAGGAAGGCACTTGGGCATGCGCGGTGTGGGCAGTCTAAAAACTTGCTAAAGCTTAAACTGATACTACACTTTTCACTATCCATACCGGAGCTCTGTGGATGATATCACCCACACATGAGAATATGATGTCTGCTTGTCTAAGGATAAAGGACTTTTACTTCTGGAGTTCTTGCCACACAAGACAACCATAACCAGGGAGAGTACACCAATACAATGATCGCTTTGCGGGAGTCAATCAAGGAGAAAAGATGAGAAAAACTCACATCAAGGGTGCTGCTTCTTCACGTCAATTCACCCGTACACATGTCACAATCACAGGCTGCTACCCAAGAATGTGGGTTTCGGCAGCTGAACCATCCACCCTACAGTCCTGATTTGGCTCCCTTGTTCCTGTTCTGAGTTTTGAAGAAATCTCTCCATGGACAGTGTTTTTCAAGTGATGAAGACATCAAGGAAGTTGTGATGTCCTGCTTTGAAGATCAAACAAGTATTCTTTTCAAAAGGGTTAAAGTCATTGCAGGAAAAGTGGATGAAGTGTATGGAGCTAAATTTTTTTGAAAACTCTTCTTTCCTACTTACTGCGGTAGATAAATTATTCAATGCCCATCATAGCAGAACTAGAAAAAGTTCAAAGAAGGGGAAGAAAAATTACAGTATAAGGGAAATAGAACGCCTCCCTTATAAAGAAAAGCTAAAAAGTTTAAAGCTCTTCTGCTTGGAGAAAAGATGGCAGAAAAGTGAAAGGTGAAAATGAACAGTTGTTTAATCTTTCAAATACTAAGACAAAAAGATGTTACATGAAACCACCAAAAGATTGAAAATTGCTCACAGAAAAATTCTTTTTTTCAAACAGCATGTAATTAAGCTCCGGACTCTGTTGCTAGAAAATGTATTCAAATAAACTGACTTCACAGGGCTCAAAAGAGGCTTGGAGAAGTTTCTGGTAGAAAAGTCCATGAAAGATCATTATCTAGACAGACTTTTATCCCTGGACCTGAACTATTAGAAACCAACTACTTTTTAGGATTTTCAGGGACAGGATACTTTTGGAGAAAGGATATAGGTTCAACATATCTTAGTCTGACTCAGTGTGGTCTCTATGGGCCACTTGAGGTATATTAATGGCTGGACCCTGGACCCCTTGGAGACTGAAGCTTTCCCATCAATCCTCTCTAAGGTAGAATGATCATCTCTGCAGGAAAGCTTGGAAGGCAGTACGGCAGGTGTCAAGATCTCTCTTCCTAGAATTTTGCACCAGTGAGGGGATTGATGCCAATGCTAATGCTTTCACTCTGACACCAGTGCCAAAGCAACAGAATCCCTCACTTTTTCTATGCAGGCTTTTGACAACAGTCAGTCTCAATGGCATTTGTTAATGCTCAACAAATCAGCATCTGATGTAATTCCATGGTCCTTGAAGAAATATGTATCTGATGCACCTGGGCAGGACCTAGTCTAACTAGAGAAATATTTTGTTCTTTATGACCACAAAGACACTTGTGTCATTTTCTGACATAGCTAAGAATTTTTTTTATCAGGCCTCATGGCACAACAGGAATAATTTATGGGCATCAGTTGCTGGTGTTAACCTGCTGTGCCTCACATATTTCTTGAAATAGCTGAGGTTCCGAAAGAGCTGCAGCAAACACACACAATCAGATATTTAAAGAAATTCACCAATACCATGCAATGTATTAATGCCCAAAATTTTCAAGGAAACTTAAAACTCAGCAGAAAACTAACTAGGAGGTTCCTAGGAGAGATGAGAAGTATGAAAAGGTGGAAACCTACATGATAATATGACAAAATTACAAGGGTCACCTCACCATGGAAGAAAACTGGACTGTATTTTCCATGCCTTGCAGAAAAGAACAAACTAAGGTTGCATCACATGACAATATAAACAAGAACAACAAATGCACAATTCATCACTCTGGAAAGCTCTTATATTTTTGCTACTCTTTTTTCTCCATCCCAAACTCCATTGGATGATGTCACCTAAAGGCTTCATATATCACTGCTCCTTGATAGTGGATCTTCTATTTTCCTTTTTTTAAAAATTAAAAACAAAAGATTTATTATTCTGTTCCCTTTTCTCAAAATGAGATATACTACAGGGTTGTCCAACATGCAGCCAAGTGCCAAATGTGGATCATTCAGGCACTCAAGGGAAAAATACTTAGAGTACCTGAATGCAAAAACCACCTTGATGGTATTGCGAAGGGGTATATAAGTACCTTAATAAACAAACTTGAGCTAGCATGCATGATTTTGAATCATCACATATCTGTTGAATATAAAGTCACAATTTCAGAAGATATTCAGAGATTGACTATAAATCATTCCATAACAGGATAAAATATTTATGTGGCCCATGCACATATTGATTTCTGATCATGCGGCCCATGGACATCCTTACTATACTGCAAGATCACTTAAAAACCTATCTATATGAAATATCACTTTTTTAATGTAAAAATTATACATATCGCCAACTAGGGAATAGTCACTGCTGTGTTCATTTAAACAATATTTGAAGATTGCTGGGATCTGGTGACTGAGGACCCACATGCACATTTTCTGTAGAGCCATTTCATCCTAACCTTGTTGAAAGACTGATCAGATCAGCTGGGAGATGTTCTCCATTGGTCACTTTCACTATTTCCCCTACAGTCACCTTCATGAACCCAATATGAAAATGATCAGAACAGAGAACATGGGTTAACAGAAAAAGAAGTCAAATGAACAAAGACAGTATTAGATTGTATAAAACATATGCTTACAAACATTATTAATACTACTTTTTCAAAGCCAGTTTAATTCAGGTCAGGCAGTATGGAATATTAGAAATATTTAGCTGCTTCCGGATTTTATTTGTTTTTAGCTGTTTTAAATTCCTGGTCTAGCCACTGATGGTGACATAAGATCATGGAATGCTGTTGTAGCCTTAGGAATAAATTTGCTGGCATATGCTATTGCATTAATGCATGCTATTAGCAAGTAGGGCTCATTGCATAAAATAGGATCAGTGATAACACATTAATGCAGTGTTTTTCAACCTTTTTTGGGCAAAGGCACACTTGTTTCATGAAAAAAATCACGAGGCACACCACCATTAGAAAATGTTAAAAAATTTAACTCTGTGCCTATATTGACTATATATAAAGTAATTCTCTTGAATAGGAATCAAATAAACACAAAGAAAGTATTTTATAATTACTTTATTATGAAATATTAAGTAAACAGAATAGTGAAAAATTATAAAATACTTTATTCAGTGCGAAACCTGGGCCTGTTTGGCTGAACACAAAGCTGATATTCTGGCTGGAATCGAAGAAAGACACACACGTAGCTCTTCGTCAACAGCCGTTCCCTTCACCGCCCCGTCATCGTCACCGCCATCCCTTTCACCGCCCCGTCACCGCCACTGCCATCCCATTCACCGCCCCGTCACTGTCCCCGCTGCATCCATATAAGCCTTAGTACTGTAATATTTAGCTTATTCCTTTCTTATAAATCAAAGTTCCTGCTGCTGAACTAGAGAAAGAGATGTTCAGCTGGCAGGGCTTTGTTTATAAATTTTTATCAACACAACTAATATACTATTTTATCCTAAAGCAAAAAATAAATAAATAAATATAATTTATTTTTCTACCTTTGTTGTCTGGTTTCTGCTTTCCACATCTTCTCATTCAATTCCTTCCATCCACTGTGTGTCTTCTCTCTACGTCTTCCATTTACTGTTACTGTGCCTCTCCCTTCACCCCCCCCCCAATTGGTCTAGCACCCATCTTCTTCCCTCCGCTCCCCCATAGTCTGGCATCTGTCTTCTTCCCACTCTGTCTTCCACATTTCCCTTCGGGGTCTGTTCCTCTCCACCCTCCTTCAATGTCTGTCCTATTCCTTTCCACCACCACCACCCTTCCCTCCCTCCTTTACCATCTGTTCCTTTCTACTACCCTTCAGCTCCTCTCACGTGGCTTATCTATCTACCTTCCTCCCTCTTATTTTCATGGCACGTTACAATGTAATTTGTGCAAGCCACTGGAGCCTGCGAGCTCGGTCCCTGTCCCATCCCCACAAACCATCTCACTTCTGTGCTCCTATTTTCTCCATTTCTAATATCTCCCCTATGTATCTGTCATTGCCCCCCCCTGTGTCCATATACCATCCCCATAGCATGTCCCCTTTATGTCTCTGTCCTTATGCCCCATGCACATAATTTCCCCTCTTTCTGTTACCTTCCTGTGTCCAGATTTCCCCTATCTTCCTCTTCCATACCAGTGTGTCTCTTCTTTTCAACCCCATCTAGCTTTTTTCCCTCTTTCTTCCCCCCCCCCCCTTGCTTCTAGCATCTGGCTCACCTGCCTGTCCTTCCCTTTCTTTCCTGCTGTGGGTTTTTCTTTCCGTCTTCATCCCCTTGGCCCAGAATCCTTTTCCCTTTCACTCCCTCCTTCCAATTTGAGCCGGGAACACGAGCGATCGCACGGTCCCCGCAGCCACCACTCGCCTGCCCAATCGATCCTACTGTTTAGCCAGCTCTCTCCCTTCGCCTCACCTTAGTTTGTAGGTTTTGTTTTTCGGCGACATGCACGCGCGGCTGCTCAGTGTTCAATCTTCTGCTCTGCTGCAACTTCCTGTTTCCGGTTGCGTCAGAGCAGAAGATCGAAACTGAACAGCAGTGGGGACCGGGGGAGTCTCATGGGAGCGCGTGCGGGACCCGGCCTGAGGCCTAATCAGTGTCTGCACCATACGGCACACCAGGCAACATCTCGCGGCACACTAGTGTGCCGCGGAACAGCGGTTGAAAAACACTGCATTAATGCATATTAATGTGCAATAACATAGCACCTTTTCATAAATCTGGCCCTTGGTATACATATTGTGGTGAATACCAGAAGTCATGCTTTTATGTAGATCTTCACAAAAAGTGATTTTTGTGCTAAAAGTTTAACTGTATAATTAACACACCAAAACTACAGCGCCAAACATAGGGCTCATTTTACTAAGGTGCGCTAATTGTTTTAGCACTCGCTACAATGCCGCACGCACTAGACACTAACGCCTCCATAGAGCTTGTGTTAGTATTTTCTGTTTAGCGCAGGGTTTGGACGTGTTAATCTTCAGTGCGCGCTAAAAATGCTAGCGCACCTTAGTAAAAGGAGCCCATAATAAATACTGTGAGACCTGATGGTTAAAAGATTTTAAAGAATACATAGCTCCTGCATTTTTATTGTACATAGCATATTTTTCAGGAAATGAGGATCAATAGGACTGAACACACTAATTCAAAATCAATTCACATTCTACTGAGCTAATTATAGTTTAGGGAAAAATTGAAAATTGATATTTTTTCACAGTTTGGACCCAGGGTATATCACTAAATGTACGATCCAAATACATTCAAATAAATATTAGCAATCAGTTCACTGATCTTTATTCTATAATTCTCTTCTCTTTATTTTATAATTCTCCAGTTTGACTGCACCTAAATATTAAACTTTCACAATACAATTAAATATTTAGCTTACTGAAACATATTTGAGCTACCCAAAACAAGAATTTTTCAAGTACAGATACATAATTTTATCATTAAGCTAAGGGCAGCAAATATTGTTTAATCCTTATTTCCTTGAAACAGTCAAACTTAACAAAGGGCAGAGAAACCAGCTTTTAAGCCATGTGTCAGTAGACATCTCTACCTTGATGATAGAAGTACAGTGTCAGCAGGTACATATTCTTTGCCATTTATTTTAATTACATCACCAACCTCTACCTGAAAGAAAACTGGGATTGGTTATTAGTCTGTATAAAACAAAGCTACTAAGTTTTAAATACAGCACTTGATCCAAAGATCCCCCCAATGGGCGCAAGCACCCAAAGAAAAGGAAGGAAAAAAAGAACAGAATCGAACAAATAAGATCACATAACCAGAATATGACAAACCCTCCGTGCCCCAACCCAATCCAGGACCAGCATTTCAACTGACATTAGAACTCTCCACTTCCAATCCCTCCACCTCCAGGTATCTCCCCCAAATATCATAATAGTGCTGCCATCTCCTAGTCAGCCGAAAGCCTGTATCTATCACATACCCAGCCCAATTTTTCTCTCATTAGAGTCAGCGTGGGTATTGACTGATTGTACTGTTCTTGTATTGTACTGCTGTGGTGGTCTGAGGTTTTTTTTTGTTATAAACAATTGCAAAAATAAATAAATAAATACAGCACTTTAAATGTAGTATCTGTGTGTTATATTGTATAATTACCTAATCCAATGTTTCTCTTACTTTTTCCAAATCCAATGTATACTTACATTTTCAAAAATGTTGTATGCAATATAGCAACCATCAAATATTTTAGACAGAGCAAGCAAAGTGAATACAGATTAGGACTCCATCATTCCAACCCCTCTCCCCCACCCACACACACACTCAATAAAAGGCAAGCTGAAGAAGCACCAAATCAGTAGCTTAGTAGAACACCACAGAGGAGGTGTTGTATACCCATGCCTTGCATGCAGTTTGCTAATTACCACTCAAGTAATATTTACTGTAGAAAGGACAAGTGGTATTGGAAGATTAGGTTTTTTACCTTGGAAATCTTTCCATTATAAGACATAGGATTCTGCACTGAAGCTGTTGTCCTCCTTTAATCGCAAACTATGCAAAAGGTTGTCACTTATATCTTTCAACTCCTCCCCTTCAGCAGTGGAGAATAGCTCCCTTTTCAGTTAGTATTAAAGCTATCAAACTCTACTGAAACAGAAGAAAAGAGAAGGAGGGCACAGGGAACTTCTCCAGATACAGCATACATTTCTATTCTGCTCTGTAACTCATGAACAAAAAGCAATAATTAACATGAACTTATAAATTGGAAGCAATTAATTAACATGAACTCATAAATTGGGAACCAACCTTCTATGTGTTACAAGCACTGTCGCATAAGAAATCCCAAGGTTCAAATGAAACCTTAAGAGAAAATAGCATTGCTCCAACTCCTGGTTTGATTTTTTAATGCTCTTTTAAATGACAGGAGAATGGACACCTGCAATGTCTGAGGCAGTAAACAGGCACATTTAAGTCTGCACATGGTGGGCCATACAGAATCCTATGTCTTATAAAAGAAAAAAAGATTACTAAGATAAGAATCTAATCTTCTGGTCTTAAGGTCACAACGGATACAGACACAAAGATATACCTTCTTGGCTAATATTAGAGTGAAAAAAATAACCAACAAATATTCAGTCTAAAGTCCTTACAGGTAGATTGAAGGATAGAGGATATCCAGAATCTTGCATCAAGCGTGCTTATACTCGAGCGTTATACAATCAAAGAGATCTTCTACTACAATATTCTGAATCACAATTAGAGAATGATTGTATTGTCTGTACATTAAGACATTCCCAGCAAGCACGATTCTTTAACAAGATTTTAAAAAAATACTGGAACTGTCTATCTATCCATTCCTGCTTTAAGGATATTCAAATAACTACAGAATACTCACGGAATAAAAATTTACAGGAATTAATTAGTCCTACGAGTAGCGGCGCATTTCAGTTTAATAATACAGATATTGAACAGGGAGGGAAGGTGGGCCATTTTAAATGTGGACATTGTTCAATCTGTTCCGTGACTATGGACTGTGAGGCATTCATTAATCCATCAGACCAGCAAAAATATACTTTGAGAACTGTCACTTCATGTAACACAAAGGGAGTGATTTATGCAGTGCAATGTCCCTGTAAACTTTTATATATCGGGCAAACTTCAAGATCTTTTAAGACAAGGATTATTGAACATAGATCATGTCTGACCTGTCAAAAATTTGAGGCTCCTATGGTTCAGCATAATGTGGACTTTAATCACTCTTTTACAGATATGCGGTGCTGGATAATAGAGAAATTGATTCCATCACAGAAAGGAGGAGATTTCAAACAGCTTTTGAAGCAAAGAGAGCAAAAATGGATCTTTAGATTGCAAACCTGCATTCCAAAAGGATTAAATGCCCTTATTGAGTGGCGTGCTTTTTTTTAAGGTCTGTCATTACTAAACTCTTTTGCTTTTTTGAGCTTTTTGACCTTGTTGACTTGCCGTCCCTTTTTTAAAATGATTTTGCTCTTTTTTGGCCTCGAGTGCTTGCCGTCCTCCTTGCCAATTAACTTTAGGTCAGCACACATGGATATAAAGCTCTGGACTAATGCCGGGGTGCCATTTTCCCGTGGAAGATTTTTTGAAGCAGTTGCTCTCTTTCTAAAAGTAACCTGAACTTTTAAAGCTTTAAGCATTATATATTCTTTATTATTGATTAATTTTTTGTCTTTTCAGATATTCTCCTGACGCAGCCATTTGGCAAAACAGGGCCTGTCGGGAATACTGAGTTCATTCTTTGAAAAGTGTGTCTGGTTCCGTATTGGAGCAAAGGATATTTATTTCTACTGCTTGTGGGAGATGAATGGAAGATAAGTGCAAGTTTTTACAGTTTTTTGCTGTTTTTTTTGCAGTTTAACTTGTGTATTTTAAACTGTATCTTTATGAATCTTTTCCATGGAGTTTTTTGACCTGGGATGTGTTTTGTATGGCAGTTTATAACTGAACATATAGTTTCTTGGTTGTTTGCTTGAAACACTGAGGTCTTTTTCTCCATGTTAGTTACTTGCCTTTCAGCCTGTTTCCTTCCACTATTAGCAGCTTTATTCTGAATATTTGTTGGTTATTTTTTTGATTTTTTTGGATATTCAGCTTGTATACTTTTTGAGAAATTAATATTAGAGTGAGCCATTTATGGTGTGATGCGTTTGAAATTGCTGGCAGGGTCACCACTGTCCAAATCTGATAAAGCAGATCACATTCTCTCTTCTTGTAAGATAGCTATGACCACCGTTGACTCTATTCTGTCTGTCCAATGGTCAGGGTCAAGATTGATTCCTCTTTGGAACAACCCACTGATTTAGATACAAGATGCAGTTGTATCATGGTCTCCATGGCAACAGTGTGGAATATGGACACTACAGGATATAATGATTACTGATAGATGGATGTCCTTCAATGAGTTATCCAATAAATCTGGTCTCTCCTCCAAGCAACAGTTTAAGTGGATGCAACTCCTCCACTTCTTAAAGAAAACCTTTCCAGACATACTATCTCTGGCAGTACAACCTAGTTTGCAATTACTAGTCAATAAACTTTTGCTGAAGGTAAAGGGTCCCTATGGTACAAGCTGATTCAGATGGCAAAACTCAGCACACCAATTGCCACAGAACTCAGCACACCAATTGCCACAGAACTTAAATGGTACAAAGACTTGAACCTTCCCTCTGATGCTATCGATTGAGCCCCCATATGGCCATATTTCTTTAAATCCATCAAGTCTGCCTCGCTTTTACAATCAGTTTTCTTAGTGCTACATAGAGCTGTTTAGACACCAAATAATATCTAATAAGATAGACCCATCCGCTTCTTACTATTGTTGGTCCTGTCATCAAGCACCTGATACGTTAGAGCATCTTTTATATTCCTGTAAGCACCTTACTCTTTATTGGGAAAAAGTTTGGAATACCATCTGTTCTATACTGGAGATTACAGATACCCTTACCTTTTCTATCATTATTTTAATGGCCCAAGGTCTTAGTCTATCCTTGGTGATCATAAGATTAGGTAGTTTATCATTATGATATCACTAGCGGTTCAAAATATACTATATTGTTGGAAAGACCTATCCAAGGTTGACTTTCAGGCATGGTGGAATCACTGCTTGATTAGTAAATATGAAAAAGTTCTGGCAGAAAAAAATAATGCCCTGTTCAAATATACTTGCATATGGTCATCACTGTCTAGGATCAGGGGTGGGCAACTCTGGGTTGTACAACTTGGTGTCTAATATGAGAAAACACTGGCATGTGTTACAAATTATCCCTGAGCTTTTTGTGGATTTCCCCATGATTGCATATAGTAGAGCTAGCAATCTAGGAGAACAACTAGCTAAACACAGGTATGATGAAGGTGATATGATACAAGAGCAAGATCAGGACATGGTGCACGCGAAATATGGAAACTGCCAGTGGTGCACCAATATAATTGAAGGTGGGGAATGGAACCCTCAGGAAAGGGAGAATATAATCTGTTCAAGAAGTAGGACAACATGTAAATCTTGTAATGTAGTATATAGCATTATATGTCCATGCGGTCTGATATACATTGAAAGAACTAAAAGACCAGTCCATATTAGACTAAATGAGCATAAATCTCGTATTATGAACAATGTCCTGGAAGCACCGCTTGTACAACACTGGCAGGATAAACAGCATACTTTATAAGACATCCAATGGCGAGTGACAGATCATGTCAAAGAAGGGTGGGAGGGAGGTAACTATGAATGCAAACTAAATTACTGTGAACAGAACTGGATTTTTAGGTTGAATACGGTATACCCGGGAGGTCTAAACCAGGAAATAGAATGGATGTCTCTTATCTGATTCCTGATTCGCTACTGCTGCCCCTGATGTCAGAGAAGAGGGAGGTTAAAAAGAGGAGCAAAAAATGCCGCGGCAATCTTTGTCACAAAATTTCCAATGATCGGGATGATGTGGAGCTAAAGCAGAAGGGGCAACTATTAAAGGATTTGCCGGTTGGGAAGAACCCCTTTCTTTAAAGATGTTTTTAGAGATGTTTGCAATAGCAGAAAGGTCTTTTAATTAAATTGATATCTTATACTGAGTTTAATGAATGCATTTTATTGCAGGGGACTTTTTCTTGATACAGCCTTCGGGCGAAACATGTCGGAATAACAGGTCCCTTCCTGATAACTATTGACAAAGGGAAAACTCAGAAAATGCAGAAAAAAAATAAGTTGAAAGATTATTTATTTATTTACTCAAGCACTGAAGTATGGAAGCACTAATGCACTAATGCAGTCAGGGAGGCTAAATTCCTCATGGAGGAGTCTCTAGCAAAGAACATCCAGAAGGGAGATAAATCCTTCTTCAGGTATATCAGTGATAGAAGAAAAAACTCAGGCGGGATTGTACGTCTTAGGAAACCAGACGGAGACTATGTGGAAAAGGATTCGGAAAAAGCCCAACTATTAAATGAATACTTCTGCTCAGTCTTCACCCGAGAAGCGCCAGGGCTCGGCCCTCAGCTACAGACAAGGGTTGGCTCAGTTGACCCGTTTAGTAACTTTGAATTTACGCCCAGCAGTGTCTACGGTGAGCTGTCAAAGCTCAAGGTTAACAAAGCAATGGGGCCGGACAACCTGCACCCCAGGGTGCTTAGGGAGCTGAGTGATGTCTTGGCGGAGCCACTGTCCGCGCTCTTCAACCTCTCCCTTAGTACAGGCAGCGTCCCGTTGGACTAGAGGACGGCTAACGTCATTCCACTCCACAAGAAAGGCTCAAAGATGGAGACAGCAAACTACAGACCAGTGAGTCTAACATCGATAGTGAGCAAACTAATGGAAACTCTAATCAAACACCAATTAGATAAGATCCTGGATGAGGAGAATCTATGGGATCCCCGACAACATGGATTTACTAAGGGGAGATCCTGCCAATCCAACCTGATCAGCTTCTTTGACTTGGGTGACGGGGAAGCTGGATATTGGGGAGTCCCTGGACATCGTGTACCTGGACTTTAGCAAAGCATTCGATAGCGTACCACACCGCAGGTTACTGAGCAAGATGAGTTCTATAGGATTAGGTAACACATTGACGAAATGGGTTGGGAGCTGGCTTGGAGGTAGGCTCCAAAGGGTGGTGGTGAACGGCACCCCCTCCGAAATGACAGAGGTGATTAGTGGAGGTGATTAGTGGACCACAGGGCTCAGTCTTGGGCCCAATCCTATTCAACATCTTTATAAGAGACTTGGCAGAAGGGCTTCGAGGTAAAATAACATTATTCGCCGATGACGCCAAACTGAGTAATGTAGTGGGCAAATGCACAACAGACGAAGATTCAGTGCCCGACAACATGATGCACGACCTACTCCTACTGGAGCGATGGTCTAGGACATGGCAACTCAACTTCAATGCCAAAAAAATGCAAAATTATGCACCTGGGCAGCCAGAATCCATGCAAGTCTTATACCCTTAATGGCGAGATCCTAGCAAAAACGGTAGCAGAACGAGACTTGGGGGTAATCGTCAGTGAGGACATGAAGTCTGCCAATCAAGTGGAGCAGGCTTCGTCCAAGGCAAGACAAATCATGGGCTGCATACGAAGGGGTTTCGTCAGTCGTAAGGCGGAAGTCATTATGCCATTGTATAGATCCATGGTGAGGCCCCACCTGGAATACTGTGTGCAATTCTGGAGGCCGCATTATCGCAAGGATGTGCTGAGACTGGAGTCGGTGCAAAGAATGGCCACCCGGATGGTCTCGGGACTCAAGGATCTACCATACGAAAAACGGCTTGACAAATTACAGCTATACTCGCTCGAGGAGCGCAGAGAGAGGGGGGACATGATCGAGACGTTCAAGTATCTTACGGGCCGCATCGAGGCGGAGGAAGATATCTTCTTTTTCAAGGGTCCCACGACAACAAGAGGGCATCCTTTGAAAATCAGGGGCGGGAAACTACGAGGTGACACCAGGAAATTCTTTTTCACTGAAAGAGTGGTTGATCGCTGGAATAGTCTTCCACTACAGGTGATTGAGGCCAGCAGCGTGCCTGATTTTAAGGCAAAATGGGATCGGCACATGGGATCTATTCACAGGGCAAAGGTAGGGGAGGGACATTAAGGTGGGCAGACTGGATGGGCCGTGGGCCCTTATCTGCCGTCTATTTCTATGTTTCTATGTTTATATAGAACATAACGGTCTAATGAGGAGGCTAGTGCCACACAGTATTTGGCCAATCAAACCAATTGGCTAATACTGGCACTTCTGAAGAACAATGAATAAGTAAAAATTATAAATGAATATGTTATGAAGTAGTGTTTGTGGAGAACACGAGTGATAGCATAACAATACAAAGGACTGCTGTACACATTACTTAACCAATTTCTGTATGGCACGATCCCTGAATTTTTTAAGAATTTGATGTCTGGATATCAATCATCAAGATCATTGTGCTCCAAAAATTCAGCATTGCTGAAACAAAGGCTAATCCTAAATATGTGGAAACGAATGCTATGACTTTTATATGTGCTGGAGTAAAGTTGTGGAATAGCCTTGTTGGTCAAATTCAAAAATGTGGAGACAGGAACTCATTCAGGAAAAATGTTAAAAACACAATTATTTGTAGAAGTATTTCTATAAATAATTGATCTTATGTAAGGATTCAATCTGTTTGTTTTTGTTCCTACTTTGTTCTGATTTGATTTAATATTTTATGTTTGTAACTTTTTGTAAACCGTCTTGGGAAAAAAATAGTATAGAAATTTTTAAAATAAATAAATACCTCTGAGTAACCCTTACAAGTTAAGGCCGAGTGCTCAAGAGCCATGCTGTAAGACAGTGTTTCTCAACACACGATATGCATACCCCTGGGGGGTCTGCGGGCCACTTGTTGGGGGTATGCGTCATGGCCACCATGGAGAATATTCTCTGCCTGCCCGTCTGTCAAAGCCGTGCTGCCACCTCAGGGGATCTCTCCTTGCTGCCTGCCGCACCCGCTGGCAGGGATCCCTGCCCGCCCCCTCTCCCAAAGCCGACCCACAGGGCTTCCCTCTGATGTCAGATCTGACATCAAAGGAAAGCCTTCCGGGTCATGGGGGGGGGGAAGATTCCCAGTTACTTCCTTGCTGTACTCACTCCTTCAAGCAGCGTTCTCCTTATAACTTTCCACTTATCAGTTTTTCCACATATCTATCACCTTAGGACTTTCAAGGACCCCTGAAGAAGACTATCTTGTCGCAATGCAGACCGTGTCGGGTCCTACGCTTTCAGCGAACTAGGTCCTTTAGGTTTTTATGGGGCCGATTTTATTTTCATGTGGATTGCTTTATTGCACGTTTGGAACTTTAATATTTTTAATAAAGTCCATTACAGGAACATCATCACTCCACAGTGTTTTTTTTGGTTTTCCTTGGATTCTCTTCTCTATGGATTCCTTGGGGTCAATTTTTTTGGTTTCATCTTTAGTGCATCTGGGCCAGGGAGTTTCTTTCCTAGAAGAGACCTAAGGCAATCATCAAATGCAAATGCTAGGAGCTTTGAGCTCCATGTGTGGCAACTTCCTCTTGGGAAGCAAATCCCCTACAGCAGGGGTGCCCACACTTTTTTGACTTGCGAGCTACTTTTAAAATGACCAAGTCAAAATGATCTACCAACAATAAAAATTAAAAAGCACAAAGAAAAGGTTAATTATCATTTATATTGGGGGAAGGGGGGGTTTCAAAGAGGTCAAGGCCGGTAAGTCTGACTTCTGTGGTAAGCAAATTAATGGAAACACTTTTAAAACAAAGAATGGTCAAGTTTCTGGAATCCTGTGAATTAGAGGATTGGAGGCAACATGGATTTACTAGAAGTAGGTCTTGTCAGACAAATCTGATCAATTTCTTTGACTGAGTGACCAGAGAATTGGATAGAGAATGTGCGCTAGATGTGTTGTATTTAGATTTTAGTAAAGCCTTTGACAATGTTCCACACAGACGTCTAACAAACTGAGTGCCCTTGGGATGGGTCCCAAAGTGATGGGCTGGGTCAGGAACTGGTTGAATGGAAGGCGACAGAGGGTAGTGATCAATGGAGATCGCTCTGAGGACAGGGATGTTATCAGTGGTGTGCCTCAAGGTTCTGTTCTTGGGCCTGTTCTTTTTAATATTTTTATAAACAATATTGCTGAAGGGTTGCCAGGTAAGATTGTCTCTTTGCAGATGATATGAAAATCTGCAATAGAGTAGACACGCCACATGGTGTGAATAACATGAAGAAAGACCTGGCGAAGCTTGAAGAGTCTGAAATTTGGCAGCTAAACTTTAATGCTAAGAAATGCAAGGTCGTGCATTTGGTCTGTAAAAACCCAAGGGAATGGTATAGATTAGGGAGTGAAGAGCTTATGGGCACAACAGAAGAGCGGGAATTGGGTGTGATTGTATGTGATGATGTTAAGGTGGCCAAACAGGTTGAAAAGTGACAGCGAAAGCTAGAAGGATGCTAGGTTGCATAGGGAGAGGTATGGCTAGTAGGAAAAAGGAGGTATTGATGCCCCTGTATAAGACTTTGGTGAGACCTCATTTAGAATATTGTGTACAATTCTGGAGGCCGTACCTTCAAACAGATATATATTACATTACATTAGTGATTTCTATTCCGCCTTTACCTTGCGGTTCAAGGCAGATTACATAAGAATTGTTATGATATTAAGAAGTACATATTGTAAGATAATAAGCCGTAATATTTTCTAATTTACTAAGGAGTAGATAGTATTGCAGGAGGCGTTCAGGACATGTCTGGTTGTGTTATAGTGATATTATATATTTTTTGAAGAGTTGTTTCTTTTTTGAAGGTTTTGTAGTATATGGTTGAAATTAGCAGATTGGTGAGTTGTCGGTCCAGTTTCACTAATCTGGTGGCCAGTAGGTTGTCATACAGTTTTCTTCATTTGACACTTTTGGTTGGCGGGTGTGTGAATATTGTGTAGGTTCTCCTGTGTCTGGGGATGGAATCGATCCAGAGGAAGACTACTAAAATGGTATGTGGTCTTCATCATAAGGCATATGGGGACAGACTTAAAGATCACAATCTGGAGGAAAGGCGGGAGAGGGGAGATATGATAGAGACGTTTAAATACCTACGTAATGTAAATGCGCATGAGTCGAGCCTCTTTAATTTGAAAGGAAACTGCAATGAGAGGGCATAGGATGAAGTTAAGAGGTGATAGGCTCAGGAGTAATCTAATGAAATACTTTTTTACAGAAAGGGTGGTAAATGCATGGAACAGTCTCCCAGAAGAGGTGGTGGAGACAGAGACTATGTCTGAATTCAAAAGGGCCTGGGATAGGCACGTGGGCAGGGCCGGATTAAGACCCTTAAACGCCCTAAGTACTAACTAATTTTGGTGCCCCCTTACACTTGTAATTTGAAATATTAAGACAATAATAAACCATAAAATAAAATTTTATTTATCAAAAATTCAAAATTAAACAAAACTTACAGTAAGAAGGAAAATAATATTAATTTCTGTATGCTTCCATTTTATTTATCAATCGCAACACTGGTTCTGATGTATATAACTACGGTTCAATAATTTCCACACTCATCTGTGACTACAGTTCATTATACACTGAATCACTCCCTCCGTAGTTGCAACCTCTTGATGTCCAGATCCTCAGAAGAACCACCCAGGGCTCAAAACTTCTCACTGCCCCTGGCTTCACGTGCCGCCTCGTCACTGGATCATTTAATTCTATTTTGGGATTATTTTTTTGCCAATATTTTAAATATCGTGCTCTTTTACATTACGATGAGTAAAGTGGTCAGGAGACAGGAGAGAAAGTTTACTAGGGATGACACCTTGATAAAGCTACCCAGCGAAACATTTCATGTCGGTGAAACACCCTAGTGGCAGACCACATAGACATAAGCTAAGTATTGCTTTTCACTTTACTTTTATTTATGGCTTAATAATTTTCTCCTACTTTTTTTTTCTTGCAAAGTTTTTGATCAGATCTTCATAATCAATTTTATGTAGCACATCTGCTTCTATACATAACAGAGATAAGGCATCCAGCCTGCCTTGTTACGTAGTTGTTCTGAAGGGATTTTTTATATATTTCAACCGAGAAAATGAACGCCGTTAGGTGAGTGCACCAAAATATCTGAGCTCATATCCAAGAATAGAATTAAATGCATTCAAAATATATAAAACGTACTTACATTTTAATAGATTAAAGAGCCAGAACTGAGTGTGCTATTGGAATAGTCATTAAGCAACTTTGAGGCTTTGAGACTTTGAAAGCAAGAAGAGGTTATGAATGCACCTACAATTAACACCAGTGACAGTTGGCAATTAAACTAAGAACTTCTTATGAGTTAGTACCCATCACTTGCGCTGTTTCAAACGCATCTAGACTTGTTCAAAATTTGTTTAGCTTCCAATCTGTGAGCACAGTGTACTTTATTTTACAGGATAAACATGATGACACAAGAGAGAAAGCTTTATAAACAGAACTTATTCATTTTTCATTAAATTTTAAAAATGGCTATAAATAATTTAAATGATAAATTCGGCTATGAAAAATTTCTGTGGTGCCCCCTTCCATTGATGTCCTAAGCACGTGCTTACTTTGCTTATAGGGTTAATCCAGCACTGCACGTGGGCTGTCTCAGAGAGAGAAAGAGATAATGGTTACTGTGGATGGGCAGACTAGATGGGCCATCATGTTTCTATATTTCTATGACTTTAAAATATGCAATGTCACCTTAGTAACAACTATAGAAAAAATAGACAAATATACTCCCTCTCCTTTTACTAAACCGCGATAGCTCTCAACACGCTGCTCTCGACGCTCATAGGCTCCCTGCGCTAAAAACTGCTATCGCGGTTTAGTAAAAAGGGGGCCTTAGTGCAAAATATAGACAGCAGATATAAATTCTCAAAACAGACACATTTTGATCACTAAATTGAAAATAAAATCATTTTTCCTACCTTTTTTGTCTGGTGATTTCATGAGTCTCTGGTTGCACTTCCTTCTTCTGACTGTAAATCCAATATTTCTCTTTCTTTCTTTCTGCCTCCTTCATGCATCCTCTCCCTCCTCACCTCATTCCATTCCCCAACGAACATCTCTCTCTGTCCCTCCATGAGTCTAACTTTTTCTTTCTCTCTTCCTGCCTGCCCCCTGTCATCTGACACACTCCATTCCCTCCCCCAACTTTTTCTTCCTCTCTCCCTGCCTCCCCTCTCCTTTCTTTCTTTCTCTCTCCAGCCCCCCCCCCCCAAGCCACCGCCATCGATTTCTCCCTGCTTCCCCGATGCCACAACAGGTCAGGCGTGTGCAGCCACTGCACAAGTACCAAGCCCACAAGCCTTCCTCCCCTCCCCCCGATGTCAGTTCTGATGTTGGAGAGGAAGTTCCAGGCCAGCCAAGCAGCGATTGGCTGGCCCGGAACTTCCTCTCTGACATCAGAATTGATATCGGGGAAGGGGGTGGGAAGGCTTGTGGGCCCGGTGCTTGTGCAGTGGCTGCTTCGGAAAGCAGGGAGAACACAAAGGTAACGCGAGTCTATCACTGAGCCCAGGATGGGCTCCGTGATTGACTTGCATTGCCTTTGGGATCTACTGGTAGATCGCGATTGACCTTTTGGGCACCTCTGCCCTACTGGCTTGTGAGCCCACATTTACTGACTTATGCTGTCATTCTTTTTGGTAACCCGTCAAAAGCGCACCAGACTTTGTCGCACCTACAAAGACAAACCGGCAATTGCGTGCAAAATGTATGCGTGCTGCTGGTCCTGCTACTTTAAAGCCTTACCATTAGCAATGTGAGGGGATGTGGTACAAGTCCTCACGCTTCCGTTGGGAGGGAACCCCCCCCACTACACTGAAAAACTGCAGACCACCAAAAACTTAAAGAAAAACAGAAGTTTTCAGTGTACTTGGGGAACACGAGGACTTGTACATGTACTGGGGGTTCCCCCATAGCCTCCTCAAAGCGCTAACGGTAAGGCTTTAAAACGGCGGGACCAGCGGCGTGCATACATCTTGCACACAATTGTCAGTGCGCTTTTGTCGAAGCGCTTTTGTCTTGTGCTCAATTGTTACAGAATCTTCTTTTCTGGCCAAGCAACACAGGAGGTGTATGACAATGTTCATAACAAGGATATGATCACTCAACCTAAAACCAAAACAACTGAACTGGAAATATTTTAAGTACCGTATTTTTCGCTTCCTAAGACGCACTTTTTCCCCACCCAAAAGTGGGTGGAAATCTCGGTGCGTCTTATGAAGCGAAGATGCAAAATTTGTATCCCCGTACAGCTGCAACTCCCCCCCCCCCCCCGCAGCACCTTTTTCAACACAACCCCACCCCCCTGCCACCGCCATCGTACCTTTTTCAAGCAGCCGGGTGGTCCAGGCTCCGCACTACTTTTGGGCAGCAGGCGCACGAGTCAGGAGAGCGGTGGTCAGGACCAAGCTCTACATGCTCCCGCTTGGGCCCGCACCGCTTTCCAACTGGCTGGAGGCAGTTCTCACAGGACTCGCAAGAACTGCCATCAGCCAGTCGGAAAGCAGCACAGGCCCAAGTGGGAGCGTGTAAAACTTGGTCCTGACCCCCGTATTCCTGACTCGTGCGCTTGCTGCAAGGAAATAGAGCGGAGCTGTTGAGGAAGGGAGGGAAGAATTTAAAAAGGTGCAGGTTGTTGGTTTTTTTAAGGTATAGTGGGAGTATGATTAAAAAGGTAGATATGATAGACAGCTGGGGCTGAGCCATGGACATTGAAAAAGTGTTGTGAGGAGGATCATCTTTGTTTATAGGTGGCTTTCTGCTTGTGGAGGATGAAAGTACTATTAGAGAGCAGGCTTTCTCTGGGTAAAGTGATTCATTAAAGGTTGATTGCATTGTACTTTTGATGAGTGCAGTGACATACGTATAGCTCCCCACATCTCTTCTTCATCTCCTGTAATTTAAGCAGCTGCTAGATGCTGGAGGCTGTAGTCAGAGAGGAGGAGGTTGTTGGAGCCCTTTAATGCCAGTTCTAATAAACTGAGGTATATTTTAGGAAGAAAGAGGTTGGGATTAAATAATGGTAATTGAACCTGTGTGGGTGGAGATGATGTACTGGGGCACCATAACAGCAGCCAGGTACTGAGACTTCTTGGATTAGACTGAGAGAGATCCTGAACCATTTTTGATTTAACAGCTACCACCACCAGGCCAGATGTAGATACAATGTCTTGAGGTCCTCACACCACTTTTTCTCCCAGGGCTTATCCTTATTACTTCATGAAGACCAAGAGATTTTTTTTGCATGTGTGTGACACTTTTTATCAGACCCACATACAAAGTTTCCTAAGACAGTGCTATGCAGGAGTTTTACAGACTGCTTCAATAACAAGTATCACAACCTTCAAGGAATCCACTTTTCTCCAGGACCAATATGCCTGTACAGCATTAGCCTAAGAAGTCTGCTTCTTGGAGAATATCCTTAGTTAACCTTGTCCTCGTTCCATAATATGATCTGCTTTTGTTTTCAAACAATTAATCATCATAAGATTTTCATTTGAGCTAAGCCAAGTGCTTTCAAGGAAGTCTTCTACCCTTTCAGCCCATTTTGGTCCCATTCAAAGGCTCTGCTTTCCTGGAGCCCCAGAGTTCAGCTGTATTAACAAGCCCCCCTCCCCATTATTTCCCTCAGGAACCTCCATTTCCTCTTAATTTTCCAGCTCATTTTGTGATGTCCAAAAAGGTACAGGGGGAGGTATGATTAAAAAAAGGTACTGGGGGATGGGGGATGATTTAAGGTACTGGGGGGTACGTGGGGGATATGGGGGCCTGCCTGCCTATCACTAGGCCTGCCTACCTGCCTGCCTGTCACTAGGCTTGCTTGCTTGCCACTAGACCTGCCTGCTCTGTGTCCTGTCCCGACCTACCACTAGACCATCAGAGGGGGGTGGGACAGGGTACAGAGCCTGGAAGGGAGGGGGGACAAGGTGCAGAGCCTGGCAAGGAGTGTGGGGTTGGGTGCAGAGCCAGGCAGGGATAATTTGATTCAGAATGGGTTTTTTTCTTGTTTTCCTCCTCTAAATCTAGGGTGCGTCTTATGGTCAGGTGTGTTTACATTTTACATTTGCTTCTGTAGCTTGTACTGGTGTTTACTAAGAATTTTTGAATTAAGAGTTTTGTACAACATTAAAAAATATGTATTTTGAAATCTGAACATATTTCTAAAATTAAAAAAATTAAAATACATTTATTAATTTTTTCAAAAACCAATGAAGAACTTATTCTCCTTTTTATCAACCGCTGCAAAGCAGCACAAGCTAAATGCCGAGCCGTCCAACAGAATAGAACAGGTTGCTCGGCATTTAGCTTGAACAGCTCGGCAGTGCAGTTTGATAAGGGGGGGTATATTTTATTTTAAAAATTTTAGAACTCTAAATATCAAAATTTCCTATCTTTCACTAAATATTTTATATTAAAAATTCAAATAGGAATACAAATAAACTGAATGCTTTTAAAACTCCTGTAAGGAGAACCTGCATCTTATAAAACCACCATAGAGACTACCTCAATCCAAAGAACAGTTTTATAGAGGAATGCTTGTGCACTTTGCATGACATACTTTATAAAAAGTTTACCTTTTCCCAATGAACAATCTCCCAAGCTCTGTTCCTAAGCACTGAAAGAAATAAAAGTAACAATTCAATATAAAAATGCCTAAAATATTTCTCAATCAAAATACATGCACAATCTCTCAAACTCAGCACTACTTAAAATTATTGCATTAATTGCATTTAAAACTAAGAACCAATTTAATTCAACATCAGTATAAAAGAAGATAAGAAAGCCAACACAAAAACAGAGAAAAAGGAAGTACAATTTTGAAGAAGGGTGAGGAGGAAGTTGTCAGTCAGCTAAAGCCATTCTCATATCAGAATTCATCAGGATGTGGTAAAAAAATCACCTTTTACAGAATCTTGATTTCCAATGGGTCTAAGCCCCTATGTTCCTGAATCCTTTGTTGAAATGCTTCTTGAACTTTTTAAAATGTAGGTTAAAGATGTCTTGCAGTTATTTATAGAGACTAAGGGCTAGATGCACTAAAGTCAGCAATCGTCCCTAAACCTGTTTTCACAGCTTTAGCGACAATCACTTTTACCGACCCAATGCACAAAATAGTCCACCACGTGTTTTTCCCCCTCAATCGCCCATTTTCCAATCCGGCTATGCAAATTAGCTAAACCCCTTGCAAAGTAGCCAAGCAACTGATGCACTAAGATCGCTTGGCTATTCTCTCCCTCCCCCAAAAAATAAAAATAAAATAAAAATGGGGTT
This sequence comes from Geotrypetes seraphini, assembly GCF_902459505.1. Taxonomy (NCBI): domain Eukaryota; kingdom Metazoa; phylum Chordata; class Amphibia; order Gymnophiona; family Dermophiidae; genus Geotrypetes; species Geotrypetes seraphini. The sequence continues at coordinate 220,168,852 of NC_047084.1, read as the reverse complement.
TTAGCTATTGGAAAAACCAAGAGATCTACCTGCTTTTTTCTTTTTTTTTCCAATGGCACAGATATTTTGCATGTGTTATATGCAAAATATCTGACAGCCCTCCCCGATGAACACGGCAACAGGAATCCCCCCCCCCCCCACACACACACACAAGAGAGAAAATTGGCAGGAGGGATACCCACTCCCTCCTGCCAACCGAGGCCCCCCCCAAGAATTATTCCCTATACTCCCCCCTTCTTTCCCCCCACAAAAAAAGGCAGGAGGGATGCTCACTCCTTCCTGCCACCGGATGCTCCCTCGAACCTCCCCCTCACTCCCTGACTCCCCTGTACCTTTGTTAAACATTGGGAGCTGAAGGGAAATACGGACCCTTCATCTCCTAGTCCCACCCATCAAAAGTGACAGGCCTTTCCCTCTCCAGTGCACCATGTGATGCACAGGGAGAAGCCCAAGGCTCTGATAGGCGGCTCAGATGCCTAAGGCCCCTCCTTCTGTATCCTATGTGATGCACAGAGTAGGGCCTAAGGTCTGACATCTGATTTGGAAGGTCGGTGGTGCGGGGGTGCCAGGACCAGGTGGGGGCATGGCATAGTGTATTCAGCCAGGCAGGAGGGAGAAGGTATCCCTCCTGCCATTTTTGCTGCTGTGGTGGAGTCGTGGTGCCGGATTGAGAAGGGCCATCAGCATGGAGGGCTTTTTACTTTTCTTTTTTTTTTAATGGGGCAGATTGTGCATGTGTAACACACGCACAACATGTACAATAAAAAAGCCCTCCTAACAGCAGTGACAGTAGGCTGCTTCCCCTGTGACTGCTGTTAGGGCTCTGCGTATGATCTGTCAGGTTTGCGTGCAAATCATTTACATGCAAACTTGGTAATGCATAGATCGCTCATCTAGAATAGGCCAGAGAATAGGCCAACAGCAATCCAGTCAGTATCTTTAGTGCATCCAGGCCTATGTATTAATACACTTTGTGCTCCTTTATCAAGCAGTTGTAGAGCCTTTTATTACGGGCTAGCAAGGTACAGTAAATGGTCCGACGTTCATCTCAATTCCTATGAGCAGTGGAATATTTACTTCACTGGCTCTGGGTAAAAGGTTCTAATGCTGTTTGTTAAAAGCAACCCTTACTTACCTAGGGGACTAGGATTGTTAATCAGGAGCATGCTTGCGATTCAATTAGTTCACCTGATAGTTTGGACTTGTCCAAATTTTTAGAATATTCTTAAAATGTGATTACAAAAAGAGCAATGTTTGTTAAATTGTAAACTTGAGTTGTTTTGTGGTTAAAAATTATGATTTTCCTGATATTTCCAGGGTCCCTTTATTTCTAAAATTTCATTGTAAATGTTTGGTAACACATGGAAATAATTCCTATGCTATTCTGAATCCTGTAGACTTGGAGACTTTTCTGTCTGATAAAACTATAGTTTAATTGTTAAAAGACAGCAGATTAATAGGATTTCAGAATAAATTTAGATGCCTATGTTTATTAGAATTAGACAATAATTGTATTGGAATTCTAGTCCTTGGTTATATCCTCCTGGAAGTGAATTAAAATGTATTAATGTGATGCAACGGTTTTATTTCATTGTTTATGTATTTTGCCGTATATTTTGTTTTTGACATATTAAGAAATTACTTAATTTAACAAAGACTGGATCCCGCTCCAGTCCAAGCTCAGTTTGTATTTGTTTCTTTCTCATTTTCTTTATCTTATTCATAAAGAATCTCTAGGCCTTTACCATCAAAAAATCAGGTATCAGTGCTTTAGGCAAATAGTATCCTGGGGACCTCAAGTCAGTAGGGTTTTCAAGACATCCCTAATGAATATGCGTGAGAGAAATTTTATTTTTTATTTTAAAACATTTATATTCCACAAATCACAAAGATCTGTGCAGATTACAAAGTACATACAAATAAAATAAAAAAAACAAGCACACATTAAAATTACAATTAAAATTTGCTTGCCTACTACCCACTTTATAGGCAAATCTCACTCATGCATTTTCAATAGGGATATCTTGAAAACTCAACTGGATGGAGGTCCCTCAGGAAAGGTTTAAGAACCACCGATTTAGGCCATCTATCAAGAGGAGGAACCTCAATTTGTCACTGTTTTCTAGCTATCACACAAACAAAGATTGTATCCTCCTCTCTCAAATTATTGAAAAATTGGTCTATTATGAATGCACAAATTTGGTCCAAGGGCATATATTTGCATACAATTTGAAAGTGATATACATGCAAATCTCTTATATGCCTTAGAGTGTGTCAATTTTAGGGGTAGATTTTTATTTTTTTTAAACTTTACAAATTACTAGTTACGAAGTTATTCAGAAACTGTTTAAAGTAAGTCTTACAAACATAAAATCATATTTGAAATATGCATAAGTAATATTTATTTGAACATACAAATAAATAATCTACATTAGTGGCCACATAATTGCTTTTAAAAGTTATTTATGCATTTAATTTAAATGTTATTTAGCATCTGGCAAAGAGGCCACATTTTATTTTCTTCTATTTCGGCTCATGAGCTCCCTGCTGCCCACCTGACCCCCTAATATAATGTTCCTTCCTCTCCTGATTGAACACATTACCAGCAGCCTCAGTTGTCATTTTTACATATATTTCTATGGACTAGGTGTGTGATGGCCAATCTGGAACCACCATGGGCTTGATCAGAAATATCTTGATCTCTGCTCTTGTCATGGCACAGATACGAGAAGGCTCAGACTCTGGAGCTCTAGTCAAGTAATTGGGTGAGTGTAGATGTCTCAGTTTTGACGGATGGTGTCTCCAAGTTATGTCTTCTCATTTCCTTCACCTCTGATCTTCAATATCTTCTTCACTGCATCTCTTCTCTTCTGTTCCTCTTCATTGCACAATACAGCTTACAAAACAGATTTGCTTTAACCATTCCAAGCTGACCTTCTTACTGTAGGCATGACTATCTTCCTTACTTCTTCACACTAATCTTTCAACAGTTGCAGCTGGAAGAGACAATGCCGGGGACATGGTATCCAATTGTTATTTATTTTATATAAACCAGTCTTGGTGCTTAAGTCTTTGATCACTTCATCGCTGAGCTGAGGAAGATCACAGCCAACAAAGACCTTAGTAAAATCTCAGGATTTATTTCCAGTTCACTAGCAGAATCCAGCATTTTTCCAGTGGGACCTGCCCATTTGTTGTTGCTTAATGTCTTGCCATCTAAAGCAGTCACCAAGTGCCTGAATAGTAGTTCACCTGTGTGCAGGTTACAGCCAATCCACATCAGCTTCCTTTGTAGCTTCTCCCGCCCAGGAATCACTTGCAATATCTTGAAGAGTTTTGTCTGCTCCACTTTTTTCTGAGCCATGAAAGCAAATTATCAGCATTTCTGCATGAGTCTTCTCTTTCGTTGCTTTTGCCGGAACACAATGCTAGAGATCTGCCTCCTGGCTCCATATAAATGGTCTACCTAATATATATAGTAATACCACTTTTAAAGAAGGGTGCATCCAAAAAGACTTTTGTTCAAAGTATCTTCTAGAAAAGTCATTCAGGAAAAGGCCTCAGAATTGGAGCCTACGCACAGTCCTATCACAGACTGAACCATCAGCGTAGTTTTATTTGCTCCTTAGCTCCAGTCATTGGCCAGAAAAACCTGAGAGTAAATTTTAATACTTCAAATAATTTTTATAATAAATATTTTAAATCTTTTCAATAATTTTTTTATAAATAGTTTTAAATGCTTTAAATAACTAAATCTTGTAACAATGGATGCATCTCTTCCTTAGTTTGAAAAAGCTGGCAACTAAGCACTTATCTCAGCATTATTTCGTGTGCTGTCGTATGCTTCATTATCTGCTGCCAGACTACTGCCACTGCCATCGTTTCGTGGATATAGCAATTGGTCCACTGCTTCAGGGCCAAAGGCAGAAGCATTAGAGCATTGTTCTCGGCTGCCAAAATCTTTGGCAGCCGAGAACAATGCTCGAATGCTTCTGCCTTTGGCCCTGAAGCAGTGGACCAATTGCTATATCCACGAAACGTTGGCAGTGGCAGTAGTCTGGCAGCAGATAATGAAGCATACGACAGTACACAAATAATGCTGAGATAAGTGCTTAGTTGCCAGCTTTTTCAAACTAAGGAAGAGATGCATCCATTGTTACAAGATTTAGTTATTTAAAGCATTTAAAACTATTTATAAAAAAATTATTGAAAAGATTTAAAATATTTTATTATAAAAATTATTTGAAGTATTAAAATTTACTCTCAGGTTTTTCTGGCCAATGACTGGAGCTAAGAAGCAAATAAAACTACGCTGATGGTTCGGTCTGTGATAGGACTGTGTGTAGGCTCCAATTCTGAGGCCTTATCCTGAATGAATTTTCTAGAAGATACTTTGAACAAAAGTCTTTTTGGATGCACCCTTCTTTAAAAGTGGTATTACTATATATATTAGGTAGAATATTTATTGAGCCACTTTGGGTGATACCCCTTGAGTTGTCCATATAAATGGTGTAATATTTCTCTTTCACCATACCTGGATTTTGCCATTCTCTTCTGCCTGGTATCATCATAACAACCATCAAAGAAAAGGCTGATTCATTTAAGTTTTAAGATTTTACATTGGACTAGGAACACCGCCAAGTGAAAATTAAGTAGGTAACATTCCCCAACCTCTTGTTTCATCACTTGCCCCTTTTTATTTGTTTTTGAAGTGTATTTAAGCCATTTTTTTCTCCTCCCTTTTTCAAATGTATTATTTTATTACAATCAGTACTAATTGTCTTGTTTTTTTATTTTTATCTTAAACTAATTTTTAACCAAATGTAAATCGCATTGGATTTTGCGATCAAATCAAACATTAAATAAACTTGAAACTGATGCCATTCTGCTGCAGTCCCTCGTCAAACTGTGCATCCAATTTTTCATGATTCTCGCCTGAGCTCTCTTTACCTTGTGATTAATCGCCTAAGTAGTGTTCAAATGAGTGATGAGCCCTACATCAATTCAGGCAACAATAAAATCTCTGCTTTCTCTCTATCTAGTATAGTGTCTTAAACTGGCAAGAGCTATGTTGGTTATATCCTTGGTATTATAAAGTCTGTTCTCATTATTCGCATGCTCCCGATGAACGATTGTACATATCCACGGTTGCATCTATTGTGACCAATAGTCCCCATTTGCGCCACTCTAAAACCTAGACCTGCTAAAAAAAACAGCTTGGGGGTTTTAAGTTAGAAGGGAGGGAGCATGGGAATAAGATTACTCTGTTCACTGAGTAAGTTCAATATGGATTGTATTGTATCTTTGCTATTACTTATATGTAATATCAGTTAAGATGGAATATGTGTACCTTCTCCATGGTATTATTCATTACTCTGTTATTCAAAAAAATTTAATAAAAGGTGGAAGTTAAAAAAAAGAAAAACAAAGGAAGCAATATAAAAAGAAGAATTAAGACAATGAACAAAAAAAAAGTACTGAGAAGGCTGAGACAAAGTCTCAGCTCCATGGAAATCTAGAGACCGAGGGTTCCTTGTGGTAATATCAGAAGCAAGTCACTTGCATGAATGCAGTGGAGGCACTGCCTCAAAGATTTAAAGTAACAGTACTCTTGGTGGTGTTTGCACCAGATTCAATGGATGTCATCATCCCATGTGAGAATATAAAGCCTACTTGTCCTTGAGAAACTTTAATTACAACTCTTCATTTATTTCAGAGTACCATGTGACCAATGTTCCCTCTAAGGATTGATGAGGTGTGTGCAAAAAAAAAAAAAAATATGCATGAGCGACAAGTTACATACTCCACAAATTTATGAGCAGGCGCGGAAGACGAGTGCCCGTGAGGTTGTGGGAGGGTTAAATACTCAAAACTTAGAAGAATAACAATTTATTTAAAGTTTTTGCTTCGCCAGCTTATCTTTACATACAGTGGCGTACCTAGCATATGTAACACCCGGGGCCCATCATTTTTTGGCACCCCCCCATCTATACGAAAAACATGATTTTTAGTAACAAGCCACACGTCACACATGAGTACCTAGGAAAAGGCAGCATCTTACATATTGCAGTGAGCAGTACATCAATACACCCATTGTAAAACTAAACAAGCCAGACCAGCACAGATAAATCCTACACCGTCAATCCTAACAGAAAACCATGTCTTTCGAACACATAGAACACAGAAAACACCTTCGCCTAGTATGGAATATGTCATCACAAACTAACCCCTCTCCCTTTTACAAAACTGTAGTGTGGATTTTAGCCATGGTGATAACAGCTCTGACGCTCATAGAATTCTGAGCATCAGAGCTGCTACCACTACGGCTGACGCTAAAAAACGCTCCACAGTTTTGTAAAAGGGGGGATAAAATAGAAATACACAGCTTCAACGCTCTAGCTCAGGGGTGCCCAAACTTTTTGGGCTTGTGAGCTACTTTAAAATGACCAAGTCAAAATGATCTACCAATAATAAAATTTAAAAACACAAAGCACAATATACGCTGAGAAAATGTTAATTATCATTCCTATTCTGGGGTTTTTTCAAAGAGGTCAAGGCAGATGACTCTATGCATTGTCACCTCAGTAACAACCATACAAAAATAGACAAATATACCCCCCTTCCTTTTTATTAAACCACAATAGCAGTTTTTAGCGCAGGGAACTGCGCTAAATGCCCAGCGCTGCTCTCGACGCTCATAGGCTCCATGCGCTAAAAAACACTATTGCGGTTTAGTAAAAGGGGGCCATAGTGCAAAATATAGACAGCATATATAAATTCAGACACATTTTGATCACTAAATTTAAAATAAAATCATTTTTCCTACTTTGTCTGGTGATTTCATGAGTCTCTGGTTGCACTTTCATCTTCTGACTGTGCATCCAATATTTCTTCCCTTCTTTCAGCCTGTATGCTTCCTCTCCTCCAGACCTCATTCCCTCCCCTAACTTTTTCTTCCTCTCTCCCTGCCCTTTCTTTGTTTTTTCTCTCTTGATGCCCCCCTTTCTTTTTTTTCTATTTCCCTTCTGTCTCCCTGCCTGCCCCTTTTCTTTCTTTCTTTCTCCCTATCCTCCACAAAGCCACTGCTGCCACCATCGGGGGAAACAGGCCCCAAAGCCACCGCCGCGGCTGCCCCAAGCTCTCTCTGCTTCCCACCGTCGGGCCGACCAGCATTCCCCCGACGTCAATTCTGCCGTCAGAGAGGAAGTTCCGCCCAGTCAGGCAGCGATTGGCTGGCCCAAACTTCCTCTCTGACAGCAGCCTTAGGGGGGGTGCACAGCCGGCCAGATCTGGACCTGGCCAGCTGTGCAACCCCCCTAAGGCTGCACCCGTGCCCCCTCCCACCCACCCCTTGGTACGCTACTGAAGACGTGGAAGCGGCTCCTCTCATGATCTCCACCTGCGTCGGAAGTGCATTGGAGATCTTACTATGTAGTCCTCAGTTTCCCACTGCAGTATTTTAGTGAGCGATACGAGAAAAATTATGAGCGACACCAATGAAAATAGTGAGCGATTGCTCATGCGCTCAGCTTAGAGGGAACATTGCATGTGATCATTTTAGGCTTCAGAATTTATAATATAGGACATACAGAAAAATGCTGCCATTTTTAATTTAAACAACAAGGCATGGGTTGGCCTTTTTGGAACAGTAGCAATGTTGTATAATGCTATGTATACAGTCCCTGGTTTAATCCAAGTAAAGTCTTTCATTTGTTGGGTTGGTTGGGATGTTGCATAGAATAGATAGTATTCACATTTTTTGGTGGGAGGGGTTGCAAATCATGGTCATCATATGACAGTAACACTTACCCCCTTCTTTACTAAAAAGTAGTGCTGGTTTTAGCGCTGGCAGCGGCAGTATCTGCTCAAACACTCATAGATGCTAAAACCCGTGCTACATGTTAGTAAAGGAGGGGGTTAGTGGCTATATTCAATGCCCATCTAGGACTGTCGCTGCAATGACCAGATTATGCATATTGGAGGAGCAGTGGTAGATGCAAAATACTAGGAAAATTCACAGGTAACATTCAAGCTCTGTTTCCGATTAGGGCTAAAGCAGGACATGAAACTGCCAGGTCATAAAACAAAATAAGACACACATACACACAACAAAATTATAAGTTATTAGCAGAGCATTATGTGCTTTGAAATGCGATATACTCAAGTAGCACAAAGTTTTTAAACAGAAAAAAAAAAACATTTGCTTACCTTGTGTCTGTTTCTTGTTCACTATACTGTCAGCTTTGTGCCTTTTCTAAAGTAAAAATACAAATGTTTAATTAATTTCTGTTCACCTAGCACAACAACTTAACATTTTTCATAGAACTGAGACATTTGTTTCCCCATTTTTAAAAATTTGACAATTAAGCTCATGAACTCGTCCTAGAAAAAGTGCTACATACCTCAATGCTGAATATCACTACAGTCACCTTTGAAGAAGTACTCCCCTTAGGAAGCTATACACCGACCCCAGAACCAAGTCCACCCTTCAAAGCAATTTTGGAACTCTAGAATGCCCATCAGAGCTGTCATCATATTACCCTTCATGCCCTGAATGCCATCAAAATGTCTTCCTTTCAATATTTCCTTTATCTTCGGGTAAAGGAAAAAGTAATTGGGGCCAGATCAGGTGAGTAGGGAGGGTGTTCCAATACAGTTAAAGTAGACTCTTTGTTAACTGGAACTCAAGCAATCAGAACTCTCAAGCAGCCAGCAAAAAAATAATAACAATATCAAAGAAATTCTGTAATATTTTAAATGAAAATAAAATCAATTTTTGGCAGAAAGTTAAGTGAAAATTTGGCATACCACACCTGAGTACACCCATGCTTTGCCTGAGTACACCCATGCCCGGTAGTTTGTCTGGAACAGTTTAAAGTATGACAAAGTATGGGGTATAGTATTAGTTAGGCCTATTTTTAATAGTAACTCTCAAGCAATCAGAAATTACATTTATCTGGCATCTACCAATCCCCATGAATGCTGGTTAACTGAGAGCCTACTGTATTTGTTTACTGGCTAAAAACTCTCTCAGAAAGTGCCACGTGAGCTGGTGCATTGTCATGATACAAGAACCATGAGTTGCTGGTGAAAAGATCAGGTTGTTTTCATCTAACTGTCATGCAACCTTTTCAGCACTTCCAAACAGTAAGCTTTGTTAACTGTTTGTCCAGTTGGTACCAACTCATAATGAACAATCCATCTGATATCAAAAAAGGTTAGCAACATAATTTTGACTCTTGATTTGGCTGGTTAAATGTTTTTGGTCGTGAAGAATTGGCTGACTTCCATTGTACATTTTGACGCTTTGTTTCAGAGTCCTATTGGTACACTCATGTTTCATCACCAGTGATAACACGGCCCAAAACATAGTCTTGCCTCTCCAAAAGATCTTGGCAAACTTCGACTCTCTTTTGCTTTTGTTCATCAGTGAGCTCCTTCGGGACCATTTTTGCACACACACCTTTCTCATGCCAAGATTTTCAATTAAGATTTTCCTGTTTCTCTATTGGTTTACTTGGACTAATATGCTTCTCAGAATCAAGATGATGATTTTGATGCACAATTTGATAAATTGTTGAAATGTACTTGTCAGTTCTGCTCATTACTGGCCACCCTGACCATTCTTTATCAGTTTGTAAAGTGATGCATATAGGTAACAAAAATCTCATGCACGAATACAGGATGTCTGGAGCGGTACTTGGAGAGACCTCCCAGGAAAGAGATTTGGGAGTTATGATTGACAAGTCGATGAAGCCATCCATTCTATTAACTCTTTCTTGAGATACTCTTCCATTTTACTAAAGTCCACACATTTGAAATCCAGGACTTTGAGCTTTGTGTAGCCACCCTCCACTTTAGCTATATCAAACCAAACAGTTTGATGATCACTTCCACCCAAGTACCCACTCTGACATTAAAGACACTTTCCCCATTTGTGAGCACCACATCCAGTATCACTTTTCCTTCATCAGTTCTGTTACCATTTGTCTCAACAGAGACCCTTTAAGGGCATCCAATATCGCTCTGCTTCTTTCCGATTCCGCAGATGGAACTTTCCAATCCACATCTGGCATGTTGAAATCACCCAGCAACAGCACTTCTCCTTTCTTCCCCACCTTTTGAATTTCTGCAATAAGATCTTTATCAAAATTATGTGATTGAGTTGAAGGTCTATAGACAACACCTCCATAGATAGAAGCTCCATCTTCTCTTTTCAAGGAGATTCATATCGCTTCTTCCTTTCCCCAAGCCCCTTGTATTTCAGTTGCTTGGATAATGGTCTTTACATAGAGCGCTATTCCTCCACCTCTTCAACCATCTCTGTTCTTCCTAAAAAAATGATAGTCTGGTATATTTGAGTCCCATCCACATGAATCACTGAATTGCCTCTGATTGCTACAATATCCAAGTCTGCCTCTAACATCAGGGCTTGTAGATCAAGGTTTTTGTCGCCTAGACTACAAGCGTTTGTGGTTATTGCTTTTTAGCTACAGTACTTTTCAGCAGCAATTTTATTTCTTGTCTAGTTTTTTTGTTTAGTGTCACTTTCTGTTGCCTTGCTAAGAAGTGTATTGCTAATATTGTTGTGTGCGTTGCTATCTTTACTACCATCACCACTTGTCTTTTGCTGGGGATGGTCACCAAGTGTCCTGCATACATATGCCACCCCCACCTTCTAGTTTAAATGCCTAAAAACATATTATCTGAATTTCTCAGCAAGTATTCTTTTACCTGCCATAGTAAGATTTAGTCCATCATTTCAATACAGTCTCTTGCTGTTCCATGTATTTCCCCATCCCCCTATGTACCTAGACTTCTTGATAATACCAGTCTCTGAGCCACCTATTGAAGATCTCAGTATATTTAGTACTCTTTCCTGTCCTTTTTAATATGTAGGCAATACATCTGAAAAAGCTACAGTCTTTACACAAGGTTTTAACCCCTCCCCCAGCTCCCAAAAAGCTTTCTGTGCCACAAGTGGAGTACTGCTGGCTAAGTCAATTGTTCCCAAGTGAATAACATCATCAGCTTTAGAATTCGCAGTTTCTTCCCTAATTATAGACAGTATTTGTTTGGTAGTCCTGGTAGCTGAGGATCCTGGGAGACATTTCACTATTTTAGGCTCCTTGACTTGTGTTCCAAGGTTAATGCCTCTGATGATGGAATCCCCTAACAGCAATACTTTTCTGGTTTGAATGTTATTTTTCCTTTGGGAGTGCTTTTCTTCCTGAATTACCTTCACTAGTTCCGGTTCCATCTCAATTCTTTTTTCATGGGCATTGCAATGCTCTAATGGAGGAAAAGAATTCTATAGGTGCAACAATCGTGAGGGTGGATGTTTCTATATCATATGTCACAGTCTACCTGACTCTAATGTGATCCATTTATTCCTAGATTATTTTAATCTTTGAGGCAGTGGTGATAAATTGGTATGGTTCTGTGGGGTAGTAGAAGTTACTGTAATTACATCTAATTCCTGCTTAGATTTACAGAGTTCCTCCTTAATACTAGAAAGCTGAAGATGGAGGGGGCAAGCTCTAAATCTCCAGATGGTGTGCCTTGGAACTAAAGCATCACAATGATTGCACTGAATAAAGGTCATCCTAATTGGTTGGTATGGGAATTGACTGAGAAGTATTGGTTGTCTATAAATCAGTTGCAAACCCAGGAGTGGCTAGGACTTGATATGTGCCATCAACTTGTATTAGTCCTAGCGACTTCATCATCATCAAGTTTGTGGCAGAATACAGACGTAGGTTGCCGGGCCTTTCTTTTGCACAGTATAAATTCGATGTTGTTGTATCGAATGCAGTCCTCTGCCTCCAACACTGCCCATCTGCTGCTGCCCAAATGGGTGTTATATCGTTAGTCTGACATCTCAACTGAAACCTGCCTGCCTTGGGAAGCCCTGCTGGTAGTGAAACTACCAACGGCATAGCTTTCAGCTTCTCAGAAGCACACAAATTCCAGTAGCATGACAAGTTCATGTACCAATACTGGAGCTAGTTGGGACTCTTTAATTAGTAGAGAGCCAAGCAGATGGAACCAAACTTCCCAAAAAGTAAAGGAAAAGAGTGTTTTTTTACATTAATTTTTTTTTTACTAGCTGAAAAGAGAGTAGAGGATAGAAGGGAAGGGGAAGTATTAAATTCTATGCTTAATGCAAAATCAAAGATATACAAATTCAGGATTACTTAGCTCGTGGAGTTGCTGTGCTACTAGCACATGTGTTCCCACCAAGGCTTTGTCCCAGGAAAATTGGTTTTGACTTTTAAAGCTCTACATTGGTTTTAACTTTTAAAGCTCTACATAAGGTATTCAAAACTGCTTGTCAGCTTTAATATCGTACATCTCTCCCACTTTACTATGCTCACTTAATGGTCATAGCCTAGTGCTTCCTGACCCCTCATGAGCCCACCTGGAATCCATAAACAATAGTGCATTTTTCTTCATGGCTCCTAGCCTATGAAATAATTCACCTTTATGCCTTCAATTGGAGCTGTCTTATATGCAATTTAGAACTGGATTAGAATTGGAATGAGCCTAGGTTCCGCAGCAGGACAGGGAGGTTATTCCAAAGCTCAGTGAATTTGAAGAAAAGGGATTTCCCTAATTTACCTGCATACATGATGCCTTTTAACGAGGGGAAAGATAGTTTAAGTTTGTGGACAGATCTGGTAGTGTCAAGTCTTGAAGAATTCCAGGATAGTGGAATAAGGGGAGGAAGAATGCCATGTAGGATCTTGAATATTAGGCAGGTACATTTAAAGTGAATCCTAGAAATCACCGTAAGCCAGTGAAATTTTGACAGAAGCAGGGACACATGATCGAATTTGCTTTTTGCGAAGATCAACCTGGCCGCAGTGTTTTGGATCCATTGAAGTCTTTGACGATTTTTATTGGTTAGACTTAGATAGATAGAATTACAATAGTCCAGTCTGGAAAGAATGATCGATTGTACAAGGACAGCAAAATGTTGTTGGCGTAAGCAGGATCTCACTTTCCTTAACATGTGAAGACTAAAAAACATTATTTTACCAGAGAGTTGAGATGATCATTAAAGGAAAGTGTAGAGTCAATAATGATGCCCAAAACTTTGCTTGAGAATTCGATCTGTAGTGTGGGACCAGAAGGTAATGGAATAAGCGTGGGTAACTGATCTAATTTTGGGCCAAGCCAGAGTAGTTTTGTTTTGGATTCATTTAGCTTCATTTGTACAGTGAGGGCCCAGGATTGGAGTTTCATTATGCAAGCTGTTATATTTTCGGTGAGGTTAGTGAGGTTCGAATCTATCTCGAGAAGGACAAGGATGTCATCTGCATATGTAAATAGAGTTTCAAAGGGAGATGGAAGAATTTTAAAGAAGACATATAAATGTTGAAAAGAACAGATGACAGGGGTGATCCCTGGGGAACACCACATAGCGGTCTCCAAGGAGAAGACATGGTTCCATTCATGTTAACAGTGTAAGAGCGGGATCGTAAAAATTTCAAGAACCAGTCTAAGACTGTGGAATTAATGCCTATCTCAGAAAGTTGGTAAATTAGAATATTGTGGTGGACAACATCAAAGGCCGCAGGTAGGTCGAATTGTAGTAGGATAGCAAACTTATTACAAGATTGAAGTTGTTGAATCTTTGAGATTAAAGAGTCCAGCAGGAATTCAGTGCTGAAATTGGGTCTGAAACCATATTGGCAAGGTAGTAGAATGGAGAATCTCTCTAAGTAAGACAAGAGCTGAGTGGATATAATAGCCTCAAGCATTTTGGTCAGGAGAGGAATATTTGCTATAGGACGTTAGCTAGACAGTGAAGATGGGTCTAGATCAGCTTTTTTCAGTAATAGGTTCAGGGCAATGTGTCCCATTTCTACGGAAAATAGGCCTGATAGTAAGGCAGAGTTGATAAGTCTGGTGAGGGATGAAATAGCCTGCGTGGGAATTTTCTCGTATAGGTAGGAAGGGAACAGGTCCAGGGCACATTTGCAGGATCTTAATTTGTGGCACAGTTTAGAGACCTGGGCTTCGGATACATGCTCAAAGACTGTCCAGGATCTGTCTACTGGAATAGGATTAGTGTTGCTGGGCACCAGAGAATTGTAAGTGACTGCTGATGGAAAAGAGCTTTTTATAGTAGCAACCTTTTCATTGAAGAATTTTGCTAAGTCATCCATAGTTAGTTGAGCTGTTGGTTAGGGATCAAGGTTCTTGTTTCCAACATCTAAATCAGTGGTTCCCAAACCTGTCCTGGGGGACCCCCAGCCAGTCAGATTTTCAAGATATCCCTAATGAATATGCATGAGAGAGATTTGCATACCTGTCACTTCCATTATATGCAAATCTCTCTCATGCATATTCATTAGGGATATCTTGAAAACCTGACTGGCTGGGGGTCACCCAGGACAGGTTTGGGAACCACTGATCTAAATGGATAAATCCGAGCCAATTATTTTTTTTTTTTACTATTTTATAGAAACTTACACACAGCATAGGTACCAGAAATGTGGTTACTGCTTGTTTTGTCTCATGAAGTATGCAGGTTGATTTTGGATTTTTTTTTTAATCATGCTGTGGCTGATGTACTGATATAGTGTGGAAAAGAATATGTAATTATCCAGTTTCATGGATGTGAAGGATTTGGGTTTATGTATTGTAATATTTTTTATATTATTTTAGATGTTTGTATGTAAATTTGTACTCCACCTTGATAAAGGTGGCATATAAATAAACAAACTACAAAATGGGGCATGGCTTGGAAGCGCATGAAAACAGTCTTGTTATATGTTGAATGAATCTAGGCCAATGAGGAATATCATTCACCAATAGTGGAGGAGGTGTGTCTGAGGCCTTTATTCTATTATAATAAGAAAAACAAAAGGTATCCAAGTATTGGCAGTGGATGTTTGAAAGTTATAGGCATCACATGGTGAAGTTTTTCATAAATGTTGGGGTTTGTTTGAGTTATATTCGAGTCTTAACCCTAACAATAAATTTAAAGTGAAGAATTTAAAGGCCATCTTCAAGCGAATTGTGTAGTGCAATTCCAAACATACAAAAAAAACAAAAACTCTCATTGGTGGCTAAATAGCCTATTATAGCCCACCATGCTTATTCACTTTACAGTTCAAGAAAAGAAAATATGGCAACTTCAAACAAAAAGCTTGCCTCTGGAGCAATTCTCAGGGTGTAATTAGCCCTCTCACCCTAAGCATGGGCTTCTTAACTCTTCTGTTACCCTTAGTTAATCATTCTTAATTTCTTTGTTACTTTGTTTTGTGAGGCAACACCACATTATCACCAACAGCTTTTACTTCCCACAAATGGTACTCTGTGATCATGCCTTCAAGCATGCCTAATTCCTCAGGTCCCATTTCAATATCCTCTATCAACATTTCTTCTGGCATTTCCTCATCATATAAAGGGCTAGATTCACGAACCTGCCCGTCCGATGAATTCTTAAAACTAAAATATGCAGATGGGGGCGATTGGAGGAACGTCCCCATCTGCCTGCCCGGATCGCTGGTATGCGATCCCCATGCATGCGCAGACCATCTTTCCCTGCAGATGGTCTGCACATACGTTTTGTGTCTGTTTGGGTTTTATTTTTTACTGGGTTTTTTTTTCCCGGGCTCCGACTCTCTTCCTGTTATCCCTGGCGGCAGCATCCTCTTCCCTCATGCTCCCTGATCTGTGCGCCTTCCCTGCACTGTGAGACCACGGGTTTAAAGTGGGCCTGCACTGCGGGCTCGCACTGCAGGGAAGGCAGCAGAGATCAGTCTGGACGGTGAGAATTCCAGCTTTCTATCTTTAAAAACTGTCCAATCTGGCAGGGGAATTGTCCACTTGCCAATGCTAGGGAGGACCTTGGCAATATTCCAGTGTGTTTAGTTTGAGCAGGATGCCGCCTGTGCCTGGTGAATCACCACCTGCAGCATCTCCTCTTGGAAACAGACAGGATCTAATTGGACAGGGAGCCAACAGGCACTGCTCTCCCCTCGGCCCCAGGGCTTCTGCAGCCCCTGAAACAGTAAAGGCAGCGAGATTGGGGCAGCAAAGAGCAGGGTGGCATGGAGCTGGACAGTGGGAAAAGCAGGTTTGTGACTAGTCCCCAGCAGTCGGCTAGCCCAGTCAGATATGAATTTTGTGTTGTGAATCGCGTCCCTGCCTACTTTGCATGCGTTTCTCCTCATTTGTATGCACAGATTTGAAGCGGTTCACAGGAGAGGTTAGTGAATGGGGCCCAAGGGAAATTTGGGCCCAAGGGAAATCTGGTCGCAAAGGGGTCGCAAACCAATTGGTACACGATCGGTTTGCTTTGTGAATCTAGCCCTTAGTATCTTCAGAAGCAAGATTAGAAGCTTTAGGATTAAGGTTTTCTACCTACTTGCTTTGGGAAGTGCTGGTCTGCCTTCTGAATCCGGTCTTGCATAGGTCTGCCTCTCTCCAAGGATTCAGGAATGCTGTAAGTTTGTGGCTGCCCCCTTTGCCTAGAGACCATACCCTTTTCTCTGGCATTGGGCTGATTGCCGAAACACCTGTGGTTCTCTGATGCTTTGCTAATGAGCCTGGATAGCTTCCCTGCTGACTAACCCTGCCCTCAGCAGAGCCGATTGCAGGAGCTAATCCCTTTGTGGGTTTTGCTATCACCTGCCTGGTGCATCCTGATCCTTGTAGTTCTTTGCTTTTAGCATTCCCTACACTAGAACTAGGCAAGTATAATCGGGTCACTTTTGAGTTGCTTTTCACTGCGGAAAAATTCTGCAGGGCAGTTTCCCTAACCTGCCTGCTTCTAGGAGTAGGTTTAGGGATAGTTTTAGGGCACTGCAGGGTTTCTTCCAGCATGAAAGGTCTCTTCCCGTCACAATTTATAACAGTGATGTAATAGAAGTGATTCCCAAGAGCCTCTAAATATTATTTTATTAAAAGTCTTACCAAGTATAGTGAAGTTGGTAAAAGCCTCTTAATAGAAAACGGATGGTCCATTATACAGATTTTTATAGAACTGAAGACAAGTAAACATGCACATACTCACAAGATCTTCAATGAATTCTTTAATTGCTGCTACTGTTAAAATAAATAAAAGTGGCACCAATGTTGTATAACGACCTGTAGGCGATACATCTGGAATTTGCTGTTTAAAAAATAAAGCAAAACAAAAAAAAATTTGTTTTACATATGTAGCAAACTATCTTGTATCACAAAAAATTTAAAGAATCTCACGAAAACAGAATAGCAATATATATATATATTTATATACAGTGGAACCTCGGTTTGCGAGTGTTTTGCTTCTGGAACGAATTATGCTCGTAAACCAAGGTTCCACTGTGTGTGTGTGTGTGTATATGTGTATATATATATATATATATATATATATATATATATATATATATATATATATATATATATACATACATGCACACACACACACACACAGTGGAACCTTAGTTTACGAGCATAATTCGTTCCAGAAGCATGCTCGTAAATCAAGTTACTCGTATATCAAAGCGAGTTTCCCCATAGGAATGAATAAATATATAAAGAAAGAAAGAAAGAAAACAGAATAGCAAAAGATATATAAAGATGGGCAGGAAAAGCAAAGATACCTGTAGCAGGTATTCTCTGAGAACAGAAGACAACTTCTGAAGGAATTCTGAGCAACAATGCAATGCAGAATTCCCCCTCCCTGCAAAATTTGAGTGGCACACAGAATTTGGCCAGCTGCTGGTATCAAAGAATATTAAAGCAACAGGGCTCATTACCAGTTCAGGTTTCTTTTATTTTTCCCATTACCTCTCTTTGTAGTGTGCCTTTTATCATGTACAGAATGGCTCAAATACAGGCATGATGTGGCTCTGTTTGAGCCTCACACTGCTTGTACTCTCCTGCTGCTCTCGTGAGAATGAAAGGAAAGCTCAGCAGGAAAAAATACAGGTGCCGCTTGGATGCAACAGAGAGCCCTGCAAAGCCTGAATCTGAACCATTCTGTGCACTAAAGAGGACACACTGCAGAGAGAGGACAGCAAATGAACTGGGGAGCAATCCAGGAGCTTTTACACTCTGATTCTGGCAGCTGACTGAGAACTGTCTGCTGCTTTTTTTCTTGGGTGAGGGGAAGAAGGCAGAGGAACACACTGGCTATCTGAAAAGCAGCAATCACACAAGAAAATACAAGCTAGAAGATGTAATCATTAAGAATGTGCAG
The DNA here is from genome assembly GCF_902459505.1 of Geotrypetes seraphini. Lineage (NCBI taxonomy): Eukaryota > Metazoa > Chordata > Amphibia > Gymnophiona > Dermophiidae > Geotrypetes > Geotrypetes seraphini. The sequence goes on along the minus strand of NC_047084.1, from coordinate 220,150,650 downwards.
CTTAGGCAGATCAAAGACCTACCATATTTTTTGCTCTATAAGACACACTTTTTCCACCCCCAAAAAGGGGGTGGAAAAGTGGGTGCGTCTTATGGAGCGAATACACCTCCCCCCCCCCCCCCCCCCCCATGCGGTATCTTTTTTTTTAACTGACATGGTCGGTACTGGACAGCTGCCAGAATTTCTCCCTGCAGAGCGGTGAATAAGGCAGGAGCGTGACCTTTGCGCTTCCTGCCTGGTCCCGCTCCACTCAGTGATTGGCTTGCCGTCAGTTCTCACGATCACAGAGCGGAGCAGAGCAGGCTAGCAGCAACTTGTTCACTGTGCTGCCTCTGCCCGATGGCCACCAAAACTGCTGCTGCTGCTGCTTTGGGAGGCTTAAAGATATGTCAGAACTCGTGGTGGGGGGGGGTGGGGGGGGTCGGTCGGGAGGTGCTGCACAGGAGGATGGATTGAAAAGCTGCTACTCATGGGGATAGGAGGGATGAAAAGCTGCTGTACATGGGGGCGAGGAGAGAAGAATAATTGTTGGACATGGGGTGGAGGAGAGGAAGGGAGAGATGCAACAAAGGTACAAAGGGGTAAGGGAGACATGCATGGAAAAGAGAGAGGGAGAAATATTGGATATAGGGTGGAGGGCAGGGAGAGATGGTGCATGGAGGGAGAGAAAGAAATGTTGCACATAATATTGGAAGGGAGGAAGGGAGAGATACTGCATGGAGGGAAATAGAGAAGTTTGACCAAAGGCAGAAGGCAGGGAGAGAGAGAGAGAGATGGTAAACAGTGAGAAAGAATCAGAAATGTTGGATATGGCAACACAAAGTGAATTATGTTTATAATATGTCTAAATTAACTGCTTTGCATAGGAACCGCATAGTGCCCTTTCAAAAAATTTGGTCTAAGTATATATCCTGGTAGGAAACAGCAGCTCTATTGGATCCTGAGAGGACTGCCTTGGGGATCGCCCTGCCTTCTCATATCTGCTTGGGGTGCAATCTAGTTTTTCTTTCATAACCTCATGCCTGTATAAAGGGGGGGGGGGGTAGTTTCGGGTTGTTTAGGGATGGGGGAGATGGAATGGGGTGGGGTTGTATGGGAGGGAGGGAAGAGGTAGTTATGTGTCTCTACGCCATATGCTGAAGAGTAATGGTATATTATACGCACTTGTTGGATATACCATGGCATTATTTATTGGATGTACTGCTATGCTTATGTATTGCTGATTGAATTTATTCCCACTGTATTTTGATTTCTTATAATAAAAAATTATTTAAAAAAAAAGAAATGTTTGATATGGCAGTAGAAGGGAAGGTACAGATATGGAAGATGGATGGTGAGCACAAAGAAGAAAATGTCAAATGGGCAGGAGATCCTGGTGACTGAGTTAACAGAAACCAGAGCCTGGGACCAACATGATCTGAATAATAAAATGAGTGGACAACAAAAGGTAGAAAAAAAAATTTACTTTTTATTTTGTGATTACAATATGTCAAATTTGAAATGTGTATCCTGCCAGAGCTGGTGTTAGACAATGAGTGTGAGCTAGGACCCAACAGAGAGGAAAAATCTTTTTTATTTTGCTTATACTACAGCACCAGCGTGGTGTTGGAGAGGGCAAAGGGGGTGGGGTGGGTGAAGAGGGTACAAAATAAACTGCCAGAACGTTTGGAAAAAAAAAAAAAAAAAAAGCTTGATTGGGTGGGAAAAGTGAATTGAATCGAATAATCAAATCAATAGGCCAAATCAAATTGAATTTTTTTTCCTGAATCAGGAAGCACTAGTATTTACACATCTAGGTTTTACAATGGGGCATCTACAAGTATTTAGAGTGTGAAACTGTCTCTTCTGCATGGAAAGAGCTACATTTGTGCCATTCATTTTTTTCCAAATCTCCATCAGCAATATTTTAGTATTCAAAGTAATATCAACTTCCACAAAACTCAGGGTAATAACATCAATTCAGTTCATTATTGACCGACGACGTCGGGGAATCGCTGCTTGATGGGGCACAGCAGAGCATGGACGAAACCACTCCAGCAGCAGCATCCGCCTCCTATTCCACACGCAACTGAGAAGAAAGCTGTGAGGCCAGTGGGAGCATCCAATTCTGCGCCGCCTCCTGTTCCAGGCGCAGTAAGGAAGAAAGCTGCAAGGCTAGTGAGAGCGGTGAAGAAGCGCACAGGGCATCGAGCCTTCAGAGGAGTGCATTGGTGGGGTTCTGGCGGCTTCCGGCTGCGACGTGGAGAGGCGCAGCAGCTGCTTGGGGCTAGCCATCAGGAGTCTGGTGAGTGGAGGAAGCCTGCTGCAAACTAGGGGCAGCGGAACTTAGGGCTCTTTGAAACTGAACGGGAAGCGACTGGAGGGTGAGAAGAGGAGCCCTCCCAGGGACAGGAAGCCAGTGGTAAGGAAACTGAAAAAACGCCGTAGCAACCAGAGTGAAAAAGTGTCTGATGAACCGCTATTAGGAAAGCATTTTTGTTTGTTTTATTTTCTGGGGTTTTTTTTTTTCCTTGGCCGTTAACGGCTGCATTCCATGGCAGCATTGAGAGGCCTCTTTGTCTCCACTGGACTGGAGTATCTGACTGGAATCTATTTAATTTAATTATTTAATTTAGTTAGTTAGTTATGTTACTATTTTTTTTTAATTAATTAATTTTAATTTCTTAATCTTTTAAATTTATAATTAACTAGTATTTTTATTTTTAATGTAATCTTTGTTTTCATCCTCATGGAATGCTTATAAGGCTATACATATCGTACCTCTATCTTTTCTATCTTTAATAGAGTTCCTTTCTTTAATCAATTGTTGCATTGTAAACCGCTTAGGTCAGTGATATGCAGGAGCAGTATATCAAATCTTAATAAACATTATTGATAAATTTCAACTTTATAACTCAAGAACTTCAGTGGTTCTACTCAAAGCTTAAAATTCTGCACTTTGATATTTATGTATCAGCATCATAAGTCCTATAAAAGCTGGGGAGTATGGCATGTACAGCATTTAAAGGGTATGTCTTTGAAAAGGCCTGGTTGGCAAAACACATATATGTTGGACACACATTCCTCTGGCCGTTTGGACAGCAATACAAATGTGATTTTAGAATTTAAAAAGTTAATAAAATAAAAATTTGAATTAATAATAAATGTGGCCCATATCTTTTTTCTCAATATGTATAATTGTAAAATGGCTACTGCCGTTGCACATGCAGTCAAATATATATGCATTCTAGCATGTTCGCAGAGGTACTTTTATACAATGCTCCATATTCAGCACAGTGTCATGGGATAGGTGGCAAAGTTCCATATTAAGCAAGTGTCATGGGATAGGTAGCAAAGTTCAGTTGTGGATTAGGAATTGGTTATTGGATAGAAAACAGATGGTAGGGTTAAATGGTCATTTTTCTCAATGGAGGAGAGTAAACAGTGGAGTGCCACAAGGGTCTGTACTAGGACCGGTGCTATTTAACTTATTTATAAAAGATTTGGAAATTGAGACGAGTGAAGTGATTAAATTTGCAGATGACACTAAACTGTTCAAAGTTGTTAAAACGCATACGGATTGTGAAAAATTGCAGGCAGACCTTAGGAAATTGGAAGACTTGGCATCCAAATGTCAGATGAAATTTAATGTGGACAAATGCAAAGTGATGCACATTGGGAAGAATAACCTGAATCACATTTACCGGATGCTAGGTTTCGCTTTGGGGATTAGTGCCCAAGAAAAGGATCTGGGTATCATCGTAGACAATACGATGAAGCCTTCTGCCCAATGTGCGGCGGCAGCCAAAAAAGCAAACAGGATGCTAGGAATTATTAAAAAAGGGATGGTTAACAAGACTAAGAATATTATAATGCCCCTGTAATCACTCCATGGTGCGACCTCATCTGGTCTCCTTTTCTCAAGAGTGATATAGTGGTGCTAGAAAAGGTTCAAAGAAGAGCAACCAAGATGGTAAAGGGGATGGAACTCCTCTCATATGAGGAAAGACTAAAATGGTTAGAGCTCTTCAGCTTGGAAAAGAGACAGCTGAGGGGAGATATGATTGAAGTCTACAAAATCCTGAGTGGAGTAGAACGGGTACAAGTGGATCGATTTTTCACTCCATCAAAAATTACAAAGACTAGGGGACACTCGATAAAGTTACAGGGAAATACTTATAAAATCAAAAGGAGGAAATTTTTTTTCACTCAGAGAATAGTTAAAGGTTTGGACAAGTTCCTGGAGGAAAAGTCCATAGTCTGTTATTGAGAAAGACATAGGGGAAGCCACTGCTTGTCCTGTATTGGTAGCATGGAATATTGCTACACCTTGGGTTTTGGCCTGGTACTAGTGACCTGATTTGGCCACCGTGGGATCAGGCTACTGTGTTTGATGGACCATTGGTCTGACCCAGTAAGGCTATTCTTATGTTCTTTATGTCTTTTGTGCATTTGCTGACCTGGGTGTCTGAATGCCAATCTCAACATTCTATAAAATGGGCCTTCACATACACCAATATAATAAAACTGAATTATTCCTTATAAATTATTCCAAACTAAAGCAATTTATTTGAGTTTAATAAATTCAAGCATTCAAAGATGTATTTTCTTCCTACAGTTTATGAATTTTAAGTTATAGGAACTATATTTACCTGAAGTAATGTAATAAAAAGGAAAAATGCATTAGCTGCTCTTCTGAATTGGGAATACAGGAACCGTGGCAGGAACGTGACCACATTATATTTTGCAGTGCTGGAAAAAAAAAAAGCAGATTATTACTATGACAATTTATTCAATACATAGACATCTTCTTTTATTTCTCGAATCTTTGAGTACTGCAACAGAATTGTACTTTATAGAATGCTTTCATCTGAAATGAAAAACATAACTTAATCCTGATAAAACTATAAGAGGCAGTAGTGTAGGTTAAACTATACAGTCCTCTAATGCTAACAGATGCAATAACAAATCAGACTGAGAAATTGGTTAGTTCCTGAGCTATTGTGTTCAATGGATTGAACACAACAAATTTTATACAATAATATAACCAAAATGGATATTTAATTCAAATAAAAAATACAAATGGTTGTGTCTTATAAATCTTATTCTTTCAAACACAAAGTGAAGTTGCTTGCCTGTAACAGAGATTCTCTGTAGACAGCAGCGGCAGAAACAGAAGCAGGACAACAAAAGTTTTTCAAGTTATGCCCAAGACCTCCAAAGTCACCTTCAGGTCTAATACAACCTTAGGAGTCAATTAGAGACTGACCAAACCCAAGATCTTCATTTTCTACTGAAACTAAATTTGCGACTGAAACAGGACTCTCGGTTTTGATAGAAGTCAAAAATGAAACTCCTCCCCTGTTTCACTCAACCCAAAAGGTCTCCCTCCTGCACCTCCGGGCAGCAGCCCTCCTCACTCCACCCCCACCTCCACCCCATCATGCCCAACCAAGGCCTACCTTAGGAAGTACTGATAGTCTAGTAGTCTCTTCAAAGGCAGAAATGAAACCCACTCATTCCCGTCCAGCTGCTCCATTGCAATGGCTGATAAGACTGCTGCAGGATATCCTAGCAGTCATTTTGTAATTGGAACCAGCTTGGGCAGGAGACTCATTTTGGTATTGCATGACAACTAGAAGTTCCAGCATTCATTTTGATCATGGAGTTGCTAGAGGTAGGCTTGAGTAGGATTTGTTCTGTCCCCATCACCCCACAGGGCCACCAAGAAGTTTAGGAAGGTCCAAAAGGGGGCATATTCTGACTGAGTAGATAGGGAGAGGTCTGAACCTGTGAGGGGGTCTTGACTTATCAAAAGGATTGGATTTATTCTTTTTAATATACCACTATTGATAGCGCTATTGTATACCGCTTGATAGCGGTGTACAACAATGGAAACATGCCAGCCAGTACCAGAAGTGGGTGCTAGCCAACATTCAGCAACAGTACCCACAAAGCTAAACAGGCAAAATTTAGGATCACTTTTTATGTGGACCTACATTCTTATAACTCCCAGCTCCTACCCAACTCCATCCCTGGATGCCTGTGTGGCCTGTCTCCAAAATGACTAGTTAGTGACAATATTCAGAAGCACTGCTCAGTTAAAAGGTCACTGAATATTGGTAATAACCAACTCCAAGCAATTTAAGCTTGTGGACTTTCTAAAGGTCTCTGTTCTCTTTAGGTAATAGATGAGAACTCATTTCCACTCATTTCTAGTCCAAAATGTATTGTGACTTCTCATGCTGAATCAAATGAACTTAAGATAGAAGGCTACTTGAAGGAGGAAGTGACATCACTTGCACGAATGGAAGTTTGATTTGGGAGCTCCTTAAGGGCCCTGTGAAAATCCCTGAATTACAGTGTGCAATCACCCTTGAGAACACTCCAGGTGATTGTTTTCGGTGCTGGAAAGTGTGCGCTGGGTATGGCCTCCAGAAAAAAAAAAAGAGTGAAGCAGAAAAATCTGGGCCGCGCACGCTGGAAAAGTCGCTAGGCCAACAGATAAGTACATCAATATTAGAGGGAAGTGATGTTACTTTGAAAGATATTATGTCAGCAATTGTTAAAATGGATGGTAATTTGCAAAGTAATTTGCAGCGTTTTACAAAATTTTCTGAAATTGTTTTTCAAAAATTTAAACAGCAGGATTCTAAATTAAATCTAGCGGGGAAATAACTTGAAAAAATTGATGCTCAAGTTAAACTATGTCAGTCAGTACAATCATCTGCAATTAAGGATTTATTTATTTTATTTATTTATTCAATTTTCTATACCGTTCTCCCAGAAGAGCTCAGAATGGTCTACATGAGTTTATTCAGGTACTCGAGCATTTTTCCCTATCTGTCCCAGTGGGCTCGCAATCTATCTAATGTACCTGGGGCAATGGGGGGAGGGGATTAAGTGACTTGCCCAGGGTCACAAGGAGCATCGTGGGTTTGAACCCAAAACCCCAGGGTGCTGAGGCTGTAGCTTTAACCACTGCACCACACTCAATGACAGCACTTAGGGCTCCTTTTACTAAGCTGCGATAGCATTTTTAGCACACATAGAATTTTAGCACGCATTAAGCCCGCGCTACACGGCTAGAACTAACGTCAGCTCAATGCTGGTGTTAGCGTCTAGTGCGTGCGACAATTCTGCGTGCGCTAAGTGAGTGCTAAAACTGCTATCACAGCTTAGTAGAAGGAGCCCTTAACTTGAGGCTTCTGAACTTTCCAATAACTCATTTTCTGTCTCCCAAAATTTACCTTAAGGAGATTTTGCAGATTGCAGATAGATATTTTACAAATGCTTATTACCGTATTTTTTGCTCCATAAGATATACCTCACCATAAGACGCACCCCAGTTTAGAGAAGGAAAACAAGAAAAAAACCCATTCTGAACCAAATTGTATACTAATATATACCTGACACCTTTAACTTCTGTCCCAGCCTCCCCCCAATCAATCATCACTTTTACATACCCCCCAGCACCTTTAAATTCCATTCCAGCCCCCAGCACCTTTAAATTCTGACCCAGTCCCCCCAATCAATCATCACTTTTAGATACCCCCAGCAGCTTTAAATTCCATCCCAGCCCCCCAGCAGTACCTTTAAATTGTGGAGGTCGGATGGCTGCCTGCTGCTTGTCGGGGCCTGCGGCGCTGCTGCGTGGGCGTACACCACTTCTGAATGGCTGCCTCAGTTCTCGTAAGCGGTGCGTGCCCCCGCAGCAGCACGCTTGTGTGCCACTGGCCCCAACATGCTGGTAAACAGCAGGCAGCAGTCTGACAAAGCATCAGTGACCGGCACATTTAGGACATATCGCAGGCCCAGGCATTAGCGCACTTGTGCGCCATGGGCCCCGACAAACAGCAGGCAGCCATCCACCGAACTCCAAAATTTAAAAGCACCACCGGGGTGGGAGTATATTTGTTTCATAAGTCGCACCCTTATTTCCACCCACTTTTTTGGGGGAAAAAAGTGCATCTTATGGAGCGAAAAATACGGTATATTCCAGTGGGTGTTAGAGAGGTAAATCTTGAGGGAAATATGGACAATATTTCCTCTCCTGATAGTTTAGACCTTACCAGGTTCCTAGAAAATAATCAAGAATGTATAGACAAAAGATCTACTTTGTTAATTACATTATCTTCTTTGGAGAAAGAGAATGGTTATGAAGGCCTTTTTCCCCCAAAGAGTCAGTATTATTTTAGGGTCAACCTATTTCAATTTTCCCAGATGTTTCCAGGCAGACTCAAATTAGACGTAAGGCCTTTCTCTTGCTGAGACCTAAAGTCCTGGCAATGGGAGGTTCCTTTTTCCTTAAGTTTTCTTCTAAATGCCTGGTTATGTGGGAAAATTAATTCTTACACTTTTTGGGACCAAGCCAGTTAGAATTGTTTCTTTTGAACAAACCTGAGAAAAAATCAGTTTAAATCCACTTCAAGCAGTAAAAGGGTTTATTTAAAATTTCCAGCCAATGTAAGTTGTTGTTTTTCTTATTGTGTTTTCTGCATCTTCTTTCCCCGTAATGTGGACTTTTAAGGACGTTTAATAATTATAATGATTGGTTATGTTTCCCTATGTGTCTTTGTTCCTGATTTCTAATATTGTTGTATTAAGAAATTATCAAATAAAGAATTTTTAAAAAAGGAAAAGTCACTAGGCTGGGGCACACGAAGCACCGCAATAATGGAGGATGTCGGGAGTCATGCCTCACTGACTGATAAAGATACAGCTTCCCCTGCGGTACCTGTTTTGGAGAAGGCAGAGACGGAGCCATTGACGAAAGCCGATATGTGGCAGTGGATTCAGGAGGTGAAAACAGAAATCTCGGCGGTGGCAGTTCAGGTGCAGGAAGCGGTACAAGAACTTTGCTCTGATCTGGTGGAATTAGGAACGCGTATGGAGATGGTGGAGACTCATCTGGACACTTGTGAAGAGGGTATGACTGGGGTGTAAAGGAAATTGGAGTATATTAATGAGAAATATCAACTCCTACTGGATAAGATGGAGGATTTAGAGAACCTCGCCCAGAGAAACAACATGAGAGTGCGGGGTCTTCCAGAGCTGAACAAATATAAAGATGCCGCGACATTGTGCTCAAACAGTTTAGATGGCTGCTACAGGATGACTCCCTAGAACCTGGATTTGAACGCGCTCATAGAGCGCTGGGGCCTCGGGTTACTGATCAGCCTAAAGATATTGTGATCTGTTTGCAGAGCTTTGTGCTCAAAGAGCAAATCTTGTGGAGGGCCAGAGAGATGGGAACAGTAACCTGGGAGGGCCACCGCCTGAAATTTTATCAAGACTTGGTGGCCAGCATGCTGCAAAAATGGCACTCTTTTAGAGAAGTCACCAAAGCCCTTACTCATGGAAATATGAGATATCACTGGACTTATCCTTTTGGATTAGTGATCACTATAAATGGTGTGCATACTCAAATAACATCTGTGAGATAAGCCCGTGCTCTACTTCAGCAGGAGGATGTTGAAGTACCAGAGGATTCTGGCCCAGTGGCGGGTGTTGCGCAGAATGCGAGGCAGAGGCTGGCACCTTTCCAGTACAATTATCAACCGAGGGGCCTGAGGAGGAAGAGGAGGATAATGGGGGTGCCCCTGCCAGCAGCAACCTCCTCAAATGGACACCCTTGAAATTGGGGGAGTTGCAAACTGTGTGCTGAGCTGGTTTTGAATGATGGCTGTCGTGGAGCCTTTGTACTCCTTGACTGTATTTTGGGGGGGTTTATTGCTTGAGTGTTCTCAAGAGGGAGCTGAGGGAATGCTTGGTTTGAGCTCCCAGGTGTGTGAGTGATTGGTTGTGGATTGCGTGTGGTTGTGGGAAGTTAGGTGGATGTCTGATGGGGAGGGACTGTTATCTCTGGGGATATGTTTAGCTTCAGTCTTTTTTGCTGTGTCAAGAGCATTGAGGACTATTTACTTCCTTGAATACTGATGGGAGGTCTGGATGATCCCACTATGGGGGAGGGGATGGTGGGGAACAGAACGGAGGGGGGTCTGGGGGAATTGGGGGGAGGGATAGTGGGAAGGCAGATCCTGGGTGGGGTTTATATGACCGATCTTTTCAAACATGGAGGAGATCAAGTTAGTGTCCTATAACATCAGGGGGCTAAATTCCCCATACAAAAGGAAAGCATTTTTTGGAAACTGGCCAGATTATAGGCGGCTGTCTGTTTTGTGCAGGAAACACATTTATTGAGGTCACACAAGAAATTTGTTCAGGACCCTAGGTTTCCCCTGTCCTTTTGGGTGCCTCAGGTAGGAACTACTAAGAGAGAGGGAGTGGGGATTCTAATTAGTAAAGGAGTGTATTTTAAGGTCCAGAGGGTTATACGTGATCCACAGGGTAGGTACATCAAGGTTGAGGTTCTCCTCGAGGGTAGCTTGTATTCCTTGGTCAATGTATATGCACCTAATGAAGGGCAAGGGGAAATTCTCCAGGAGTTGGTACCACGAATTCGGCAGTTCAAGGGGGGCTCCCTGATCCTTGGGGGTGATTTTAATCTTACCATGATCCCGCATCTGGATAACTCAGGTAGAGCTGGGCGTTATGGACGTCGGGACAGAAAATTGATGGTTGACACTGGTTGTATCCTCTGGGTAGAGATTATACACATTATTCGGTGGTTCATGCTTCCTATTCTAGAATTGGTATCTTCCAGCGGGGTGGAGAAGGTAGGAATCGAGCAGACCACCTGGTTGGATCATGCTTCTGTTTGGTTACAGCTTGCCCATACCTCGTCTGGTACTGGTAGGAAGTACTGGCACTTTAACAATAGTCTCTTAGATGACCCAGCAGTGGCGGATCAAATTGAGGCGTGGATTCAAGAATACCTGGATATGAATCTTGAGTTTGAGGCAACACCTGAGGCCATTTGGGAGGGATTGAAAGTGACTCTGAGGGGCAGATTAAATGTGTTGGCCTCCTCCAGGAAGAAATGATGGAAAGAGGAAGTCTGGGTCCTCTTGGCTCAGATTGGGAGGTTGGAAGGGATGCACAAACACCAACCTTGGAATGTGGAAGTGGGTAAATAATTACAAAGGGCCTGTAATGATCTGCATGCTTTTCAATTGGAGCGCTTGAGTTTCAATCTTCAGTTATTACAGCAGAAGTATTTTGAGTTTTCCAATAAGGCTAGCAGATTAGTTGCCCATCGGTTGAAAGTCCATCAAACGCGGAATAATATTATATCCATCTGGGCGGTTTCGAATAGAGGGTACGTTTTGTGGAATATTATGAACAACTTTATACTCCGGAAGCAGAGGGGATGCGCCTGGAAAGGGAGCAATATCTTGCCCCTTTTCTGTTGCCTCAGACTGCAGTGGGGAATGTGGGGCGGCTGGATAGGCCTATCACAGTGTTGGAGGCATGGGGGCATTGCGATCCATGAAGGTAGGGAAGTCTACGGGGTTGGATGGGTTTACAGACAAACATTATAAAAGATATCAGAAATTGTTGTTACCGCCCCTGTTGCATTTTCTTAATTCTATGGAAGGAGGTAGTCAATTTCCCTTTTTTATGCGTTTAGCAGGGGTCATTATTTGGCAAAGGAGAGGAAAGACCCGGTGCATTGTGCATCTTATCGTCCAATCTCTTTATTAGGAGAGGACACTAAGATCTTTACATGAGTTTTAGCAGACTGATTGATGAGTTGGGTCCCTCAATTGATTCATACTGATCAGTTGGGGTTTGTGGAGGGAAGGCATGTGGGGGATAATGTACGATCTACTGGAAAAGGCTCAACATAGTAATAGGGAAGCGGTGTTCCTATCCATTGATGCCGAAAAAGCATTCAACCGGGTTTCCTGGCCCTTTTTATTTCAAGTGTTAGAATCTATTGGTTTAGGACCTCGTATGAGGGAGTGGGTACATAATCTTTACACTAATCCAGTGAGTTGCTTAAAGGTTAATGGGGGTTACTTGGATACTTTTTCTTTGGCTCAGGGAATGAGGCAGGGATGTCCCCATTCTCCTATCTTATTTGCGTTGCTAGTAGAACTCCTTGTGCAGAGTGTACGTAGTAACCCGAACATCCAGGGTAATACTACGCCCAATGGGGAGTATAAACTGAACCTTTTCGTGGATCATATGCTTTTTACGGTGGAAGAGCCAGAGATGTCTTTGCAGGCTGTCTTATCTGAACTAGATGTGTTTGATGCTTTCGAGTTAATGTTGGTAAATTGGAACTGTTGAATGTGAACTTGCCGGAGGAGGGGGTGGAGCGGGTTCGCCAGAAGTTTCCCTACAGGTGGGTTAAGAGCTCTATGAGGTACTTGGGTATATTCTTTGGACCCCCCGGCACGAATCTGTATGATCTGAATTATCCTTCCTTATTCTGCCGTATTAAGCTGGATTTGGAGAGTTTGGGGGGGGGGGCATGGTTGGTTGGGGAGGGTGGAGGTGGTTATCAGGTACTGCTGGTATGGGTGAGTAGGAGGGTTTTGAAAGGGGTGAAGCGTAGTATCTTCAGGTTTATTTAGGCAGGTCATTGACCGAAAGTGGGAAAACGGGTGCTTAATCTAAGTAAGCAGGAGGGGGTTTTGGAGGTCCCTAATTTGTTGAAATATTATCAAGCAGCTCAATTGAGGGCACTTATTGAATGGCAAGCCGGACCCGAAGCCATGGGTAGAGATTGAGCAGGCATTGGTGGGAGGTGTTCCCCTACTGCATCTTCCATGGACCCCCAGGAGGGTTGGGGCTGGTTGGGGTTTGTCATCTGTGATGACTCCTTTGAAGGTCTGCAGAGCAGTACGGGGGTTACTATTGCAGAATAGACACCACTCTTGGTTTGCTCCCTTACGATACAATTCTGAGTTTGCCCCAGGTCGAGGAGATGGGGTGTTTGCAAGTTGGGAGGCTAAGGGGTTGGTTTGTGCAGGACAATTATGTGACCTGGCTACGGATAGGGTACGACCCTTTTGGGGAACTTCAGACTCTTATGGATTAGCCTATAGAGATTTCTTCCCCTATTTACAAGTGATGCACTATATCCAGACCTAGGGATTTCTGGGGGAAATGCTTGGGGGTAAGACGCCCTTTGAACCTTTGCAGGCCCCATACTCAAGAAGAGGGCACTGTCAGAGATTTATAAGTGCCTTAACACCAGGGGGGATGGGTTGCTACCCTATACGAAAGCTTGTGAGGGAGACTGTTATACACCGGGAATATTAGGAGTGTATCTGGCGGGAGGTGCCATCCTCTGGGATTGCGGCCTTGATTGTTGAAAATGGGTACAAGGTACTTTTCTGGTGGTATTACACCCCTAAATTCTTGGCTAAATTAAGGGGGGAGGGGAGGGATTAGGTTGGAGGGGAGGTGGATATTTATTTTCACATGGGGTGGTCAAGTGTGAGGGTGTTGGGTTTTTGGACCTGTGTATTTGGAGAAATTTAAGGATTCTGGGTAAGAGTGTACCTGCTTCCTGACGTCATGCCTTATGTTTTGGCATGAGCTTGACTTGGAGCAGGGGGAATCCAATTTCTGTAAGTTGGCTCTTACAGCTGCACATTTGGTATTGGTTTCTCAATGGAACCAACCTATGCCACCTACTTGGCAGTTGGTGGTGCAGAAGTTACAACAGTGTCAGCTCATGTATCAACTTACTGCTCTTCAGCATGGTAGATGCAATGGATATGAGCAAATCTGGAGGCACTTTTGCCTGTTCACTTAGTTGTGGGACTTTGGGGGTTGGGGATTGAAGGCATGTGGAGGCTAAATTTACTTTTTGTTGTCTTGTGTTTGCTTTTTATTGTGATTTTGGGGCCTTGGATCTGTTGGGGGGCGGGGAGAGAGAAATTTATTGTGCAATTTATGTGGGACTGCATATTCTCCAATCAGTTTACTATGTTCAAGTTTTGTTGCTATTGCTTTTGATACTTGAGGCCTGTCCTCTGTATAGGTCTGTTGAGCCTATGGGCTCCTTTTACTAAGCTGCGCTAGCGGTTTTAGCACACACGCTAGACGATAACATCTCTACTGAACTGGCGTTAGTTTTTGAAACGTAGCGCAAAGTTAGCGCGTGCTAAAAATGCTAGCGCACCTTAGTAAAAGGAGCCCTTTGTATTATTACTGTTTGACATTGGTTGTGCATATTTTTTAATAAAAGTTTTCAATTAAAAAAAAAAAGATAGAAGATTACTTCATTGTGATAGAATTGTGAAAGTACATACAGTATGTGACTAAAGGCATTAACCAGGTACACTAGATAGATTGTGAGCCCGCCGGGACAGACAGGGAAAAATGCTTGAGTACCTGAATAAATTCATGTAAAACGTTCTGAGCTCTCCTAGGAAAACGGTATAGAAAATTAAATAAATAAAGATCATTAATTCTTCTAGCAAAAGTGATTGCAAATGGGTAAAAATACCCTCCATGTCAGATAATTTAAAGATTAAGATGCCATCAGCTCAGAGTAGTTATATGAGACAAGAAAGCAAAATATTTAAGCTGAATGGGACTTGCCATTTTTGAATTAGAGGCTTGAGATGAAGATGACCTACTACTACTACTTTTAATTATTTCTAGAGTGCTACCAGACATATGCAGTGCTGTTGAGAGTCACAAAGATGACATTTCCTGCTCACAATATAATCAAGACAAACAGGATGCCAGGATAGGGATTACAGTTATTTATTTATTGTATATACCGTTCTCCCAGGGGAACTCAGAATGGTTTACATGAATTTATTCAGGTACTCAAGCAGTGGGGGATGGTTAAACTGCTGGCTAGGGGGGTGGTATGCAGAGAGAAGTGGGGTTAAAAAAATTGAAAGCAATCTCAAAAAGGTGGGTTTTCAGCCTACTTTTGAACAAGGGAAGAGGCGTGACACATGGACTCCAGTAGTTTATTCCGGGCATACAGGGGAGGAAAATGAAAGGAACGGAGTCTGGAATTGGCAGTGGGGGAGAAGAGTACAGATATAAGCAATTTATTTGAGGAATGGAGTTCTCAAGGAGATTTATAAGGAGAGGAGAGATTACTGAGCGGCTGCAGAATGAACACATCAGTAGGTTACTATAGGAGTTTGAACTGTATGCAAATGTGAATAGGGAGCCAGTGAAGTGATTTGAGGCCCACTTTTTTGGAGCTGCTTTTAAGTCCTAATTCCAACCTACTTGTAAAGCACCCAAATCTGTCATTCCCTCAATAGTTCCCTACCCTATCTGCCTTGTCTCTATAATTCCTTACCTGAGCAGCGTATTTAGATTTACCCTTTTTTGTCCTGTTGTCACAATTAGATTGTAAGCTTTTTCAAGCAGGGACTGTCTCTTCTATGTTAATGTACAGTGGAGAATGACATGGTGGCGGGTTACCCGGGGCTAGCCGCGTTTAGCCGCGGGTAGCCCGCCAAAATGGGGAAGAAAAAATAGTGGCCTCTGCGGGATGGGGACAAGGCCATTCACCGCCCCGTGGAGCGGTGAATGGACTTGTCCCCGCAGTGAGGCAATCAAGGATCGCGCGGTCCCCACCATCTCCCTCCCTCCTCCTTACCGCCAGTTGAATTTCTGCCGGTCCGCGCGAAAAAAAAAAAAAAAAAGCCTCTTTCCTTTTCCCCTGCTCTTACCGCCATGCTCATGCTGCAGCTAATAAAGCCGACTGGAAGTCTTTCCGACGTCAATTCTGACGTCGGAGAGGACGTTCAGGGCCAGCCAATCACTGCCTGGCTGGCCCAGAACATCCTCTCCGACTTCAGAATTGAGTCGGAAAGACTTCCTGTCGGCTTTATTAGCTGCAGCATGAGCATGGCGGTAAGAGCAGGGGAAAAGGAAAGAGGCTTTTTTTTTTTTTTTTTTTTTGAGCGGCAGGGAGGCAGCAGGCTGGCTTTGGCTAGGGAGGGAGAAAGGTAGGCAGGCAGGATTCGGGGGTGGGGGTGGGACAAAGTGTAGAAGGCAGTGAGAGGGAAATAGGAAGGAGGCACTAGGGGCACTAAAGACATGGGAAGGAGGCACTGGGGGCACTAAAGACAGGAAGGGGCACTAAGGACATGGAAAGGAGGCACTGGGGGCACTAAAGACAGGAAGGGGCACTAAGGACATGGGAAGGAGGCACTGGGGCACTAAAGACATGGGGAGGAGGCACTGGGGGCACTAAAGACAGGAAGGGGCACTAAGGACATGGAAAGGAGGCACTGGGGCACTAAAGACATGGGGAGCAGGCACTGAGGGCACTAAAGACAGGAAGGAGCACTAAGGACATGGGAAGGAGGCACTGGGGCACTAAAGACATGGGGAGGAGGCACTGGGGGCACTAAAGACAGGAAGGGGCACTAAGGACATGGGAAGGAGGCACTGGGGGCACTAAAGACATGGGAAGGAGGCACCGGGGGCACTAAGGACATAGGAAGGAAAGAGGGAGGGAATAGAAAGGGACAATTCTTGGGCCTGAGTGCAGAAAGAAAGAAATGAAAGAAAGGATACACAGACAGAAGGAAACGCAACTAGAGACTCATGAAATCAATCACCAGACAGCAAAGGTAGGAAAAATGATTTTATTTTCAATTTAGTGATCAAAATGTGTCAATTTTGAGAAGTTGTATCTGCTGTCTATATTTTGCACTATATTTGTCTATTTTTCTATAGTTACTGAGGTGACCGAGCTTGCGGAGATGGGGCGGAAACAGGGTTTTAAAATTTTAGTCCTAGTAGTTTGTCGGTCCACAAAATAATTCTTTTATTTCTGCCGGTTCACGGATGTAAAAAGGTTGAAAAACACTGATGTAGAGTATGCCGGCTTTCTTTTTCGCCCAGCCGCACGCGTTCAAAAAGCCGTGCTTGCGCGGCTGCTCGAGTTGATCAATCTTCTCCTCTCTTACAACTTCCTGTTTCCGGTTGCATCAGAGGAGAATATTGAACAAATGAGCACCCGCACGTGCGGCTGGGCGAAAAAGAAAGCCGGTATACTCTACATCTAAGGTGAGATGGAGGGAGGGAGATGGCGGAATACTGCAATCGGTCAGGTGTCTGCTGTTTTTGTATTACTGCCTGCCTGCGTTCACGTTCCAGATCCATCTGCATTTTTAGTGTGCACAATTGACCTGATTCGAGCTATAGGTGAACATGGGGGACACGTCATTGCAAGGGAGGACAAGTCAATTGATTTATTTTATGTTCTGTTTTTACTACAGGGCAGAGGCACTGAAACAGATTCTCAGTGCAGTAGTAGTAGTGGCAGAACTCTCTTCTGTCTTCATGGTGTTTCGCAGTACTGAGGCTTATATGGATGCTGCGGGGATGGTGATGGGGCGGTGAATGGGATGGCAGTGGCGGTGACGGGGGGGTGAAAGGGATGGCGGTGACGGTGACGGTAACGGGGCGGTGCAGTGAGGGGGACAGATTTTTTCCCCGTGTCATTCTCTAATGTACAGCACTGGGTTCATAGACAAAATCGCGTGAGACAACGGCGCGCAGACAACTGAGCGCAAGTTTGACGGCGCGCCGAAGAAAAGCACTATTTTAAAGGGTTCCGACGGGGGGTGTTGGTGGGGAACCCCCCTATTTTACTTTACAGACATCGTGCTGGCGTTGTGGGGGGTTTGGGGGGTTGTAAACCCCCTCGTTATACTTGAAACCAAACTTTTTGCCTGTTTTTTAGGGAAAAAGTTCAGTTTTAAGTATAATGTGGGGGGTTACAATCCCCCAAACCCCCCACAATGCCAGCGCAATGTCTGTTAAGTAAAGTGGGGGGGTTTCCCCCCCCACGCCCCCCCGTCGGAGCCCTTTAAAATAGTGCTTTTCTTTGGCGCGCCTTCAACCTTGCGCTCAGTTGTCGGCGCGTCGTTGTCTCGCGCGATTTAGTCCCGTCACCACAGCACTGTGTGTATCTGGTAGCGCTATAGAAATAATTAGTAGGAGGAGGAGAAGGGGTTAATGTGAATTTAGCAAGGTTGGCAGAAGATAAGTTGTGCAGCAGAGTTTTGCACAGATTGCAGGGGGGAGAGGTTAGACTACTTTCAAGACAATAGGGTATAAAGAAGTTGGAGTTTGGTCTATCAAGGTGCTATAGGCAGACAATGCATTAAGAAACAATGACATAAGGCTGACAGAACATAAGAACTGTCATACTGTGACAGACTAAAAGTCCATCAAGCCCAGCATCCTGTTTCCAACAGTGACCAACCCAGATCCAAAGTACCTAGCTAGATCTCAAATAGTAATAAAAGATTTTATGCTGCTTATCCTAGAAATAAGCAGTGGATTTCCCCAAGCCATCTCTTTTAGGAAATTATCCAAACCTTTTTTAATCCCTGCTAAACTGATTTCACCACATCCTCCGGCAACAAATTCTAGAGTTTAATTACATGTTGTGTGAAGAAATATTTTCTCCGGTCTGTTTTAAATCTACTACTTAGTAGATCGTATGCCCCCTAGTCCTAGTATTTTTCAAAGGAGAAAATAAGTGATTTACATCTACCTTTTCCGCTCCATTCACAAGTTGTAGAGGAATTCCAGTACTATAATTGGTGGATATTGAAAAAAGTCAAGCCCTTGAGCTGAGCACTAGATGAAAAGTCTTTTTCACTTAAAGGTACAGGGTCTTCTCATCTTTTGTAAACAAAAGACCTAAAAGAAATTAAATGCTGCTCAATTTCCAGACTATAAGAGCTAGTATTTTGATGCTGCGATGCAAAAATGCACCTTAGTTTTCCCGAAATTAAAGCTGGAAACATTCAAATTGTCATTGGAGATTGAACAGATAGCTTCTTGAGCAGAGGGACATTGGTAGAAACTTAGGAACATGATGGCAGATAAAGACCAAATGGCCCATCCAATCTACCCATCCACACTGGACTCAACGTAACTATTAAAGCACTCAGCTAGAGAGTAATGTGATAACAGAAGCCGCATCGGTGAATTACCGTATTTTTCGCTCCTTAAGACGCACCTGACCATAAGACGCATCCTAGATTTAGAGTAGGAAAACAAGAAAAAAACTCCCTGCCAGGCTCTGCATCCAACCCCACACTCCCTGCCAGGCTTTGCACCCTGTTCCCTTCCCCTACTAATTGTTATGTAATTTTTTTCTTTCATTTTTTCATACACACACAGCAGATATAAATTCTCAAAACTGACACATTTCGATCACTAAATTGAAAATAAAATCATTTTTCCTATCTTTGTTGTCTGTTGATTTAGTTAGTTACTGGTTAGACTTCCTTCTGCATCCAACATTTCTTTCACAATCCAGCCCCAGCCCCTTTGGGTTCAGGTCTCTATCTCTTTTCCCTCTGCTTACCCTCCCCAGATCCAGTGTCAGTTCTCCTTTGTACCTACCACCACCTTTGTTCCAGGTTTCTCTATCTCTCCCTCCTCTGTTATGATCTTCCATCTCTCTGTTCTTCCTCAGGGTCTCTTCCCCTCTGTCACTTCTGTCTGCACCTCCCATAGTCCAGCATCTGCCTCCTATCTTTCCCCTTTGGCTCAGGCCTCTCTCTCTCTCCCTGTCTTTCTTCTGCTTACAACCCCCCACCCCCACCCCATGTCCAACATTTGTTCTCTTTTCTTACAGGTCTTCTCTGCCTCTCTCTCTCGCTCTCTTTCTCCTTCCTTCTTCCCTCCCTGGTCCAGAATCTTTCCACCTCTCTGCAGTCTCTTTTTCTCTCTTCCCTCTATATACCCCCAAGTCCAACATCTGCTCCCCTCTCTTCTGCTTCCCCTTTGTTTCAGGTTTCTCCCTCTCCCTATCTTCCTTCTGCTAACATTTTGAGTCCTCCCCTATCTCCCCCTCTCTAGTCCACCATCTGCCCTGTCTTCAAGTCTGTTTTCCCACCCCCTCCTCAAGGTCCTTTTCTGTCTCTCCTCCCCCCTCCCCACGCCTCCCCCGGGTCTAGATCCAGTATCCCACCGGGGCCCTCGCAATGGGTGAGGTCTTACCTTTTGGTAAAATTTCTATGTAACTTGAAGGAGTGCGTGAGACATTTTCAAGTCGTTCCTGAAGGGCTGCTAGGACTTGTGGATTTTGCATGACCTGATCTGCCAGTTTTTCTGTTTTTTCACCACTTTCTAGTAAGTTTGAAGCAGTATTTTCTGATTTATTGTTTGCTGCTATCCTTGGAATCCACCTTCAAACTTATCTCTCAGATCGCCCATGATCGAGCCCGTACGTTTCCCCTTCTCCTGCGTCCCGCCACCTCCAACGCAACGTCTTTCCCCTCGGCCACAATTGCTCTGCCGGAAACAGGAAGTGGCATCAGAAGGGGCGGGACGCGGCCGAGGGGAGGTGATAGGATGCTGGAGGTCGTTTTCCGCACTGTGACCACTGCTAAGCTAATTATGGAAGCCTACAGAGCGAACCTAGCAGGCTGCCATTGGCCTCTGAAGCACGTTGCCTCTGCTGTGGTCCAGCCACCTTCTCTTATGTCAGGGGCGGGACCGCAGCAGAGGCAACATGCTTCGGAGGCCAATGGCAGCCTGCTCAGTTCGCTCTGCAGGCTGCCGTAATTAGGCCAGCGGAAGTCACAACATGGAAGATGACCTCTGTTGCTGGGTCAGGAAGCAGCTTGGAGGTAAGGCCCTGCCCATCACGAGGGCGAGATGCTGGATCTGGACATCGCAGGTGAGAGTGAGAGCTGGCTTTGGGCGCTCACCGACACTAGGGAGAGCCATATGGGGCATGGGTATTTAAAACGGTACGTCAGGGGTGGTGTGTTTAAAAAAATTAAAAAAAAGTACCTTCGCTGCATAAGACACGCGGACATTTCCACCCACTTTTGGGTGGAAAAAAGGTGCATCTTCTGGAGCAAAAAATACGGTACCTGGTATTAAAATGGTATCAGTGGACCATTTTGTGATATTACCATGGGAACAGGAATAGATACTGCAGTAATTCCGCGGTAATGGGGGACAGACCAGCCCTCCCCAAACCTACCTTAAAAATCCTGGCTGTCTAGTGGCCTTTTTAGGAGCAGGAAATATCCCCAGTCTTTCCTGCCTGCTGCTACAACTAAACATTTTCAAAATGGCTGCTGAGACTTCATGAAGCAGCCTCGCAAGATTCCCAGAAGTATTTTACCTTGAGGTGAATTAAACTTTGTAAGAATCCTGAGGATTTAAGTGCAGCAGTAACCCATTTAGAAATAATGCCTGCCAACCCCCCTCTCCCACCAGGAAAAATGGAAGTCCACTTTTTACCAACATACATTCTGTGTAGGTCATTCATAAAAAGATTTTATCAAGATGTATAGGGAAAGCTTGGTATTTTCACTGGTAGTAAAAAGGTCTGAGATGTTTACCACCCTTGAATGACTATCATTGTTCAGTACTGGAATAACGCAATAGGATAAAGAGTTATGGATTTGATATAATGCCTTTTTATAGCACAACCAAAGCAGTTTACACTTTTATTAAATGCAGGTCCTCTATCTGTGCTCAAAATCTAAGTTTTGCAACTAGGGCAATAGAGGGTTAAGTGGCCTGTCCCGGAAACGAATGGTAGAAGAAAAAATATATATATATTTTTTACTGAAATAAAATAAATAAACTAAAACAGCGATTCGTGAGGGAAAAAACACAAACCGCGGTTGAGAGAAGGCACAAAGCTGAACGAAGTTAAACGCAGAGAGTCAAAGATGGACTTCTCAGCTCAAAGGAAAACTGAAAACGGAAAACTTCGAGTTTCTTCAAGCAAGTCTGCTTGCGAGGTGTCCGCATCCGGACTCCGTCGATGACATCACCCATATGTGAGAATACCTGCCTGCTTGCATACCTAAAACATGTCTCATCTCCCTCCTTTAGAGTATTAGTTCTTTTCTCTTCCATCTGCTTCTTTCCTTTCCTAGTTTCCAAAATGCTTTTTCCTCCCAGATATTGTTGCCTATCTTCTTTGTGAAATGTTTCAGGAACTTTAGAGAACCAACACAGCCTCTTTTCTCCTGTCATTTTTAATTACATTCCAAACAAAGATGTTCACCACCATCCTTACAATATATCCTTTCGCAGCCAGTAAGTCTGACTTCTGTGGTAAGCAAATTAATGGAAACACTTTTAAAACTGAGAATGGTCAAGTTTCTGGAATCCTGTGGATTACAGAACCAGAGACAACATGGTTTCACTATATATAGGTCTTGTCAGACAAATCTGATCAATTTCTTTGACTGCGTGACCAGAGAATTGGATAGAGAATGTGCGCTAGATGTGGTGTATTTAGATTTTAGCAAAGCCTTTGAAAGTGTTCCAAAGAGACATCTAATAAATAAACTGAGTGCTCTCGGGATGGGTCCCAAAGTGACAGGCTGGGTTAAGAACTGGTTGAGTGGAAGGCGACAGAGGGTAGTGAACAATGGAGATCAAAGGGATGTTACCAGTGGTGTGCCTCAAGGTTCTGTTCTTGAGCCTGTTCTTTTTAACATTTTAATAAATGATACTACTGAAGGGTTGTCGGGTAAGATCTGCCTCTTTGCATATGATGCTAAAGTCTGCAATAGGGTACACAAGCTGAATAGTGTGATAACATGAAGCAAGACCTGGTGAAGCATGAAAATGGTCTGAAATTTGGCAGCTAAAATTTAATGCTAAAAAATGCAAGGTCATGCATTTGGGCAAAACCCAAGGGAATGGTATAATTTATGGGTGAAGAACTTATGTGCACAACAGAAGAGCGGGACTTGGGTGTGATTGTATCTGATGATCTTAAGGTGGCCAAACAGGTTGAAAAGTTGACGGTGAAAGCAAGAAGGATGCTAGGCTGCATAAAGAGGTATGGCCAGTAGGAAAAAGGAGGTATTGATGTCCCTGTATAAGACTTTGGTGAGATCACATTTAGAATATTGTATACAATTCTGGAGGCTATACCTTCAAACAGATATAAAAAGGATGGAGTCAGTCCAGAGGAAGGCTATTAAAATGGTATGTGGTGTACTTCATGAGGCATATGGGGACAGACTTAAAGATTAGACAATGAAATGGTGAGGGGGTAGTGCTCACTGCGGATACGGGGACAAGGCCATCCACCATCCCATGGAGCAGTGAATGGCCTTGTCCACGCAGTTAAGGGGGGGAACGCGCACGATCACAGATTGCGCGCTGCGCCCCTTCCTTCATACCAAAGGATTATTCGACTCATTCTCATTTGTTTGGAAAGAAGATGGATTAAAATACTTAGGTATTATTATTAAAAACTCAATAGAGGACACAGTGAAGGAGAATGAAAAAGTTTTATTAAAGAAACTAACAGATGTGTGAGCAATTGAATCCTTTACATCTTTCTTGGTGGGGGAGAGTTCAAACGATTAAAATGATGATATTGCCTGTGGTTTGTTATCAAATGAGTATGATACCAATTTTTTTCCAGGGGTCATTTTACAAAAAGTTAAATGGTATTCTTACTAAATTTGTTTGGTTGGGTAAAAGACCTAGAATTGCTTTAGTATCTCTACAAAAGACAATTGTGGAGGGAGGGGTAAATTTTCCAAATTTTTATAGGTACCATCAAGCCTTTATTTTAAGACAGGGTATGTATTGGATCCTCCCAGATCTTATGGAAAATATCCCAGACTGGTTATATTTAGAGTGGCGGCTCCTGTTTCCTTTGCATTTGTCTCATCTTATTAGTATAAATTGCCCAGGAAATATAAATAAAATAGAATTTTGCTTGATACCTGGAGCACTTTACGTTATGTTAGTAATTTATCAGCAAATCCAATTTCTAAATCATTAAATCAATTCATTTGGCTAAACTCCAAGATTAAAATTGGCGTATTTAAAATCGTTTGGAAGCATTGGATTATTGCAGGTATACGGACTTTAAATGATGTTGTTTTAAATGGGTCACTGCTTAGTTTTTCACAATTGCAACATAAATATGGTTTAAATAAATCACAAAATTTTAAGTGGTTGCAATTGAAGCAGGCTATTCAGGAGGGGTTCCCTGAATGGAAAGTTCTTAACTCTCAGTATAGTTTGGAATTCCTATGCTTTCAGGCGGATTTCTTGGGTCACCAAGCCGCACAGTGGTATAAATTGTTGTATGGGTATTTGAATAAAAAACACAAAACTGGTCTTAGGGATATTTGGAGCATTGAGATTGGGCACCAAATTTCTGCCTCTCAATGGCCAGCATCTATGAGGCAGACTTGGTTCTTTTTGTTGCATAGAGCTTTTTGGACCCCCAGTTCGTTTACAGAAGTTGGATAGCTCTAGGTCTAATAGATGCTGGCATTGTAGTTTAGAAGCGGGGACTTTAGATCATTTAATTTTTTTCTGTCCCTATATAAATGCCTTTTGGAAGTTAATTTGGTCCAAATTAATTCATTGTTAGAAAATCATGTTGCCCTTTCCTATGATACTATATTATTTGGTACATCTATGAGATTTAAGAGTCCAATTTCAGCAAATAATAATAAATTTTTATTAATACTGACGGGGGTTGCCATTCAACATATTACTGGAAATTGGAAGGATTATACTAAACTTAATTATACCTTTTGGTGGAATTCAGTTTGTCATATTTATAAAATGGAGAGAATGCTTGCTATTCAGCAAGGAAATTATCATAATTTTAAAAAGATTTGGGGGCCATTGATTATATATTCTAATGATCAGACACCTTAAACATCTTGTTATTATATAAGATATAGGTAGGGTGGGATTTGGAAATATGATATTTGCTAATTGGTTTATTATTAATGGATGGGGTGGGTGGGGAGGGATTCTTTTATACTTATAATCATTAAAGTAAGAATGTCAAGTGATTTGTAAAAATTTTTGATTGAATATTATACACTTGTTGTAAGATATGAAAATGAATAAAGATTTTTAAATAAAATAAAATCCCTTATGAAGCTGAACAAGATAGCAAAAAGGAAAGAATGTCATAAAGTATCAAATGTCTAACCAGAGATATATAAAAAAATTATTATACAATGAAAATGAATCCAGAGAGTGCTGAAAAGGCAGAATATAACCAGCATGTCAGATTCAAATAGTAATGTTGCAATAGTTTTGTTGTTACCCTCCGAAAAAAACAATGGTTCCCATGGGGTATCACCTTATTCCTCCAACAGGTTAACCTTTCACAATTCTCAAACGCTTTCAAGGAGAGGTCCAGAAGAGGCCTTGACTGTAAGCAACGTGTATAATGTGACATGCAGTTGTTTGACAGAGAAACCCTTTGTAAAAATTAATTTCAGCGTATACAAAGAGCATTTTGTTCATAAAGTATCATTTTGCATGATAAGCAAGAGACATAAATGAAATTATCTATACTTCCAGGCTCGAATCCAGTTTCTAGATAACCAGCTGATTTGACAGTAGGTCACTGAGAAAGAAAATTATATTAGGATGCTTAATACAATAGTTTAATTGTTCTTGAGTTTTTTTTTAACTAGAAGTTCTCTTACTCAAACGCCCTCAACCTAAAGTAGCAAAAAAAGTGTGTGTATTTGTCTTTTCTTTAGCATTTGAAGGGCGTAGAAATCCACTCAGCACTGTCTTTAAGTTCCAACTACTGGATTTGCCACCAAAGCCCACTCCAGCCTACCCAAATCATCAGTAAAAGTCTGCCCAGTACCAGTCTTACTGCTAGATTCACTAAGGTCACCAATCAAGTCCCGACCATTTAGCGACCCCTTTGTGACCTGATTCACTAACCTCTGTCCCAATCATCCTTGAATCCATGAGGGGGAATGGCATTCAAATGAAGGCAGGCAGCGATTCACAAAAAAAAAAAAAGAGGGACACCGACTGGGCTGACCGATCAAAAATAAGCAACTGCTGAGGACCAGTCGCTCAGGTCCTTTCCGACTGCCCTGCCTTTTGACACCCTGCTCTTTGCCCCGATCTCCTGCCCTCAGCCCTGACTCTCCTGCCCTTTCCTGCAGTGCAAGCCCATGGTTTTAACCCACGGGTTTAAAGCAGGTTAAAACCACAGGCTCGAAAGTGAAGTTAAAAGAAAAAAAAATAGCTGCTTTTGTAAGCATACGCCGACCATCTACAGGCAAAGAAGATGGTCTGCGCATGTTTCAGGATCGCTCACTAGCAATCTGTGTGGTCGGAGGGGGCATTCCTCCGATCGCCCACATTTAAATACTGACCCCTTGTGGATCAGTCAAACTGCCGTGGATTGGCCATGGATCGGGCACAATCAGCAGGTTCTTCACAGTAAGAGTTGCCATCTAAACACCAGAACAAACACATGCAACCATTTAAGTTTGAGGGGTTTTTTTTTTAGACAGACAGAGACAGAGAGAAACATGCAGGCAAGTCCTAGGAGAGCGGAAGTAGGGGTCTGAAGAGGGGAGGAGGCTGCATAGGAGATAGAGCCTGGCCATTGAGACCTTGTGATACAAGAGCGGCAGAGATAGAACCCAGCTGGAAGCAGGGGGGAGAGCTGGGTGTAAGACCTCTAAGGACAAAGAAGAGCAAGCCTGGGTGATCCCAAAGCAGTTGCAACCCATTCCTATGAAACTCTGCTTTAAGCCTGCCCTCCAAGAACTTTGCTTAAAGCCTGCTTTAGAGGCTGCCTTTGAGGTTAGTGCTAGTTAGCCAGTGGTTGTAGTTAGTGTAGGAAGGGTGAGAACTAGTGCTGTCTGATTCCTGAATCGATTCAACAATTCATTTCTGGTGAATCGATTCAAATCAGGGTTTATTTTGTAAAAAAAAAAAAAAAAAAATCGGCCTCCTGATTTGGTGACTGACCCTCCCCCCTTGCCCCCTAAAGTAGGAGTGGCAGCGCTGCCTTTTGCTGGCTGGCCGCTGCCGCTCCTGCTTTAGGGGGGAGGGAGGAGGGTCAGTCAATAAGTGCTGCCAGTGCTCCCCAGCCCGTCTTGCAGCCGCCGGCGCTCACCCAGTTGCAGCCACTACAGCTTCAATTAGAGTGGAGAGGTCTCGCCCACACCCTGCGATCGCCGGCACTCCAGGAGCCCCTACAGCCCTGCCACTGCCTGTGATAGCCATCTACATCCACAGCTGCAGTCCGAAGAAAGAAAGATTTCAATAACTTAAAAAATGTGGAGGGTGCCTGCCTTTGGGTGCCATTGCCATTTAACTGCAAAATTCCTCCATCTGACTGCGGCCTTACATTGATCAGGGATTGACCTGATTTTTAGTTGATTTTTCTGCTAGGTTTCTATCTATTTAGATTTTTGTTTTTTTATCCGCCTATATATTCAGTTTTGGTTTAATTCTTTTTTAAAATCTTATTTTATTTCAATTTTATTTTAGTGGGGTTGTTGTTTTTTTTCATTAGGATTTATTTAATTTCATTCTTTCCTCCTCCCTATTTTATTCATATTTTAGTTTTAGACTATGAGCCCATCTGGGAGTAGAGAATAGTTTAGTGTGGAAGTACATGGAGGGAAGGGGGAGGGAGGGGGTGAAGAGGAAAGGGAGAGAGAGATGGTGGGCAATGGGATTTAGGGAGGGAAGGCACAGAAAGGGAGAGAAATTGGACACAAGGGATGGTCTTGGGGGGGGAAGATACAGATATTGGATAGGAGGGTAGTTGGGAAGAGAAAGGGAGAGCTGGTGGACCCTGGGGTGGTGGAGAAGGAGGGAGAGATACGAGATGAAAGGTTAGTTGAGAAAAGGAGAGATGGTGGATCTGGGGATGATAGGGTCCATTGCTGCAGCTGCAGGTATGGAGATGAAAAAAAGGAAAGATGCCAGATCTCCGGGGAAAGGAAAGGAAATGGAAGGGGAGGACAGAGATGGAAGATAGATGGTTAGCACAGAGAAAGAAGGAGACCCTGGCAAGCGAGTTATCAGAAGACAACCAGAGCCTTGGCCCAACATGATCTGAATAATGACCAGACAACAAAAGGTAGAAAAAATAATTTTATTTTATGTTTTGTAATTACAATATGTCAGATTTGAAATGTGTATCCTGCCAGAGCTGGTGTTAGAACACGAATGTGAGCTAGGATTTAACAGAGAGGAAAAGTCTTTTTGTTTGTTTATATCACAGCACCAGTGTGGGTAGGAGAGGGCAAAGGGGGTGAAGAGTAGTGCTGCCCGATTTTCGATTCAAATTGATTCACTGATTCGAATCAGGTGAATCAATTTGAATCGATTCTTAAAAAAAAAAAAATAAAAATCGGCCTCCCGATTTGACGACCAACCCTCCCCCCGTGCCTTCCTAAAGCAAGAGCGGCAGCGCTGCCTCTTGCTGGCTGTCCGCTGCCACTCCTGCTTGAGAGGGTCGAGTCGGTCGGAAAGGCATGCATGTTCCCCCAGCTTCCCCGCTCTTACCTTAAGCTAATACGGCAGCCTGCAGGATCGCCGGTGCTGTAGTGATCCTTGCATGGAAATAGGGAAAAGGGGCAAGACATAAGATTTGGAGGAGATGAATAACAGAGAAGGAGCTGGGGTGGGTGAGGGGATGAGAGAATGAGAATGAAGGGGAGACACTGGACAGGGGATGAGAGAAGGTGAGAGATGTTGAATTTGGGGAAGAGAGAGAGGGAAGAGTTACTGAAAGACTGGACAATGAGAGGCTGTGAAAGGCGAGAGAGATGGGCAGTGGAGAACTGGAATGAGGGAGAGATGAAAAGCTGGACAGTGCCGATGTGGTCAGAGGAAATATTCAGTGGCACTATCCACTTAGGCCCAGATTCTCTATAGGGCATGGATATTGGCAGCCGCAGACTGCGTGTCAATCACATAACAGCACCTTATACAGAATCATATCTCTGTGAAAGATAAGAACCAGAAATGTAGGCCAGGGTTTTCCAGGCCTATGTTTCTTGTGTCTATCTTTGTTGTGAATCATGCCTACATAGGTGCTTTAGATTGCCTAATGCCATTTCTGGCGTTAGTCATGCCCATAGTGGCATTAGGTGAACTAAAGCACTTACGGAAGTGCTATTTCAGTGCCAATTTTTTAGGCGGTGGTAGGTACCTTGAAACTTGGTTAAAAATGTCATTTAAACAGGTTTTTTTACTCAGCTTGGGCACATACTGCTGTCTAGGAAATGGCACTGGTCAGAGAATCCAGGCCTTAGTGCCACTGAATAGCTATGTAATCAGCATTTATCCAAGATCTCAATATGTTTACTTTGAAAGAAAGGATGGAGAGGGTAGATATGACAGAGAAGTTTAATTATCTATGTGGCATAAATACACATGAGGCCAGTCTCTTTCAACTAAGAGGAAACTCCAGGGTCAGATGGCATAGGATGAAGTTAACAGGTGATAAGCTGAGGGGTAATCTAAGAAAATATTTTTTTTTACAGGAAGGATGATAGATGCATGGAATAGTCTCCCAGTAGAGGTAGTGGAGACAAAGAATGTCTGAATTCAAGAAAACATGGGACAGGCACATGCAGTGGAGTAGTAAGGGGGGGGGCGGGGCGAGTGGGCAGTCCATCTCGGGTGCCATTTTCCTAAGGGCGTGGCACCTCTCTGTTCCCCCCTCCTGCTCCTTTCCTTGCCAAGCATGCCCCTTGCCTAACCCCATACTTTTTTTACTTCCCTGGTGTGAGGTTGCTGCCTGTGGCAGCATTAGCACTGTCTCTGACGTCACTTCCGTGCCTAGGAAGTGACTTCATAGGGCGAGCTGACACCAACATGGGCATGCTGCTCACGCCACAGATATTAAAAAGGTGCGGGGAAAAGGAAGGGGGTGCCACTCACTCTTAATGCTCACTGAACACATGGTATCTCTTAAGGAGATCCAATTGACAATTGGCTAACACACTTAGTCCCTTGGACGGAAAGTCTGAGCTGGGAATAAAATAGAAAAAGTTCATTAAATAATGGACATCAGTATGAGCCCTTGATGAATAAACGAGAAGTTATGGATCGGGCAGTGTCTCATAGGTGACCAACACCAGACCACAGTCTAAATGAGAGTGTCTCATACATCATTTAGTCCATTGTGAAATTGTCAAACATGTGAATAAGATCACACTCCCAGGAAAAAAGTTTTTTTCAGACTTATACACCAAGGGAGAAAGGTGGAAAAGGCATAGTAAATACATACACTCCCTAGAA
The DNA here is from genome assembly GCF_902459505.1 of Geotrypetes seraphini. NCBI lineage: Eukaryota > Metazoa > Chordata > Amphibia > Gymnophiona > Dermophiidae > Geotrypetes > Geotrypetes seraphini. The sequence goes on along the minus strand of NC_047084.1, from coordinate 220,120,743 downwards.
ACCAACCCAATAATTAATACAATACAATATAATATAATATGATACAATATAATATAATAATATAAAGTGCAGAGTGATGAATGGCAATGTAATAAGAATTTAATCTAATGTGCAATTAAAAAGGTAAAAAAATAAAAAAAGATAAATTGAAGTGTAATATAAAGTGCAAGTGCTCAATAACAATTAATGTTATTCTGAAACGGGGGGACTATTTTAATAAAGACCTGCTAACCAACACCGAGATAATAAATAAATAAACTCAATCCTAATCAATAAAGTCGACCAGGAAAAATTACTAATTCTGTGATCAAACCATATGTTCTGTTAAGGAGAACAGGAGATAATGGGTGTACCGGATGGGGCATTTGGCCTTTATCTGCCGTCATGTTTCTAGTTCTGTGCTCTATGTTCAACAATAAAAAACAAATATTTCATGCTTCATAAACTAATGCAGCAACTCTTTTAGAAACTTTTAGTACTCTACCTGACTTGATTGCTGCAGAATTTTGTAAACTGAGGCTGGCAGATGAATATAGTTCTCACTTCTTCTTGGTCTGCTAATGAGGTCTTCTCAGAAACATCTTCTGGTTTTTCATACCCTTTAAAAAAGGAGCAAAATAATTTTGTCAAATGGTGCAAACTGAAATAGAAAAAAAAAATTTTTCAACTGTATTTTACAATCAAATATTTTCATTTTCCCTTTAAACATATACCACAGATAACCAAATCATATTTTTTTTAAAAATCTAAATATCTTAGATACAATCTTTTTTTTTTTTTTTTTTTTTTAAATATCTTTATTCGTTTTTACATTATGCAAACAAGTGTACAATAATTCAAATCATACTATACATTCTTCACTTGAAACTCTACATTCATTTTATACCATAAACTATCTCCCCTCCCTCCCTTTTCATATATTACCCCTCATAATGTCTTATACAATCTTAAAGTAGGAGCCATTGACAGGTATCTTCCAACTCCCCCATCAACAGTCAAATTTGAACAATTGGGTAGAATTTATTTTGAAAATTTGTTATATGCTTCAAAAAGTAACAACATGCAATGCAATGAGGAGAAAAGACCTCAAAGTTCCCTTTGTAAAAAAAAAAAACAAAAACCCCAAGAGTTTTTGCAAAGATAAGTTAGTGGGGTACAGGTTCTTATCATAGGTCAAAAAACCTTGCTGTGACACCAGAATGTGAATGAATATTTTTTATATAAACATTCTTTTACCCATATTAGTATAATTTCACAAAATGTTTGAGTCACAGTGATCTTGCTGTAATGAATGGCTGAACGTAGCTTAAGTGTTATTTTCCCAATATGAACAAAGGTGTCAGGTCAAAAGCGCGCCAGGACAAAGGCGTGAGCAGACAATTGAGCGCAGCGCGGAGGCGCGCGCCGAAGAAAATTACTGTTTTTAGGGCTCCGACGGGGGGGGCGTGGGGGGGGGAACCCCCCACTTTACTTAATACAGATCGCGCCGCGTTGTGGGGGCGTTGTGGGGGGTTTGGGGGGTTGTAACCCCCCAAACCCCCCACAACGCCGGCGCGATATGTATTAAGTAAACTGGGGGTGCTCCCCAACAAAACCCCCCGTCGGAGCCCCTAAAAACAGTAATTTTCTTCGGCACGCGCCTCCGTCTTGCGCTCAGTTGTCGGCGCGCACCTTTGTCTTCCGCGTTGTTGTCTATGAACCATGAAAGGGTGGTCATAAGACAAAACAAACTGCCCCATGAGGAAGCAAACTTATCTTTGGTGGCCCGACGGTGGCCTAGCCTTTTGCTTGGAGCTTTCTCAAGGGTTGTGTCTTCCAAATCAGTCAGAGGAAAAACGTAAGCAGCAAGTCAATTGTAAATTTTTCAAAACAGCATATAGCTGTATCACTGTGATCTCCAGGTCGGCTTGAATGATCAGTTCAAAAATTGCCAGCTGAGATCTATTGCAGCTCTTTTGATCCTTGATCTATCTACATCTAAATTTTCCTCATTTTGTACCACTGGAGAAAATAAAACTTAAATCAGCACCTCATGCATCTGCATCCATACCCTCCATCCTCCAACAAGCATGCTGTTAACAATGTGTCATTCATTGCTCCTGTAATAAATGAAGCAATAAGGAAGTTAACCCAGGCACTGTTTCATCTTGACCCCAGTTCCACAACACTCTCCTTCCACATTTTGTTAATCAAGTACAGGAGTTTGAGCACTGTGTGGCACAGACCAGACTGTAACAATGATCCCAGCAATAGCAGCAACAACAATTAAAGTAGGAACAGGATAGATATGAAATCTGGGATCCCATGGTGACTAGGTGCCAAGATTGTCCTAAATCAAAGTAGCATCTCTGGTTTGAAATATTCCTGACAGCTCTCCTACAATTCCTCTGAGCCATAAGAAATAAAGCTCTTGGTTCCTCTAAAAGGTATTTTCTCTGTCTCACTCACAAATCCACTAAGCAGGCAAAAATAATCAAATAATTTTACCTGATCATCTCTAGTCTAAGAGTCAGGCAAATTCACTTTGCTAAACGCATTGCTCAATCTGGCTAAATCCAGCAAGTGAAAAATGGGCCAGCTAGATTTAACTAATGGAACCAGATAGCCGATGTGTATTGATTTGTTATGTTAAGACCCCACCATCACCTCATAGAAACATAGAAAATGACGGCAGAAAAGGGCTATAACCCACCAAGTCTGCCCATTTCAAATACCCGCCCCCTTGATTTCACCCCCTTAGAGATCCCATGTGAATATCCCATTTTCTCTTAAAATCTGACACGCTGCTGGCCTCAATCACCTGCAGGGGGAGTTTGTTCCAATGATCCAACATAAACAAAACGTTTGTGGACAGTTGCCAGCCATTCCCCAACTTGGTGATCCCCATTCTATCCCATCCCATCAGAACACTGAATGTATTTCATGCTTGACAAAGACAAGTTATTCATCACCATTTGGATAAGCTTGGGGACATGTGAAGGAGTCTTGTGGAGGGATGAAGGGTGGGAGGTCACTCTGTAAATCATAAAAGGAGCATGAGTAATGTGACCATTTTTTTAAAATCAAAACAGGACATCTATTAATATTCAGTCCTGCCCCCAATCCCGCACCCAATTTCTTCCATTCATTTTTCATGTACACACAATATCTTATTAATTCATAATGGTAAACATAAAATATTTAAAAAACCACAAAGCACACTGTATGCAGAGAAAAATGTTAATTATTTATGAGTTTTCGGGGGGTTTTCAAAGATGTCAAGGCAGATGACTTTAAAATATGCAATGATGTCAAAGATCCAAGATGGCCGACGGTCCCGGACGCTGAGCAGCACGCCGGAGATTTTCTGAAAACTTTTCTTTGGAGAGAGTTACTTACTCAGAATGCCGAAGAGGAGAGGCCGCAGCGCCGCTGGAGCCTCGCGGCGTTCGGCGGTCCCCTCGTTCGGCAACATAGAAGAACTCCTGCGTCGGATGCAGGATGTCCCGGCAGCGTCGGTGCCCCCGCTGGAGACGCCTCTGAGGGGCGGGAATGAGGCGATCTCCTTGGGGCTGGAGACTACGCTGAGCCCCGACGCTAGGGCACCTCCCCCACCTCCTCAGGTTACCAGCTCCCCAAGAGAGGAGGAGCTGCCGGTAGAAGGCAGGCATCTACCCTCGGAGGCCAGGGAGAACAGTGAGGGGAGCGTGGAGATGGACTCCCTGAGTTTTCAGGTGAGTCCAAAGAATATTGAAGAATTGGAAACATCAGAGACTACTTCAGGCCAGCAGAAGGATTACCAGGAACAGCTGAAAACTGGTGAGACTATTCAAACTTTTAATTCTTCATATGTTATTGAAAAACCCAGAGAAGTAACACTGGATTCAATTTGGGATTTGGTGGCTGACCTAGCCAAGTCTGTCAAGCCCCAGCTTTTGCAGCTGGAAAATAAAATTATTCTTCAAGAAACTGAGATAAAAAATATAAAAGTTGAAATTGGTGACTCTAAGAATTCTATTGAGAATATACAACAGGAGTTAAAAGCATCAAAACAGCTTAATGAAGCAATAATAAAAGATAAACAAATATGCGTAGAAAATTGGAAACTTTGGAGAATTTCTCGCGTAATAATAATCTCCGACTGATTAACTTTCCTAAGATACCCTCGGTGACGCCTAGGGATATGTTGAAACGTTACATGTTGGAGATTTTGGCCATTCCAGAGGATACATTACCACCACTTACTCAAGTATATTACCTACCAACGAAACCTATTAAATCACCATCTAAACAACAGGAGAATAATCAACCAATTAATGTTTCAGCAATTTTGGAACTTTCGGATAGAGAGCTTGCATCTCCGGCAACATTGCTTCTTACTGTGGCTCTTGCCCCAGATAAAAACTGGTTGCTTAGATTGTTCTTTAGAAACAAAATGAAAGAATTTCTTGGACAAAAAATATTAATGTTTCCAGACTTGGCACGGGAAACCCAGAGAAGAAGACGAGAGTTTCTTTTGTTGAAACCAGGAGTTATATCTCTTGGTGGGACTTTTTTTCTTCGACACCCTTGTAAATGTGTAATACAATACCATATGAAGAAATATGTATTCTTTGAACCATTCCAGTTGACAGCCTTTTTGGTAGGAACTCGGCTGGATGAAGGAAAATCAAAATCAAAGTGAAGTGCATTTGAATAATGATATCCTTCCTCAGCCAAGGGATCTTGTTTTCCTAATATTTGAATTGATAGTTGTTAGTATTTGTTACTAAGTCCGCCTTATCCTTCTTGGATCTAATTTTGAGGACTTGAGCTGAATTTAAGCTAAAAATTTTATTTTATTTTACTTGATTACCATGTATTTTACTTTTGAGTATTATTTTCCTGCTTTTCTTCAACTTTCTGTACAAGTGGATACTTGATTTATAACATGTAAAAATTTGATAAATAAATAATTTTTTAAAAAAAATATGCAATGTTACCTCAGTAACTATAGAAAATAGCAAATATAGTGCAAAATATAGACAGCAGATATAAATTCTCAAAGCTGACACATTTTGATCAATAAATTGAAAATAAAATCATTTTTCCTAACTTTGTTGTCCATCTCTCTCCTTCCTTTTCTCCCTTTTTGTGGTTTCTCTCCACTTCTCTCCTCTTTCATCCTCCTATTGTCTACAATGGTCTGGCATTTCTGTCCTCCCCTTTCCTGCCCCAGAGGTCTGGCATCTTTCTTTTTTCCCTCTCCATCCCCTCAGTCCGGGATTTCTCTATTGCCCCATCCCCCATCTGGAACTTTGTAATTAATACCCCCCTCCCCCCCCCCCCCACGCAGCCCTGCTTTGTACTTTTTTTAACCCAGTTAGTCCAGGCCCAGCATGTTCTCACTTCTTTCCTGTCCGGTCCAATGTCTCTTTACCTTCCTCGGCAGTGATTCAGAGACGTTGTCCACGGCTCCCCTTCCTGCTTTCCGTATGCCGTGGTCCACCCGGGCGGAAACAAAAAGTTGCATCATCGGCAGATGTGGAAAGCAGGAGGGGGAGCTGCGGACAACGTAGCTGAATCACTGACTAGGCCGGCAGTGTTTTCAGCTTGATGGAAGGTAAAGGGATATCAGACAGGACAGGAGAGAAGGGCCATGAGAAGGGGAAGTTCTGAGGCCGTGACCCCCTTCCCCATGCTTGCACCCGGGGTGGTCCACCCCTCCTCCCTTGGTACACCGGTGGGGGAAATGCTGGATAAGCAGCATAAAATCTGTTTTACTACTTGGGACCTGGGTTGGCCACTGTTGGAAACAGGATACTGGGCTTGATGGATCTTCAGTCTGTCCCAATATGGCAATTCTTATGTTCTTGTTCTTATGGATCATGTGGAGGAAATGGATTGGGAGTGGAAGAGAACAGATGCTGCAATGTGATTTATTAATCACAATATGAAAAAGTTATTACCGTATTTTCACGCATATAACGCGCGCGTTATACGCGTTTTTACCTACCGCGCATACCCCTCGCGCGTTATACGCGTGAGCGCGGTATACAAAAGTTTTTCTACATAGTTCCCACCCCGCCCGACGCACCCCCCCCCCAGCAGGACCGCTCGCACCCCCACCCCGAACGACCGCTCGCACTCGCTCCCACCCGCACCCGCGATCGGAGCAAGAGGGAGCCCAAGCCCTCTTGCCCGGCCGACTCCCCGACAATATCGGGCCAGGAGGGAGCCCAAACCCTCCTGGCCACGGCGACCCCCTACCCCCACCCCGCACTACATTACGGGCAGGAGGGATCCCAGGCCCTCCTGCCCTCGACGCAAACCCCCCTCCCTCCCTCCAACGACCGCCCCCCCCAAGAACCTCCGACCGCCCCCCCAGCCGACCCGCGACCCCCCTGGCCGACCCCCACGACACCCCCACCCCCCTTCCCCGTACCTTTGCTAGTTGGCCGGACAGACGGGAGCCAAACCCGCCTGTCCGGCAGGCAGCCAACGACGGAATGAGGCCGGATTGGCTCATCCGTCCCAAAGCTCCGCCTACTGGTGGGGCCTAAGGCACGTGGGCCAATCAGAATAGGCCCTGGAGCCTTAGGTCCCACCTGGGGGCGTGGCCTGAGGCACATGGGCCCAACCCGACCCGCCCGAAGGGGCGGTCCTTCGGGGTGGGGGTGCGAGTGGTCCTGCCGGGGGGGGGGGGCAGGGCAGGGCGGGTAAACGGAGAGTCGGGACAGCGCACGGAGAGTCAGGGAGGGCGAAAGGAGAGTCGGGGTGGCCAGAGGAGAGTCGGGGCGGGCGAAAGGAGAGTCGGGGTGGCCAGAGGAGAGTCGGGGCGGGCGAAAGGACAGTCGGGCAGCATGCGCGTTATACCCGTGAGCGCGGTATACAAAAGTTTTTATACATAATATTGTGGTTTCTGCGCGCTATACCCGTGTGCGCGTTATACACGGGTGCGCGTTATCTGCGTGAAAATACGGTAATCAATTGCAGAGTTAACTGCTACTAACTTGTACCCCTACTTTAATCCTTTCACTTCATTATTTTCTATCAGTTTTTTTACACTCATTTTAGGGTCAGGCCCACCCAATCAGCAACACCCCTGCTACTCTAGCCCTGAAGTCACTCTGAAAAAAAGTAAGCGCTAGGATAATAGGCTGTAGATGGTCTGCGCATGCATCTAGACCAGGGATCTCAAAGTCCCTCCTTGAGGGCTGCAAAACAGTCGGGTTTTCAGGATTTCCCCAATGAATATGCATTGAAAGCAGTGCATGCACATAGATCTCATGCATATTCTTTGGGGAAATCCTGAAAACCCGACTGGATTGCGGCCCTCAAGGAGGGACTTTGAGACCCCTGATCTAGACCCGTCCAAGCTGAGACTTTTTTAACTTATATTTTAATTTTTTTAACTTTTTTGCCCAGCGAGCCCGTGGTTTTAACCCGCTTAAACCCACGGGTTAAAAACACGGGCTCGTAGTGCAGGGATGAGCAGGGTGGCGATTCGGGGCAGAGCAGGCAGGAGAGATGGGGGATGAGCAGGGTGGCGATTCGGAGTAGAGCAGGCAGGAGAGATGGGGGATGAGCAGGGTGGCGATTCGGAGTAGAGCAGGCAGAAGAGATCGGGGCAGAGCAGGGTGGCGATTTGGGACAGAGCAGGCAGGAGAGATCCAGGGAAGAGCAGGGCGGTGATTAGGGACAGAGCAGGCAGGAGAGATCCAGTGAAGAGCATCGGGACAGCAGGCAGCAGAGAACAGGGCATGCAGAGAGCATGGCTTCTATGAAGCTGGAGAGTCTGAAAGATGTTTTCAACTTGTCCCCAGCAGTCGCTTCTTGGGCTGATCGGCCAGCCCAGTCAGTTTAAAAAATTTGGTTGGTGAATCGCATCCCTGTCTACTTTGCATGTGTTTCTCCTCATTTGCATGCATGGATTTGAAGCGGATCGCAGGAGAGGTAAGTGAATCGGGCCGGAGGGAAATCTGGTCACAAAGGGGGGGGTCGCAAAACGATCGGTATACGATCGGTTTGCTTTGTGAATCTAGCCCATAGCCAGGTGCAGCTCAGACTAATTAACAAAGCAGGTTGGGTGTGCCAGTAAAGGAAATACAACCCCCCCCCCCCACACACACACACACAGTCTGCATACCATTGTAAGAAAATTCAATCATGACATCGTCCAACTAGGATAGCAATGCCAGCCTCAGGGATTGGACAATTGGCCAGGGTTCTGATGCCTCATGGGTACCACCCACATCTATAAAGCCAGACCCATGCTCTGCCTTCTTTCTCTTTTCCCTTGGACCAGCGCTGGACTCTCTCTTTACTCCTGGGGATTATCGGGCTGTAACCATGTGCTCAGCTCAGCTTCTAGGCCATGCGGTCTTTTCCTCTACCAATTGTGAGTAACTTCTGAACCATGTAAACTAATCAGTCTGTTTTAGCAAAATCTTATCTTGGACCATATTCTTCCTTGCTTAAACGATCCTACTTGCTCTACCTACCCAATTTTATAATCAATTCTGCTCTATAAGAAATAAAATTCTAGTTTGATTGCAAATGCTTTGAATCTTGGTCTTTTTAAAATATTATACTTAATACATATTACAGAGCTAAGTTTTAATCAGGCGAGCTTCTTTCCTCAAATTAAGGTTCTTTATAAAATATATTTCTCTAAGTCAGAGAGTGATATATTTTATTGTTGGAGAATTTATCCTAATAAATAAATCCATTTAATAATAATTGTAACACAGTGTGTCTCAACACACCGTTTGAGAACCACTGCTATAGTCTCTGCAAAGACCAGAATACAATCATACATACTTGTCTCTAAAACATCACCACCTAGTATAAGAAAGCCAAGCAGAGCTGCACAGAGGTGTCTTAAGTACCATATATACTCGAATATAAACCAACCCGAATATAAACTAAGGTAACCTTTTTTCTCTCCAAAAAAGAGGAAAAAAAAGGTTAACTTGAATATAAACCAATATTCAAGAGCAGTGCCTTGCCCTGCCCGGCTTTGTACTCTGTTACCCCTCTTGCTGCTCTACATCCAACTCCCTCACTCACTCCTTCGCCTGCCGGTCTCTACACCCAACCCACCTCCTACCAATGCCAGGTTCTGTACCTTTTCCCCCCTCCCTCCCAATGCTTTGAAGGCCTCCATTGGGCCTACCATGAGACTTGACGGTCCAGCGGTGACTGGGATAGGAGGGATCCCTTCTGCCTCCTGTCCAGCTGTTTCTAATTATTTTTATCTCCCTCCCACCTCCTCCACGTTCCTTAAGTATCCCTGGTGCAGCGGTGAATCATAGCAGGAGCAACCTTCCTTTGCTCCTGTCCATGCAGAACCGCTAGCTGAATGGCTGCTGTGAGTGAGGAACCATACACTATTGCAAAGAGTGACAGATGTAGCACAGTTACTCACCGTAACAGGTGTTATCTAGGACAAACATTCTCATGTATGGGTGCAAAAGCGCTTTAAGAACTTTAGAAAGTTAGTGACTGACCACACCGCGCATGCGCGAGTGCCTTACCACCCGACGCAAGGCGCGCATCTCCTCAATTTAGATAGTCAGCTAAGAAGCCAACCCGGGGAGGTGGGTGGTTTGTGAGAATATCTGTCCCTGGATAACAACTGTTATGGTAAGTAAGTGTGCTTTATCCCTGGACAAGCAGGCAGCATATTCTCACATATGGGCGACTTCCAAGCTAACCAGAATGGGATGGTGGGAGTGTTGGCTTTGTAGAAAATCAAAGATGATAATCTGAGAGGCCGAAAAGCCCATACCGTCTGGAAAAAAAGTTCCAGACAATAATGAAAGGTGAAAGAAATGAACTGAGGAGAAAATAAGAATGGCTTCATCTATTCTGTGAATCGAAATAGATTGAGAAAAAAATACTGAAGCTGCCAAACTGGAACCATGGAAGAGCTGGGACTTGACTAAATAAGGATAGCCCAGCCGAAATATAACAAAACAAGATGCATGCAGCCAACTTGTTGAATATTATTCCCCTGGAAACAGGATGCCCCAACCTGTTAATGTCAAAATAGACAAAAAGTTGTAGAGATGATCTGTATGATATAGTCTTCTGCAAAGTAGCAGCTAATGCTCGATTGCAGGCAATAATATGTAGAGTAGATTATTCTAGATGAGAATAAGAGTTGGAAAAAAAATTAATAGTACAATGGACTGATTGGAATAAAAATCAGTAATATATGAGAAGTGTGAAATCAGTGACAAGCAGTGATTAGAACTGAGAATGAGTGTGAAGCACAATGTTGCCGTGTAAGAAATGCTGTAAAACGTGGATTCGTTACTCATGGCTCAAGTCCAAGCACTCGTTTGACAGAAGTGCAAGAGAGAAGAGAAAAAAGGACTTTTCAAGGGAGAAAATGGAAGATTGAGATTCAAATGAAACTTCCGTAAGTGGATAGGAAATGCATTAAGATCCCATACCACTGAAAAGTGGTTGCACATTGAAAAGATCTTATATAAATCTAGTCATGCAAGGATGAGCAGAAAAGGATGTACCATCCACTGGCCGAAGAAAGGCAGTAATAGTACTAAAACAAACTCTAATAAAAGTGAGTTTAAAACCAGAGTCCGAGAAATGGAGGAGAGAAGTCAAATCAGAGAAAAAACACAGAGATGACTTCAGATCCCAATGAGGAATAAGATACCTAGCAGAAAAAAAAGAGAGGTGTCCATTGTTGCTGGGGACACTGCAAAAAGACTGGTGTGCTGAAAGCTGCAAAAAGCAATGCAATAGGCTAGGAGAATGAGGAATAGCTGAATTCAACCCGAGAAAAAGCAATCTGGCAGGAGCTAAAGCCGAAGATTGGAATGTAGATCGAACCTTGACTCTGCATAAAAATAGATGAAAAGATTATCAGAGATATTGACATCAACTAAGTTGAAGAAGAAGGAAAATCAAGGTTATCCGAGCCACCGAGGAGTTACTGGGAACATGGTGGCAATTTCCCGCTTGAACTAGATAAGTGACTGAAAAGAAGAATGGGCACATCTGGAACTTATTCATCCAATACAGGAGAACAATGGCCACTTCTAGGAGATGAGACACAGAAGTCTGCTGTGAAAACAGAGAAGCTGATCAGTGAGGTAAATCGCAAGGAAATCTACTTGCGGAGTTTCCCATATAGAGGCAATGAAATGGAAACTCATTGAATTTAAAGGCCAGTCAAGAGGAAAAAATTTGTTTCTGAGTATGTTTGCCAGAAAAAAATTCAGTTCCTGAAATGGAAAACACAGTTTTGAGAAACCTACTGAGAGGAAGTGCCTAATTCTGAACAGTTCAAGGCTTTCATTAGTTAAAAAGAAAGTTCACTCCACCAGGCTAGGGAATATAGCCTAAGAAGAGAATGTGAGAGAACTAGACTGTGAAGCAAAGAGCGTCCCCATAACTGCAGTGAGACGCTTCTTATAGCCATCTACCAGTCCCCAGTCTCTGACATCGGTCTGAGGAAAGTTTGGTCCACTCTTTAATACAGAATTCTTTCAGCTGTGAGATGTTTGAGGGGTTTCTTGCATGTACAGTCAGTTTCAAATCACCCCAAAGCATCTCAATGGGATTAAGATCAGCCACTCCAGGACTCTCCATTTCTTAGTTTTCAGCCAGTCCTTGGTGGATTTACTGGTATGTTTGGGGTCATTGTCGTGTTTGAGGAGAAGTGGCTCGTGGCCAGTAGGGGGTGATGTTTATGGGACGGTAATGGAATGGATGTCAGAACATGAAGGGTGCAGTATTTTTGTGGAGTTTTTCAACAAAAGTGCCTGTTTTTCGTATGATTCTGGGTAATTCTAGTTAGATACAAACATATGTGTTAGTTAAGGCCACACCCAATGGAAGCGTACGAAAAACTGGTGAATAAAAATCTAAATATAAATGTAGCTAAAGCCAGAAAAACACACTACAGATTAATATAAGGGAAAGAATGGTGTTCTTTTTATGTACTTTGCTGTTGGGCCAGATCATAAAGGAAACCAGAGGAATCCATTTTGGGTTCTCTGTCTTTGCTATATCTTCTCAGTTTGTGGAATCCATTTTGGTTTCCAGGACTTTGTTCTCAGCATCGTGGTGTTAATTAATACCACATGTGCTTGCTTTAGACTAGTTAGTAACGTGTCCCAAACTGAGATATAACAGGAATTAAATATAGTTTTGAATGAAAATTATTTATGTATGGAAGGCTTGGCCAAGCAAGTATGAATCAAGCAAATATGACTGGAGTGTGTGTATGACTGTGTATTGAACAAAAGAATGGATTTTGAAAAACATATGATATATCTTTGCAACCTAAAGAAATCCTAAAGCAACATCTGGAAGTAATTAAGTCAGAGACTCCTGCTCTAACATAGGAAGTGTGAAGCTGACAGCTCAGGGGGAACCAGCCCCTCCTACTCCAGGCTAAGGCTATGTAATTTGAACCTGTTAATTTAGGGAAAGTTTTTTCCTCTAAAGCTGACAACTTTTCAGCATGGAAGGGCTGAGAACTTTTCAGCATCTTTTTAACAAATAATTTCTCTTAATATACTTTTGTGAAAATTATGATTTATATTCAGAAACGACTATAAGTAAACAAATGTACTTTTCTAAAACTTTGTCAAACTTTTAAACGTGGAGGAATTTTCTTTGTCTAACTTTTAAGACCTTTGTGAATTGTTATTGGTTGTCAAACTGATGTCATTGAGCCAAAAAGTATATAATAGAGTGACCTGAGATATTAAGGTGAGATCGTTATCAGAAGGCCAGCATTTGGCAACTATAACGATCTCCCATTAGCGCAACTGTTAATGCAAGTAATTATGCTTTATTCTTTTGATCTCATAATTGAAAAATAGAAACAATAATTCAATAAATCTTAATTATAATTTTTAAAACCTTGCGCTGGTGTCGTTTTGCATGTTTTATTATTTTTCAAACCTTAAGCTTTCAAGAAGGCGTCGATGTCCCTTGCTCAGTGTTCCAAGGTCCAGTTCTACTTCAGCTTTAATTTTCTTACACATGGTCTCACATGTTCCTCAAGCACCTCCGATATACAGTAGAATTCATGGTGGATTCTATGATGGTGAGCTGGCCAGGTCCTGCTGTAGCAAAGCATCCCCAAACCATGACACTTCCACCTCCATACTGCACAGTTGGTATGAGGTTATTTTCCTGGAATGCTGTATTTGGTGTACGCCAAACATGTCCTCTTTTCTGGTGTCCAAATTATTCAATTTTAGACTCATCTATCCATATACATATCCATAATTTTTTCAAGTGCTTTGCTTAAGTAATGCATTATTAAACATCTTTTGACCTTAATATCAAACACTCACCACTGTGAGTGGAACACTATTCCAAAAGTTCTGGTGTTTGTTTATATTCTCTCTGGCAAACTTCAGTCTGGCCCTGATGTTTCTCTTAGAGAACAAAGGTTTTCTCTTTGCACATCTCCCATGCAAGTTAAATTTGTTCAGTCTCTTTCTGATTGTAGAAGCATACACTTTCATATCAACAGTAGCAAGAGCCTGCTATAGGTCCTGTGATGACATATTAGCATTTTTGGAGATTTCTTATAGCATTTTGCGGTCTGTTCTGGGGTCAACTTACTTGGACAGCTAGACCTGGGCATGTTGGCAGTTGTTTGGAAAATCCTCCACTTGTTTGGAAAGTCCTCCACTTGTTAAGAAAGTCCTCCACCAGTGGTCTCAAACTCGAGGCCCTCGATATATTTATCATAATCACAAAAGTAAAATAAATCAGTTTCTCGATCATATCTCTTTAGCTATAAATTACAATATTATTATTGAGACTTAGCCAAAAGAATAGATTCATAAACTATAGAGAGTTTTATCTCATGCAAAATTGTCATTTCTTTAATAAGACATTAACTAATTTTTCTGAGGCCCTCCAAGTACCTACAAATCCAAAATGTGGCCCTGTAAAGGGTTTGAGTTTGAGACTACTGACTTATACACTATTTTCCGGACTGTAAATGGCTAATGTCAAATTCTTTCGAGATCTTTTTAAATCCCTGAGACAGTTCTTTTGATCTCACCGTGGTTTTCACTCTCATCACAGCAGTCATGAGCACACCAAACTAAATGTCTGAGGTTTAAGTAGGGCAAACCTCTTTCAAAATGCTGAGTAATGATGTTCTAATCATCTGCACCTGATGTGATACACCTGTGTGTGATTTGAGCCACTTTAAATGGGAGGATATGTGGGGGGTATCCTAATTTATTCTTCAATTAGAATACACAGTTTTGTGGATATCTTGTTTCATCAGTAAATCAAAGAAATTTTTGTTGTTTATCTGCAATTACATCATTTTCTTTTCCAGAGATAAATAAAAAAAAGATTTGACATCAATATGTGAACATTTATTAAGTAAGAACCTCTCACTAAAGCCAACTACTCCAAACAAATAACCTTACCCATTTCTTACTCTTTTTGAAAATGACCAATTTTTTTTTTTTTTTGTAAGTTCTTGTTGTAATACATCTTGGATAATTCTTTTGTAATCCGCCTTGAACTGCAAGGTAATGGCGGAATAGAAATCCCTAATGTAATGTAATATAATATTTAATGGGGTATCCTAATTTTTTCAATCCAAACTAAATCCCACTAAAGGGTATTTGAAGGAGATTGTGGAGTAAAATGGTCTCAGTAACTCACTTGGATAGGGATAATTCAATCCCAGGATATCACAATCCAAATGCCAAGTTTTTAAGGTTTTAAGATTACCATCACTGACCAAATTACCTCCACCTCGGGGTTGTTGTTTTTTTTATGTGTAGCCAATTTTAGCTGTATCATAAATTAATTATTCTTTTTTACTTTTTCTTTTTATACACAGCAATTTATCATTTATCTTTAAAGTGTGCAGAGTATTGATACGCCCGGTGGGGACCCGTTTTGCCGCTAACCAGGTTCTCAGGACACTTTCTTTGCAAACCCACCACGCTTGGGGCTCTTAGTCACTGCTGTCAAGCGTGGCGGGTTTGCAGCTAAAATTGTCTACACAAAAAAAAAACAGGAGGTGGAGGTAATTTGGTCAGTGATGGTAATCTTAAAACCTTAAAACTTGGCATTTGGATTGTGATATCGTGGGATTGAATTATCCCTATCCAAGTGGGTTACTGAGACCGTTTTACTCCATGATCTCCTTCAAATACTCTTTAGTGGGATTTAGTTTGGATTGAGGTCATTCCTGAAGAATCCCACTTTTGCATCTTCTGTGTTTGATTGAGTGTCCTATTTTTTTCACATGACTGTAGTATAGAGTTTACAGGTAACAATTTGAGGTGTGGCCGTACATTCTCATCTTTGGTTTTCCATTCCTTTCCTGATAATTCCTAACATTCTATTTGCTTTCTTAGCTGCTGCCGCCACACACTGAGCTGAGAGTTTCAACATATCTTCAATGATGACACCTAGATCCTTTTCCTGGGCAGCAACTCCTAACATGGAACCCTGCATCACATAGCTAAAGCTCCGGTTCCTCTTTCCTACTTCCTCACATTAAACATCTGCTATTTTGATGCCCAGTCTCACAAGGTCCTCTTGCAATTTTTCACAATCCTCTTGCAATTTAACAACTTTGAATAACTTTGTGTCGTTAGCAAATTTAAAATTATCTCACTACTTATTTCCATATCTTAAATCATTGAAAAATATACTATAGAGTCACACGATTATGACCACCACCTACCTCTGACATCAGGGATGCACAACCAATGAACGAATGCAGGCGTCATGTGTTGACTTCAAGGATATATAAGTTGCCATGTTAGCAAGTTGCCAATATAGCAACCGTGGCTGTCATGGGGGAAAAGTGTGATTTATCAGACATTGAAAAGGCATAATCATCAGCTACTGGGCCAAGGGTGGCAGGATTTTGGAAACAGCAGAGTTTGTGAACTGTTCATGGGCTGCTGTGGTTAAAGCGTACTGTGAGTGGATGAATGGAACCTTTTCAATGACCCGACATGGTAACTGTGAGACAGCATGAGTCATCGATGCGAGAGGTAAACGATAGGTGCGCAGTTTGGTATGGGCCCATCAGCACATTACCGTGGAGCAACTCACTATCCAAACAAACCAGGGGGCTTCCAAATATGTGTCCAAAATTACTATGCAGTGAACCCTATTACAAATGGGGCTCTGGAGCAGATGGCTGGTGACTGCACCCATGCTCCCGAGGGTTCATCGCAAAACACTGCTACAATTTGCACAGGAGTAGAGACATTGGACTTGCAGCAACTGGCAGAAGGTTGCCTTCTCTAATGAGTCATGTTTTCCGTTCCATCAAATGGATGGATATTGGTGCATCAGGCGTGAAACCACCGAGAACACCCACCCAGCAACCATTGTTAGACATACACAAGCTGGTGGTGACAGCATTATGGTCTGGGGCATGTTTTCTTGGTATGGTCTGGGTTCCTTGATACCTCCGGAAGGCAATCTCTCCATCCTTGTCAATCAAGCACACCCATACATGCTGACGGTCTTCCCTATGGCCAAAGGGATCTTTCAACAGGACAATGCAACATGTCATACCACCAGAATTGTTCGTGAGTGGTTCAGAGAGCATGACCAAAACTTCCAGCTACTTCCCTGGCCTCCAAATTCCTTAGATCCTTAACCCAATCAAGCACACTTGGGACCAACTCAATCGACATATTTAATAACTAGATCAACTACCGATACTGCAGACTACATGGCTCCAGATACCTCTAGCAGCCACCCAGCATCTTATTCAGTCACTCCCATGGCATCTGGCTGCCGTCTGTGCTTCCTGAGGCAGTTATTCTGGATATTAGCAGATCATAATAATGTGACTCGACCATGTATGTTAAAAAGCAGCAGTTCCAGCACAGACCCCTGAGGAACCCATTTACCCTTCTCCATTGAGAATATTGACCTTTAGATCCTACTCTCTGTTTTCTATCTATTAACCAGTTTTTAATCCATAATAGGACATTACCTCCTATCCCCTTACTTTCTAATTTCCTTAGATGTCTTATCGAATGCCTTTTGAAAATCCAAATACACAATACCAACTGGCTCAGCTTTATCTACATGTTCCCACACCCCTTCAAAGAAATGTAGTAGAATAGCAAGACAAAATTTCCCTTGACTAAATATCCATGCTTATGTATATTCTATAATTTTATTCTTTTTAATAATCTCTATCATTTTGCCTGGCACAGACATCAGGTTCACCGGTTTATAATTTCCCAGACCCCTTTTTAAAAATAGAAGCATAGAAGATGACGGCAGAAAAGGGCTACAGCCCATCAAGTCTGCCCACTCTGCTTACCCACCCCCTGTCTATGCCCTAATGACCCAATTTCCTTATCTTGACCCTCGTAGGGATCCCACATGGGTATCCCATTTATTCTTAAAGTCTAGCACGCTGTCTGCCTCGATCACCTGCACTGGAAGCTTGTTCCAATGATCAACCACTCTCTCTGTGAAGAAATACTTTCTGGTGTCGCCATGAAATTTTCCGCCCCTGAGTTTGAGCGGGTGCCCTCTTGTGGCCGAGGGTCCCTTGAGAAAGAAAATATCATCTTCCACTTCGACACGTCCCGTGAGGTACTTAAATGTTTCGATCATGTCTCCCCTCTCCCTACGTTCCTCAAGAGTGTAGAGCTGCAATTTGTTCAGTCTCTCTTCGTACGAAAGACCCTTGAGCCCCGAGATCATCCTGGTGGCCGTCCGCTGAACCGATTCAATTCTGCGCACATCTTTACTATAATGTGGCTTCCAGAATTGCACACAGTACTCCAGATGAGGTCTCACCATGACCCTGTACAACAGCATCATGACTTCAGGCTTTTGGCTGACGAAACTTCTATTGATACAACCCAATATCTGCCTTGCCTTAGATGAAGCCTTCTCCACTTGATTGGCAGTTTTCATGTCTGCACTGATGATTACTCCTAAATCTCGTTCTGCTGAAGTCCTAGTTAAAGTTTCTCCGTTCAAGAAGTACGTCCTGCATGGATTTCCGCTTCCGATGTGCATGACCTTACAAATCAGCGTTACATTGGCCACCCTCAAGTCTTCTGGTACCATGCTGGATTTTGCTATTATAAGTAATTTAATCAGTTGATTTTTTTTCAAAGATGTCAAAAAATTCACCATTCTGGAAAGTATTACAGAATCTAGCAGTTGATTAGGTCATTTTGTAAACCGTGGGCTCCTTTTACAAAGGTGCGGTAGGGCTTTAATGCGCGGAATAGCGCACGCTAAATTGCCACGCGTGCTAGACCTTAACGCCAGCATTGAGCTGGCATTAGTTCTAGAAGCGTAGTGCGGTTTTAGCACGCACTAAAATCCTGCATGCGCTAAAAACGCTAGCGCACCTTAGTAAAAGGAGCCCTGTATCTTAAAACAACTTCTACTACTTTTCAAAATGAGGGTCCCTTTTACTAAGCTGTGCTCTTACATGGGTCTTTTGCATGCACTAAACCCATTTCTAGTGTAGCCGAACAATCAAACCTTTTTTCTATTTTATTTTTCTTCCTTTTTGGCCATGTGCTGCTAGCATTTGCATCTAGTCATTCAAAAAATTAGTAAAGAGCCCTTACCTCCTCATAGGATTTCTATGAGCGTCGGATCAATCACCACCGCCGCCGGCACCAAAACCCACGCTACACGCTAGTAAAGGAGGGGGATAATCTTAGTAGAAGTGTAGGGAAACAACCTCTCCAACCCCATGCTGGCTATGTGTTACATACAAAATAAATAAAAAAGACTTTTCCTCTCTCTTTTAAGTCCTAGTTCATGCTTGCTGTCTAACACCAACTTTGACAGGATATACATTTCAAATCTGACATATTGTAATCACCAAATAGAAAATCTAATTATTTTTCTACCTTTTGTTGTCTGGTCATTTTGCTTTTGGTCCCAGTTTCTCTTTCTGATTTTGTCTATCTTCTAATTTTCTTTCCAGTGTCTACTGTCCATTTTTTTCTCCTCTTCTCTCTTGTTCCAGTCTCTGTCTCTAACATATTGATTTTTCCCTTTCAACTTTTCTCCTTTTTTCTTTTCTGCCTCTGTCCACTCAAATCTTGCCCTCTTTCCCATTCTTCTCCTTTTTAAATTTTCAGCTGCCTATCAATTTTCCATCTTCTCTTATTCTGTAGCTCTCCCATTTCCCATCTCACTCCTTTCCCAGCCTCCTATTTCCTTCTATCTCTCCTCCTCTCTCCTCTTGGTCCGTTTTGCTCCCTCTCTTTTCTGTTCTTCTTCTTCCTTTCCCCCTTGATGCCGAACAATGAGATGGAAGGAAAAAAAAAAGAGAGATGCTGCATCTCTCTCTCCCTTCCACCCCCAGGCCTAACATTTCTCCCTCCCTTCTATCTCCAGATCCAACTTCTCTCCCATTCTCTTCCCAACTGCCCCCATCCCATCTCTCCCCCTGTCTGCCTGCCTTCCTCCCCCCAGGTCCACCATTTCTCCCTTCCTCTTCCCAATGGTTCTCCCTTCAAGTATCTTTTTCCCCCTTCCTCCACACCACCCCAGGCCCAACCTCTCCTTCCTTCATCTCCCTTCATTTCTCTTCACAGCCCAGCATGTCAATCCCTCCAGTGCCGGTCCCTCTCTATTCACAGCCCAGCATGTCTTTCCCTCCAGCACCAGTCCTTCTCTCCTCAAAGCCCAGCATGTATTCCCTCCCGCGCTGTTCCGATGTCGCTGCCAAGATGAAAAATCTTCCAGCCTCGGCAATTCAACAATGTTGTATGTGGCTCCCTCTCCTGCTTTTCGCCTGCCGCAGTCTGTCTCCAATGATGCACAACTTCCTGTTTCCGCACAGGTGGACCACGGCAGACGGAAAGCAGAAAGAGGAGCCATGGACAACACCGCAAAATCACTGCTGAAGCCGGCAGACTTTCCAGCATGACGGTGACATCAGACCGCATGGGAGGGAAGACATACTGGGCTGTGAGGAGAAGTTCAGGAGCATTGCCGCGAGCCATATAGAAAGGCCAGGCGGGTCAGATTCGGCCCGCGGGCCTTGTGCTTTACAGAATTGCCTTTTAGGTGTTATATATTTTGGGGGGTATAGAGGGCTCCAATTTGATATTAAGGTCAAAAGATGTTTAATAATGCATTACTTAAGCAAAGCACATGAAAATATATATATACAGTGTATATAGTGCATACTAAACCTCAATTCCAAGAGGTTAAGAAAAGAAAGAGAGATGCACTACTCATAATGACAGTGCTTCAGAGCAAGTGGACATGTTTGATGCACAATCTTGACATCATTATGACATCATCAATATGCACCTAGAAGACAGAATGCCACTAAAAAATAATAGTAACCCCTGCCTAAACAAAAGCTCATGTGGCTCAGTGGTCAAAGGCACTTCTTCCATCTTCCACAGGTCATGGGTTCAAATTTCCCCAACCCCCCTAGTACCTTAATCAAACTCAAATCACATAAGGGGCCGAAATCTAAAAGCCAGGCTAAGTCGCAGGCCAAATTTTCTATTAAGATACTAACCCCCCCCCCCCTCTTTTACGAAACTGCGATAGAAGTTTCTAGTGCAGGGAGCTGTGCTGCTCCCGACGATCATAGGAACTCAATGAGCGTCGGGAACAGCGCAGCTCCCCATGCTAGAAGCTGCTATTGCAGTTTTGTAAAAGGAGGCCTTAGCCTTAGTAGAAGTATAGAGATACAACCTCTCCAACCCCACGCAGGCTCTGTGGTATAAACAAAAAAGACTTTTCCTCTCTCTTTTAGGTCCTAGTTGACGCTTGCTGTCTAACTCTGTCCATTTTGTCCCCTCTACTGTTTAACATTTTCCTCT
Source organism: Geotrypetes seraphini (assembly GCF_902459505.1). Classification (NCBI taxonomy): domain Eukaryota; kingdom Metazoa; phylum Chordata; class Amphibia; order Gymnophiona; family Dermophiidae; genus Geotrypetes; species Geotrypetes seraphini. The sequence goes on along the minus strand of NC_047084.1, from coordinate 220,099,945 downwards.
CACCACTATTAGAAATTTGTCAGTCTATAGGCTTCATTCCATTTTCATACGCTGATGACATTCAACTCATTCATCCTTTGGACCCAGAAAATAACATTGAAATTTCATCCATTAACCACAAATTGGAACAAATACAAAATTGGCTTAATTCAAACAAATTAGCTTAAACATTAATAAGACCAAATCAATGTTATTTAATTGGAAAAAAGACATAATACTTTCAAAACCGTTCACTCTCAATAACATCCCACTTAATTTGGTATCCTCGGTCAAAATCCTCTGTGTACTTCTAGATGATAAATTGATCTACCACGAACATATCTCTCTTATCGTTAAAAATTGTTTCTTTAAATTACGTCAGATTCGCTCAATCACCAAATTTCTTAGTTTATCTTCATTAAAGATACTTATTCACTCCTTTGTAATATCAAAAATTGACTATTGCAATGCCCTACTTATCAACATTACACAGAAAGAAAAAAGGAGATTGCAGATAATACAGAATACGGCCATAAAATTAATTTATAATGCGAAAAAATACGACCACGTTTCCCCACTACTAATAGACGCTCATTGGCTACCAATTGGTCATAGGATTTTGTTCAAAATAATGCTTCTCATTTTCAAGACCTTAGCATCCAATGAACCACAATTTATTTCTAGATCACTAATCCCATATAATACCCAACGTTCACTTCGATCATCAGATCAAAATTTACTCTCAGTACCCTCCTTGAAAATTATAGGGACAAGGAGATCAGACATGTTCACAGTGATGGGTCCACAATGGTGGAATGCCCTTCCCCAGTATATTAGAACCGAACACGACATTGTAACATTTAAAAAACTTTTAAAAACTTATTTATTTAAAGATGCTTTTAATTCTTGAAACTTTTACTTGCTTTAGGGATACTCCTTAAATTGTGATTTTGTTTATAAACCCTTACCTCCTGTTTTTCCCTTTTTTACCGAACCCAATATTGTAACTTTTTAATTTCTTTCCTCACCCCTCATGTACGTTTTTAATGTAATTATATTGTTAATGTGTTAGTTTCTTTGTTTTCTTTACTTGGACTATGTACATCGCCTAGCAATTCTAATAGGCGATTCATCAAATGCTTAAATAAACTTGAAACTTGATACACATTTCAAATCTGACATTTTGTAATCACAACATAGAATATAAAATTATTTTTTCTACCTTTTTATTGTCTGGTCATTTTGCTTTTCCATCATCTTGGACCCAGTTTCTCTTTCTGCTTTTTGTCTATCTTCTACTAATTTTATTTCCAGTGTCTGCTGTCCATCTATTCTCCTCTTCTCTCTTGTTCCATTCCCTCCTTATGCCCATCTCCAGCATATTGATTTTTCCCATTAAGGTTTCTTAACTTTTTCTTTTTTGCTTCTATCCACTCAAATCTTGCCCTCTTTCTTACCCTTTTTAAATTTTCAGCCTTCTTAATTTTCCATCTCCTCTCAGTGCCCAGCTTTCCCATTTCCCATCTCACTCCTTTCCCAGCCTCCTATTTCCTTCTATCTACTCCCCATTACCAAATCTCTCCTCCTTGCTCCCTCTCTTTTCTGTTCTTCTTCCCTCCCTCCTTGATGCTGAACAATGAGATGGAAGGGGGGAAAAAAATGCTGCATCTCTCTCTCCCTACCACCCCCAGATCCAACTTCTCTTCCTTTCTCTTCCCATCTGTCCCCCATCCCCTCCTTCCCCCCAGGTCCACCATTTCTCCCGTTTTCTTCCCAACAGTTCTCCCTTCAAGTATCTGTTTCCCTCTTCTTCCACACCACCCAAGGTCCATACTCTCTCTCTTCATCAAACTCTTCACAATCCAGCACGTCTTTCCTCCGGCACCGGTCCCTCTCTCCTCACAGCCCAGCACATCTTCCCTCCCGCACCGGTCACTCTCTCCTCACAGCCCAGCATGTGTTCTCTCTCATGCTGGTCCGATGTCGCCGTCAAGCTGAAAAATCTGCCAGCCTCAGCAGTGATTCAGCAACCTTGTGCTAGGCTCCCCTTCCTGCTTTCCATCTGCCATTGTCTGTCTCCAATGACACGCAACATCCTGTTTCCACTCAGGTGGACCACGGCAGATAGAAAGCAGGAAGGGGGAGCCATGGATAACATTGTTGAATCACTGCCAAGGCCAGCAGGAAGGGGGAGCCATGGATAACATTGTTGAATCACTGCCAAGGCCAGCAGGAAGTGGGAGCCATGGATAACATTGTTGAATCGCTGCCAAGGCCAGCAGATTTTTCAGTGTGACAGCGACATCCGACTGGCACAGGAGGGAAAACATGCTGGGCTGTGAGAAGGGGGAATTCAGGAGCACTGCCGCAGGCCACATAAAATGGCCAGGCAGGCCGGATTCGGCCCATGGGCCTTGTGTTTGACATATGTGTCCTAACATATCATCTCACATGGCAGGAACCCCTACCTAAAAGAAAGCACCTGTGGCTCAGTGGCTAAAGGCACTGCTTCCATCTTCCAAAGGTCATGGGTTTAAATCCCAAGTATGGTCAGATATCCCAGCACATATTCCTATTTTTTAGTGGCATTCTGCCATCTAGGTACATATTGATGATGTCATAATGATGTCAAGATTGTGCATCAGACACATCCACTTGCCCTGAAGCACAGCCATTTTTCTTTTCTTAACCTTTTGGAAATGAGGTTTAGTATGCAATATATAATTTTTTCATGTGCTTTGCTTGAGTAATGCGTTATTAAACATCTTTTTCTATTATCAAATAGGAGTCCTCTTTACCTCAAAAATAGAAGTTTAGTATGCAATATATATATTTTTCATGTGCTTTGCTTAAGTAATACATGATTAAACATATTTTGACTTTAATTTCAACCTGGAGTCCTTAACCCAAAAAATAAAGCCCCATTCACCTATATGTGGACACCTAAGTCACACCACCTAACTCATGTCCAACTAACGCCTAACTCACGCTCAAAAGTAGACCTGGTTTTGCAATGCCTACATTTTAGGCATTAGGTAGACATGTTCAGACACTGAGCGGCATACGATTCTCTAAATGGATGTCCAAATTGAAGCCACTCCCATACCTATTTTTTAGGCACAACTTTTTCCAATAGGCATCAACAAAATTGTGGACATCTATTTTGAAAATCATGTCCAGCGTTTGGATGTCTAAGTACCAATTAATGGTTGTTAAAGTCATTAATTGGACTTATCAACCACTTTATTTGGATGCCTAAACCAATGGACGTCCACATTGTGGACACCTAAAGTTAGATGTCCTTTACAGAATCTGGCCCACAGTGCATGGAAATAGTGTGTCCCATATTAGGCCATTTTTGCTGTGTTGAATGCATTACTGCCTAACACAGTTAGGTAAAGGGATCCCGAGTTATTTGAAGGCCCTTGTGTTCATTCCTGCAAACAGGTCAGCAAGACATAAAATTTTATCCTTGTCCTCAAAGGAAAGGGTAAAAAAAAAGAAGAAAGAAAGAATTACTAGTAGCATTACATGTCATATTTGTGGCAGCAAGTCCGATTTTTTGGGAAAATGATTCAATTCACTATTGTGAATCGGTGAATCAATTCAAATCGGAGAATCTGGCAGCACTACCATGGATAAAATAGGACCTGCAGTAAATAATACATATTAATACATGTCAGCATACACAAATGCAGGAGCACCTTTAAGTAAATCTAGCCATTGCCTTTTTGCAAATACATTCTTACGGTTTCATTTGCAAAATTCAGGCTATTTATAACAGTATAATGAGTCAGACCAATGGTCCATTTAGCCCAGTATCTATTTCCATAGTGGTCAATCCATGTCACAAGTACCTGGTAGAAACCCAAATAGTAGCAACATTCCATGCTATGATCCCAAGGCAAGCAGTGGTTTCCCCCATGTCTGTCTCAACAGCAGACTATGGACTTTCCTTCCAGGAACTTATCCATACATTTTTGTAAACCCATCTACATTAACCACTGCTACCACATCTGATGTTAGCAATGAAATATGACAACCCAAAAGCCCTAGTTTTAAATATCAATTATCACTTCCAAAACCAACTGTATATCTTGTTTTCATTAGCAAACACCTCTCCTTTATTTTTAGCCAAATAATGATACGAGACACATGACACCACATACTGTTACTAACTCAGCACCCTTGGATGAATCATGTAGGTGTTGTGCTATATTACTGGTATGTTATGTTCAGTCTTATATCCCACCAAATTCTCACAAATCAGAGTTCTAGGCAGGATACAAGAAGCATACTATATAGAAGTACTGTGTAGGGGAAAAGATGGTACACAAGAGTTATACATATTACCTATTTAGTTATTACATTATATTAGTGATTTCTATTCCACCAATATCTTGTGATTCAAGGTGGATTACATAAAGGTTTTCAAGAGGTTACAAGAATTGTGACATAGCATAAGAGATGTCATAAGAGTTACATAAGAAATTACCAAAGAGTTGTCAAGATCTTGAGGTGATAAATGAGGGTAATTAGAAGCATATTAGAGTATATTAAGTGTATAGAGTGGGTAGGTGGGGTTTGGGTAGGACCTGGTCATGTTAAATAGGTTTTATGTATTTTTTGAAGAGTAGGGTTTTAGTTTCTTTCTTGAAGGTTTTGTAGTCTGTGGTCGATGACAACAGAATGGTGATTTGTCTGTCCAGTTTAGCTGCTTTGGTGGCTATTAGGTTGTCATATAGTTTTTTCATTTGACATTTTTGGATAGTGGGTGTGTGAATAGTGAGTGGGTTCTCCTGTGCCTGGTTGAGGAGGATTGAGTTAGTCGGATATTCCAGTAGGTTGGGCTTTCTCCATTAATAGCCTTGAATAGTAGGCAGTAAAATTTGAAGTGTACTCTTGCTTGTATTGGGAGCCAGTGTGAGTCGTGGTATGCTTCTGTGATGTGATCATATTTTTTCAATGAGTAGATGAGTCTTAGGGCTGTATTTTGTGTTGTTTGTAATTGTTTTATCATGGTCGCTGGGCATGGGAGGTATAGTATGTTACAGTAGTCTATTAGTCCAAGTATAAGAGATTGTACCAAAAGTTGGAATTGTTTCCTGTCGAAGAATTTTCGGATTTATCTTAGATTTCTCATGGTCACGAATGATGCTTTTATTACTTTGTTGATTTGTGGTTGCATGGTACAGCCTCTGTCAATTAGTACTCCCAGAATTTTTAGCGTGGGTTGAATGGGGTATGAGATCGAGTTTATTACTAGATTCGTTAAAGTAGGAGTTTTATTGTTTTCTAGGAGGGTGAAGTTTGTTTTGTCAGGGTTTAGTTTTAATTTGTGCTCTGTCATCCATGTTACTACTGTTTCGAGTGTTCTGTGTATTGTGCTTGTCCAGGTGGGTTCTGGGTGGTCAAAGGGGAGGAGAATAGTGATGTCATCTGAATAGCTGTATGAGGTTATGCCATGTTTGTCTAGGTAGGAGCTGAGGGAGGTTATGTATATATTGAATAATGTGGGTGATAGGGGTGATCACTGGGGAACTCCACAGGGGTTGAACCATGGTTCTGATTTTTCTTGCTTTGTTTTAACCCTGTAGGTTCTGGATTGTAGGAAGCCTTTGAACCATGAAAGTACCTTGCCTGAGATTCCTATGGAGTCTAGTGTTTGTAGGAGAATGTCGTGATCAACCAGGTCGAAGGCTGCATATAGGACTATGTATGAGCAGGATTTTCTTGCCTGTACAGAGGTGTTGTCTAGCAGTGTCCATTAGTGTTCCTAGTAGGGTCTCAGTGCTGTAGCTGGCTCTGAAGCCAGACTGTGTGGGGTGGAGTAAGTTGTGTTTATCTAGGTATGAGGTTAAGGTTTTGGCTATGAGACCGTCCATCAGCTTGACGTACAGTGGGATTGAGGCTATGGGTCTGTAGTTGGATGGTTGGTCCGTTGCTCCTTTGGGATCTTTTAGTATAGGAGTTATGATGATTTCGTTGAGTTCTTATGGGAAATGACCCTCTATTAGTAAAGATTGTATCCATTGTAGAAGCAGGGAACTGAATAGTGTACTTGAGGTTTTCAGTAGGTATGGGGGGCAATGGTTAAGGTCGCAGGCTGCGTGGCTGTATTTATTATATAGATTGTTGAAGTCTGACCATTGTATGGGTGAGAAATGGGACCAGGCTCTATCTGCTGCGACTGGTTCTTTTTCTGTGGGGGAAAATGAGGTCTCTATGTGAGTGGAGATTCCATTGAACGTGGCTCTGATGTTTGCGATCTTGTTTTTGAAGTATGTGGCTAAGAGGGTGGCTGAAGAAGGGGGGAGTTGCTGTTGGCTAGGTAGGGTGTGGTGTCTGTGAGAACTTTTAGTAGTTGGAATAGCTTTTTTGTGTCTTGGGGTCCTTCTCCTAGTTGTTTTGAGTAGTATGTCTTTCTTTTTTCTTTCAGATTTTGTTTATATTTTCGGTTTATTATTTTCCATGCTGTTTTTGTGGACTCTTGGCTGCTTTTTCTCCATTTTCTTTCTAGTTGTCTGCATTGTCTTTTGAGTTGGAGTAGTTCGTTGTCTGATTTTCTGAGGATTTGGGTTTTGGGTTTTTCTGGGGCTAGTTCATCCAGGGTTGCAGTACTTTGATGGTTCCATTGTGAGATGAAGTCTTTGAGTGTGTAGTTTTGGATTATGTTGTCTGTTTTTGTCCAGAATGTGGTGGGATTTATATGTTTGCGTGAGTTGTAGGTTGTCTATTGAGTAGTTGGAATATTTTTGTTACTGGTCCAATTGATTTCGAAGGAGTAAGTGTAGTGATCAGACCAAAAGGAACGGTTCCATTTTCTGTTTGACATTTGGATCTCTGATTGTGTGGTCTGTTGGGACATGTAGGCTGCGATGTGTAGTTGGTATCCTTTTTCGTGTGTGGTTTGAGGATCTAAGATTTTATATGTTAAGGCTTCGAGATATGATAGTAAGGTTTCTACAATTTTGCAGGATTGGTTTTCGAGGTGAAGGTTGAGGTCTCCTAGAAGTAGGTTGTAGGTTGTTGTTAGAGAGTTTCGATATATAAATTCTTCAAATATTGGTTTAGCTGTGTTCCAGTTACTTGGGGTTATGTAGCATAGTATGCATGTGATGTGCTTGAAAGTTGACAGGCTATTAAATCCATGTATTGTGGTTGTTTTGTCTTGTATTTTTAGGTTTTAGGCTATAATGGCAATTCCTCCTCCTCTTTTATTTTCTCTGCAGACTAATGTTAATTTGTGGCTCTTTGGGCAAACTTCAGTTATTCTGGGGTCTGAGTCAGAGGTAAGCTATGTCTCTGTGAGGAAAAGGCAGTCTATGTTATCTTCTTCTATCCAGTTTTTTATGCGTTCTGTTTTAGGGCCTATGGCTCTGATGTTCACATATGCACACTTGAGAGTGGTGTATTCTACTGGTATGTTGCGAGTTGTTTTCGGGTATATGAGTGATCTTTGCTGGGGTTGTTTTATGGTCTTGTATGGGTTTGTTGGTTTTCTACTTGTTGATTGTGGGGCGGGTTGGTATGTGTAAGACTGATAGTTTAAGTTTCTGTCTATTGTGAGATGCCAGTTTGACTGGGTAATTCCCTTGGGATTTGCTATGATTGGTATTGGAAATATATTGTTTGCAATTGCTTTCCAGTAAGTTAAGAGCAGGATTATCAGTAGGATTGCTTGTTGATAATTTGGTGGTGTGGTTCTCATGGTGGTACTAAGTGTGGAGATCATTGTACCTATATATTGAGTTCGGTATGGGTTTAAGGAGTTAATCAATTCTAATACATTGAATTTCTAATCTAATATAATTCTGTTATCTAATGGTAATAGTTCGCATTAGTCAGACTTTTAAATTGAACAAACATTTAACAAACATTGGTTTTGCTCATAAGCCCTGGTCAGACTTTATAAGTTCTGTCCTCTAATTCTGTCATCTAATGGCAATAGTTCAAACAAACATTAGTCAGACTTTTAAAGTTCAATCAAATAGACTATGCTGTCCATATTATGCTGCCCTTTTGGTTAGAGAATAAATGCACATATAGTTCAGCGAGGATATAGTGTATCTGGTCTAGTACATTCTACCCACTAATAGAGTTTCTGGTCTAGTACATTCTACCCACTAATTTTTGGTCTAGTGCATTCTACCCACTAATATTATTACATATTGTTAGATATTTTATTTTATTTTTTTTAATTAATTTTTTTTATTTTTAGAGCTATAACAAATTGTTATACTTATCAGGTGGTTTTGGTGTCAGTCTTTCTGTTCATTCTCAGATTTTTCTGTCTCTCCGCTCAGTCTCTTCACAAAGGCGCTTGCTAAGGCGCACACACCTTTACCGTGCGCCTTAGCCAGCGCGCTGAAAGGCTGTGCGCCATTGGCGCTGCTGTTTTTAAAGTAATCCCCGCTGAATCGGGGGAGGGGCGGATCAGCTTGCACGCCCTGCAGGATCGGGCTCCTGCCTCTTTCTGCCTGCCCGCTGGTTTCGTTGCGGGAAAATGCACCTCCCATTGGCGCTGCTGTTTTTAAAGTAATCACCGCTGGATCGGGGGAGGGGCGGATCAGATTGCACGCCCCGCAGGATCAGGCTCCTGCCTCTTTCTGCCTGCCCGCTGGTTTCGGTGCAGAAAAATGCAGCTCCTGTTGGCGCTGCTGTTTTTAAAGTAATCCCCGCTGGATTGGGGGAGGGGCAGATCAGCTCGCACATCCTGCAGGATCGGGCTCCTGCCCCTTCTGCCTGCCCGCTGGTTTCGTAGCGGGAAAAAAATCACACGTTTACAGCTAGGAACAGGTTTTTAACATTGTCTTTATTCCTGTTGGCTTCTATTTCTAGTCTGCGTTTCTTTGAGACCCTGGCATGGATTTCTTTAAAAAAAAAAAAAAAAGTTTTAGGTTTTTGCATAACAAAATTATATACAGTTTTGTGTGAATTTCCATGGGAAGCGAGGTGCTTCCGGTAATCTGAATAGCAATACCTAGCTAACAAAAGGCCAAATTCAGTAAAGCGCTTCTCTTTTTGTGTCTGAAAAACAAACAAACAAAGCTTAGTGAATCAGTCCCAAAATCTGAGCTGTGAAGTTTTTAGGCTTTATTTTTCAAGAGCGAGTATGTCAACACAATGGCTCCCCTATGAAAGCTAATGTCCTCTGGTGACTAAAAAGGAAAGTGTTAAGCCCAAGTAGTATCTATTAAGAAAATGATTCTTAGCCAGTGAACCATTTAAAAAGTGAAGAAAAACATTCCAGTTTCAGACATAGTGGTTTGTTTTAATAGTTAATTTGTAACCACTAGCTGTAAGACAGAACTATAACCAACCATAAATGCAACTGTTAATACAGTACAGCAGGGGTGCCCAAAAGGTCAATCGCAAAGGCAACGTGAGTTGATCACGACTCGCATTGCCTTTGCATCCTCCCTGTTCTCCAATGCCACAACAGGCCAGCAGCGACTTCCGAAGTGCTGGGCAAGCCAGCTTCACTCCTCCCGACGTCAAAATTGACATTGGTGGAAGGCTGCTGGCCTGTTGCAGCATCGGGGAACAGGGAGAACTCGGTGACAACGGCGGCGGTTTGGGGGCCTGTTCCCAGACATCGGTGGTGGCCTGTTCCTAGATGTCAGTGGTGGCTTGGGGGCCTGTTTCCAGACGACAGTCCTGGCGGTGGCTTGAGGAGAAAGAAAGGGAAGACAGAATGAAAGGGGGGTAGGGAGACAGAAAGAATGAAAGAGGGGGCATGGACACAGAAAGAAAGGGGGGGCAGGGAGACAGAAGGGGGGGCAGGGAGACAGAAATAAAGACAGCAGAGAGAAAGAAAGTAAGAAAGGGGGCAGGGAGACAGAGAGAAAAAGAAAGAAAGGGGGCAGGGAGGAAGAAAGGAAAAAGGGGAGGGAATGGAGTGTGTAGGGGTGGCAGGGGGCAGGCAGGGAGAGAGGAAGAAAAAGTTGGACTCATGGAAGGACAGAGATGTTGGTTGGGGAGTGGAATGAGGTCTGGAGGAGACGAAGCATGCAGGGGACAGAAAGGAGGGAAGAAATATTGCATGTACAGTAAGAAGAAGAAAGTGCAACCAGAAACTCATGAAATCACCAGACAACAAAGGTAGGAGAAATTATTTTATTTTAAATTTAGTGATCAAAATGTGTCCATTTTGATCATTTATATCTGCTGTCTATATTTTGCACTATGGCCCCCTTTTACTAAACCGCAGTAGTGGATTTTAGCGCAGGGAGCCTATGAGCGTCGAGAGCAGCGCGGGTCATTCAGCGCAGTTCCATGTGCTAAAAAACTGATATCATGGTTTAGTAAAATGTGACGGGGTGTATTTGTGTATTTTTGTATAGTTGCTATTGAGGTGACATTGCATATTTTAAAGTCATCTGCTTTGACCTCTTTGGAAAAAAAAAAAAACCTTGAATATAAATGATAATGAATATTTTCTCGGCGTACAATGTGCTTTGTGCTTTTTTTAAATTTTATTGTTGGTAGATAATTTTGACTTGGTCATTTTAAACGTAGCTCGAAAGCCAAAAAAGTGTTGGCACCCCTGCAGTACAGTAACTGATAACTTGAACTCAAGCAACCTGAACTCTCAAGCAACCAGAAATAAAATCAAAGAAATACTGTAATACTTAAATAAAAATAAAATCAATTTCTGGTGGAAATGTAAGTGTAAATTTGGCACACCACAGCTGAATACACCCACACTTTGCCTACCACACATCTGGTAGTTTGTCTAGAACAGTTTAGTTAGGCTTATTTTTATATCAACTCTCAAGCAACCAGAAACTACATTTATCCGGCATCTATCAATAGTAGTATGTCTGTTTTAATTCATTTTGTATACATCCGTTTCCTAACCCACAGTAACGGACCAATACAGAACATATTCCCTTGCAAAGTGGCAGGGAGGCAACATAACAAGAATAGATTCAATGCTTGTGGCTTAGAGCTGACAACTAACACAGACTAACTTGCTTAGATGAAATTTCCATCTCAGAAACTAAATAGTTGTTGAACAAAAACTTATCAGAAGGTAAAAACCATAATTTCGTTTATAGAGGTTTTCACTCAACCACACACACACAAAAAAAAAAACAACTATGAAAGATAAGGCAAAATCCAGATCTACATATAGCAGATTTTATATTTAAGGACAGTGTTAGCTTAGAGAGTGGTCCCTAGAAACAAATTCCTGTCTAACATACTATTCTTTGTGTGTTTACGTGTTTGAGAAACAAATAAGAAAGCCTTTCCCCTAAACTATTATCTACGATGGCACAATTCTACCATACCAAATTTTACAAAAACTTCGGTTAGCATGCTTTAAATCCAGTTTGTTAGAAAATTATTCTCATTCAAGGAAAACTAGCAGAAGAGTCCATACCGAAAACGAAAGTTACACACAATTAAAACGAGTTTATTAATAAAGCCGGTTACACGTGCTGTTTTCTTAGAGCAGGGGATCCAATCTACAGACACGACTCTGCGGCGAGGCTATGCCGCCGGAGCCCCTTCCCCAGCAGCAGCAAAGCAATCAGCTGCTCTGCATGTGACAGCAAGAGCATTGCCTCACTCCCCATTTCCACTGCAGAGAGCACCAAAGCCCCACTCCTCGCTTCTCACTAAGCGAGCTAAGCAGACGGATTTTGCCTAAGAAGAAAGGAACCATCCCCGTGACCCCTCCAGGCTTATACTTACCGCCGGCGCGCGAGCGGAGATCGGATACGGTTTCCCGTACGGTCGCCATGGCGGCGGCGGCAGCAGGTGGATGAGCCAGGACAGGGGGAGGTGACGCGCTCCGTCTTCAAGAGCTCCCGGCGAGCGGCGCCTCTGCAGTCCATCAACGACCCCCCTCCTGACAGAGGAATAGGAGGAGATGGATAGTTTCGCCCCGCCTACAGCAGCCGGGAAACGACGTGTCAGGCGACAACACACAAAAAAGGAACACAAAAAGCGGCAACAGCGCGGGGGGCAAACCACCTGTATCTTAACAGCTCGAGCTGAACATTCAAACTGCAGCAGCGATCGTGGGCCGACAAACAGGCTCCGCCCCAAGACAATAGGAACCGTCCATTTCTGTCAAAGGAAGGGGTGAAGCCGGCTGATCGCACACTGCTGGTCGACGGACATCTTCCCTCACTCCCTAACCCAGTCTTACGCTTTGGTAAGGACTGATACCAAATGGTGCCGGTGTAGAAATGTAAGAGCACGCCCAATTTAAAGATGGAAATCAGATTCTTTTAGTCCTATGGGTTTGCTCTTCTATACCATCATCAATCACACCTCAGTGTTGCTACGAGAATGGGACTGGTCTGTGTTGGGCGTGTCGCCAGTCAGGGAGCGGAATAGCCCAGGAGGCGGAATACTGAGATGCTGTTTAGGCAGGGGTCCGAAGCAAGTGCAAGGGGTCCGAAAATGGTGCAAGTGCAGTGTCAATCTTTTCCGCATGAAAGAGAATGGGGCCGAGGCTGTGTACACCTAGCTCCCTTAAATTTACACCGCTGCAACAGGTAGAGGGGCAACAGCAAAGGAAGGCGTAATCTAGCGTTACTATGCTTTTGAGCTTATTCATTGAACAAAATGAAGCGGCCTTGACAATGATATGAAATACAGAAATGCTTTAAATCTAAGGTCCCTGTGATGGTAATTTGTTTCTTGGGAGCATGAATTTGTATTTTTTTTTTTTTAAACCCTCTTGTTAGGACCTATTTACACAAAAAAAGCACGTTGTCGCGTTCTTACTATACCAATCTAACAGTCTTATTGAATAAAGAGATTTGGGGAATTTCTACATATGGAGGAGAGGGGAGGAGGCGTTAACAGGTGCAAGAAACAAAATGAATTTCTGATCAGAGCATTTAGCAACTGGGTGAACAAGAACCAGAATGTTGTTCTAGGTTTAGAACGGGAAGTCCGAGGATAATAGTGTACCTGTTTTTCCAGGCCCTGCGCCAGGGAAGCTAGCAGTTTGTTGCCTGAAGGCAAAGTGCTAGCTGCATTATGCTGCAGTATTTCTTTCTGGTACATCATCAGCTTTATTGGGTCACCAACTGCCCAGATTCTGACTTATGTGGAGTATAACCCAGGACTATCCTCATGAGAGTGGAGCAGGAGGAAATAAAAGATTGTCGTTATGTCCTTATTCACCATTAATATAGTGTGGGTTGCTGTGCTAGAGGCCTGTTAATTAAAGTATAGTAAAGATTTGCACTTAATGCTTGTTAATACAATTTTGAATAGGGGGGCCTTAGGCCCTCTCCAGTGCATCCCAAGATGCACTGGGAAGGAGAAGGCCGCTATTTTGAAGAGGTGGGCTTTCCAACAGGAGGCAGTGAGCATCCCTCCTGCCAACTTTTGTAACTAAAAGGTACAGGGGGGCAGCCGCGACCCACTAGACCACCAAGTGCCTTTTTTTGGAGGGGGCTAAATGGGATGGGGGTTGTCGGGGCTTGTGTTGCTCTCCCTTCCAGTTGATTAGCTGAGCCAGCAGGACATCCCAAAGCTGCCAATCAGCTTCAGATCTTCCCCAGTCACCCATCTGTTTTGGACTTCCTCTATCGGCTCAGCACTGAGCCAGCAAGGGAAGTCCCAAATAGTTGAGCGGCAGGGGAAGCCCCAGAGCCACCCTGACTTTGGGGAGTTCTGCTGGTGCTGATCAGCAGGCAGGGAGAGCATTAAAAAATTTAACAGGAGGGATAGGGAGGAGATGTGCCTAGTGATTGGTGTTCTGAGCAGGCGCCAGGCACAGGTGTATTTTTTGCTCCATATGATGTACTTTTTTCCCCCAATAAAGTGGGTGAAAACAAGGGTGTGTCTTATGGAGCGAATACCACAGCCTCTCCCCTCCCCCCCCCCCCCCCCCGGTACCTTTTTGTACTTTTGGTGCTGGACAGCTGCGGGGAATAAGGCAGGAGGGAGGGGTGGACAGGCGATGCCAGTACAGGATTAGGTGCTGCAGCATCAGGGTGAGCAGCGAGCCGGCCAGCAGCGTGTACATCAAGGCTCCCGCACAGACCCCAACACTCCCTCCCCCTCCTCCTCCTTATACACACACTTGGTCCACCTGCTCTGCTCCACGTCAACCCCTACTTCCGGGAATCAGCTGGCGGGGAGCAGCCTGATTGGACAAGCCCCCACGTCGCCATGCTAGCAGTGTCTCCCATGTGTTCGCGTCACAGCTTCCTAACATCCGCTTGAGTGCTGTTCGGCACGTGTGGCTGTTGTCAGATCGCTAAGCTCTAGCAGAGGGAACTGGGGCGCATGTGGCTTCCTCACACTGCTTACAGAGAGGGCACGTTACTCCATTCAATTTGGATGCTAAAAGCTGAAGGCTGCAATCCCATACTGCACCCAGGAGGCCAAAAGCTGCAATCCCATACTGCACCCAGGTGGCTGGTCAGAAATCCAGGGCTGGCCTGCAGTCTTCCCTGCCGGGATTAAAAAATGTATGGGGGGGTGGGGCTGCCAGAATTTTAGAAAGTAAAAAGGTACCGGGGGGTTGGGGGGCTACCCTGTCTGCCTTGTGCCCTGGCCCCCTGTCTCACTGTCAGCCACTAGGCCTGCCTGCCCTGTGTCCTATCTCTACCTGCCTGCCAGCCACTAGGCCTGCCTGCCCTGTGTCCTGTCCCTGCTTGCCTTGTCCCTACCTGGCTGCCAGCCACTAGGCCTGCCTGCCTTGTGCCCTATCTCTACCTGCGTGCCAGCCACTAGGCCTGCCTGCCCTGTCCCTACCTGCCTGCCAGCCACTAGGCCTGCCTGCCCTGTGCCCTGTCCGAGCCTACCATTAGACTATCAGAGAGGGGACAGGGGACAGAGCCTGGTAGGGAGGGGGACAATGTGCAGAGCCTGGCAAGGAGTGTGGGATTGGGTGCAGAGCCTGGCAGGGAGAATTTGGTTCAGAATGGTTTTTTTTCTTGTTTTCCTCCTCTAAATCTAGGGTGCATCTTATGGTCAGGTGCATCTTATGGAGCAAAAATTACAGTAATTTGCATGTTATTCATGCTGCGCATCAGCCGCAGCCGTTAGGGAAAAATTGCTCTACTGTGGTGTTGGTGCATTGAGCATTGGGATCACAGTAATTTATCACAGAAAAGAATTCATACTGCATTGAGATAATCAACTGTACTTCAAAGCTGTGCCGCTTTGTATTGGATCAACCTTTGATGCCTGATGTTCAGGCTCTGTTTGCTAACTTGATAGCAGCTGCTGTTTACTGTTCATTTCACACTTGTCTTAGCCAAGCTTATTTATAGTTACAACTTTTGGTTTCACTTTTATCTGTTCTCAAAAGCTGATTTACCGTACACATCTAAGATAACAGTTCTGCTTTCAAATTGTACCACTATAAATAGTTTGAATGTGTATTTTGTACTCTTGTGTTATCAAATGGGATATCTGCAGGGCTGGCCCAACGGTATGCAGTACGCATACCGTTGGGGGTACGCGGCCTGCCCACTGCCGGGGATCCCTCCCTGCCTGCCCACTGCTGAAGCAGCTGCCAGGATCCCTCTCTCCCTGCCTGCCTGTCTGCCATCCAGCTGCACCATCCCCCACCTCCGAAGCCGACCCTGTTACTTCGTTGAAGCCGGACTGGCTCCCTCCTCCCCCAGTAGCACTCCTTGCAGGGACGCAGGCAGCAACTCACGTGCTGCATAGCTGACCCGGAACTTTCTCTCCAATGTCTGAATTGACGTCAGAGGAAAGGCTTGTGGCCAGGCACGTGCAGCGTGTCAATTGCTGCACGTGCCGACCCTACACAGAGTTGCTGCTGGGAGAGGATGGAGTGAGTCCGGCTCCAATGAAGTAACAGGGTCGGCTGCGGGGGTGGAAGATGGTGCAGCAGGCAGGAAGACAGGCAGAGAGGGAGGGAAGGATCCTGACAATGGCTTCAGCAGGGGGTGGGCGGGCAGGGATCCCCAGCAGCGCCTGCAGCTTCTGTGGACAGGTCGGCTTCAGGGGAGGCGAAGTATGGATGGGTGGGACAGGCATGAATCACCGGTGTGCAACTTAATTTTGGGACAGCTGGAAGGCAGGGAGAAGGCACGAACACAACACAGAAGGAAGGGAAGGGGCGTGAACATGGGACACAGAAGGGAGGGACTAGAAAGGGAGAATTGATGGGCATGAGTGTGTGAATAAGAGATGGTGCACAAGGGGAAAGGAAGAAAGGAAAATTGGGCATAGAGAGAGGAGTGAGGTAGAGATGCAGGGCGAATAGAAGGATGAGAGAGAAAAATGTTGGATATGGTGGTAGAGAGGGCAGATTGAAGGGGATGCAAGGTGGAGGAATGTTGGACATAGTGATGTAGGGAAAAAATGTGGCATTGTGCTGGAGAGGGATGATAGAAGGAGAAATGGGGCTGGTGGGCAGTGGTTAAAAATGCTGCACATGATCATGGCATGAGATAGGGAAAAATGTTGGTTGTAGCAGTAGAAGGGTGGGAGAGATGCCTGGATCTCTTAAGACAGATGGACAGTGAGATGGACAGTGAGAGAGAGAGAGAGAGGGAGACATATTGCCAATAGGGGTGGAGGAGAAAGGAAGAAAAGTAGGACTCATGGAGGAAAAGAGAGATGTTAGTTGGGGAAGGAAAGGAAGCGTGCAGGAGGAAGAAAGAAAAAAATATTGGACGCACAGTCGGAAGAAAATGCAACCAGAGACTCATGAAATCACCAAACAACAAATGTAGGGAAAATAATTTTATTTTCAATTTAATGATCAAAATCTGTCAATTTTGTGAATTTATATCTGCTGTGTATATTTTGTTCTATATTTGTTTATTTTTCTATAGTTGTTACTGATTGCATATTTTAAAGTTATCTGCCTTGACTCTTTTGAAAAAAAAACCAAGTTAACATTTTCTCTGCATCCAGTGTGCTGTGTTTTTGTTTTTAATTTTGTGGTTACCATTATGTATTAAGATTATATTGTGTGTATATAAAAAATGGATGGAAGAAATTGCCTTACAATTAGTACTGTTATTATGGGGGTGGGGTCTGGGGTGGAGCTTGGGCGGGGGTACTTGGTTGGTATATGTTAGGCTTAGGGGGTACTTGGTTTGAAGAAGTTGAGAAACACTGCCTTAGACAAACCTTCAAACATGTTTCCCCACACCAGGTTAGTCTTAGGCAGGGGTGACATGGGCAGCCACATAGGCCTCATGCTAGTTACCATATTTTTCTCTGGGAAAACCCCGAATGCATGATCCCGCCTAGTCCCGCCTCCACCCCCACAAAGCTTCCTCTCTTTTTCCAGATGAGCTCCAGCCATGTCTGGAGGGCCTGGAGCATGCACGGATGTGTGTGGCATACGCGCATGCTCAGAGGCCCTCCTATCACAGCTGGAGCTCATTGGGGCTTTTCAAAACCTGGACAAATGTCTCAATAACAAATGTCTCAATAACAGACTATGGACTTTTCCTCCAGGAAATTGTCCAAACCTTTCTTAAAACCTGTGGCAAATCAGCATGTTTAAAGACAACTAGGTCTAATGCACATTTGGATATGAAAATAAAATAAATTGGAGATCAAAGTGATAAAATGAGGAAATAGTGACCAAAATATAGAACAAATAATTTTTAGTGTCTACTGTATTGAAAATGTAAAGAAAACAAAAACGTACAGTACTATTTTTTTTTCCTTCAAAATCCAGCATATCCTACATACAAGAATCCCCCTCTATCTTTCCCTATTCCAGAGAGAATAAAGACTAGAGGGTGAGAGAAGGGGAAAATGAGCTTATACGGTTAAATAGGAGTGGAAAAATGGATTAAAAAGATGAAAAAGAAGATCCCTATGACAAGGCTACAAACTGGTATACAGCACCAGGAAACTATCTGTCTTCCAGGGCCCTGCGATAGCTGTGAATGCATGCATCAATGTTGGTTCACAATATAAAGAGGATAAATCACTACAGATATCCTACAGAGATAAAATGTTCACACAAAGGACATGGGAAAATGTGCTGGGTCAGAGAGTGAGCAGGCGGCACCTCCTAGCGTGCCAAATTAAGGGAAGGATAAATAATTTTGAGGTAGTTGAGCAAGAACTTCCTTGTTTTCATAGAAAAGCAGAAATTTGGGGATTGAGTGGAAAGGGTGGAGAGAGAGTGGCACAGGATAAAGAAGGTGAAGACGTCATGAAAGTGGGTGGAACAAAGTAAGTGCAGAGCACATAAGACATCTACATCCCCCCGCCCTATACCTCTGCTGTGTTGTTGACTTTAGCAAATACTGCAGAAAGAGAGAGACTGATAAAAATATATTTAGTAATATTGAGAATGTCTTTAGAGGAATAAAGATATATATGTCCAAGGAGTCCCACAGAAAGCAATTTTTGCTTTTGTGCCCTGGGATGCTCCAACTGGCTGCAAATTTTAACTTAAAATTCTCATGTAAATGTGTTGTGATTTTGTTTTTAGTGAAACTTTTTTTTTGAGAACCTATGCACTTGACATCTGTGTTACTAGGAAATCTCTGAAGTTGCCTCCCCTAATTGGTGGATTACTTTAATGGTGTCATGAGACTTGGAATTCCTAATTTTAGTGGACTGGAGTTCAATGATAATCTTATTATTTTCATCGCTTAATAACTAGGTTTCCTATGATAACATTATGCTTATTTGAATCCGTTTTTTCTGTACAAGTTTTGCTTGATTTGTCTTTTATTTGAAATTTCATAAATAAAAATAAAGTGTTTTCTTGCTGATTTTCATTTGTACTCTGTGTCCGGTGCATCTTGTTGCAATGTCAAACAATAGTCAGCCAGCATTGATGGATTCCTGTTGCCCTGATATCTTTATTCCATAGTGGCAATGTCCTTTTGCCATGTTCATCGCTGACTGCACCAAAATTTGCGGGAAAGAAGTCCCAAGTGTGAATGTAGAAAGTGCATCTTTGGTGACAAGTTGCACTTCATAGTTTTATATGCTCTAAGAAATTTTTCAACCAGTTGAATATAGTTTGGTGCTCTGTAACTGCCCAGAAAATTCTCAACGACATCCTTGAATGCTTTCCAGGTGCTTTTCTCTGGCCTTCAAATTGCTCATTATTGATGACGTGTCTGATCAGTGGACTGACAAAAATGCCTTCCTTAATCTTGGCGTCAGTTATTCTTGGAAACATCTGTCTTGAACAAGGAAGGCAAAGGTTTTCTTTACCACTTTCATGAAATTTTTTATCAGTCCAAGTTTTATATGAAGAGGAGGGAAAAATATCTTTGCCGGGTCAACAAGTGTTTTATGTACCACATTTTTATGTCCTGGAACCAAATTCTTATGGAGTGGCCAACTCCTTAGCACGGCTGGCCCATTCACCAATAAAACAACAGTACTTGGTATATCCAAGCTGCATTCTAAGTAGCAGAGCTACTACTGTAAGATCACTGCAAATGTTCAGTTGTACTTTGTGTACTGGATATTCTTTGACAACAGTTCTGTTTTGACGGGTAGACATTGCCATTGTGTAGCAAAACAGCCTTGAGGCTTAACTGACAAATCAATAAAAAGATGCCGCCACTCCTGTGGCTGTGAACAACCCTTCAATGTCAGTGCAGATATGGAGATTTTCAACCAGTGCAAAGAAATTTGTTAAATCGCCTTGGTGGCTTTGAAAGACAGAAATTTCGTACCTGGCGAGAGCAAACACCATCCTTGCAATCTTGAACCCAATTATTTTGCTTTGACAAACCTAAGTCCCTGAGCAGATTGTTTAATTCTGACTCTGTTATAAGAAGAGGCTTATCAGACATACATGGTTCAAAATCAGGATCAATGTCACTGTCAGTGCTTGGCTAGTATATTGCATATTCTTCGTTGGTTTCATTTAAGCTCCATTTCTCTGATGGCTTTGGTACTGGAAGACTGTCATCGTGAGACACTGGTCTCATGGCTGAAGGAATATTGGGGTATTCTATTGATTTCTTATTTTTACCAGAGAAACCAGATACATTTATCAAGTGATCCTTCTGTTCTCACCATATAATTGGGATAGCAAATGGCATTGATTTCCAAGTACCTCGGAGACAAATTCTAAGATCGATGGCACATCTTGCACAACAAATGTGAGGAGCCCATGGTTTATCTTGATCACTAAACAACTACAGACCTTTCAGAACACAGCCCTCAGACTCATCTACTCCCTCGGCAAATATGACCACATCACCAATGCATACCTAGACTCACACTGGCTACCGATAAAAGCAAGATCCCAATTCAGATTCTACTGTCTACTATATAAAGTAACCCATGGAACTGCACCCAGCTACCTAAACAACCGACTATACCGTAACCTCTCACCCAGAATAAGGAGAACTCAGAGCCTATTCATCTACCCCCCTCTCAACAGTAACCGACACAAGAAACTATACGACAGCCTTTTGGCGACACAGGCAGCGAAGATTGACCCTACCATCTCCAATCTACTGATCAAATCAACAGACATTAAAGTATTCCGAAAAGAAATCAAAACTCATCTTTTCAAAAAACACTTCCCATCATTCTAACCTCACTATAGCACAAGAATATACTCTCATGAATACCACCTCCACCATCACAGCAACACCTTCAACATTGTACAACTCACTACTGTATCCCGAATGTATTATTATTCATCACAGTAACCTATTATATACTACTCTTTGCTTTGTAATTCTGGAAATGTCCAGACTATCAATTGTAACTTGCTAGATACATGATTCTTTGTATTGTAATGCTCCTGGAAATGTCCAGACTACTAATTTGTAATCCGCTTAGAACCGCAAGGCACAAGCGGAATAGAAATCACTAATGTAATGTAATGTAAACTTGCAACCGAAGTACAGCTCATATGCTTTCTTAACAAGTTGAGTTATGGTGCTGCTTTGAGGCTAAAGAGTGTACTCGCCACAAAAGTAACAGAATGTATCACAATTGTTGCTTTCATAAATCATCCTATAGCAATTAATAATTAACTGGCTTACTAATTAAGTTACTTATATAAACAATACTATGCCTTGAAGCATCAAAATACACCCAAACTGATAGACATATAATGAAGATTATCCCTGTATGCGAACTGCTTTAAAACAACCTTTTCAGGCAGCATCCATCAAGCCTATGTACAAGCATGCCTAGACTCCATCATTTCCATGGATGTTATGCAAGTACGCCTGGACATGCCCACACTATATCCAGCAAGGTATAAGATGATCAATAGGCCTATATTAAGAATTAGGCTAAGAATTAATTGCATTAGCCTGAAAGTATAACAAGAAATTGTAAAAATGTACTTTTTTTTGTTAAAACAGTCTGTGATATGTAATTTTAAATGTGATTTTCTTGATCAGCAGCCAAAAAGCTGTAAAATACACCCGAAAGTGTTGAAGCAAAAACTTTGTAATTTTATAATATTCCAGTTCATTTTATTCCAAGTAATTATACTAAGAAACCTGCAAATATACAGCAAAGTAAGAATGCTGCTTCTGCGAGCTAAAAAAATTACTTTGCTTTTATGGGAAAATTAACATCTGTACTCACATATTTTTTTTCAAACACAAAATATAATATGAAGTGAAAAAATAAAGAAATTTTACTTGTAATTTGTCATCCTCATTTTTTATAACTTTTAGCAGAAATATTTCCATTAAGGCAAGGCTTCTCAAACCTGGTGAACACTCAACTAGTTATGTTTATAAGTTGATACACATATGCATGAGATACATTTGCATATGCTGAATATATAGCTATGTAAATTTATATTGTGCATATTCATTGTAGATATCCTGGAACGCAACTAGCTGTGAAAGTAATTTGGACACATTTGGAAAGCCTTGTATTAAGGTTTTAAGAATGTCACAGAATTAGATTCTCACATGCAAATACTGTACAAGTCTTTTCTTCTTTGCAATAATACCAACCAATCAACTTTGTTCAGTATTGCCTTTGGGTAGTGTTATAGGATCAATCACATTGCTAAACATTTTGGCTGTGTAAAGTTAAGTACAGCCAAACTGCAGGTTTTTATTGCTGTGATAAACTGAGTCCTGCAATTAAAATAAAAGCACAACAGGCAAGCTATTGGTAATGACATTTATAAACATCAAACCCAAAGTACACTGTTAAGATTGTGCTATAGCTATAAAACATTTTCTTTGATTTAAAAAGGTAGGATAAAATAACCCACAGATAAAAAAAGGTTACTTGCTATATTTAGTCATATTTCACCTCTTCAAACCTGGTGTGTGTGTGGGGGGGGAATATGACCCCTCACGGTAGTCATACCAGTTGGAGGATGGTGCCTGGAGTAAGTAGGAGCAATTGAGCCTCACTCCTGCTTGAAGATCAACTGGATCCTCAGATCACCCCCTGGACGATCCCTCCCAGATCTCCCCTGGACCACCAAAAACCAGATAAAGTAGCCAATCTAATGGGGGGGGGGGGGCGGGGGTTAAGTTGGGGGACCCAGATTTGCAGGCCAGCAGCATCAGGCTCAGCTTTGTGGCCTGATGTTCCCAGACAGTAAAATAACCCAGCAAAAGGCTGGAGTTATTTTAGCATGTTTTGGAGGTCCTAAAGCAACTTGTGAGGTGTATCACTGCAAATCACATTATGCTATTTTCATAGTAATGAGATGTAAAACATACATTTGCTAGGGAGGAAGATCCAGGCCCAAAAGCCACTCAAACCACTACATTTATGGTGGAACATGTACATCCCCCAACCCCCCCCCCCCCAACCCTACTCTACTGCCACATAGGTGCCACCTGCAGCCATAAGGGCTAATACGGTTGTAGACAGGTAGGTATAGTGGATTTGGGGGGCTTACCATAACCTATAAGGGAGTTCTGGTGAGATGTTTATGTGGTACCCTTTTTGTGAAGTTCACAGCAGTACCCTGTGAGGTGCCCCACTGCTCTATTGCCATTTCTGGGTGGCCAGTTCATTACAAGATTGGCCCCTCCCATGCCCAAATGGTCTTGTTCTGGGCATTTGAGACTTGGATTAAATTTTGGTCAAAAATGTGGTATAAAGATATATGGCCTGGCGGACTGGACAAACAATAGCCTGGATGTTCAGATAGATGATTTTTGAAAAAAAAATATTCTAGATATATTTTTCGAAAATGGGTATTTTCCCACTGCCAACTTTGGGCAACTAATGCCATATGCCCATACAGACTTAGACATATGTTTTGATTATGCCCCGCCACATCTCAGAGCCCAAGGACACTCCTCGCATTATGATATCTCTTATGGATTAAAGGTTAAGTCTGGTACCAGCTCTGAGATGCAAGGCAACTTGTATGTTTGTTGATCCTGAATGAATTAAGGAAATGTTCCTGCCATAGTCTTGTGACAGAGAAAAAAAAAACCTCCTGCCCCCATGTTACTCCCATGGACTTTGTAAAAACATAGAAGCTAATATTCAAAGGCACTTATCTGATTTGCAGATGCTGAATATGTCCTCTGGCATTATCCATACAAGTCAATTAGATTACTTCAACTCTCTCTTTCAAGGTTTACACATACAAAATCTGAAGCATCTTCAGATGATCCAAAATAAAGTGGTGAAAGTTTGGGGTGCTAAGAGACAGGATCATGTAATCACTCTTCATAGAAAAGAACATTGGTTACTTGTAGCCTGCAGAATCCCATATAAAATCATTGCATTAATAAATCTTATACAGTATGGGACTCATAATCGAAAGAGAAAAACGTCCAAAAACCGGCCTAAGTCAGCACTTGGACGAACATTGTCAAAATATGTCCAAGTACTGATAATAAAACCGGGTTTTGGATGTATTTCTAAACGACCTAGGCCTTCATAGTGCCGCTGAACGACCATCGCTAAATGGGACTTTTCAGGAGGAGTGTCGAGGGTGGGAGTTGAGCGGGACGTGGGCTGGCTTAGCATGTATACTGCATGTATAACCAAAAGTTATACAGAACAGGATCGACGGAACTTGGATGTTGTGACGTAGACCATTTAAATCATGGTCTAAGTCACAAAAACCCACCTAAAGTCACCAGATAAGCACTGCAAACACATAATACAGACCCCCACATACTACCCTAGTGATCACTGACCCCCCCAACCCCATAAAAATCGTAATCACACCTTTAAAATTCAGCCTCCAGACCATCATCACCTGGCAGCCTGGAATAGGAAAGCCTAATTGTCCAGCAAAGAGGAGGCTTAAGCCATCTTGGGGGTGGGTTGGGGACCCATGGAGAGGAGGCCCCATGCCCATAAGCCCCTCTAATCACGGCATTGATACTGAAACATGTGCACTCCCCTATACACTCCCAAAACCCTTTTGTATTGGCATATAAGTGGCTCCTGCAGCCATAAAGGCTATTAGGATGGTAGATAAGTGGGTCTAGGGGGATTCTGGAGGTGGTTTGGGGGGGATCACCGTGACCTATAAGGGAGCTGTAGTGAGATAATGACATGGTACCCTTTTTGTGAAGTTCACAGCAGTGCCCTGTAAGGTACCCCACTATTTAGGTGCCATGTCTGGGTGTTCAGTCTATCACTTTGCAGATCCCTCCCACGTCTAACAGGGCTTGTTCTAGGTGTTTTTGACTTGGACGAAAATGTGGTATAAAGATGGATGATTTAGCCTTGGACGATCAGATCGGCAGGACATATACTTAGACGATTTTTGAAACCAAAAAAAATTTGGACGTATTTTTTGAAAATATGTCCTAGGCTGTTTTTTACTTTGGACGACTTGCAACTTAGATGAAAATGGACTTAGACGTTCCTTTTGATTATGCCCCTCCACATTCTTCTGGTCTTCTTCCGGTTCTATCATGATATCTGACCCCTTATGTATCCAGTAGAAGCTTACACTTGGAAAAATCAGCATCTACTAAATATTCAATTTTTTCACTATGAACAGATTCTTAATTCTCTATTCACTATTGTCCATATCTCTGATATAACCTTCCACTTTACCTGTAGACTGAACCATCTCTGGTGAAATTTAAGGCATATCCTACCCTAAGACTTATTTCTATGAAAAAAAAATCTAAATATCCTGAGGGAAGATAAGAGACCCGGAGTCTATGGTATCATGCTATAAAGTACAACAAGTTTCCAAGTTTATTATAGGATTTGATAAATCGCCTATTCCAGGTTCTAAGTGATGTACATCTATAAATTACAAAGTTAAGGTAAATATACAAACTAAGAGAACTTAATATTAAACATGTTAAAATATCATAAAAGTACATGACATAAAATCACATGACTAGACATAAGCAACAAGACTGATTAACATGTATGATCAAAGAAGGGTAAAATTATGGGGAGAAATACAATTCAATATAAAAGAAACATTTAAGGTTAAAAACATTAGGAAAAGGGGAGAAATTTAATATAAAATGTAAAAAAGAAAAAATTCAATTAATCACTAAAAGCGTCTTTAAAAAGGAATCCCTTAAGTTTGCTCTTAAATTTATCTAGAATTCTTTCTTCTCTTAAATAAATTGGCAAGGCGTTCCAGGCTAGAGGAGCCATAACTGAAAAAAAAGGAGTGACATCGTGTACCAATAACTTTTAACGACGGAACAACTAATAAATGTTGTTCAGTTGATCGTAATACTCTCGAAGTATTATAGGGGATTAAAAATTTATAAATAAATGCTGGAGTTTTAAAAATTATAGATTTGAGAGTAAGTAAATTTAATTTGTATATTTTGCGATATATAACCAGCAGCCAATGTGCTTTCTCAAGCAAAGGCATAACGTGATCGAATTTCTTAGCGTATTCAATAATTTTAATCGAGGCACACTGCTTGACTGCTCTCTTGCCCTCTTCCTTTTTCTGGAAGAATGCATATGCAGTCCTCAGGTAAGAACGAGTTCTGTTTTTAAAACGGTTCTTAAGTTGAATTTGTATGTAACTCAGATCCTGTACAGTACATAGTTTATAAAAATATTAATAAAACTGTTCTCAAAATAAAGTAGTGTAATTTAAATAGAAAGAAAAGATAGGAAGTTTACACTTTCTTCATCCATTCCACTGTTCCCTCTCCATCACCAGTATTTCTCCCTCTCATCTCTTTCCCCATGGATCTGTACCTCACACCTCTCCCACCACAATGTCCAATATTTCTCTCTCCCTATGCCCAACAATTCTTTTTATTCATTTCCCCGTGTTGTACCATCTCTTTCCCTCTCACTCAGACACCCTGCCCAATAATTCTCCCTTTCTATTCCTTCCTCCACCTCAGCAACTCACCCCCTCCTTTCTTCCATCCTATGTCACAAGTTCATGCTCCCCTCCCTCACTCCATCCTGTGTCTCAAATTCATGTCCCTTCCTTCCATCCTTTGTCTGATGTTTGTCTCCCTCCCTTCCTTCTGTGTCCCAATGCTCCCCTTGTCCTTCCCTCCTTCTGTGTCCCAAATTTGTGCTTTCCTCCCATAGGTGTTTACCTCCTCTGGCTGTCTCCCTCCTCCCAGCCACACTTCACAAAGCTGCAGCTATGGAAGTCTTTTCCGGAAGCCTTCCCTCTGGAAATTTATTTATTTGTTCAGGCTTATTTGTGAGTTAATAATGTAGTGATATCAAAGATGAGATGTTAACAGGTGTTAAGAAGATTTGCTTATGTATGCTTTCTTGTACATCGCTTAAGTGATAAGTGGACTATAAATGTAATAAAATAACTAGGTACCGTATTTTTCGCTCCATAAGACACACTTTTTTCCCACCCAAAAGTGGGTGGAAATGTCGGTGCATCTTATACAGCGAAGATACAAATTCTCCCCACCACCAAGAACCTTTTTATTCATACCTTCACCTTTTTCTACCGTCAAACCGGTACCTGAGCTTGCCGACCACCAAATCCCGCAGCATTCCTTCTTCAGTCCCCCGACCACATCTGATACAACTTCTCTCCCTCACAAGTGTCCCGCATTTGCCCGAAACAGGAAGATGGTCAAAAAATGGTGGGACTTGTTGCGAGCGATCTCCAGCGAGAAACCAGAGCTGGGGGATTGGAGCAGTTCCTATGGTGCTCATAAGAGCCAAGGTCTGCCGCCTATTCTCTTCAACATTCAGTGCAGCCACTCTTGCTGTCTGCCTAGGCTGATGCAGCTAATGCCCTTGCTGACACATGTGAGTGTAAGAGCCTCTCTCTGAGTACCTACGTACCCAGGGTCCGCCTCCTATTCACTTCAACATTCAGTGCAGCCGCTCTTGCTGTTTGCCTGGGCTGATGCAGCTAATGTCCTCCCTGACCCGTGCACAGGCTGGCAGCATCAAATTCAGGGGATACCTGATCTACTGGGCATGTGCATTGCGGCCTGCACTGCAGCATCTGGAGGTCACCAGTAGATCGGAAAAGAAGCAGATGTATGATTATTGGACAGGAGAGCACCTCGCCTTAGAGTATACGGTAGGTAGATAACAAGAAAACATGTTGGGGGGTGTTTAAAAAAGGTACGGGGGATTTTAAAAGGTACTGGATTTAGAGGAGGAAAACAAGAAAAAAACATTCTGCACTCTGTCCCCCCTCCCTGCCAGGCTCTGTACCTTGTCCCGGCCTACCACTAGACCACCAGAGGGGGGATAGGGTACAGGGTACAGAGCCTGGCAGGGAGGGGGGACAGGTTGCAGAATTTTTTTTTCTTGTTTTCCTCCTCTAAATCTAGGGTGCATCTTATGGTCAGGTGCATTTTATGGAGCAAAAAATACGGTAACTCTCAAATCCACCACCAATACCCCTCTTGTATTACTTCGTATTTGTAAATTAGCTTAGAATTCTGAAGAATCTTCTTCTCTTCATTAAATGTCTCAAATTAATTACCATTTCCAATTAAAGGGGGAAAGAGCCTCAGATCCCCGTATGCTGTAAGTACCAAACTGAACAGACACACTCATTGGCTCAAAAAACCCCATCCCGTCCAAAGTCTGTATGATTCAACATATATGCGCCAAAAAATTCTCATTATTCAAAGCGCTATGCAAAATAAAATGCAAACACTTAGCTTGATCGGGACTCCGATGTTATGCGCTAGTGTTGTGCTCTCCTGCTGTGTGCTGTCTTTGTCGGTCCGGGCAATGGACCATTTCCTTTGGCGTTATTTCTCTACGCTCAAAAATGGTAAAGAGCGTAGAGAAATAATGCCGGAGGAAATGGTCCATTGCCCGGACCAGCAAAGACAGCACACAGCAGGAGAGCACAACACCTGCGCATAACATCAGTCTTGACCAAGCTAAGTGTTTGCATTTTATTTTGCACAGTATGGTAAGCGTACCTATCTACCTGCAACTCCTTGTACCCAACCATATCTTTATACATCTTGCTCCACCTCTATCACTCTAACATTACTATTTCCTCCATCACGCCACCCACAATTTTCATATACAATTTTCATATACAATTTTCATTAAGATTACATTTTTGAGTTACCCTCTTCTTATCACAACCAGCTGGGCCATTCCATGTCAAGTGGTTTAGACTTCCCCACTTGACTGTCTGAGAATTTGATGAAATTTTTACTGGAAGTATAATAGAATATGTTCAAAGCCTTAGAGCAGGATCTCAACTTCTTCTAAGGTTAGGCGCCTTGTTATTAGGCCCACTTTTTTTGTTCCATGGAAGATAGTGAAAAAACATCAATGTTTGGTTCAGGTTTAATGGAAAGGATAGTTGCTTGACCAAGTTAAAAGTCTTATTTCTAGTACAACTTTTTGTGCTGAATCCAAATATACCACTCAGATCATTGCATGCTTTGGTGTATCACTGAGAGACCACAAAGCTGATGAAAAAGTTTGTCGTGGAATGCACAGTCAAATATTTGACACAACATAGCTCCTGAACAGAAAGCACAATAGGGCTCAGATTGTAGGAACCAGAAGAGATTACAGACGATTATTTCCCCATAAACTTTTAGGCACACTGTGCTTTTCTTTTATGAAAAAAAATGTATGCAAATTTTTACCTTTAATGTCATATATCATAGCTATATGACAGTCTCTTTTTTTTTTTTTTACACTATTTAAAAGAGCAATTTTTTGGCTACAAAACTCACTGAGCCACATTTTTGACCCGCTATTCCTAATAACTTAAAATAGGCTTTAAAGTACAGCAAGGTTTCAACCTGTGTTTAATGTTAAAATATACTGGAGATGTAGACAGGCATTGGAATAATGAGAGAAACCTTGACTTGGAAATTTGTGGCGTTCTAATAACTGTAAATTTTTATTGGGACAAAATATTAACCCCCTTTTATAAAACCGAAGTGTGGTTTTTAGCGCCGGCCACGGCAGTAACAGCTCTGACGATCAAAGAACAGTATGGTAAGGAAAGTGTAACAGTTTCAAAGACAAATCATGCTTCATAATCATTTCAAATGCTGCTAGCCTGAGTAGAATGCCTTGAATTGTATTGCCTTCCTGTTGAAGATGTCATTGGAGCTTCAAGAACCATAAACATATGTTCTTCTAAAACCTACATAGTCTCTTTTTTTAATGGGCCAATGAAAAGATCAAGCAGGGAACGCTGTATTATTATGCAATAACACACATAGCACAAGAAATGCTAGGTAGTGAATGTATTTCAAATATGCCTGATTTTTGGTTCAATACGATCCTTTTTAAACAGCTGGAATAAGTGGGTATGGAAAAGCAAATCATGAGCTATCACAAGTCAGTCGAGAGATGAAGGAAAGGGTAAAGTGAAAGGTTTTGTCTGGTCTTCAAGTTTTCCAGGATTATAGTGAGCAGAAATTTCATAATAAAATGCACACAATATCTGTATCATTAGCAAGAGAGGAAAAAGTTACAATGATAACTTGGAAATGTTAATTTTGAATCATAAGATTATTTTGACTATATTAACTTGTAAACCAAAACACATTGATATTTAATAGGTTTGCCAGTTAGGTTTGGGCCAAGGGCAACTATGTCACTAAATTGTATTCCAATTGGAGATATGCAGCTAGGAACCTTTATTGAACTTACATTCAATCACCAACAACTAAATGTCCATTTTGATGGGCCATTTACAAGAGTATGTGAAAGCAGTGGATGTTGTGGTCTAAGTTAGCATGGCAAGCCCAACAAGCTTAGCTGTGCAATGCAATTTCATAACTCTAGCTCATTTACATATTATACAATAGGATGCCAAAGATGCCCTTTTTTTTTACCACTGCATGTATATATGTTTGAATAACGCATGTACTTGAGACTTAACTTCTGGCCAAAGCAAGGCCAGGTCAAATATGAAATAGAATGGCTTTTGTAGCAAAAAAAAAAGCTCTTTCATGTGATATAAAAAGATTAGACGATGTCCAGTTAAGATATTTGCACCCAAAAAACAGCCAAAACTTATATAAAGCACTAATATAATTTCTTTGTGTAATTATATATTTGCTTCCAGTTGGCTGCAAAGCCTCATAATGCAAATCCTATGTGCATGTCATATGCCATGACTGCTGGTATAGTTATGACTTGAATTGAAATACAGGTTAGGAGCTATGAGGAGTCAAAGTAGGCATCAAATTTCTTTTGAAAACTTTTTTTTGTCTACTTTCCTGGCCCATAAAAGGAGAGGTAAACAAATGTTACATTCTTAACTTTGCACATGAAGTTAGTGCCAGGGGTTGTATTAGTCTACAAAATTCCAATTCTCTTGGACTTTAATGGCTGAACAAAGTTGCCATTTTGTGTTTGACAGCCTCTCGTGCTCAAACCAATAGAGATCCAGCTGAAAAACTTTTCATGGGTTCATTAGAGGCTATAGTGAACATTCACACAAAATTGCATTCAATTTGGAGGAGGTTGAGTTAGGGATGATTTTCAATATTGGACCACTTAACATGGAGTGACCCAGCTTTTGAAGGAGACGCTTTACTTTTTTATCCTGGTCAGCAACCCTGATACTGTGGGAAGTACAACTATATCAGTGCAATTCTTCTAAACTCACTTTTGAAATATCACCTGCCTTGCTGGAATGTCTCTTTTTTATGTAGCCAAAGCTACTCATGTTATGACAGTACATAAGGGAAAAGGTAGCTCAAAGTATTTTTCAGACATCTCATTCATTTCTCTCTTTGCACTAACCACCAGACCACTTCCTCAGATACTTCCTGGACTTCTAGTGACCCACAATGAGCCCATATGATTAGTAAACTGTTTTTGAGCCATATAAGGATATTGTGTATGAACTTATCATGCTTAAAGAAATTGACCAGAAGCTGTAACTTGACATTAATGTAACAATCCATTATATTTATATAATAGATCAAGATGGATTAAAATCTTCAGAGTGCAAGGACCTGAAAAGAAAATCAAATACCAATGTGCACTGAACAAATTTAAATCAATGTTCTCTCAGGATTTCTGCAGGTGGCATCATGCTTGTTGCAGGTTTCTGAGTCTCACTGCATCTTGTTAGGTAGAAGTGACATTTCAGCCATCATGGCTGTGGCTTTCTTCAGGGTATGCTGTGAGGTCTGCAGTTTGACTTTTTATAGTAGATCTTCAAACCTGTTTGTTTGGGGCTTGAAGTAAATGAGGTAGGAAAGTCCATTGGTCACCAATTTGAATTTTGGCAAGAAAGTCAGTTGGTCACAATTAAAGCAATTTTATTATTTATATTCGCTATAAGAAGGACTCTCTGGTGAGCTTAAGGTACATGCAGTGAAAACCTATTTTATTAAAGAAGAATATGTCATCAATGAAAAAAAACAATTATTGAGTAGTATAAGAACTCCGTTCTACCCTTCTTGCAACCAATTCCATATGCTTGTTTTATTTTATTTTTTGATTTGGCAATTCATATCCATTTCTTTGGGTTTCCAAACTCAATTGAAACTAATTTATTTTGGAGTTTATGGTAAGGTCTGGGTCCACTCCCCAAAACAACCTGTGTCAATCAGAGCCTTAGGTCCCTCCCCAACGCATTCCAGGATGCACCAGGGAGGGGAAGAGATGGGCCTGCTGGCCAGAGGGAGTAGGCATCCCTCCAGCCACCCATTGTAAGTAGGGGGAGGGAGGTCATCAGAGGCACAGGGGGCTGTCGAGGGAGTGGGCATCTCTCCCATTGCTTGGGGTGTTGAGGTGCATTGCTTGGTGGTGGGAGGAAGGGAGCTTCTGGGGAGATGTTGGGGGGGGGAGGTTGCTTGGCTGCAGGGAGTGGGCATCTCTCCCGCTGCGGAGGGGGGAGGGGTTAGCAGTGTTGGGTGATTGTGTGACATGGCAGGAGTGGGCATATCTCCTTCCGATCTACAATTTTGGTTTGTTTGATTTTTAACTTAATTTGTGGGAGGGAGGTCTGAACTGTCAAACCTTACTTTCCTGTCAGTGCCTGAGCCAATCGGCACTCAGGCATTGATCAGAAAGTAAGGCAATGACAGTTCAGACCAGTGGGCAAATGTAGCACAATAGGTTAGAGAATCACTCGGTGATTATAGAGAATCGCTTAGAGTGGTCATTTTAAAATTAATGTCTTTGTTGTATTACATTTGCATGGCAGTATCAGAGACTGCTAGAAAACTTAGAAAAGATCTCAGTAAGCCATTTTGATAATCCACCACTAAAATACAAGCACACTAAATCATCTGGAACTATTAAAGGTAGATTTTAGATTTGAGAATCTACCCAGAAACAGACCTTATAAGCATTGGGGCATTTATCAGAAGTCTTTATCTTCTAGTTCTATTACATTCAGGGTGAGTACATTGCAGTATACTGTATATTGTTACAATTTATTTTCCCTCGATGGGAGGCTTCCTTCTGAGCTCTACCAGCTCAGTCACTTGGAAAACAATGCCTTATAAGAATAGTTTACTTAGTTTCATTATTATATGCAAATGAACCCTCTTAACTTTCCTTTCAGGTTCAAGCCTTGCATTCACTAAGCAGACAAAGGGGTTTCTGTTTTGATTATCCGCCTCCACACCTTGGATGACTAACTATTTCCACCAGTTTTACTACTCATGTCATCCTCCATCCCTGGCTGATAATCAAAGAAAATATTTATATTTAATCTAACATTACTGGGCTTTTACTCCTGCCCTTTATTCTTTTATATCATTTATAACAGAAAAAAGGGCTACTGCTATCTCTTTCCCCAGTGCTGAAAAAGAAAATGATGTAATTGCAGGTAAACAACAAAAATTTTCCTTGATTTACTCATGAAACAAAAGATATCCACAAAAATGTGTATTCTAACTGAGGAATAAATTAAGACACCCTACACCAGGGGTGCCCAACGCGTCGATCGCAATCGACCGGTAGCTCAGGAAGGCAACATGAGTCGATCGCAGAGCCCATCCCGGGCTCTGTGATAGACTCGTGTTGCCGTCCCGATCTACCAGGCCTATCAGCCTTCCTCTCCCCGAAGTCAAAGACGCCGACGCCGGGCATTAGGCTGTTTTTGTCATTTCGGGGGGGGGGGGGATGGTGTGGCGGCGGCAGCAGCAACAGCCTGAAAAAGAAATCATCCTGGCCCGGGTCGGTGTCATACTCCGGAACTTCTACCTCTTCCAGCAGCCCTCTCCCTTCTACCTGTTTCTGGCCACACCCCCTGCTCCACGGCTCTCTTCGGCAACTCAGCAGCAGCGATCGACACAAGCTTCTGACGTCGGAGCCTACCCTCTGCGAGTCCCCTTGTTTCAACTTCCTTTTTCCACAAAGGTGGGACTCGTAGAGGGAAGGCCTCGATGTCGGCAGCTTGTCTTGATCACTGCTGCTGACGAGTTGCTTAAGAGAACCGCGGAGCAGGGAGATTTTGCCAGGTGCAGGTAGAAGGGAGAGGGCCAGATGCAGGACTCGTGGGTGAGGGAGGAGAAGAGAGAGAAAAAGAGAGAGGGGAGGGAAACAAAAGGAAATATTTCATACTGGGCTGGGCCGGAGTGGAAAGATTCTGGCTACCGGGTGCAGTAACAAAGGAAAAGGGGGGAAAGCTGAAAATGGAGATAGTGACACAAAGAAGAGAAAGGGTAAGCAGGACCTATTGAATAAGGATAGAGATACAGAGGGGACATGAAGAGGAGGTGAAATAGAGACATAGAAGTAATGCTGAAAAAGTGTGGGGGGGGGAGATAAAGACATTGAAAGGGCAAATGGTGAACATGGGATAAAGACAAGTACAGAGACAAATGAAGATTCTGAAAAAGTGGTGAGATAGGGATATAGATGAGATGGACACAAAGAAGGGTGATGCTGGAAAATAGGTGGAATGGTAATTCTGACAGACACAAGGGAAATGCTGGATCAAGGAGAGATGGGGCTCAGGCTGGATGGAATGAGGAGAAATGCCTTGATGGCCCGGAACTTCCTCTCCTATGTCAGAATTGATGTCAGGGAGCGGAATGCTGGTCAGCGCGACGCTTCTGCAGGGAAAGCTTGGGACAGCGGTGGCTTGGGGGCTGTTCCCTGATGGCGGTGGCAGCAAACCGAGTGGATTGGGGGAGGGCACGGAGAAAGAAAGAAAGGGGGCAGACAGGGAGACAGAAAGAAAGGGGAACAGGGAGACAGAAAGAATAAGTTGGGGGAGAGAATGAGGTCTGGAGGAGAGGAAACATACAGGAGGCTGAAAGAAAGGAAGAAAGATTGGATGCATAGTCAGAAGAAGAAAGTGCAACCAGAGACTCATGAAATCACCAAACAGCAAAGGTAGGAAAAATGATTTTATTTTCAATTTAGTGATCAAAATGTGTCGGTTTTGAGAATTTATATCTGCTGTCTATATTTTGCACTATGGCTCCCTTTTACTAAACCGCAATAGCGTTTTTTAGTGCAGGGAGCCTATGAGCATTGAGAGCAGCACGAGGCATTCAGCGTAATTCCCTGTGCTAAACCTACTATTGTGGTTTAGTAAAAAGGGAGGGGGTGTATTTGTCTATTTTTGTATTTTGTTACTGAGGTGACATTGCATAGAATCATCTGCCGTGACCTCTTTGAAAAAACCCGGAATATGAATAATTAACATTTTCTCTGCCTTTCAGTGTGCTTTGTGTTTTTTTTAAATTTTATTGTTGGTAGATCATTTTGACTTAGTCATTATAAAAGTAGCTCGCAAGCCCATAAAGTGTGGGCACCCTTGCCCTACACTCTAATAGCTAATGGCTGAAATAACTGCAGTGAGACGCTTCTTATAGCCATCTACCAGTCCCCAATCTCTGACATCGGTCTGAGGAAAGTTTGGTCCACTCTTTAATGCAGAATTCTTTCAGCTGTGAGATGTTTGAGGGGTTTCTTGCATGTACAGTCCGTTTCAAATCACCCCACAGCATCTGCCACTCCAGGACTCTCCATTTCTTAGTTTTCAGCCAGTCCTTGGTGAATTTACTGGTATGTTTTGGGTCATTGTCATGTTGGAAGGTCCAGTTCTGCTTCAGCTTTAATTTTCTTACACATGGTCTCACATGTTCCTCAAGCACCCTCTGATATACAGTAGAATTCATGGTGGATTCTATGATGGTGAGCTGGCCAGGTCCTGCTGTAGCAAAGCATCCCCAAACCATGACACTTCCACCTCCATACTGCACAGTTGGTATGAGGTTCTTTTCCTGGAATGCTGTATTTGGTGTACACCAAACATGTCCTCTTTTTTGGTGTCCAAATTATTCAATTTTAGACTCATCTATCCATATACATATCCATAATTTTTTCAAGTGCTTTGCTTAAGTAATGCATTATTAAAAATCTTTTGACCTTAATATCAAACACTCACTACTGTGAGTGGAACACTATTCCAGAAGTTCTGGTGTTTGTTTACATTCTCTCTGGCAAACTTCAGTCTGACCTTGATGTTTCTCTTAGAGAGCAAAGGTTTCCTCCTTGCACACCTCCCATGCAAGTTAAATTTGTGCACATCAACAGTAGGAAGAGCCTGCTGTTGGTCCCATGATGACATTTAAAAAAAAAATAATTTTATTCTTTATTGAGTTTCTATTTTTTATGATATAAACAATATCCATCATAAAACAAATTATATAAAGAAATAATATATAACAAGGAAAAATTAAACATTATTTCAACTGTTAATTAGTCCACAATCACTGGAGAAGGAGTTTCAATAAAATCGAAGATTAATTTAGTCAATCATTAACAAAGGAAAACAGACAGATAATCTAAAGTGGACCCAAGCTACTAACTTTGAGCTTCTATTCCTGAATATTGATAGAGGTACTCACCTCTTTCTCTAAAATAAATCTTAATAATTGTATAGAATCAAAGAAAATATATATGGCTCCCTTGAAATTAATCAGGCATTTACATGGGAATCTTAATACAAAAGTGGCATCCAATTTTAAAACCTGGGGTCTCAAAAGCAAAAATTGTTTCCTCTGTTTTTGTGTTACTCTGGACACATCTGGATACATTCTTATCTTGTAGTTCAAAAACGTGACATCTTTATATTTGAAAAACAATTTCAACAACCAGTATCTATCTGAATCTAATGCTAATTGAACAATCAATGTAGCAAATATAAGTTGTTCTAAATCTGACTTCTCTAATAAATTTGTTAAGTCCAATACATCAGTTGCGGGTCCCTGGTGATCTTCCGGATATTTCTTCTTTCCTGAGGGAATGTAATAAATTTTAGAAATAGGCAGAAAAGATTCTTGTGGGACTTTCAGAATCTCCAGAAGATATCATTTAAACATGTCTATTGCTGAAATGGTAATTGCTTTGGGGAAATTAATCAATCTTAAATTTTGTCTTCGTGTTATATTTTCCAGAACTTCCATCTTAAAATTAATACCATATATACTCAAACATAAACCGGGATTTTTGGGCCCAAAAATTGGCCCATATATGAGGGTCCCGGTTTATATTCGGGTCATCCCCCAGTGACCACCCGAAACCCTCCCGTCTCCTGCCCTGGCCAACATTAATAATTACTACCCTCCTTCCTTTCCTCCCTCGAGTACCTATTCCCAGGTCGTCCAGCATGTATCCCGTGCTGAAATCCTCTTGAAGATTGTAAAGGTAATAGCCAGTGGCACACCTGGGTCGGCACGCAGGAGCGAGCTTTTCGTGCTGCTGGATGGCCTTGCACTGCTCCTTGATAGGCTGCCGCAAGTTCTCGCAGGATTTGCGGTTCTTGCGGCAGCCTATCAAGGAGCGGTGCAGGGCCGGCCGGCAGCATGAAAAGCTCAATCCTGCATGCTGGCCCAGGTGCGCCGCTGGCTACTACCTTTACAAAGGAAGATTTCAGTACGGGATATATGCTGGACCACCAGAGAACAGGGAAGGAGGGAGGACGGTAATTATTAGTGTCGGCCGGGGCAGGAGACAGGAGGGATCCCTCCTGTTCTGGCCTACCACTAGGTGGTTTAAGTTAAGGGGAAGGGTTAATCTGCTGGCTGGGTTAGAGTGCAGAGGGGAGTACAGGACAATCAAGCTTTGTGACATCACTGATGAGGTTGGCTCATTTTAGGGGGAAGAGGGTACAGGGAAGGAAAGTGGGACAGTGTTCAGAGCCTAGAAGGGAGGGTGGCTTAGTTCACAGCCTGGTAGGGAATCGGACTAAGTGCAGGGAGGGAAGGGGGCTGGGTGCAGAATCTGGCAGGGCAGGACACTTGAATATTAAGCTGCCCAACTTATATTTGAGTCAACCATTTTTCCTCCTTTTGGGGGGGAAAAATGGGGGTCTTGACTTATATTCAGATCGACTTATATTCAAGTATATACAGGTATTCCCATTTCTTTTATAAAGAGCTGAGTTTGTGCTCCAAGAATTTCCAGTTTTTTTTCTTGTTCAATTAATTTTTTTTCTAGCTTGCTCACTTTTTGTTGCAATATTAGTGTTTCAGTTATCCAAGAGCAATGAATAGAAAACATTTGAATTTGATTTCCCAGGGATAGCTGTAAAGCAGAAATTGCTTCCAAATAGTTTAAATCGATAACTGAGGGTTTTTCCAAAGGAGCCACTGTATAATTAAATTTCAGTTCCCTAAGTTTCACAGTACCTGCTTGTACCGTTGTCGATGGTAGTTCTTACATTTCCCCTGCCTTTTTCAAGGATCCCCGCGGCAATAGTTGTATCAATGAGGCAGCTAAAAAACTCTCCAGACTGCCTATTCTTCTTCCTCCTCCTCTTCACAGCTCTCTGAGGCAGCTGCTAGACTCCCCTCGCTCCCAGTGTCCTGCAGCACCAGTCAGGGGAGTGGCTGCACTGGTGTGGTATATTCTTCTGGCGAAAGGCTGGTTACCTCGAAAGAGGTCCTGGGGCTCAATGATATGCCTTCACCTCATGCCGAGGATTTTCCATCCGGTTCAAGTTTGGGACCATGCTTGACAAACGCGTCCATCGAACCAGGTCCATCGAACCGGGTTCCAAAGGGAAAATCCGGGTCTTAGATTTCCGCTTCACCATTGAAATTGATAAGTGGCGTGAGCGCATTCGGCCAAATGGCTTCAGGCTGCCATTTTGTTTAGACTCCCCATGATGACATTTTAGGGTTTTTGCAGACTTCTTTTAGCATCTTGTGGTCTGTTCTGGGGGTCAACTTGCTTGGATAGCCAGACCTGGGCATGTTGGCAGTTGTTTGGAAAATCTTTCGCTTGTACACTATTTTCCGGACCGTGGAATGGTTAATGTCACATTCTTTTGGATATACTCTTTATAGAATAGTAGGTAGCATAGGCAGCAGAACACGTTTTTATTTTGGGGTGCCCAGAAGCTTCACTCTAGACCCTGCCCAAGCTCCACCCCAGACCTGCCCAAATTCTGCTTCAGACCCACCCCCCATAATAATGTTCTCCTCTACAGACCCCTGATCTCTAGTCCTTATCCCCAATGCTCTCTTCTACAGCTCCCCATATTCTCCAGCCCCCCTCCCTGATGCTCTTCTCTGTGGCCACCCATGTTCTCCAGTCATTCTCCTCAATGCTCTCCTCATGTTCTCTTAGGCTGTCACCTGCCTTCTGCTCTCCAGCCCCCCCTTGATGCTCCCCAGGCCCCATCCCAATTAACCTTAAGCAGGTTTGAGCTGAAGAGAAATCTTGGTCCCGCAGTAGTCGTAACAGTGTTGGTGTAGCAGCAGTGGTGGCCCACCCTGGGACAGCACAGTTTGGTGGCAGCGAGCTGCTTCTGTTGAAGAGGATCCTGGCCAGGACCTGTCCTGGGGGCAGTCTGGCAGCAGCAGTGGAACAGTAGGAGGTGAGGTGTGAGCAAATCATCAGAGGTGGGGTGTGAGCAAATCAGAGATGCGGCAGAGCAAATTAGGGCAGTAGAAAGCCCCGAAGCAGCGTGTGTAGAGTGCTGCACACGCTGCTGGAATTGGCAGGTTTGTAGTCGGGACCGCGGGAAGGGAATGGGAGGGCAGTAAGGGAGCCATGTCTCTGTCTCGGCTGTTCGGCTGCAGGAGAGAGGAGGAAGCTGATCAGGCAGCAGGAGAGAGAGGCAAGCGGGGAGGCAGAGGCAGAGGAAAGCGCTAGGAGTGCCAGGACTCGTGCGGATCACTTCGGGGCAGCGGCGAGAGAGAAGCTCCGCCCACCCCACCGCGTCAGCGACTCGTGACCGGGCTCCTCCATTAAAGGAGGCAAGCCAACGGCGCGCAGCCGTTCGGTGAGCGGCAAAGGCACTCGCCTTAGCGAGAGCGCCTTTGTGAAGAGCCTTAAGAAGAGCCTAACTACACACAACAAGGATACCTTAGGGCAGCGGTGGACCTCTCCAACACCCTATCCCATCACCCTAATCGTACCAACTCTCATTTTAACTCACAGCCACCCTCTCGGATACCCTAAACTCTCAATCTCTCAGACACCCTTATCTTCAAATTCTAAGCACCCCAATCTCCCAACTCTTGACACCCTAATCTTTCAAATCTCACACCAACTCACAGACAGAGTTTTCTAATTCTTCTACTTCTCTAACTTTTTGACAGGCATACCTCAACTACTTAGAAATGGCAGGAAGGACAAGAAGCACAAAGTCTACAATCAAGAACAGCATTCCAGTCGCCATGGGGGATCCAGGAGGCGACCACGGACTGTGTGCAGAGAGAGGAGGACCCAGGACGGTGGACAGAGGTCTCTGTGCAGACCGAGGCCATCCCCCAGTGCTACGCTACAGTCTCTACACAGACAGAGGAGGCCGCTCAGCTGGATGGAGACCTCATGCAGGAACTAAGGAGCCTCAGGGAGGAGGTGAAATGCCTGAGGAGCATCCGTGAGGACGAGACCTACATCGACGGAGTCGTCCAGGAGCTGTCCCAAATCATCGAACAGGCCCACGACAAGTCCATCCTCGAGCCGCCCAAATCATCATCGGCTTTGAAATCAACAACAATTGGGATACAGGAAATGGCTGGCGGCGCTGACTCCTGGCAGCTGGTGACCTCCTCCACGGGCAAGCGTAGGAGACCCCCTTCCTTTTTCAATCTCTTCATCTTCTTCTTTTTCTTACCAACAGGACAGCTCTACATCAACCCCTCAACTCACCCTGAGTAACAGATTCCAGATTCTTCAGGAAGGAACTGCCGATGAGGAACAGGAGCAGGCCCAACACACAGCTCCATCTCCAGGGACATCTGACCTACTTCCCCCGAAGAAGTGCAGAGTAATAGTCATCGGGGACTCCATGCTGAGAGGCACAGAGGGACCCATTTGCAGGCCGGACATGCAATCAAGGGAGGTCTGCTGTCTGCCTGGAGCCAGGATACGAGATGTCACCGCCAGTCTGGGTAGACTACTCACACCCCATGACCACTTTCCTATGCTTCTTGTCCATATAGGAACAAACGACACTGCCAGGAACACCCCGGAGATCATCACCAGAGATTTTGGAGCATTGGGTGAGAGGCTGAAGCAGACAGGAGCGCAGGTGGTCTTCTCATCGATCCTCCCAGTTAGAGGCAAGGGAAGAGCCAGAGATGAATGTATCCTGAGAGTCAACGAGTGGCTACAGGGATGGTGCCGGGATATGAACTTCGGATTCCTCAACCACGGAGAAGCGCTCCAAGGACTTCAGGGACCGGACAGACTCCATTTGACCAGTAGGGGTAAGAAGGTCTTCGGACACCGACTAGCCTGCCTGCTTCGCAGAGCTTTAAACTAGGTAAGTCGGGGGAGGGTACCCACTCACTTACTGGTGCAGTAAGGAACTATCCTGATGAGGTGAGTCGAAACACCGCTTCCTTGTCCAAGGTAAGTACCCACATTGCAAACAGTTCTCTAGGGGTCACACCAACTCAGGAAGGAAACGCCTCACAGGGACATAGCAAACACAAGGTATGGAGGGCCATGTATGTTAATGCACACAGTGTAGGCAATAAAATTCTGGAATTGGAGACTGAAATAAGAAATGCCAACCTAGACGTGGTAGCAATATCCGAAACTTGGTTCACGGACTCACATGGGTGGGATATGGCTATACCGGGTTACAATTTAATTCGTCAGGACAGAGAGGGCAGGTTAGGCGGAGGGGTAGCACTATACATCAAAGAAGACATCAAAACCACCAGGATCACAGAGGTCAAGTACACCGGGGAGTCCCTATGGGTAAACCTGGCAAGATGCAGTGAAAAATGCCTGTATCTAGGTGTGGTATATAGATCCCCAAGACAACTGGAAACCATGGACGCAGAACTAATTGAAGACATAGAGAATATCACTCTAAGGGGCGACGTTGTACTGCTAGGGGACTTCAATATGCCTGATGCAGACTGGAACACATTTTCAGCAACAACCAGCGCCAGCAGGAGGCTATTAACCACCATAAGGGGAGCACGTCTCAAACAGATGGTAACGGAGCCCACTAGGGCCCAGGCGATCCTCGACCTGGTACTCACCAATGGGGAAAGTGTCTCAGAGGTCTCGGTAGGAGATGCAATAGCCTCCAGCGACCATAATATAGTATGGTTCAACCTTAGGAAAGGCTTCCCTAAATCAAGCACAAAAACAAAGGTACTCAATTTCCGGGGAACTGACTTCGCATGCATGGGAGATTTTGTCCACTGGAAGCTGCAGGACCAAGCAGAGACCAGTGATGTGGAAACTATGTGGTCAACCCTGAAATCAACCATACACGAAGCAACTAGCCACTTCATTAAAACAGTAAATAAACGACAAAGAAACAATAAACCTCAATGGTTCACCATGGAAATCTCGCAACTCGTTAAGGAGAAGAAAAAAGCATTTCTTTCCTACAAGCGCTCGGGGGAAAGAGTAGCTAACGTGGAATATAGGACCAGGTCTACAGCGGTCAAAACGGCAGTTAGGGAGGCCAAACTTAGAGTGGAAGAAACTCTGGCAAAAAAACATTAAGAAAGGGGACAAATCCTTCTTCAGGTATATTAATGACAAGAAAAGGAACACAGAAGGGATAGTACGCCTTAAAAGACCGGACGGAAGTTACGTGGAAGCAGATTCCGATAAAGCAGAACTACTGAATGAATATTTCTGCTCGGTCTTCACCTGCGAGACACCGGGACACGGTCCGCAATTGAAGGCGAAGCAAAACGCGGAAGACCCTTTTCAGAATTTTGAGTTCACTCCAGGTGAAGTTTACAGAGAACTGACAAGACTCAAGGTGAACAAAGCCATGGGACCTGACAATCTACACCCAAGAGTGCTCAGAGAGTTGAGTAATGTCCTGGCAGAACTTTAGCCGTGCTCTACAATCTCTCCCTGAGCACGGGGAAAGTTCCCCTGGACTGGAAAACAGCTAACGTTGTTCCTCTGCACAAAAAGGGCTGCAGGGCAGAGGCTGTGAATTACAGACCGGTGAGTCTCACATCAATAGTGTGTAAACTCATGGAAACACTAATTAAACACAAATTGGACATGGTCTTGAATGAGGGGAATCTTCGGGATCCCAGTCAACATGGTTTCACCAAGAGTAGGTCCTGCCAATCCAATCTCATAAGCTTCTTTGATTGGGTAACAAGAAAGCTGGACTTGGGAGAGTCTTTGGACGTCGTGTACTTGGACTTCAGTAAAGCTTTTGACAGCGTCCCACACCGCAGGTTGCTTAGCAAGATGAAATCGATGAGGTTAGGAGAGAAAATAACAGCATGGGTCGAGGATTGGCTAAGTGACTTCAGACTTCAGAGAGTGATGGTCAACGGTACTCTCTCTAAAACATCGGAGGTGACCAGCGGAGTGCCACAGGGCTCAGTCCTGGCTCCACTCCTTTTCAACTTATTCATAGGGGATCTGACTCAGGGGCTTTGAGGTAAAATAACATTATTCGCTGACGACGCCAAACTATGTAATATAGTGGGTGATTGCAATTTAAACAATAATATGGAGCAGGACCTGCTTACTTTGGAAAGTTGGTCCTCAACCTGGCAACTAGGCTTCAACGCTAAGAAGTGCAAGGTCATGCACCTCGGAAGCGGTAATCCATGCAGGACGTACTCCTTGAATGGAGAA
Organism: Geotrypetes seraphini; assembly: GCF_902459505.1. NCBI lineage: Eukaryota > Metazoa > Chordata > Amphibia > Gymnophiona > Dermophiidae > Geotrypetes > Geotrypetes seraphini. The sequence goes on along the minus strand of NC_047084.1, from coordinate 220,056,637 downwards.
ACTTTAACTAGGACTTCAGCAGAACAAGATTTAGGAGTAATCATCAGTGCAGACATGAAAACTGCCAATCAAGAGGAGAAGGCTTCATCCAAGGTAAGGCGGATGATGGGTTGTATTAAGAGAAGTTTCATCAGCCGGAAGCCTGAAGTCATAATGCCATTGTACAGGGCCATGGTGAGACCTCATCTGGAATACTGTGTACAATTCTGGAGGCCACATTACAATAAAGATGTGCGCAGAATTGAATCGGTTCAGCGGATGGCCACCAGGATGATCTTGGGGCTCAAGGGTCTCTCGTACGAAGAGAGACTGAACAAATTGCAGCTCTACGCTCTCGAGGAACGTAGGGAGAGGGGAGACATGATCGAAACATTTAAGTACCTCACGGGACGTGCCGAAGTGGAAGATGATATTTTCTTTCTCAAGGGACCCTTGGCCACAAGAGGGCACCCGCTCAAACTCAGGGGCGGAAAATTTCATGGCGACACCAGAAAGTATTTCTTCACAGAGAGAGTGGTTGATCATTGGAACAAGCTTCCAGTGCAGGTGATCGAGGCAGACAGCGTGCCAGACTTTAAGAATAAATGGGATACCCATGTGGGATCCCTACGCGGGTCAAGATAAGGAAATTGGGTCATTAGGGCATAGACAGGGGTGGGTAAGCAGAGTGGGCAGATTTGATGGGCTGTAGCCCTTTTCTGCCGTCATCTTCTATGTTTCTATGTTTCTAAATCCCTATCAAACTCCAGGGCAAATATCACTATAAGGATAATTCTCTCTGTTATTATGTCCAAGGAGCTTTCCAGAAAATTTGTCAGGTCTAATTTATTCTCTTGTATCTCCGTTTCTCTTATTGGAGTGTTTGTCTCTGCATACCCATGAAAATACTCTGGACTCTTTGTTATTGGTAGTAAACCTTCTGAAACCATTTCCAAAGGAGAAATCACCGGAGATTTGGGAAAATTTAATAATCTCAGATTATTTCTTCTGTTTGTTCTCCATATACTCTTAACTTTTTCTGGATAAAGATCTTTTCTTTAATATCATTCTCCAATGATTTTATTTGGGAAATTTCTTCCTCGTGTTTTTTAATAGTTATAGATTGTTCCCTCAGAATTACTCCTTGTGCATTAACCTGAGAGCTAAAGGTAGCACAGTTAGAACACACTATAGTAACAGCTTTTCTAAGATTGGCGTCCATAGTGGCTATGGCCTTCCACAGATCATCCTTGCTGACTTTATCAAGCTTAATAATCTCCCCAAACTGTTCAAATGAAGCAGGTAAGGTCTCACCCATTTCTACATCAGGCGTTGCTGGTCCTAATACAGTGGGAGCTTATTTTCCCTTCTCATCCACTCCCTCCTTTCCTCCAGGCCTTGGCAGCTGCATACACTCCTGGGACAGCTGGTCCACCTCCTCCAGTGTAGAATTCCTGCTCCCAGGCTGGGAAGGAGCCTCTTTCTGGATCGGGCTCAAAGAAGCCCGATCCACCCTAAGGTCTGCCAATTCACTCGGCTTTCCTCTCGAGGTCTGGGGAGCCTTCATTGGCTGACTCATCAATCCAACGTCCAGCGTTGTCTGGATCATTGACCTGGAGCTTGTGACTGCCAGAGGTCCTGGTCGCACTGCTCTCTTCTTTTTGCCATCATTATGGAAATTGGGCTGTGCAGAAAAAACAGCACGCCATCAAGGAAGAAAAAGTTAGTGGTTTAACAAACAAACCGCTGGAAAACTGCCGTGAGGGTAAGATTGAGACGGCGGTAGCACGGAGCTCAGCACTACACGTCCGTCCTAGTTGCCATCTTGGATTCTCCGCATCTGCAGTATTCTATAAAATTGCATGCAATTTTATGTAATGGCTCGATCCGCCTACACCCCCTTTGCAGTTATGCACAAATATACGTGGAGGGGCATAATCAAAAAAAATGTCTAAGTCCCCTTTTGCCCTCTTGCCCCGCGGCACCCCCGAACCCCCCGACACGATCAGGCAGGAGGGAGCCCAAGTCCTCCTGCCCTTGATGCAAGGGCCCTCCCGAACCTCCAATTGCCCCCCACCATCCTGTGACCCCCCGTCGATCCCCCTCCCCGTACCTTCAAAAACGTTGGTCGGGTGCCAAGCCTGTCCGTCCGACAGGCTAGCCATCCATTGAATGGCTGGCCTTAGGACCTGATTGGCCCAGGCGGCTCAAATCCCGCCCACAGGTGGGGCCTGAGATGCCTGGGCCAACCGGAATAGGCCCAGTAGGCTTAGGCCCCTCCTGTGGGCGGGCTCCCTCCTGCCCTGATCGTTGGGGGGGGGAGAAGGGTGGATCACAGCAGGGGAGATGAGCCATCTCTCCTGCCGTGATCATTGCTGAAGGGGGTAGGCAGGTTGCTGGGGCCGTTGAGCTGATCGCAGCAACCACGATCAGATCAGCGGCCCCTTTTCAGCACTTATACCTGTTTTGACTTGGTCTAAGTCAAAAACGTATATGTGCCGACTAGGCAACCTGCCTACAGTTTTGCTTATACTTGCTGCATGCCTAGGTCTGGGTTGGCCCACCTCCCGCCCTTTCCCCTCCTCTAAAAATGCCTCTTTTCTCTGTGTGTTTAGAGGCAGGGAAAAGGCCAAAGCCTAAAACCAGCTTTGATTATGGGTACTTGGATGATCAGGCTTTTTGATCATCCAAGTACCCATTTAGGCCACTTTTTAGACATTTTTTTTTTTTATTATGAGCTGCTATCCTTTAACTGGGTGTGTAAATGTATTTCTACACTGATCTGCTGCAAAGGCGATGTGGGTGGGTTAGGGGGGCATTCCAGAAAATTAGCTTAGCGGGGTTTAAAAAAAGGCTTTGATAATTTCCTAAAAGAGAAGTCCATAGGTAATTATTGAGATGGCTTGGGGAAATCCACTGTTTATTCCTAGGATAAGCAGCATAAAATCTGCTTTACTATTTGGGATCTAGTTAGGTACTAGGAACCTGGGTTGGCCACTGTTGGAAACAGGATACTGAGCTTGATGGACCTTCAGTCTGTCCCAGTATGGCAATTCTTATGTTCTTAAAATTGCATGCAGTTTTATAGAATGTTGCAGATGTGCACACAACGTGCGTGCCAACATTTGCACCAGGTTTCAGCTGATGTAAGTTGGGCATAAAATTTGTTGCCCAATGCTGTTCTATAAAGAGTGCTCATCCTGGAGAGCTCTTTATAGAATAGCTCTGGGCACCAACTTTATCCAGCACTTAAATTTGGGCATCATTTACTGAATCTAGTCCCAAATGTTTTCTACTTATTTGTTGGCACCCTGGAGTAGCCCAAATAGCAATTGTCCTATGTTCAAGCTTAGGAAATATCTATTGCAAACTATTATTGTTTGTACTCTTGTATCATTGAATTACCATTATAGCCTCTCAGGATAGGCTTCATGACACTAAATTGTTACTGTAGATGCTGAATCATTACTTAACACCCTGTGCACAAATGCTCTTAGCTGCAGGCATCTTTAAATCAATGCCATGACTCAGCGTACAGCTTTCACCTTAAATTTATTTTCCACTTACAGTGTAAAAGGGAATGATGCTTATTTTCTATTGTGTCAATATCCTAGTTAAATAGGAAAGAAAGAGATCGTCATATAATTAATTACTCAGAATAAACTTCATAGCGATTTGTGATATGAATTATTATGCATAGAATTAATACTGGTAACTTTTTGAAAAGTTATTATTTTCAGAATTTATATAGAGACCTTTCAACTCACGCAATGTAGAAACAAGAGAATTCTAGTGCAGTTGATTTAAGGTGTATACATGGTTACGAGATGAAACAGATCATGTGTCCACATTATCCTACTAGGAAACCAAGAATAAAGAATTTCACAGGTTAGATCATAAATAGAGGGCATGGAACTGCGCAAACAGAAAATAAAAACCCCAGGCATTCCCAGTTTTCTCTTCTTAGATTTAAATGATTTAAAAATGTATTCCTGTCTCCATAGATCGATTAATTTTCTCCAGTACATGGAACATGAATAGCAATAGCAGAAGCAACAGGAAGATCTATGAAGTATACTTCCATTTCTTACCCTCCTTCTTACTAGAAATCTGCAAGAGAGACTCGGCAGAAGCTTGGTCTATACCGCTGAATATACCGTGAAATAAGTTAATAGAATTTTGTGTGATTCACTTTAAATGATTGTCATATTCTTGGCAGGCCTTAAACATATAATGAAAATGCTTAAACTATGGGCCTATTTCATTAAGGTGCTTTACCATCAATACAGAATGCAGGAAAAGCCTTAATAAATCAGATCTAGACTCTTTTAAGACTTTTAAGAGCCCTCCTCTGTGCATGGTGTTGTTACTATCACTTTTCCCTCAGTTAGGAAACAGAAAATATGCATGGAATCATTTTTAAAAATCTGTATTTGATATTAGAAGCAATGCAGTATATTAATATTTCTATACAACTGAAAGTCAAACATGACATAAACATGCTCGAGAAATGGTCTGCGACATGGCAAATTAAGTTTAACGTGGACAAGTGTAAGGTGATGCATGTTGGTGACAAAAATCTTGTATACGAATATAGGATGTCTGGTGCAGTACTCTGAGAAACAACCCAGGAAAGAGACTTGGGAGTACTGGTCGACAAGACGATGAAGCAGTCCACGTAATGTGCGGCAGCAGCGAAAAGGGCAAACAGAATGCTTGGAATGATCACAAACAGATCGCAGAAGGTTATCATGCCGCTGTACCAGGCCATGGTACACCCCCACCTGGAATACTGCGTCCAGCACTGGTCGCCGTACTTGAAGAAGGACACAGTACTACTCGAAAGGGTCCAGAGAAGAGCAACTAAAATGATTAAGGGGCTGGAAGAGTTGTCATACAGTGAGAGATTAGAGAAACTGGGCCTCTTCTTCCTTGAAAAGGGGAGACTGAAAGGGGACATGATTGAAACCTTCAAGATAATGAAGGGAATAGACTTAGTACATAAAGACAGGTTGTTCACCCTCTCCAAGGTAGGGAGAACGAGAGGCACTCTCTAAAGTTAAAAGGGGATAGATTCTATACAAACTTAAGGAAGTTCTTTTTCACCCAGAGAGTGGTAGAAAACTGTAACGCTCTTCCGGAGGCTGTCGTAAGGGAAAACACCATCTAGGGATTCAAGACAAAGTCAGACAAGTTCCTGTGGAACTAGAACGTACGCAGGTAGGGCTAGTCTCAGTTAGGGCGCTAGTCTTTGACCTGGGGGCCACCGCAGGAGTGGACTGCTGGGCACGGTGGACCACTGGTCTGACCCAGCAGTGGCAATTCTTATGTTCTTATGGGATCCAAGATGGCATCATCATGATGTTTGTTGGGACACACACTGACTCTTGACTTGGTGTTTGCAGTGTGTGTCCAGTTTCCTACTATGTGGAAGTAGAAAGGTGCATCCAAGGTAGCTCTCAGTAAGGCAAGGATGGTTTCACTACTCCATCAAACAACTCTAGAGAATTTTTGAGCATTGACCAGAACCTCAGCTGTCGTTTCTTCTGCCCTACTGAGCCTTGTGAATTCCTGCATCAGCGGTGAGAGGGCATTGCTTAGCCCTGAACAACAGACCGCACCCCTTCAACCTGGAAGGGAATCCATGAATGTAGAGCAATGGCCCAGTTCCAAGGCAGGAGGCTAGGACTTGGAGCTGAAGCTGGAAAGCCTGCTTCTAGTGGTTTCCAAACCTAGAGCAAGAGCTGTTCTCAAGAGGGTAGTGTGGCCGGTCTCTTGTGGTTCAATATTGGAGGGATTCCCTTTTTGAATGGGAGTACAAGAACCTTCCAGTGGAGTTTTGAAGGAATTGGAGAGACCTATAGTAATAACAATGGAGGTACTCTGGTAATCTTTACATAAGCTGAGGCATCTGAGCCAATCAGGGCCTTAGGTCCCTCCCCGTGCATCACATGATACACCAGGGAGGGGCCTAAGGCCCAGTGTCATCGCGAAGAGAGGAGGAGCAAGAGATGTTTTCAGTATATCCTGCTCCCAAATTTAAGGCACGGTGCATGAGGGCCCGGAGGGGGATGGGGGCCTCCAGTGGCCGGAGGGAGTGGGCATCCCTCCTGCTATTTTTTTCAGGGGAGAGTGTGGGCATGGGCATCTTTGTAGCAGGAGGGAGTGGGCAACCCTCCTGCCATTTTCTTCAGGGGGAAGGTCTTTCCTGGCAGGAGGGAGTGGGCTTCCTTCATGCCATCCTTTTGGGGTTCGGGGGGATGGTGGCTCGGGGGTGCTAGCACAGGGGGCATTTTTAATGGGACAGAGGGTGTGCATTCCATTAAAAAAAAGCAAAAGCCCTGACAGCAGTGACAGGAGGCTACTTCCCCTGTCACTACTGTTAGGGCTCTGCATATGTGTCAATCGCTCACTGAGCGATTGAGTTGGTGGGTTTGCATGCAAATGATTTGCACCTCCGTGCAAATAATTTGCATGCAAACCTGATTGTGATTCAGTTGCTGTTGGAAAATCAGCCAGAAAATTGGCCAACAGTGATTGAGTCACTATCTTTAGTGAATCTAGCCCTAGGTGCCTACTTTTTATAATACTGCATTTTTCAAGCTAGGCACCTAACTTTCTATTGTCCAATTAATGACAATAATGAGGTGTTAAATGCCAATTAACAGTATCAAGTAAGCCTATTATACAATTAAGTTAGGCACCTACATTGGCTAGGCATACTGATGTAGGCACCTAACTTTAGGCAGACTCTATAGAATTTGTCAGTTTTAATTTAAAATGAGACATAGAATTTAATTTTTAAAAAATACCATCTTGGAAGCTCAGACCAGATGAATTCCACATATTAGTAAAGGTGGAAAGAAGGTCCGGTCCTGTCAATTCCCTGAAGCAGCCACGAAACGAAATGCTTGACCACTGTCAGTGGGGCTTGATCTTGTCAATTTTAATGCTTGAGAAAGATAAGTACCAGGACTCAGTGTTCAAATAACACTGTCTATAAAATTACTTAAGATTAAGAATGTAATTTATATGAATTATTTATGGAGGTTTTTTTGAGCTGATGAAGTTACCACTCTCCAGCTGTGAGGAGGGTTTGCTCCCCAAAGGAGTTCTGAAGCTTTTTTCCTCCAGCACCTTCACCACTTGATTCAGTCTTTAGCTTATTGGGTTGTTTGTGAACATATAAAAGTATTCCCAGAAATCTAGGGTGGGATCTCTGCGCCTGCTCGTTAACAATGAGATCTCAAATACAGTGCCCTCTCATGCTGCCACGTCCATTCTGTAGTACATGGAGAATGTATGCAGAATGAACCAAGTCACTGACCTACAAATCTCCCCAGGTGAAACTGCCTGAGCATCAAACCACAAAGAAGCCACATTTCATATGGAATGTATTTTCATGGAGACCGGCGTTTGCTTGCACAGGCAATATTTGCTAACGAGATGGCCATGCATTTCCATCTTCAAATGTTAGCCTAAGACTCCAGTCCACTGTGTCTAGCCTGACTGGTAAGCACAAATAGATGGTCCTTAGTCAGAACTCATTGGTGACCTCTAGATAACATAGGGGGATATACAAAGATGGATAGGCAAATGACTGGAAAACCGAAAGCAGAGAGTGGGCATAAATGGGAAGTTCTCCGACTGGGAGAAAGTGACTAGTGGTGTACCCCAGGGCTCGGTACTTGGGCCGATCCTTTTAAATATTTATATCAATGACCTGGAGGAAGGAATATCCAGTGAGATCATCAAGTTTGCAGATGATACAAAACTATGCCGGGCAATCAGATCGCAGGAGGATAGAGAGAAACTCCAGAGCGACTTGTTTCGGTTAGAAACATGGGCGGAGAAATGGCAGATGAAGTTCAATGTGGAGAAATGCAAGGTAATGCATTTAGGCAATAAGAATAAGGAATACGAGTATACAATGTCAGGTGCAACTCTGGGGAAGAGTGAACAAGAAAAGGACCTGGGTGTACTGATAGATAGGAGCCTGAAGCCGTCGGCACAATGCGCGGCAGCGGCAAAGAAGGCAAATAGAATGTTGGGCATGATAAAGAAAGGAATCTCGAGTAGATCGGAGAAAGTTATAATGCCGCTTTATAGGGCAATGGTCAGACCACACTTGGAATACTGCGTCCAACATTGGTCTCCCTACCTAAAGAAGGATATAAAACTGCTGGAGAGGGTGCAGAGACGAGCAACAAAACTGGTGAAGGGTATGGAGAAACTGGAATACGAGGACAGACTTATAACACTAGGATTGTTCTCCCTTGAGAAAAGGAGACTGCGTGGGGATATGATCGAGACCTTCAAAATACTGAAAGGAATCGACAAAATAGAGCAGAGAAGATTATTTACATTGTCCAATTTGACACGGACTAGAGGACATGTAATGAAGCTAAGGGGGGACAGGTTCAGGATTAATGTCAGGAAGTTCTGTTTCACTCAGAGAGTGGTTGACACCTGGAATACCCTCCCAGAGGAGATTATTGCGGAATCGACCGTCCTAGGCTTCAAGAGCAAACTAGATGCATATCTCCTTAAGAGAGGCATATAAGGATATGGTGGACTATAAATTAAGCCAGGTGTACACCTGGCAGGGCCTCCGCGTGTGCGGATCGCCGGACTTGATGGACCGAAGGTCTGATCCGGAGATGGCAGTTCTTATGTTCTTATGTTCCTCACATGTTATGCTATGTTGTTTTAATCAGGTTTTCTATTCTGCCTTTACCTATTTAGTTCAAGATTGGATTACATAACAACAGGTTGGGTCAGTTACCCAGGAATGGAAAGTTTGACATGGACATTCAATAGAAATGCTAGTAAAGGTAGATCAGTACAGTTATTAGCACAGTTAGGTCATAGTTACAAGTTCTAGTAGGTCATTGTTGGCTCATCGATATATCGAAGGAGTTATATTAGACAGTTTAGAAATGGGCTTTTAAAATTACCATTTCAATTTCTTCAGGGTTGGCTCCCTTGGTACAGAAACAGGGGAGCTTTCTCAGAATCCTGTATTCTTCTTTGATCCTATGGTCTGGAACACTGGTAATCTTACCTCTTGATTGACGTAAGAAGACTTGAAGCGGTCCAGAGGAGGGCAACGAAAATGATAGGAGGCTTGTGCCAGAAGATGTATGAGGAGAGACTGGAAGCCCTGAATATGTATACCCTAGAGGAAAGGAGGGACAGGGGAGATATGATTCAGATGTTCAAATACTTGAAGGGTATTAATGTAGAACAAAATCTTTTCCAGAGAAAGGAAAATGGTAAAACCAGAGGACATAATTTGAGGTTGAAGGGTGGTAGATTCAAGAGCAATGTTAGGAAATTCTACTTTATGGAGAGGGTGGTGGATGACTGGAATGCGCTCCCGAGAGAGGTGGTGGAGAGGAAAACGGTGACGGAGTTCATAGAATCGTGGGATGAACACAGAGGATCTAGAATCAGAAAATAATATTAAATATTGAACTAAGGCTAGTACTGGGCAGACTTGCATGGTCTGTGTCTGTCTGTATATGGCATTTGGGAGAGGATGGGCTGGGGAGGGCTTCAATTACTAGGAGGGTGTAGATGGGCTGGAGTTAGTTTTGACGGAGATTTCGGCAGTTGGAACCCAAGCACAGTACTGGGTAGAGCTTTGGATTCTTGCCCAGAAATAGCTAAGAAGGAAATATTTAAAAAATTTAAATTGAATCAAGTTGGGCAGACTGGATGGACCATTCGGGTCTTTATCTGCCGTCGTCTAATATGTATGTTACTATGATATGAAATGTCAAACAACCTTCAGCAAAAAGCCTGGACCGTGCACAAGGAATCTCCTGCTTCTGTGATCATGAGTAAGGGTTCTCTGTACAACAGGACCTGCAGCTCTTAGACTCATCTCGCTGATGTAATGGCCATAAGGAAAAGGTCTTGATGGTAAGATCTAACAGGGATGCATCAGGAGCCTGACTGAGGCCATGCAAAACCACATTAAAGGTTCCCTGACAGAAATGGTTGTTTTACCAGTGGTCTGAACCTTAGTGCCCCCTTTAGGAATCTAGCTATGTCTGGATGAAAAGCCAGGGAAGCTTAGTGTCCACAGGCTCTGAAGCACAAGAGGCATACCACTTGGACTCTGAGTGATACCACTGCAAGGCTTTTTTGTCAAGACCTGCTTGGAGGGAAGCTAGCACCACCGCAATCTGAGTATTAAACGACTCCACATTCTTTTACATGCAGCAGTGCTGAAATGTCTCCCATGCCTTAGTGTAAGCAGACTGTTGCAGGCTTCTTGGCTCTGAGGAGAGTAGAAGTGACTACCTCTGAGTATCCTTTGCACTCGAATGCTGCATGCTCAAGAACCATGCTGCAAGACTAAAGTGATGCAGATCATCTTTGACCATTGGGGCCCCAAGATAGAAGATCGGGTTGTACCTGCAGTCTGAGACACTGGCCCCTCTGAAGATACACAAGGTCCACATACCATGGCCTAAGTGGCCAATTTGGAGCTACAAGAACCATTCTCCCTAGGTGGTTTGCTATTCTGTGAAATATTTGCCCTATCAGGGGCCAATGGAGGAAACACATACAAGAGTTTGTTCTTTGACCATAGCTGTACTCGGGCATCCAAACCTTCACTTCCAGGCTTGAATCTTCAACTGAAGAACTAGTCTACCTTTTTGTTCCTCACCATAGCCATCAGAACAAAAGTTGGCTGACCTTACTGAAGAACGATGGACTGAAACGCTGTAGCAGATACCATCCATTCTCCTGAACTTAAGGTCTGCCTGTTACAATTAACCAATTTTATAGAACGGAATGTTCAAAAATGTGAAGCATATTTAGCAAAGCCGAACCTCAGAAGAACCAGTTAAGGAGCCACCCTCCAAAATTCTAATTATTGTAAATTTAAAGTGATACAGAAAGGAGGTATATATTAAGTCTAACCTTTATCCTTTATTCAGTTGCTGATGTAAGCATAATTTCCCCCTACCCCGCAAGCTCTTGTTCCAAGTTCAAGAAATTGGTCCATGGTTAATTGTAATTGGCCTGGACATTGTCCACTCTTGCTACAAGCACCGTGCAGATCACCTGTAGGTGTAGCTCTGCCCATCTGAACATTAAGTGGACTTCCAGGCTCAGCTGTGCACTCTTGGTACTTCCTTGGCAATTGACATATGCCACCACTGTAGCATTGTTCGAGAAGACTTGGACCGCCTGTCCTTCCAAACTCTTCTCTGGCTTTTGTAATGCCAGTTGAATGATCCAAAGCTCCAGTCTGTTGATGAACCATTTTCTCTGGGAGGTCAACCACCACCCCTGGATTGGGTACCTATTGCAATGGCCTCCCCAGCCAAACAGGCTGGCATCCACTGTGAGAATTACCTACAAAGTTATTCTGAGGGGCATGCCTTGTTATAACAACTGTGGCTAGAGCCACCAACTCATACTGCAGTGGGCTTCCGGAGTCCATGGGAGAGTCATTTGATGGGAGTCCATTTGTGAGGATTATCAAAACAGTAGTGCATTCTGGAAAAGACAAATGTAAGCCTTCATCCAAGGGAACATATCTATATTGGCTGCCATAGAGCCTAGTATTTGGAGATAGTGCTAAGCAGATGGAGCTGGCTTGGCTAAAATGTCTGTTATCTGACTGCAAAGCTTCTGTCTGCTTGCCTCTGGAAGATAGACCCAGCCTTCTGCCATGTTGAATAGTACTCCAGGGTACTCCAGGGTATTCCAGAACCAGTTGACTCTTGAAAATTCACTATACAGTCCAGGCTCTGCAAGACCTGGACCACTTAAAGCCACTATTTGTTCCCCATCCAATAGTGATGGAGCTCTAATCAGCCAATTGCACAGATATAGATGCACTTTCAATCCTGCCCTGTGGAGATGTGCTTCTACCACCACCATCACTTTGGTGAACGTGTGGGGTGCTGTTGCCAACCTAAAGGGAAGCGCTGAGAACTGATAATGTTTCTCCAGCACATGGAATCTCTGGAATCTCCTGTGTTCTTGAAATATGGAAATACTCAGGTAGGATTCTGTCAAGTCTAGGGAAGCTTCACCCTTGTAGTGGTGGAGGGTTTTATGTGTTTCAATGACTTGGAGGTCTATGCTGTTGGGCATAGACCTCCAAGGCCTCTGAGGAGAAACCAGATGAAGAGTGTCCCAAACATGCAAGACTCAAGATAGGATGTCTTGAAGAAGAGAGCAGGAGAATGGCTGTTCTCTTCAATGGCACTAACTATAATGAGAAAGAGAAGAGGAAAAACTCAAACATACCCTCTAGTTCAGGCTTCCACTCCCCACCTGAGGCAGTCAATGTTGGAAGATTGCGGACTCAGACAGCTGGGCATAATGGCTGGAACATTGGGTGGCTCCATGGACATCATGGAGCTTAGCTTGGAAAGGGTGTCATTAAGCCCTGAGATTCGTCTGCCACACCTGTGGTCCAAAAGTGCAACGGCATTGGAAAGTGTTCAGCGGGAGGTGTCTGCCTTTGATTTAGCTGACTCTGCTGGAGGGATTCTTGCTGCTGTTTCCTCACCAAATGAATTGGCTGAGACAGCTATTCAGGGAGGTTTTGTTGTGGCTCCCAGAGCTGGGAGGTTATCTACGATACCTTTTAGAAGAAGCCTGGTGTTGGATTACTGACAGAGATAACAATGAAGTTAATATGGAAAGGATTTTAGAGCCTGGACAGGTCCTATTAGGTACTGTCTTTTCAATTTTCTAAATGCAATGCAGATTTTCTATACACCTTGAAACTCAGGCTCAGACCAGGGCTTGCATGCTTCCATATGAGTTTAGAGAGAACATAAGAATATCCTTACTGGGTCAAACCAAAGGTCCATCAAGCCCAGTAGCCCATTCGCACAGTGGCCAATCCAGGTCACTAGTACCTAGCCAAAACCCAAGGAGTAGTAATATTCCATGCTACTGATCCAGGGCAAGCAGTGGTTTCCCCCAAGTCTTTCTCAATAACAGACTATGGACTTTTCCTTTAGGAATTTGTCCAAACCTTTCTTAAAACCAGCTACACTATCCATTCTTACCACAACCTCTGGCAATGTGTTCCAGAGCTTAACTATTCTCTGAGTGAAAAAATATTTCCTCCTATTGGTTTAAAAAAAGTATTTCCCTGTAAATTCATCCAGTGTCCCCTAGTCTTTATAAGTTGTGGTGGCATGAAAAATCAATCCACTTGTACCCGTTCTACTCCACTCAGGGTTTTGTAGACTTCAATCATATAATAATAATAATAATTTATTTCTTATATACCACTATACCGTGAAGTTCGAAGCGGTTTACAATAAAGATACATTTGACAGTTTACAATAAAGATACGTTTAGTCAGTACATGGGATGCAAGTGGTTTACATTAAAGATTCATTTTGTCAGTACATGGGATACAAGTGGGTTACAGTAAAGATATATTTTGTCAGTACATGGGATGCAAGTGGGTTACACTCAGCCATCTCTTTTCCAAGCTGAAGAGCCATAACCATTTTGGTCTTTACAGTGGCGTACCTAGGGTATGTGGCACCCGGGGCCCATCATTTTTTGACACCCCCCCCCCCCCCCCCCATGTAAAAAAATTTTTTTTTTTTTTTTGCAATAACCATGAAATGGAATAAATGGTCAGAATAGAAACAGGCAGTGAAAATTTTCTTTTATTGAACCTCATATATGTAACCATTATTCCAAACATAACATAACATAAATTATGTCTAAATTGTCATGACATTAGAAGTACATATGGAGTAGTTGCAGGTGATGCTTGGGACAGTTCTGATTGTGTTAGTTCGGTTTTATGTGTTTTTTGAATAGAAGGGTTTTTATTTCTTTTTGAAGGTTTTGCAGTCTGTGGTTGATATCAATTGGTTGTAGAGTTGGGGGTCGAGTGTTGCAGCTCGAATGGCTAGGAGGTTGTCGAACAGTTTTTTTCTTTTGACGTTTTTGGTTGGAGGGTGTGTGAATGGTGCACAAGTTCTCCTATGTCTGTTTGAAGTGGATTGAATTATTTAGCTGAAGAAATTAGTTACCCCCCATTCCACACACATTAATTCTCTTCCATTTTTGTTCCCATTATAAAAAACACTGATAAGTTCCCAGAAAAAAAATACATTAAAATAAGAAGTGAAAACAAAGGCCCCTACAGATGAGAACATAACATAAGAATAGCCTAACTGGGTCAGACCAATGGTCCATCATGCCCAGTAGCCCATTCTCATGGTAGCCAATCCAGGACACTAATACCTGGTCAAAACCCAAAGAGTAGCAACATTCCATGCTACCGATCCAGGGCAAGCAGACACTTCCCCCATGTCTTAATAACAGATTATGGACTTTTCCTCCAGGAATTTGTCCAAATCTTTCTTAAAACCAGCTACACTATCTGCTTTTACCATAACTTCTGGCCACTTCATTTTTAAGTTTAGATCTTTCCTTTCAAACAGAGACCTTGCTAGATGTCAAATACAGCACAAGGTAACTTCACATGGACTTAGCTGTGCAGGAAATGTGAATCTCCTCATACACCCACCATATAGTGCAAAAATGTGCAAAGGTCTGTTTTTTTCTTTCGATCACTACATAGCCTAATGCCACACAAGCAGCGCTGTTACAAACATATTCTGTAGGTCAATGCTAAGGATAACAAAGTTTCCTTCCTTGGACCAGAAGGAGATAAACCACTGGAAGAGATCCCAAAACAACACCCAAAGACCAACTCAGTGTGTGAATCAGTTGAGTGGAGTGGACTAACTGGGGGGTGGAAATGGGCCCGTAGTTTGCTCAGCAGAATTTCCCAGACCACCTCTTCCTCTCAACACATTGACACGCTGCCACCATCACCACTAGGAACACCTCACTGGGTAGGCCAGCTATGCTATAAACTTTATAAAACACATTATTATATTTTCTTATAAAGCACATATTTTAACTGACCTCCTCAGCCTTTCCATTCACAAAAATAGAAGGAAGAAAAGTTCCCATTTCCTGCTGTCTCATGTCCCCGGCCTATACAATATTTTTTTTCTGCAGACCCTTCAAAAGTCTGACCAAATCCTCGTTTCACTTGCATTATAAAGTACTGAGGATGCCATCTCTCCCCAATCCCAGGTCCTAAAGTCTAAGACAGTAGCGCAAACTAATGCTGCCAGATACAGGAAAAAAAAATTTTGATTCGATTCAGCCCTATTGAATTGGTTTTTCAATTCGATTTTCCTGCCCAGTTGGGTGATTTTTTTCAAAACTCCTGGTGGGTTTTATAGCTTTTTCACCCCCTTTGGCTTCTCCTAACCACACTGGCGCTGTGGTGTAAATAAAATAAAGAAACAAAAAGGACTTTTCCTCTTTCTGTTAAATCCTAGCTCACGTTTGCAGTCCAACACCAGCTCTGGCAGGATACACATTTCAAATCTGACATGTTATAATCACAAAACAGAAAATAAAATTAATTTTTCTACCTTTTGTTGTCTGGTTATATTTCAAATTTTGTTGGTCCAAGGCTCTGGTTTTCTTCTGATAACTTGCTTGCCAGGGTCTCCTTCTTTCTGCATGCTAACCATCCATCTGCCAACTCTGTCCTCCCTTTCCATTTCCCTTCCCTTCCCAGGAAGTCTGGTATCTTTCCTTTTTTTCATCTCCCTCCACAGATCCACCTTTTCTTAAATACCCTTTCATCCGGCATCTCTCCCTCCTTCCCCACCATCCCAGAGTCCACCATCTCTCCGTTTCTTTTCCTAATTACCCTCCTATCCAGTATCTCTATCCCTCCTCCACACCATCCCTTGTGTCCAATTTCTCTCCCTTTCTGTTCCTTCCCTCCCTAAATCCCATGGTCCATCATCTCTCTCCCTCTCCTCTATTTTCAGACCCATTATTTCTTCCCCCCCCCCAAAGTTTGGCATATGCATGTCTCTTTGAACACCCCCTTCCCTCTGTGTACTTCTAAATCATGGTCCCCCCCCAAAGGCCTGTCCCCCCTTAAAGGTCTGCCTGTCCCACCTTGAAGGCCTGCACCCCCCTTGAAGGCCTGTCCCTTCCCCTTGTAGGCCTGTCCCCCCCTTGAAGGCCTGCCTGCCTGTCCCCCCCTTGAAGGTCTGCACCCCCCGAAGGCCTGCACCCCCCGAAGGCCTGCACTCCCTTGAAGGTCTGCACCCCCCTTGAAGGCCTGCACCCCCCCTTGAAGGCCTGTCCCCCCCCCTTGTAGGCCTGTCCCCCCCTTGAAGGCCTGCCTGCCTTTCCCCCCTTGAAGGCCTGCACCCCCTTGAAGGTCTGCACCCCCCCCAAAGGCCTACCCCCCCCCCGAAGGCCTGCACCCCCCTGAAGGCCTGCCTGCCCCCCTTGAAGGCCTGCACCCCCCCCCCGAAGGCCTGTCCCCCCTTGAAGGCCTGCCTGCCTGCCTGTCACCCCCTCCCCCTTGAAAGCCTGCTTGCCTGCCCGCCCGCCCCACCCTGAAGTCCTGATGCCCCGACCCACCCCGAAGGACCGCTCGCCCCCCTGGCCTCCCCGCACCACCTATGAACAGCCGCAGCAGGATCGCGAAGTCAGCGTCAGCGATCCCTGCGCCACGGTCCCGCCCCTCCTCTGACGTCAGATGAGGGGCGGGATCGCGGCGCAGGAAGCAGCGCAGGGATGCTGACGCTGACTTCGTGATCCTGCTGCGGCTGTTCATAGGTGGTGCGGGGAGGCCAGGGGGGCGAGCGGTCCTTCGGGGTAGGTCGGGGCATCAGGCCTTCAGGGTGGGGCGGGATCGCGGCGCAGGAAGCAGCGCAGGGATGCTGACGCTGACTTCGCGATCCTGCTGCGATCTGCTTCACAGATGGTGCAGGAAGGTCAGTGGGGCGAGCGGTCCTTCGGGGGTGGCGGGGGACTGAACGGCAAGGCCGGGAACACCCCCTTAGGGCTGGTACCCGGGGCGGCCCGCCCCCCCCCCGCCCCCCCCTAGGTACGCCACTGGGTCTTTATCATCCTGGTCATTCTTCTTTGAACCTTTAAAAGCACCACTATATCCCATGACTCTCTAATTTTCTCAGGAGCCTCTCATGAGGAACTTTATCAAAAGCTTTCTGAAAATCTAGATACACTATATCAACCAGTTCATCTTTATCCACATGTTTATTCACACCTTCAAGGAAGTCAAACAAGTTGGCGAGGCAAAATCTCCCTTGGCAGAACCCATGCTGACTCCGTCTCATTAAATCATGTTTGTCTACATGTTCCATAATTTTATTTTTTATAATTGTTTCCACCATTTTGCCCAGCATTGAAGTGAGTCTTACCGGTTTGTAATTCCTCTGGAGCTCTTTTTAAAATCAGCAAAACATTTGCCACCCTCCAATCTACAGGTACTACAGACGATTTTAGCGATAGTTACAGATCAATAACAGCAGGTCAGCAATTTCATGTTTGAGTTCTTTTAGTATCCTGGGATGTATACCATCCAGTTCAGGCAATTGATCATAAGAACATATGAATTGCCACTGCTGGGTCAGATCAGTGGTCCATTGTGCCCAGCAGTCCATTCATGTGGTGGCCCTCACTTTTTAACTTATCGATTTGGCTTAGTACATATTCCAGATTCACCGAGATTTCTTTCAGTTCCTCCACATCATCACCCTTGAAAACTATTTCCAGTTCAGGTAGATCTCTTATATCTTCTTTCGTAAAGACTGAAGGAAAGAATTTATTCAGTCTCTCCGCTATAGCCTTATCCTCCCTGAGTGCCCCTTTTGCTCCTTGATCATCCAACGGTCCCACAGATTCCCTCACAGGTCTGTTAGCTCGGGAGGATTGTAAGACAGCTTCTGATGTACCTAAAAAAATTGTTACGAGAGTTTGCCTCTTTTGCATGTTTCTCTTCATATTCTTTCTTACCTTTCTTTATCAATGCTTTTCATCTAACTTGCCAGTGCTTGTGTTTCTTATTTTCTTCATTTATATTCTATCCATTCTTTAAAGGATATTTTTTTGGCTCTAATTGCCTCTTTCACTTCACCTTTTAACCACACTTGCTCTTGTTTCCTCCTCTTTCCACCTTTGCTGATACGTAGAATACATCTGGTCAAGTCAACTCTTATGGTCACTTTGTTGTTGGAGCCTGACCGTAACATGGTGTTGAAATAATACTTCAGGCATATGAACCAGATATTTTTTCCACTAATTATAAGAATTTTTCCTGACTTGTTACGAGTGATCCAAGTTAGAAAAAAAAAGCTTTTTGGCCTTGATTTCAAAGGTTTTGGCTCTTTTTGCTGGGCCCCAGTGGAGGCTTCTGCCATGAGCCAGTGGGGTGGGTACTCCAACACTCATAAGAATTATGTGGGCATCGGGGCATTTACCTCACTGGCTTGTGGTGGAGGCTTCTGCCACGACTTTGTAAAAGCCAGTTTTATTTTGAAATTTCCTTCACGTTGTTTTTAGTTTAATTCATATTTGTTTCTGGAGCTGAAACAACTTCTGGAATTTTTGATTGCTAAGGAATTCCAATAGTTTCTAATGCTTAACTAGCTGTTCTAAACCGTTGTGCAACTCTTTATAAAGGCTATATATTTTTTCCCTTTATTCTTGTGTAATCTTGACTCTCCATTTGTGGGCTAAAGTCTAATGTTTAAAATTTCCTTTTCATCATTAATATATTTGGTCTTATTTCATATTACTGTTCATGCATTTCTCGGAATATATGTGATAAAAAATTTAAAAAACAAGTTTACGGAAGCTAGAAATTTCCCTCGAGCCACCACTGCGATGACTGACTGCATGGTTTCCTTGTGAAAGTATTGAACCTTCAGGGTTTTGTTGACATGTGTGAGATCCAGAATGGGTCTCCAGTCCCCTGAGCCTTCATTTGGCCTTATGAAGTATATGGAGTATCTGCAAGAGCTCAATTCTTCTGATGTTACTGACTCTATGTCTGAATTTCTAGAAGTCTCTATACGGTTGCCAAGACTCTGCATAACCTTTCTGGTCCCCCCCCCCCCCCAATTGGGGAGTCCACAAACCAGTCTATTACATAAGATGTATGAATGTCCATATATATTGTCTTTTTGGGGTAGAATATTCATATTGTGGCGGGGTCAGGAGTAAGCCTAGCGCTGGCAACCCGGCTCCCACCCCAGGCGTAGGACGGAGTGCTCCCAGGAGGACTCCCACTGGATAATCAATAGAATAATTAGTAGACTGCTTTTTGGGTAAAGTTCAGCTTTTATCTTTATTACCCCCAGTTCAAAGCACTGGGGTTCCAGTAGTCCCTCTGGCTGAGTGGACTTAAAACAAATCATACATTCACAAGGTTTCTTCTTTATAATATAGTCCAGCCTGCTGCTCAGGCGAAAAGCCAAAAATAAACCAAAACGTTTTCTCTTTAGTTTTACTGCTTTTGTTTGCAGACACTTCAGGAGGCTTTTATACCTGACCCACCCGAAGTCCAATGCCCCCACTACCCCTATGCTCCCGGGTAGGGGCTAGGGAACTTTATATAACCCAACCTTTTAAGACTGGTGTAAGTCCCCTCCCAAAAGTTCCCTGCTTCAGGGTTACGTGATGTCAGGTCTCTGAGTTCCGTTCAAGCTTCTCGGGGAAAGTTAATTATGGTTTCTCACCTCCTTCCCTTTATCTATCAGGCCTCTCTCTCTCAGGCACTAATTGATTCATTCACACATGCTTACAGTTCTGCCTACGGGAGAAAGAACGCTACACAAAATACATTCACTTTCATTCCCCTCCCCCATTCATACCTTATTGACTGTGATTCTACAGGAGATCCCAGGCTGCTAGATCGCACTCCATTTCACTGCTTCCAGATAGCTCTCCCTCTAATTCCATTAGGGACTCTTCACTTTCTGAGACCGGGTAAGAACTCCCTTCAGGGGCAGCTAACGGCTGTGGAAGCCTTTCTCCTCCCTGGAACTTCTGCTTAGGAGCCAGAAGTCTGTTAGCTCGGGAGGATTGTAAGACAGCCTGGTCTTTAGCTCTGGTCTGAGACAGAGAACTCCTAGCAGGCTCCTTCCTGCTCAGCACAGCACTTCTTGTTCTAGTAGTTCCTGAATTCCCTCCTGAATTCTCTCCTGCATTCCTCCCTGCATTCTCTGTCTTCTCTGTCTTCTCCCTATTCTTCTGAGTGTTCCCAGCTGTGCTGATTTTATGCTGCAGGCTTGTTCCCACTCTCCCTCTGGGTTCGTCCTGCCTGTCAGCCCCACCCCTCTCATTAACCATGCCTGTGCTGGTTCTCTTTACTAGAGGTTTTGTTGCAGAACTGCCCAAGGTGTTATAAAAGGGATTATAGTGCCCTAAACCAGATGTTGTGGTTTCTGCCCTTCTCTCTCTGCCTTGCCCTGCTTGCTGGCTCTTGGTGATAGGAACAGGGTTACTTGGCAGCTTCCTGGGCTTAGGAATAGGGGCAGCCCTTTGCAAGGCAGGGTTTAAAGCCGGGTTTAAACTGCTGACAGGCGCAATATTCAATCTAACATATCTATATCAACTGTTATCTTCAAGTCATGTTCACTTGACATTCAACTTGATGTCTCTTGTCAGAAACCTTTTTGTATTTTAAAGTGTGGCCTTACTCTAATGTTTGGACTTCTGTATGCGTTTTCTTCACCATTGCCAATAAACAGTTATATAAAAAAAAAGAGAAACCTTTTTGATATTTTATTAACCCTTGGCCAAAAATTGATATTGTCTTACTGGAAATCCTCAAAATGCCTTAATGTCCAGGCATGGTGGAATTTAGTTTTGTGCCATCAAAAATGTGAAATAGCTATTGCTGAAAAATTAGGTACTCTGAAGAAAGTAAATCTTTGTTAGGCATCCTTAACATCTTACAGCCTTCAAATGTCATTAGTTAATTAATATTTACTTGTTTAAAGCAGAATTATACGTAGAATCATTTGTATGTAATTTCCATATTCTCTTTTCCTTTTTTAAGGTAACTGATACTGATGCTTGTGTTAATGCAATATACATGGCAATACTGTTATTGTTATTACTATTGTTAACTACTTTTCTTTCTTAATCCATTACAATATAATAAGTTAACATTGTACTAGAATGTGATCTATGTAAAATTTATTATAATATTTTTCTTAGTACAAGCTCCACTCTTTAAGCTGAGAGCACTAATCCCCGGAAGAAAAAAGGACGCTGGTGAGAAGAGATAAGCAACTCAAAACACATTGGAAGGTGAAAGTTTATATGCCCTGAAGAAACGGTTTTTACTGTGAAACGTCGGCTTCTACTTACATATCACTTTGATTCCTTATGACTTAAGAGATTATAGCTGTTTCATCCTGCACTAACTGTGGCACTTGCACATCACCTCCGGAAGTTTTTTTAAGCCAATGATGTGTGTGGAGGAGGTTTGAGCTTTTAGCTCTGCCTAAAAAGAAAACCTGAGGTATTTTCTTCCAGTAGTTAGTGCTCTCAGCTTAAAGAGTGGAGTTTGTACTAAGTTAAAGTAATATTTATAATCTTTTTCAAAATTAATAAAATTTCATGAAAAAAAAATGGGCTCCGCCTTAACCAGAGTTTGAACCAAGCTGATGGCATCAGCAAATAAAAAGGAGATAGAACAGCTTTTAAACAAGAACCTGGGGAAAGGCCAACAGTGGCTCAAAAGCACGTAGTTTGAGCCAAGTTATCTTTAAAGGATATCACCAAAACAGAAAAGTTAGTGCATCCCAATAGTGAGATTCAAATAAAGATCATAGTAGATCAGGTGTCTTTAAATAAAGAGCAAGCAGATTGAAAAAATTGAAAATTATCACAGTCAATTGCCGAGTAAGTTGTTAATTGGAACATTCTTTAACAATTTATAAACAGTGAACTTAAGTAAAAGGTCAGTTTCTAATGATTTACTGCATGCTTCAACAGGATTTGGAATCTAATGTGCATAAGCAGAAGGGAGTCTTAGAGCTTTGCCATTAAAAATAAAAGTGGAATCCTTTTGGGGGTATTATGCCATTAAAAGCTTTAGCTATTGTTTCTACAATTGTATTATACAGTACTATAATATACTTTATCTATTATCATTTCCTCTCCATTAGGAACAGCTGTGCTAAAGGCAAATCTGTTGTATTTTATTATTATTTTTTAGTTTTCCATTAACTTGCTTCCTAATTCACTAGATTTATTCATGTCAAGATTTCCATATTTGTAGCTCTTGAAAGCTAGCCATAAATATATTACTGTTTTCCAATATAAAGCCCAAACCAGTAATTAGTTTGTTAACCCTTATCTCTCTTGCAGGATGAGCTTGTTCTAGCATACTTGAGAACAAGATGAGGCATGAATCTAAAACAGGTCTGTAATGTTTTTCATCTTATTTGAAGGAATAAATAGAATCACCTCAAGAAAAATATTGGAAATAGCAATAACTGAACAAAAATGAGCTTAACAGTCAATACAAAGGACAAGCAAAATAACATAATCTCCCCTTTTACTAGAATCCCGTAAATGGAAGTGCTTCTTAGTGGCCTTACAATGTATTGCAGGCTTTAACTTAATGCAGTGATATTGTTAAAAGATGGCTCAGGGGTGATATGATATAGGTCTATATACTGAGTGGAATGGAAAGGGTAGATGTGAATCACTTGTTTACTCTTTCCAAAAATACTAGGAGTAGAGGCCATGTGATAAAGCTACTAAGTAGTAGCTGGCTTAAAGACAATGATAGTTATTGTAATTTTCTAAACTGGAGATAAGATGTAGAATTAATTAAAAACAAACAAACATGAATTTCTGATTCCCAGCTAGCTGCCTGATAAGAAAGCAATCCACCCTGAAATTTCTTAAACATGTAACCTCTGACCATGAGGAAAGACAATGCCAGATTTCATGAAAAGAATTGCTAAATATAAAGTGATTCAGTAAATAACCAGGCAGCAAATCGTGAAGAGCCTTATAATAAAACAATCTAACTTAAAACATTTATCTGTTGCTTTTTGAATGTTTATTCTTTTGAAAATGAGCCTAATAGTCGGTTTTGTTTTTTTTTCACATGCTGTAGTCATCACGTTGGTGTTTATGCTACAATCTCACTTCCTCCTTCCTCTTTTTCTGTTTAATCTTGCTCCATAGGATGCAAGAGTAGATCTTGCATTCATCAGGCTGGAGATATCAGGGTAAAATTGATACTCTGAGAGGGGACTTCCCTGGCCTTCATGAGGATAAGAGCCACCAGAATGAGAGTATGGCTTTATGGGTCCAGAATGGCGGGTATATTATTTTTTGTAGATTTGGTTTTTAAATATTGTAGCCACACTGCAGATCAAGACTGGGCTCTAAAGCGCCCCTAGTGGCTAGACATAAAAAGTACACCAGCGTGTGACCCGGACCGGAGTCACCCTGCAGGAACTGGATTGAACAAAAAGAACTCAAAATCAAAGCACAACCACAGTTGCACAAATGTTCATAACTCACATTTACTCTTCAAAACAAAGGTAAGGATGATCCACACAACGCAGATAGTGCTGTTAGCCAAGTCTCATCAAAACTCCAAAGGAAAAAAACAAAACAAACTTAGATAACAGTTCAGGGTTTTCCTCTTTTCCAAACACTAGTCAATAATTCCCCCCTGAGGACTTGTTCTCCTCAGAGCTACTTTTCCTCAGGATTCCCACTGCCTGCTCTCCAGCAGGTGTTAATGCAAAAACAATATAGTTCTCTGCTCTGGTATCTTCAAAGATCACAGTTCCCAAAACAGAAGCCTCCAGCAGCTTTAAAAGCATTGCTGGGCAGAGGAGAGTATCCAAGGTTTGCCTTTCCAAAAGCTTTACAACACAGCCTTCAAATTCCCTCCTGGGTGTTTGCAGAAAGACACTTTCAGCTTCTTAAATGCCCAACCAAAAATGCAGAGATTCAAAAACAAAGTCCAAAACAAAACTCACAGTCTTAGGCTTCTTTCTGGCACCTGGTGATTAAGCCTACTTCCATTGGTTCAAGAAATTCCCCAAACTCCTGTGGCAATACTCCTTCCAGTTCCATAGGAGTTTCTTCATCTGATATTGGCAGATCCAGGGAGTTACCAGCTTCTACAACCTCCATAGGTGTACAGCTATTATCCCTGCTTGGTCTGGGAGGGTCAACGGGAGAGAGAGACCTCAACTTTCTCCCTAGCTTGCTTAACTGCCTGTTCCTAGCTGCTGGTTTTTCAAGTGAGGGACCATGCCCTGATCTAGCTGAGTCAGCCTGGAACTGCATGGCTCTTGGGCTCCCCTAGTGGTGACCTGGATACAGAATACTTCGAGAATTCTTAGTTCTCCTGGCTCCCCCTGGTGGATGACCAGGCAACCCCCCAGCCCCTGACTCAGGAGGATTAACAAGACCTGGGGAATCATCACAGTGGCCAGGTCGGGCCTTAGGTATTCCCTTCCTGGACTTCTTCTCCCCTTTCCTGTCTGCCCTGACTGGGACCTTGGTAGGCACGGCATCTGCCTGGTCACAATATATGGCCAATTAATGCCCACATTTGTTATCTTTGTAGTAAGTGGCCTTTTGTATAAAAACCTGCTTGTTGATGGTATTGCAAGAAAAACATAACTTTTATAATTTATCTGTTATAGATGCATCATTTGGGTTTTTATAATGAATATGCTCTAGATCTTTGATTTGCATTTCTAAGGACCATAATGATTATTTGATGTTTTTTGGTTGTGAACAATATGATGAGACCTCTAGTGAAAGCTTTGAAGATGTTCCAGATACAAGGCCATGATGTAACTTCTGGTTTGTTAGGTGTGAGGAAGTCTATAATTGTTTTGGCAAGGTAAATTGTGAAAGTCACTATCATTAAGTAGAGAAGTGCTGAATTTCCAGGATCTTTTAATTTTATTTGGGCCACTATCTTGTAATTGTAATATAACAGGGGATTGATATGAAATAACTCTCATAAATATCTGATACTATGTTATTTACAAGAGAGCTGCTTATCAAGAAAAAAATCCAATCTGTAATATCATGTATGTGGAAGAGAGAAAAAGTTAAGGATCAATGAGTTGGTAAATAATATCATGAAGTTTAGGCCATGAATTCAATTTTTTGATGTGATAGATGATTTTCTGTCTTTTGCGGGATCTAGAATTAAATTGAAATCTTCATCCAAGATTCATGGTAAAGGACCATATGATGTCATTTCTTCTGCAACTTCATTAAAAAAAAGCTGGTGGATCTAAATTTGGGCTACATATATTCATGATGATGAAGGGACAATGGTCTATTTTAATCTGTACTTTTACCCACCGACCATATAAATAATTGGATTTTGAGATTATACATAGATCTGGCCTGCTTTTTTAGCAACAGGGCTACACCATTGTTTTCTCACCAGCAGGCGAGAATAATATTAGATGTTCCCAGTTATAATTGTTTAATAGGCATCAGGTTGGAATTTAGCAGCATAATTTAGGTTTATGTTTTGTTTTTTGTTTTTCCTTTTGATTAGATTGGATATCCCTTTAACAGTGAGGGGGGAAAAAGTAAGTGGCATACTGATAAAATAAGTACATATATTATTTTACATCACTTAGAAATTGGATAAGTGATTAATCAAATTTTAATAAAACCTGAAACCACATTGCTAGAAAGACATTACTTAGTAATACCGTAACAGCTGCACAATAATTGGGCGAGGTAAATTGTTATGTGATGATTTTTGGCCCAGGATCCGATAAGCATTGTTAATTTCAAAATTGTTTTTGAATTGTACTATATATCCAGCAATTTAGGAAGAAATACTGTGAGGAAAATTGGGTAAATTGAAGGCTTCTCTGCCTTCCGGTAAGCCCAGAATATTGAAATTATTGCATCTGGCCCTGTTGTTGGCGTCTTCCAGATCTTGTTCAAGTCTCTTGCTACATTTCATGTGTTGATGGATTACTTTAATGTTTTCTTCTGCAGACTTTGTTTTGTTTCGAGAATCTCAATTTTCTATTTAAATTGTAAGAGATCTTCCTTCTTCTGCCCTTATTTCAGCTGTATTGTGCTTGGTATCAGTTAGTAGTTCAAAGACCTCTTAATTCATCCATGATGGGTTGTGAGCAGTCATTCTCATTTTTACTCACACTCAAATTTTGTGGCCCACTTTTTTGAAGCTGTGTTTAAGTCCTAACCCCATCCCACTTGTAAAGTACCCATATCTGTTTGTCATTCACTTTATAGTCCTATACCCTATCACCCTATGTACCTCATCATTCCTTTTGTAATTCCCCACTTGAGCAGTGTGTATAGATTCACCCTTTTGTCTTGTTTGTCTGTCATAACTAGATTGTAAGCTCTTTCGAGCAGGAACTATCTCTTGCATGTTTAATGTACAGTGCTGTGTGTATTTGGTATGCTATAGAAATAATACATACTATGTATCCTCAAAAATAAGACCTACCCTGAAAATAAGCCCTAGCAGGATTTTCGAAGTAGGTCTTAAATATAAGCCCTATCCCCAAAATAAGCCCTAGTCCTGGGATTCGCTTGCAGTTTCCCTTCCCTCCCATCCCTTGTGCAGCAGAACCCTTGAGAAAATACCCTCTTCCCACACAAGCATCCGCACCCGCCATGCAGGCTAATCTAACAGGTTGCTTCGGCCTTCTCAGCCTGAGAACTCTGCCGTGCTACTGATGACATCAGCAGAGTTCATACTGATGGCTTCTTAAATATCTAGCTAGGCTCCCTAAAACCCTTTAGAGTTTTTGTCTATAGACTTCAATGCCATTTTTGTCTTTGGAATGGGGGGGGGGATGGTGGTATGGAACCTTGCTGGCATCTTAGTAACTGGTAGGGACCTAGGTAACAAGGTGACATGACCCTTATCAGGGTTCTTGTATGTTTATATCTACTTAAGACTCATGAGAGACTCATGATCATGGACTCCTTTGCCAACTAATAATCCAGACCTATGGGTATTGATGATGATTGCAACTTCTGAATCTTGATAGTGGTTATTTGTGCTTGCTGAAGATGCTGAGAGGTTTCTTTTATAAATGCCACTTAATATTTCTCTTAAGGCTTAATGTAAGGAATCAAACCAAAATTTCTAAACTAAATGCTTTCTAACACTAAATATGTATAATTACCACCCAAGTTCTTTCCTAAAAAATTATACCCCAGCAGCTAAAGAACTGGAGCACTAGATTCATTTTATATAATAACTTACTCTTGACACTTTTCTTGTATCTGTTCGCTCTATTTTTATATTGGAAGTCTCTTATCCTTTAGGAATAATGAAACATTTCATATCTGTATGTTAGGTTCTAAGGTGTATTTTCTTAGGGCCTTACTATTAATTAGATGGATACTTTTTAAAAAATCTTTCATCACGCAACTCCAGTAACTCAGATATAAAAGCAAAACCAAATATGTGCTTAACTGTGTCTCAAGTGTCCATTATTATGTTAAATGAAAAATATACTTACCTGCTGCCAATCCTGCTCCAGCTGAATCATCACAGAAAAGCTAGAAGGATACCTCCATAACAAACAAAGTCAAACATAAAAGTTGTGAAGAAGAGATGCTATATTTGGGCTGCACTTTCACTATGATTGAATGCTTTTAGTATACATGTACAACATTTGAGGATCCTGAGGACGTGATGGGTATGCATTATAATGTACATGTACCTTCTTCGAAAATGCTGAAGACAGAAATTCGACTCTTGAAAAAGGTACTCTCGTGCCAAACACTGGCCGTGTTGAGCCCAAATGAATAAGTACTTCTGCTTGATGGAGTACACCCTGCTTGATAGCATCTCTTCTTCACGACATTTGTGTTTGTTAATACTACTCCAGCAACATTTTATAATGAGTGTACAAGCGAAATAGTTCAGACTTATCTTTAAAGAACCTGCTACTTCTTTAAAGATAAGTCTGAGCTATTTCGCTTGTACACTTTAGACTTGTATAAGAAGCCAAGCATAGCTATTGTAGCTAGCAACATAACAGTTAAAGAGAATGTTTCAATCTGGAGTAAAATCGCTTTGAACACTGCAATGATTGGGTGGTGAGGTGGAACATATTGCCTTCATGTCTCTGAACAGAGCTCTAATAGCTATATAAAATATTGACAACTGCTAACATAAGAACATAAGAACTGCCATCTCCGGATCAGACCTTCGGTCCATCAAGTCCGGCGATCCGCACACGCGGAGGCCCTGCCAGGTGTACACCTGGCGTAATTTATAGTCCACACAGAAGCAGAAGGTCAAAACAATTTTCACTTCTTTAGTTAAAGCATTAGCTCTTAACTCATGGACCTCAGTAGTGCCATTCCATGCTATTAAACTTTAAGCATGCAAGACCCCTGATCGTCATTGGTCCCATGTAATTGTAATCATTTTTTATAGTAGTTTTTACTTTCAATTTATAATATATTTAGAAAATAACTTATCTTTTCGCTACGCGGGTGGGGGTACCATATCCACCATATCTTTATATGCCTCTCTTAAGGAGATATGCATCTAGTTTGCTCTTGAAGCCTAGGACGGTCGATTCCGCAATAATCTCCTCTGGGAGGGCATTCCAGGTGTCAACCACTCTCTGAGTGAAGCAGAACTTCCTGACATTAGTCCTGAACCTGTCCCCCCTTAGCTTCATTACATGTCCTCTAGTCTGTGTCAAATTGGACAGTGTAAATAATCTTCTCTGCTCTATTTTGTCGATTCCTTTCAGTATTTTGAAGGTCTCGATCATATCCCCACGCAGTCTCCTTTTCTCAAGGGAGAACAATCCTAGTATTATAAGTCTATCCTCATATTCCAGTCTCTCCATACCCTTCACCAGTTTTGTTGTTCGTCTCTGCACCCTCTCCAGCAGTTTTATATCCTTCTTTAGGTAGGGAGACCAATGTTGGACGCAGTATTCCAAGTGTGGTCTGACCATTGCCCTATAAAGCGGCATTATAACTTTCTCCGATCTACTCGAGATTCCTTTCTTTATCATGCCCAACATTCTATTTGCCTTCTTTGCCGCTGCCGCGCATTGTGCCGACGGCTTCAGGCTCCTATCTATCAGTACACCCAGGTCCTTTTCTTGTTCACTCTTCCCCAGAGTTGCACCTGACATTGTATACTCGTATTCCTTATTCTTATTGCCTAAATGCATTACCTTGCATTTCTCCACATTGAACTTCATCTGCCATTTCTCCGCCCATGTTTCTAACCGACACAAGTCGCTCTGGAGTTTCTCTCTATCCTCCTGCGATCTGATCGCCCGTTTTGTATCGTCTGCAAACTTGATGATCTCACTGGATGTTCCTTCCTCCAGGTCATTGATATAAATATTAAAAAGGATCGGCCCAAGTACCGAGCCCTGGGGTACACCACTAGTCACTTTCTCCCAGTCGGAGAACTTCCCATTTATGCCCACTCTCTGCTTTCGGTTTTCCAGCCATTTGCCTATCCATCTTTGTATATCTCCCTCTATGCCATGGCTTTGTAGTTTCCTGAGAAGTCTTTCGTGTGGAACTTTGTCGAACGCTTTCTGGAAGTCCAAGTATATTATGTCCACAGGCTTCCCACTATCAATTTGCTCGTTCACGGTCTCAAAAAATTGGAGTAAATTCGTCAAACATGATTTCCCTTTCCTGAATCCATGTTGACTGGGTTTCATCAAGTCGTGTGTGTCCAAGTGCCGGACTATGCTATCCTTGATCAATGCTTCAACCATCTTGCCGGGGACCGACGTAAGACTCACAGGCCTATAGTTACCCGGTTCCTCTCTCGATCCTTTTTTGAAAATTGGCGTGACGTTCGCTATCCTCCAGTCGTCCGGTATCTGTCCAGTTCTGATTGTCAGGTTTGCAAGTTTTTGCAATAACTCTCCGATTTCAACCTTCAATTCCTTTAAGACTCTCGGGTGAATTCCATCCGGTCCAGGGGATTTGTCACTTTTAAGTTTGTCGATCTGATAGTATATCTGGTCTAAGTCCACTTCAACTGTGGTGAGGCTGTCTTCTATTTCTCCTGGAAACACTTTCTCCGCTTCAGGTATTGTTGAGGTGTCTTCCTTCGTAAAGACAGACGCAAAGAAGGAATTTAGTTTGTCTGTGATTTGTTTATCTTCCTTGATGTACCCTTTTCTTCCCTGGTCGTCCAGGGGTCCCACTGCCTCTTTTGCAGGTTTTTTCCCTTTCACGTATCTAAAGAAGGGCTTGAAGTTTTTGGCCTCCTGGGCTATTTTTTCCTCATAATCCTGTTTGGCATCCCTCACCGCCTTGTGACATTTCTTCTGATCATCTTTATGTTTGTTCCAGGCTTCGGTTGTCTTTATGCATTTCCATTTTTTGAAAGAGTCCTTCTTTTCTTTTATGGCTTCCTTCACCTGTATGGTAAGCCATGCCGGTTCTCTTTTGCTCTTTGTTCTCTGATCTTTGGAAATCCTCGGAATGTAGAGATCTTGTGCTTCTGTGATAGTATTTTTCAGTAGGGACCATGCCTGATCTACCGTTTCAAGTTTGTCCACCATCTTCTCTAGTCGTTTTTCTACCATGGCCCTCATGCGATCGTATTTACCCTTTTTAAAGTTTAAGGTGGTGGTTAAGGTTTTGGCATGTTTCCTTTTCCCGATGTCAAGTTTAAAGTTGATTACATTGTGATCACTCGTTCCCAGTGGAACCACGACTTCCACTTCTGTTATCGGTCCCGTGAGGCCATTAAGGACCAAGTCCAAGGTGGCGTTGCCTCTTGTCGGCTCTTTTACCATTTGTTCCAGGAAGCAATCCCCTAGCACCTCCAGGAACTTGGCCTCCTTGCCGCAGTTGGAGGTTGTTAGTTTCCAGTCTATCCCTGGGAAATTGAAGTCTCCCAATATAATTACATTGCCCGTCTTGCATTCTTGTTTGATTTCCTCCATCATTTCTGAGTCAGTTTCCTCCGCCTGTCCTGGGGGACGATAGTAAAGGCCAATTTTCGTATCTGCGCCATATTGACCAGGAATTTTGATCCAGAGTGACTCAAGCTTCTCTTTCATTTCTGTTGTAACCATTTCAACAGAATCTATTTCCTCCTTAACATATAGAGCAATACCTCCACCTTTCTGCCCTACTCGATCTCTTCTATACAGTTTGTATCCCTGTAGTACTGTGTCCCATTTGTTTTCTTCATTCCACCATGTTTCTGTTATGCTGAATTATTATTTACAAATATTTTTCATGTAGTGACTTTTTTCGTATTTGAGTAATTCTATTAAGTCACTCAACAGTAACAATTTAGTTGCTGAGATTGTTACCCCTTCAGTATTTTTTGAATGGGTTTTATCTCAGCAACTGCTTCAGGGACTCGGGTGAGCACTGTGGCCCAGATTCTCTATAGGGCACCGATATCAGTGGATGCCTAAAAAGTGGCCACCGATTGTGTGTCAATCATGTGACAGTGCCCTATAGAGAATTGTGCCTCCAGAAAGATAAGCGCAGGGAATGTAGGCCAGGGTTTTCTGAACCTACATTTCTGGCATCTATCTTTGTCATGAATTGCGCCTATGTAGGCTACTTAATACCGTTTCTAGTGTTAGCCATACTCATAATGGTATTAGGTGGCCTAAAGTGCCTACATAGATGCGATTCTGGTGCATATTATTTAGGTGCTGGTAGACACTTTAACATTGCAGTTTTTTGCCATTTTAAATGGCGTTCATTAATTAACTTAGGTGCTGGTAGGACGCCTATTGGCACTTAAGTTTAGGCATTATTTCTAGAATTTCCTTCCATGAGCCTGATTCTGTAAATGGTGTGCCATTTTAAATGGCGTTCATTAATTAACTTAGGTGCTGGTAGGGCCTCCCCAAAAATTTAGCCCTGGTGGTCCAGAGGTGCAGTGGGCAGGAGCAAGCTTTCCTCACTCCTGCCTGCTGCTAACCCGGTGGGTGGAGGCAGCCGCAGGATGCGTTTTCTTCTGCCGCTCAGCGGCAATGAGCACAAACGCACTTTGGCACTCTTGCTCGGCGCTGAGCGGCTTTTTGACTGGTTCCCGTTAATTCTCACGAATCATAAGAATTTGTGGGAACCAGTCAAAAAGCTGCTCAGCATTGAGCAGGAGCGCCAAAGCGCATTCGTGCTCGTTAAAACTGAGCGGCAGAAGAAAACATATCCTGCTGCTGCTGTCAGCCACCAGGTTAGCAGCAAAGTAGGAGGGCAAGGAAGGGAAGGGGGCTGGGTGCAGTGTGTAGGAAGATTTATGGTCCACTAATCAGTTACATAAACAAATACGTGCCTGTTAGTTTCTAGGGAAGACCAGGTTCAGCTTTCTTTGCCTACTTACACAACACAAGACCCAGGCTAATGAGAAATACTTTTATTATGAAAATAGAAAAATATAATTTAAAAGCCAGCAGCAATAACTAAATATTGTTCACAAAATATCCGATTACATATATGAAACTCAGTACACAATTATCACAACACACTTGCTAGATAAATAGGTAAAACTAATTCTTACACTCTATAATTCCTTATAATAATAATTCCTGATTAGCAGCAACTAAATATATCACTTATCACCAAGAGTAGCTTCACTTCTTCTTATCCCAAACCACAATAGGATTCACTTATCTAACCCCAGCTGATAAGATAATAGAATTCCGTATTCTCACCATCCAATTAGGCCTTGGCACAAAATCAGGTGAAAGGGAAGTCGTCCTCTACTCAGCACTGAAGATAAGAATTCTTTTGGTACCAGAACAGGAGTTTGTCAGCCATGGGAGAAGCTGTAACTTAGGTTGTCTGCAAAGGTTTCCTTTATGATGTAATCCAGATCTGTTTAAAGATCCAGATCTCTCTCTCTCTCTATCAGGCAGAGAGTCACCACAGGTAACTTTTCAGGTCTTAATTATTATAAAGAATGCAGAGTAACCTATGATAAGATGCGAGTTCCCTCACATCCTGGCACAGACTAAATTATAATTAGCACCTTTTCTCTTGGATCTCGTCAGATGACTTCTCCGGACCAATCCAGAAACAGAACTTAGATGAATAGCCTTTCTGTATAGAGTCTCGTACAATCTGGGAAACAGAGGCGCCTTCGTTATATAAGAAGTACAGGAGCAATTCCTCCCCCAAGATTCACACAGGCTGCATGAAGGCATAGATGGATGTCCTTGACTAGAATACAATTCTGGTACATACCCAGAATGCATCAGGCAGAAACAGCAAAGATGTGTTCTTCTTTCTCTTGCTAGGTTCAGGCTGGAATGATTTCTTGCAAATAATGGTTCAGGCTTGATGTCAGAGAGGCCTAACCTTCAGGTGCAAATAACAAGTGCCTGACAGGGGGGGAGGGAAGGGGGCTGGATGCAATGCCTGACAGGGAGGGAGGGAGGGAAGGGGCTGGGTGCAGAGCCTGGCAGGGAGAGGCTGGGTGCAGGGGGTAGGGAGTTGGGAAAGCAGGGAGGACAGATGCTCATGGGGTTGGGAAGACAGATACGGCACATACTGGGAGGGGTTTGGGAAAGGAGGAAAAGAGACATGCACAGGTGGAGTAGTGGGAAGGGAGAGAAAGAAGCCTGCCGATGGGGAAGGGAAAAGGAATGTAGAATTTTTGGACATAGGTGTGTGGCATGAAAGGGAAAGAGAGATGATATATATGGGAAAAGGAAGAAAGAGGAATAATTGTTAGACATGATAGTGGAGGAGAGGAGGAAGGGAGAAATGTTACACTAGGAGGGAGGAGAGATGACCCAAAAAAGGAAGAGATGTCAGACCACTGGAATGGGAAGGAGAGAGATGCCAGATCACAGAATGGAAGGGAAGGAGGGGACAGAGAGATGCCAGACAGCAGAAAGGAGATGAGATAAATATTAGACCTCAGGAAGAGAGAGGGAAGGAGAGATGGATGCCAGACCATGGGAGAGGAGAGAGATTCCAGGCTATGGGAAGGAGAGGAGAAAGATGCTAGACCATATGAGGGGGCAAGGGGGAAGACAGATATGACCATGGGAGAGGGACGAGATGGTGCATAGGGATGGGTGCTTCTTATGAATAGATGGGAGTAGGAGAGAAGAAAGAGGGAGGAGATGGTACACATGGAAAAATAGATTTTGAAGGGAAGGCATGGAAAAGTAGATTTTGAGAAGAAAGCATGGAAAATGGAAGAAAGTTGAATGTTAAAAGTTAATGCTAAAGAAACCAAGCTTTAAGTTAAGCAAAAAATTTTGGTTTTCTCATATTTATTTGGTATGAATTTGGCACAAATTTGGCACTATTTATTGCTTTAAAGTATGAAAGATTTAGCAATGATTGGGTGGTGAGGTGGCAAAATAAGGGGGGGGGTACTTTCTGAAAAAGCCCCTCCATGTCTATGAGCTAATCTTTACATGTGTATAGTTTTATTTAGGTAATATTTTGGGCAGTGCTCTGATATTACTATAAAAGTATGGCAGAAAGTGCTGCAATTTGTGGGTCGCTCTATGCCTAACAAGGTTAAAGGTTCATAGGATTAACAATGTGTTAGGCGTACATAGTAATAGTAAATATAGAGCAAATGACATACAGAGTGAAGAGCATTGGAGAACTAGGGAGTGGGTTATTAGAAGGAAAATAGAGAAAGGAATAGGTACACAGAACAGGACCAATATTTACAATTCCATGCAGACAAGTGAGGCAGAAAAGTCTGTTTGGTGTCACGCTTAATGTTACTTGTCTGTGGAGTATATTTCTTCAAAGAGATGAGTTTTTATCATCTTTGGAAATCTAAGGTCTTGGCTTTGATGATGGTAGGGAGTCCAGATCTTCACACTGATATAGGTGAACAGTGAGTTAAATATGCACTTGTATTTGACTCTTTTTGGAGAGGGAAGAATTAGAAGGAGCTTTTTGAGATTTCTGGCTGAGGTTACCCAGGAATTGATGAAGAGATCTATGAGAGATTCAGCAGAGGCTGCATATAGGATATGAAATATACATTGAACAATATTGAATGTGATGCTGTGAGTGGAAGAGGAGATAATGCTTCCTCCTGATAAAGTACCTGTGAAACACAATTTCATGTTAAGGAAGAGTCATTCGACACAGTTTATTTTGGATTTTACTTTCCACTGGTCACTATTTGGGGATTTGAAGAAATTGGTAATAGTTACCACCTCCTTCTATATCCAGACAGAAGAATGCATTTGGACGACCTGATAAATGTTGTTCTTTATTTCTGTTTCTCAAATTAGACTGGTTTTGAGCAGTTTTGGGATCTGGAAGGAAGGTGATGTTATGATATGGTAAAATGAACTATTACCTTTTGGGATGGTGAATATTATTTTACTGAGCACCTTTTATGTATTGAATTGCTTTTGTTTTTGTATAGGTAGCCAGTGAAGATTGCAGTAGAATGGTGTGATGGGTTAAAATTTCCTCAGTTTGAACATTAGCCTTATTGCTGTGTTTTGAATTAGCTGTAGATTCTCATACAGTGGACTTCAGCCTTTTCAGATCTACCTTATTTCTTTGAAATGTCTTTCTTATGATGAGATACTGTATATCAGGATGGATTTCTGTACGAGTTGATTGCTTTACTGTTGTTTTGAAATAGTTAAAAAATAAAATTAAAAAAATTAATATGCCCCCACTTTAATCAAGCTGTGCTAGAGGTTTTTTAGCACGGGCCAGCGAGGTAAGTGCTCCAATGTTAAAATCCTCTAGTGCAGCTTGATAAAAGGGGTCCTTAGTTTGTGTTGAAAAATTTCTTTTAAAATGAATGTGTGAAATGACATAGAAAAACACCTGGAAATCAGGAAATAAAAAGCCATACAAACAAGAAATGAAATATAAATGTTTACTTTGTGCATCCTCAGTATATAGAATGTCTTCTGTGGCCCTTTTCACTATGTGGTAGAGGCAAACTTTCACAAGAAATATCTAAAAATCCCTTGAAAAATTCTGAGCATTTTTTGCCTGCATGAAAAAACCTAGCCCCAAATTTTCCTAACATCTTTCTATCTTTGTGGCTGAAGAATTTTCAGAATCAAATCTATAGTAAAGTGAGAAGTTAAGTCTAAGTAGAGTAACACTAATTGGATGTCTGCCATTACCAGTGACTGACTTCATAAATGTGAAGGCAAAGTGACACAACTAATTGGCAGCTTGTACTTTAGAAGTTTGAGTGTCTGTTAATCTTGCCTTTCTCTTCCCCTCATAGTGAGAAAAACAAGTTTGCCTGCTAAACTAGCACCCCTGGTTTTATCACTCTGCTGGCAACAGAACAATAGAATGAGAGCTGCAAAAATGATGAACTATTTTTGACTTGTAGCAGTGGTTGCACATTTATATACTTCTAGTGGCTAATGAGATGGAACTTTCGGATGGAGTTTTTAACTTTTCTTACTTAAAAGTGGTTTAAAAAATGTGATTGTAACCAGTAGCTCTTTAAGGGTCAGGTTGAAGAGTGAGCTAAAATGGCATACCAAGGGGGAGGAGGGGAGGGGCGGAAGTGGGGTCAGACCATAAAGGGGTACTCCAGGGGTCAGTGTCATGGTTCAGGAACTTCACTGCTCTGCTGGTGTCAGGCTTGCCTCTCTGTTGGGTCCTGCCTTTGCATAAGCAGGAGATAGGCCTGAAGCTGGCAGAGCAGCGAGTTAAGGCTGCCGACAATGAGAGAACACTCTGAACAGACTTCTTACTGCCCAGTGGGGCCTCCCTTCTGCCGTGTCACTGATTACATCACTGATGATGCGACAGAGAGAAGCCCTGGTGGGGCAGGCCACAAAAATTCTCACAGTGGGATAAGGTGGGGGTGGAGTGGTTGGTCAGGTTTGGAAGTGCTGCACAGGGGAATAGGAGGGAGGGATAGAAAGCTTCTGTACATGGGGGAAAGAGGAAGAATTGTTGGATATGGGCTGGAGTAGAGGAAGGGAGATGTGTCAGAGGTAGAAAGGGGTGAGAGGGAGAAATCCTGCATTTTGAGCCAATCAGGGCCTTCGGCCCCTCCCACTGCATCCCAGGATGCATTGGGAGGGGGAAGCACCATCATTTGCAGCTTCCCTCCTGCCATTTGTTCTTCCAAAGGTATGGGGGACCCCAGGGATGTTGGGGGGATTGTCAGGAGGATGTAGGGGATGTCAGGGGTAAATCGGGGATGTCAGTGGAAGGGATGAAGGGCTCCACAGCTCAGCTGATCCTGGCAAGGAGAATTCCCATCAGCTGAGTCGCAATGAATCCCTGAAACTGGCTCAGCTGATGGGGATTCCTTCTGCTGCAATCAGACAAGGTGGGTACATCTACAAAACTTGCTTTTGTACATTTCTTGCATGAATGTTTTTATTTTTGAAAATGGGCAAAAAAGGTAGACGTCCTAAGGACCAAAATTTATACCTAGCTCATTTTCAAAAATAAAAGATAGATGTTTGGCAGCTTTGAAAATGGACATTTTTCCTGCTGGGCTTGTGGACGTCTAGCACAAAACATCCAACCTCAGACTAAGGCTCATTTTTTATTATGCCCCTCTACTTATACACCGCTTAGAACCTAAGGAGCTCATAATAATAATTTAAAAAAAAACGTCTACAAAGTGGCCTAAATGGGTACTTGGATGATCAGGCTTTTTGATCGTCCAAGTACCCATAACCAAAGCTGGTTTTAGATGTATCTCTAAATGCATACAGCGAAAAGAGGAAATTTTAGAAGAGGGGAAAGGGCAGGAGGTAGGCCGACCTATACATAGTCGTACAGCAGGTATAACTAAAATTTTAGGCAGGTTGCCTAGTCAACTCTTATACATTTTGAATTAGACCAAGTCAAAACATGTATAAGTATGAAAAAGGGGCCGCTGTGCTGATCGCGGCTGCCGCGAAGAGCTCAGCGACCCCGGCAACCTGCCCACCCTCCACCATAACCATTGCGGCAGGAGAGATGACTCATCTCCCCTGCCACGATCCCCCCCCCCCAAGATCGGGCAGGAGGGAGCTCAACCCCTCCTCCCTGACGCAGCCCCGCGATCGGCTGGGGTAGGAGGGAGCCCAAACCCTCCTGCCCCGACGCAGCCCCTTGATCGGTTGGGGCAGGAGGGAGCCCAACCCCTCCTTCC
This sequence comes from Geotrypetes seraphini, assembly GCF_902459505.1. Taxonomy (NCBI): domain Eukaryota; kingdom Metazoa; phylum Chordata; class Amphibia; order Gymnophiona; family Dermophiidae; genus Geotrypetes; species Geotrypetes seraphini. The sequence goes on along the minus strand of NC_047084.1, from coordinate 220,018,674 downwards.
CTGGCAACCCCCTACCCCTCACCCCCATTAATATACGGGCAGGAGGGATCCCAGGCCCTCCTGCCCTGACACAGCAAACCAACCGCCCCCGAATCCCTGATTTTCTCCCTGAACACCCCCCCACCCACCGACCTGCGAGACCCCCAACTGACCACACGACACCCCACCCCCACCTGCGACACCCACCCTTTACCTTACAAAAGTTGGCCAGATGGACGGATCCTAAGTCCACCATCTGTAGACTGGTGGGCCTTAGGGCCTGATTGGCCCAGGCGACTCAAACCCCACCTCCTATGGGTGGGGCCTTAGGCACATGGGCCCAACCCAATTAGGGACTTAATACTAGGGGCAGAAGAAATTTCACTGACCCCTGTGGAGGTAACCCTGCTTGATGTTTGGAAAGTGCTCCAAAGGTTGGAAGGAACTGTTTGGAAGACTTCTGATGAGACTTTAACACTACTTAAAAAGGTAGACTCTTTAACTAAGGGCTCCTTTTATCAAAGTGCAGTAGGGGTTTAATGCGCGAAATACTGCGCATTAAACCGCCTGCCGTGCTAGCTGCTAACGCCTCCATTGACAAGACGTTAGTTTTTTGGCTTGCCGCAGGGGTTAGCGCGTGATGAAATATCTGACGCACTAACCCCCGTAGCGCGCCTTGATTAAAGGAGCCCTAAATCACTAGAAGATATAAAAACTGAAAACGAATCAAGATTTGAGGTTCTTTTTTTTATTATTATTTATAACCTTTTCATTTTTAAATAAAGTATACTCAACTTGAAAGAGATCTGAAACATTAATAAGGAAAATCATATAATTATACAAACAAATGTATTGGAAACGTTAACTAATATTTAGTCCACAATTATGAAAATCAAGAAAGGAAATTTTCAACAATTTGGAAAAAAAAAATTCTATATTAGAGTGACTGCAATAGGTGATCCAACCTACATCCGGATGGCAGGTCATTTATCATTAGACTAAGATACCAACCCTTCTTTTGGTCCTATAAAGTCTAAAAGCTGTTTGGGCTCAAAAAAAAGATAATTCTTGCTTTGATAGGTAATATAACATTTTTCTGGAAATGTAACCCAAAAAGTAGCCCAAGAGCGAGGACTCTTGGCCTCAGGGCCAAGAATTCCTTCCTTCGCTGCTGGGTTTTCTGAGCCAGATCTGGGAAAATTCTAACATTAGAGCCCAAAAACTTATCATTAATATGTCAGAAATACAAACGAAGAATGTATTCCCTATCACTTTCCAAAGCCAGTGGCAGCAACATAGTGATTCTATCAGTTATCACCTCAAGGGAACTTTCCAGAAATAAAGACAAATTCATGTCCACATTTTCTATTGGATTTTCAGTAGGAGTAGATTCCCCTTGAGGTTTCTTAATACCCAAATAATAAGCCCTAACAATTGGAGGTAGATTTTCCAATGGAATGGCAAGAACCTCTAGAAAATATTTTCTCACCGTCTCTACTGTTGAGATGATGGGACATTTACGAAAATTCAAAAGTCTTAAGTTATTCTTTCTCAAAGAGTTTTCAAAGTTCTCCAACTTGCAGGAAATAAATGATTTTTCTTTAACCATTTCCATTTGGACAGTCTATATTTCCTTTAAATTTTCCTCTTGTTTCTCCAATTTTTCTGTTAAATTAGACAGTCACACTTCTTGCTGCTCTACTTTGGAGTAGATAGTCCCATCATCAGTTTTAATAGTTGAAAGGTTCAACTTAAGGTTGGCGTCCATGATAGATATGGCCTGCCAGAGCACTTCCATATCTATTTTCTCCGGTCTTTTCAACTCCCCAAAACTGATGGAATTCCCTCCCGAAGCACCTCTCTCCTCTCCTTCCATGGGTCGGGGGCCATTTAATTGTTTTAGCACAGACCCTTTCTAGCATGACAGGGGTCAGGGACCATTTAATGGTTATAGGGGTGGGACCCGTCTGTGCCAGGGGGCCCGAGGGTGGCTGGAACGGTCTGTGTGGTTGCTGACTGGGCGCCACCGGTCAGCGGCCTGCCCCCCCCCCCCAATGCTATGGCATGCTGCAGCACAGGGGGATGTTCTGCGGCAGTGGCTTGGGGCCGGGCAAGGTGGTCTAGAAGTATCTTGCTATTTTCTTCAGGACCAGCTGCAGAGGCCTTCAGATAGTCTCGGCACGGCGGCCAGGATGGATTAAAGCTTTAACATGGAACAACTTTCCTTTGATACTGCAGTCCTAAGATTATGCCAAGTCCCAGAATACTACAAGTCACAACTGGGCACCTGCCCAAAAAATAAAAATATAAAGAATTAATTAGAATTGATTCTGTATGAAGATCACAATGCAGATGATGGAAGAATATATTTGATGCAGTTTCAATGATATTTATTGTGCTTTTACAGCTCAATAAAAAGAAAAATTAAAATAATTCATAAAGGCTGCTTTGCAACTGATCTAGTATATGAAATAGTACAAGCTTGGGTTGTTAATTTAGAAGTTGTTTGAACTGTAAAATGCTCCTTGCTCCAGTGATATAGCCAGACAGCCAATTTTAGGCGAGCCTTAGCCAATGTGGACATCTCTCTTTTTCCCTCCCTCCTCCAAGCACATAATTGAGCCCTGTCTGCCCCGCACCTCTGAAGCTGGGACTGTGTTGGGCGGGAGTAACTCTTCCTCGGAGGTGGAGCACTGGGCTGCATGGAGGCATCTTACTGCTACGAGTTGGACTGCTATTGCAGCCTGGCCCAGACGCAGTGCCTGAACTGCAGTGGCAAGCTCTTCCACAGCCTATACTGCATGGGTAAGTACTGAGTCACTATTCCTCATCCTTGACTACTGCAATGTCATTTACTTGGGCTCCGCGAAGAAAACCATTAGAAGACTGAAAATGATCCAGAACGCTGCCGTCCGCTTTATATTTGGCTTGAACAAATGGGAACACATCCCTCCTTTCTACCACAAACTACACTGGCTACCTTTTGAATCTAGAATCCTATTCAAGTTTGCATGCTTTTGCTACAAAACTTTATTTGGTCTATCTCCGAGCTACCTCATCCCTCCTTTCAACCTGAACTGCAACAAAAAGAACTCCCATAGAATCAACCTTTTCACCTTCCCCTCCCCAAAACTATGTCACCTCAAAAGGTTCTTCGACAAAACCTTCGCCTTCCAGGCAGCCAAACAGAACCCATGGCTAGCTCAAATTACTCTCGAGGCCCCCACCTACCTCGATTTCAGAAAACTTCTCAAAACTCATTTATTCCACGGACAGAATCCCTAATCCCCTTTCTTCCTCTTCTCTCCCCTCCCACCAACGATCTGAACTCTCACTTTACCCCTTCTTATCGCTCTCTTCCAACCGAACTCCAATGACTTGTACAACCCCTTCATGCATACCTCAACGACCTCATTATTTGTAAATCTTATCAATTGTAACTCTTTTAAATTTTGTTTAATTGATGTTAACCACCTAGAACTCCCTGGGTATGGCGGTATACAAAAATAAAGTTATTATTATTATTATTATCTGCTCACCATACCGATGTGGAAGAGACTGGGTGGGCTTGAGTCAAGATTCAGCACCCAGGTCTGCATGTAGCTTCAACCCTGCCTAGCTCTAAGGGTGCTGGTCAATTTGCCCTTCTCTTACCGATTTCATTGGATTTATTAAACTTTACATATTTCCTATCACCACTATCCCTGCCTAATTATGCTAAAAGTAGTGTGTGGCATTCTGGTTCTGTTCACTATAAATAAGTCAGTTCTTTATTTTTGTTAAATAGGAATCCTTTTAGTGTGCATATTTACACTAAGAATCAGGATGTGCCCTCAGAACGTGTTCAACTGGTTTCAGCTTATGTGAACAGAACAAGTACTGTTTAGGAATGTAAAGTGAAAAGGAATTTTAAAAATGGAAACACTGCTCACAAAGCAATAGTAATCATTAACACCTGATTTGATCACCAGTTATGTAATCTATATAGGTACTTACTGCAAGTGCTTTTTTAATACTAGTATTATAATTTACACAATGCTTTCATTGAGCAGCCCATGACATAGAAACATGATGGCAGATAAAGGCCAAATGGCCCACCCCGTCTGCCCGTCTGCAGCATCCACTATCTCCTTCTCTCCCTAAGAGATCCCATGTGCCTGTCCCACGCTTCTTGAATTCAGACACAGTCTTTGTCTCCACTACCAGGAGACTGTTCCATGCATCTGCCATCCTTTCTGTAAAAAAGTATTTTCTTAGAGTACTCCGGAGCCTATAACCTCTTAATTTCATCCTATTCTCTCTCATTATGGAGTTTCTTTTCAAATGAAACTTGCCATAGGTAACATCTCTATTATATCTCCCCTCTCTTGCCTTTCCTCCACAGTATACTTATTGAGATCTTTAGTTTGTACCTGTACGCCTTATGACGCAGACTACCAACCATTTTAGTAGCCTTCTTCTAGGCCAATTCCATCCTTTTTTTATCTTTTTGAAGGTGCAATCTCCAGAATTGTACTTTTGCAGTTGTTCTTATATTCATTTATGTTCTGATTTTACAAAGCTGGGCTATGGATGCCTAAAACTAAATACTGTATAAACTTGAATATAAACCGAGATTTGTGGGCCAAAAAAATGGCCCCAAAATGGGGGTCTTGGTTTATATCCAGGTCAGCGCTGACATGCTCCCCTCTGCTGGGCCTGCTGAGACCTGGTGGACCAGGACAGGAGGGATCCCTTACGTCTCCTGTCCCCTCCCTCCCCCCATGGACATTTATTCTTAATTTTAGAATGGGAATGAATGTCTGTTCTACAAAGAGATACATTGGGAGTTAGGCTAACTGTGCCGTCTAAGTTTAAGAAAATTGCTTCTATTGAGCAACCTCATACTGTAGTAATTAAAGGTAGTCACTTCCTCCATTGCCTAGCCACTGGAGTCTTCCTTCCCCTTCCTGAAAGTGAAACTGGCAAAGGATACTGGGCTTTGTGACAGTTTGGGGAAAAATAGTTCCTAGATATTCAGCTGGTGATGGGCAGTGCTTTGACTTCCTGCTGCCAGAGTTCAACCTGGAAATTCAATGCCATTGACATTTCCAATGACCAGCATTGAATATCCAGGTTTTTCAATGCCGGCTAGCACATGACCGTTTAAACTGATATTCAGACTTAACCGGCCGTGGCTTAGCAGGCAAAAATCTGAGTGAAACAGTACATACCTGTATAGAACAGCAGCATCTGGTATGGGAAAACTTAGTAAGGCAGCACACAGGTGTCTTAAGTAGCCTAGTAAGTAGGCTAGTAAGCCATAGAGAGGAGGACCGAGACCCATAAGCCACTGCCCATGCTCTGTCCACATGTACAGCCCCCTGCACTTAGGCATTATAGTTTTGAGCTCTTTGAGGAGAATGGGATGGAAAACAAATTAAATAAAGCACTTAGGGCTAGATTCACTAACTTTACCGATCATGTCGCAAGCATTTTGTGACCCCGACCCGATTCACTAACCTTCTGACCGATCCTGTCTGCATCCGATCCAATCTGCACATGCAAATGAGGGAAAATGCATGCATAAGTAGGAAGGCAGCAACTCACTAAATCAACGAAGGAACACCGATTGGGCTGGCCGATCCAAAAACAAGTGACTTCTGAGGACCAGTCGCTCACGTCCTGCCGACTCTCCTGCTCTCTTTCGCCCTTCCCTGCAGTGCGAGCCCATGTTTAAACCCATAGTTTTAACCCTCCCCCCCCCCCAGAGCCAGCCAGCCTGCCTGCCTATCTCCCCCAGAGCCTGCCTGCCTGCCTGCCTACCTCCCTCCCCCAGAGCCAGCCAGCCTGCCTGCCTGCCTGCCTACCTCCTCCCCCCCCCTACCACGGAAAACAAAAGCCTCCCTCCAGGCCTGATTTAGATCCACTGTTGCTGCTCCTCTGCTGCCACAACTCGAACCCGGAAGCCTTCTTCCCGACGTCAATTCTAACGTCGGAGAGGACTTTCTGGGACAGCCAGGCAGCGATTGGCTGGCCCGGAATGTCCTCACCGACGTCAGAATTGATGTCAGGAAGAAGGCTTCCAGGTTTGAGTAGTGGCAGCAGAGGAGCAGTGGCGGTGGACCTAAATCGGGCCTGGAGGGAGGCTTTTTTTTTTTTTTTTTGGTGCGGCAGGGGAGGGACAGGAAGCAATCGCCTGTCCCGTTGTCCCCACGCACAGCTTCGGGATGCTGTCCCTGAAAACGGGACATTTTGGCGTCCCGAAGCTGTGTGTGGGGACAACGGGACAGGGGATCTGAAAACGGGACTGTCCCGTTCAAAACGGGACGTATGGTCACCTTACCTTAGGTGCTACTTTACTGAATGGCATAAGTGGTGACTTCTAGGTGTATGTTTATAGAATGGGCTCAGCAGTGATTTTAAATAAAGTCCATACTTTTCAGTCAAACAACATGAATGTTCAGTTTCTGTGGTATTTTCCCCACATGTTTTTTTTCCACAGATATTAAATATTTAACACACATACATCTTTTCTTTTTCAATGTCTTTCATTTTTACTCCCTGATGCTTGCATACAGTAAGGACAATAAATGAAACAAAATGAAAGAACTCTAAACTTCATTTTTTTTTTTCGTGGTTCATTTTGAAATGAAACAAAAACAAACCTGCTTTTTGCCATGTTTTTTTTTTGTTTCAAAATAAATGTACATCTCTTATGAAATATGAACAAATGACTTGTTTCTAAGCAGTTCTTTTCAGGGTCAGAAATTTGACATAGTAACCCTAATCAGAACAGGTTAAAAAAAAAAGGGGGGGGGGTCAGAGCTGAACTTTAGTCCTACATATTAATATTGATCTTCAAATCATCATCTTATAGCATGATTAGGAATTGTATCTCTAAATTGAGACCTTAGACTGATGAGACATTAAAAAAAAACCAGTTTTCTTCCTCCCCACCCGTGCAAGTGTTTAACTTAGTTTTGTCTGTGATGTCCTCTGTGCTCAATTTACACTGAAGATCTAATAACACTTTTGGCAAATAGGGATGTTTACTCACTGTCCTGGCTAAGTTCCACACTTTTCAAACTCTGTTGGTATTCTCATGTGTATAAATAAGCTGAGACATTTTATTTTAGAGCTGATTTTTTCACTTTAAATGGTTGAAATTATGAACTGTATACATATGCATGGAAAACACTTTGTAAAAGAAAAATATCATGATGACTAAAAAAACAAACAATAACCCCAAAATGTTTTTACCTTGGCTGTTGAAAATCTGTTCAAAAGCTTTACCCCCTGATATTCAGCCAATGGCAGACAGTGTTTTTAAAGTCACTGACCACTATGGTCTGAATCTAAACTGGATATTGAATGCACTGGCATTAATGTCAAAGTCAGCTGCTGACTTACAAGTTATGCAGGTGCTGGCTGATATTTGAGCTAAATCTTTTAATAAGCCCCTTCTCTCAAAATTATGTTTCACCAATTACAAAGTGGTCCAGCAGTAATTGTATTTTACTGTGTTCTAAAATATGCTTAGAGACCTGGAGACTCAGAGATGTAGGGGACCCTACAATATTGAGACCTGAGTTTTGAGATGTGTTTTAGTTTTTCTGTTTTTGAATTTTGTAACTGTACAAATTAACAAAGTTCATAAAAGTATGCAAAGATTGGTTGTTGAGACTTCATTTTGAAGCAAACATCTCATAGAGTCTCCAGGTCTCTGAGCATATATTAGAACATAACAAAAGAAGGGGTTTATTAAATGATTTGGATCTCATAGCTTTCCCGTTTTATTTATATATATAAATATATATATATATATATATATATACACTGTATATATATATATATATATATATATATACACTGTATATATATATATATATATATATACACTGTATCAATACACACACACACACATATATATATCTATCTATATCTATATCTCTCTATATATCTATATATATATACACACATAATACACACACACTATCAATATATATATACACTGTATCATAATAATAAAAACCTTAGTGCGCATGCGCACTTGAAACTCTGCGCCTCTGTGCCTCCGCATGTGCAGTACACCACCGTGCCTTCTGAGGGCGAAGGGAGAGGGTGAAGGAATGGCCAGGCGGCCATGGTCGGAGGGTGGCCGTGACTGTCAGGAAGTTGAACCGGTGAGGAGAGACGGTCATGTTCTGAGGGAACAGACCGCCTCCGTTTGGGAGTTACAGAGGGGGTCGGAACGGTCCAGGAACAGAGGTGAATGAGACCGGCCCGGTGAGGGTGAAGTTGACGGAAGCTCACAATTTGAGTGAGAGAGCGTATGCGGGGAAGGGTGGGGGGGAGAGAATCCCAGTGTGAAGAAGCAGAGAGACAGAAGGGGTCGGAACAGGTGTTGTGAGGGGGTTCGCTTGCCCAGGAAGCCAAGTAGCTGGAAGTAAAAGGGAGGAGAGCTGAGATTGGATATCTTGCCTGCATCTTGGGGACGCATCCTATCTACCTCCGCAATTGCCCCAGCTGGAAAACGCAATAAAGCTGAATCCTCCCTCCCAACCGACTGGAAAGGAAATGAAATCCTTGCAGAACAGGGGACAAAGACAGACAGACGGGGCAGGGGGAGAGAGACAGAAAGAAAGAAAGACAGACGGGGCATGGAGAGAGAGACAGAAAGAAAGAAAGACAGATGGGGCAGGGACAAAAAAGACAGACAGACAACAGATGGAGAGAGAGACAGGGAGAGAAAGAGACAGAAAGAAAGACAGACAGACAGAGGGGCAGGGAGAGAGAGACAGACAGACAGAGGGACAGACAGAGAGAGAGAGACAGTCAGACAGAGGGTCAGGGAGAGAGGGACAGCTAGAGGGGCAGGGAGAGAGAGAGAGAGACAGATGGGGCAGGGAGAGATAGAGAGACAGACAGATGGGGCAGGAACAAAGAAAGACAGACAGTCAGATGGGGTAGGGAGAGAGAGAGACAGAAAGAAAGACAGAGGGGCAGGGAGATAGACAGACAGACAGAGGGGCAGGGAGAGAGAGAGCGAGACAGAGACAGACAGACAGAGGGGCAGGGAAAGAGAGAAAGACAGACAGAGGGGCAGGGAGAGAGAGAGATATAGACAGGGGCAAGGAGAGAGAGAGACAGAGGGGCAGGGAGAGAGACAGACAGACAGACAGCAGGCATGGAGAGAGAGAGAGAGAGAGACAGAAAGAAACAATGAAAGACAACCAGAAGGGCAGAGAGAGGGAGACAGACAGACAGATAGAGGGGCAGGGAGAGAGGGAGAGACAGAAAGAAAGAAAGAAAGAAAGAAAGAAAGGCAGACAAACAGACAGCGGGCAGGGAGAGAGAGAGAGAGACAAAAAGAAAGAAAGACAGACAGGCAGCCGGAAGGGAGAGAGATGATTTAATTCTTAGAAAACATGCTGCCCAAATTCATGGCCACCTCGCCTTCCCTTCGCTCTCAGAATGCACGGTGGTGTACTGCACATGCGGAGGCACAGAGGCACAGAGTTTCAAGTGCGCATGCGTGCTAAGGTTTTTATTATTATTGATACAGTGTATATATTGATACAGTATGTATATGTATATATATATATATATATAAACAGGATTAGAATTCAAGTGCGCATTTGAAATTGAGCGTGCACACAGAATTCCTACCCAACAATCTTTGAATTCCAATAAATATCTGAGACCAGTTAATGTAAAGCTCCTGCTCTACACCCAAGTATTAGACATTATGCAGCAGGCTCGCATAAAGGCTCCCATTCAGTTTGAGGGTCACACGTTGCTGTTTGTACCGGATCTATGCAAGCAAAATGCCAAGGTACGCAAGCAATTGTTAGAATATCGCCCCAATTTAAAACAATTGAGTGCAAAATTCAGGGTGCTCTAACCTGCCAAGCTTTGGGTTACATATAACAATTGCACCAAAGATTTCACCAGACCTGCAGAACTTGCCGACTGCCTAGAAAATATTTCGCCACGCAACATAGAAACATAGACCATGCCCACTGCCCACTCTAAGGACCCTCCCCCCTAAGCACTTCCTCGAAGTGAACACACATGCTTATCCCATTTTTTCTTAAAATCGAGCACGTTGCTTGCCTCAATTACCTGAAGTGGAAGATCATTCCAACGATCAGCCACCCTTTTGGTGAAGAAATACTTCCTAGTGTCGCTATAAAATCTCCCACCCCTGATTTTCAACAGGTGCCCTCTTGTTGCCGTAGGTCCTGTAAGGAAAAAGATATCTTCTTCTACCTGTATGCTATTGATATGCTATCTTATTTTCATATATGTTAATACATATTGTTCTCATTCATGCTGTGAAGCCATGTTTCTACACTCTCTGTGTGCTACCTAACTCTTGGTTAACCACCCATCATGTATAATGGGTTTTTGTTTCTGTTCTTTCAGTTATCAGATGACAGTCCATTTCTTAATTCTGTGTACTACCTTTTATTCTCACTTCTGCAGATTACTGTATTTTATATGCATTTCATGTTTTGCTCAAGTATCATTTATTTCCATATGCATTTACTATGCTTAACACTTAGGGCTCCTTTTACAAAGCTGCGCAAGGGCCTTAATGCGCGGAATAGCGTGCGCTAAATTGCTACGTGCGCTAGCCGTTACCGCCTCCTTTTGAGCAGGTGGTAGATTTTTGGCTAGCGCGCACAAATCCGGTGTGTGCGTTAAAAACGCTAGCGCACCTTTGTAAAAGGAGCCCTTAATGTAAAAGGGTTGAACAATCCTGTCAAAAGAAAGAAAATCTCTAATTATATTTCTAAATACAATTCTGATATCATCTTATTAAAGGAAACGCACCTTACAGAATCTGAGGCTAGGAAATGGTCCTTACCCTGGGCCTTCCCTGTTCTTTTTTCTTCTGCCATTGATTTAAAAAAAAAAAAAAAATGGAGTAATTATGTTTATTTGAAAAAGACCTGACATTACCATACTATCACATATCGGACTCCAACGGCCGCTGGATTCAAGCAGTCTTAGATATGGCTGGTCAAAGGGTAATGGTCATAAACATTTTCAGGCCCAATATCGATGAAAAACTTTGATGAAGATAGGGCTAATCATGTTAATATCTACAATGATTGCCACTGCATTATTGGGGGAGATTTCAATGTCATACAAGACCCAAATAAAGACAGAAAATCCAACGCGCCATACAAGAAATCCAAAATTTGGCTAACACTACAAGATATTCTTTCCCAATTTAAACTAGTGGATGCCTGGAGGATCACTCATTTAGATGATTCGGATTACACTTTCTACTCTTCTCCATACAATTCGTATTGCTCCAGTTTGCTTTTCTGCCTATCGTACTTGATAGTTGTAGTGTCAGTTCTGATGGTTCTGTTTTGTATTGTATTAGTTTCTCTGTTAAAACTTTATCCAGTGTGTGAACTAGTAATACTGTACAATGTGACATTAAAAGTATCTTGTCAATCAAAAGTACAGAACTGGATATTAAAGTTCTTTCTATTTGGTCTCAGACCCACAACTTCATCGCTTAGCAAGAACTTTTAGTGGGGAGAACTACATGGCTCTTCATCACCAGCCCAATATCTTAATTTAAATTCTCGAATAAATTGAATAAATTAACAATTAGTTTTAATAGAAGCTTAAAGGTTTAGAAGCTCAAAGGTTTTAGCATTCAAAAAAGTTTTTAAACTTAGCTTTAATATATGCAACCTGGGAGGGAGTGACCCGACATGTTTTGCACCAATGTGCTTTATCAAAGGTCCCCCACAGCCGCTGTTGTCAGACTCCTATAATGCTCAGAGTCTCTGAGCATTATAGGAGTCTCATGACAATAGTGGCCGATGATGAAGAGCCATGTAATTCTCCCCGCTAAAAGTTCTTGATAAATGGTGGAGTGGTGGGTCTGAGGCCAAATAGATAGAACTTTAATATCCAGTTCTGTACTTTTGATTGACAACGTATAAGTGTTCTGGATAAAATTTTTGGATTGAATAAATTATTTGAATTAAAAGTATCTTGGCCATACTTATTGGAATCTCTTTGCCCCCTATCTTGCGATCTAATCCCTCATGAAAAGTAGACTACACAATTAGCATTCCTATAGTTTGTCTATCATACTTGTCCCTCCCAAGGAAGGAACCCCTACAGCTTCTTCATGTAATATATAGCGATTACATTTTGTGACTGGATACATTATACATAAGATAAAAGCAAAGGCAATTGTATAAACAAAAACATCTATCTGCTTTTCTGTTTCTGATGCATGTTGGACAGCTGACAAACTTCATGATTTTTAACATCTTGTGCTTAATGGGATTTTATCATTATAAGGATGAAATATCTGACTCAATAGAACAGCTGGGGCAATGAAAAACCTGCTTTGGATGCTAGTCAGTTCTCAAAACCTTTCTTTATTGAGTGTCTGGCAGGAAGTAACTTTCTCTACTCTGCTTCTCTTAGCTTTATTGCAAACATTAATTTAGATGCTGTCAAGTCTGATATAATTCCAAGAAATAGATACTTGGTTTAAACCACATACATTAAATTAATTAAATACCTGATCATAAGAAATACACAAGTGGCATATGAAAAGACTGATATATGGGTGATATCTTTTTGATATATAATTTTTTTCCAGCACTGCTCAATAGATAACAGTATATCAGCAGGTTACAAATTGGCAAGGTAGATTTCATTAATTAGTAAAGTCAGTTTACTTTCTTGTTTTTATTTATGTTTGTAATTGGTTTAATTTAGTTTATACAATTTACTAACCCACCCCTACCCCTTTTATGACGCTGTGTTAGGATTTTTTAATTTCCGGCCATGGTGTAAAAGCTCAGATGCTCAGAATTCCTATGTGTATCAGAGCTTTTACTGCTGTGGCCTGCAATAAAAAACCCTAATGTGGCTTCATAAAAGGGGGGTGGGGGTGGAGAGGAGGGGTAAACCACATTTGGATGTAAACATCAAGATGATGTCCAAACCTGGAGGACTAATTGTAGATGAACCAAGGAAAGGAGAAATGAAGAGGGACCCAAGAAAGACACAAACATTACAAATTGTCATTAAGGTTGCTCAGAGCATTGAGCCACCAGAAGCCTGTCAAAATGGAGCTTCTCTTCAACTCCTGAGGAGAAATAGTTTTAACTTCCATTTACTTTTACAATTCGGGGGGGGGGGGGAGGGGGATACGTAATTTCCAATTTGGCTACTTCCAAATCTAGACAGTCCGAGTTGGGAAGCCCTTCCTTGGGACCCCTGAGTTTGGGAGATCCATACTCTCTAACTCACATCTACTGTATTATATGTACTCTCCCCCTGTTCCCTTGTGATATGTCCCCCATCCCTATTACCTAAGCCCCCCATATTACTGAATTGCTTAACAAATATTTTTTTTCCGCATTCACAGCTGAAGTGCCTGAGCAGGAACTCAAAACAAATGTAAGTAGGAATGGAGGTGTGATAGACCCTGAAAGATTTTCAGGGGAAAAAAATTTAGGCTGACTAAATAGGCCATATAGTCTTTATCTATCTTCATTTTTTTATGTCTTTATACCATCCACTGATTTAACCCCCATCTACTCATCTAACTCTCTCTCATCCAGCTACCTAAAAGTCTACTCATCCACCTCTATCACTCGATGGTTAGAGATACGACTTAAACTAGACTTTTACCTTTAGCCATTGAAGTTAAAATGGAAGTAAAGTTTATTTCAAAGTCAGTTCAACTATTGCATGGCATTTATTGATATCATATTTATATACCACCCCTTAAGGGAGTTTCAGGCCGTGTACTACTAGTGAATATTGTTTCTATAACGCTATTAGACATACAGTACAAATGCATTCACTCGGCAGTCCTTCATCTCTCTTCACTTATCTCCCCCTATGCTCCCCCCTCCCCCATGAGCTCTGCTCAGCCGGTAGGTCCCTCTTATCTATGCCCTTCTCCTTCACTGCCAACTTCAGACTCTGCACCTTCTGTCTTGCTGTGCTGTATGCCAGAAACAAAATGCCCGAATCCCTATTGTGGGCTCAGTCTCTGGTAATATTCAAGTCCAAGTTAAAAGCCCACCTCTTCGAGACTGTTTTCAACTCCTAAATCCTGTCACTTTGGGTTCTGCATTCCCAACCCTATATGCCATGTCTGTCTGTCCAAATTAGACTGTAAACTCTTCTAAGTAGAGATAATCTATTAAATGTCAAAATGCACAGCACTGCGTCTGCCTTTCAACGCTATAGAAGTGATAAATAGTAGCAGCAGTAGAGACAGTTCCCACTAAAAAAGCTTGCAATCTATTCAAGACAGACAAACAGGACAAATAAGGGATTAAGAACTTTTATTTATTATGGGAATGATTAAAAGAAGATGGGTATTAATATTTAAAAGTAGCCTCTAAAAAGGTTTTCTTTTAGCCTGGATAGGAATAAAGCTAGAGACAGTACAAAGAGCAATATAAATAGTCTCTATGGAACAAATACAGTACAAAGACATACCGTAACTCAGGACAATGTACATTTGCTTATTGTATCAGAGGTATGGTGAACATTGATCAGAACAGTAAAAAAGAAAATCAGGGCTAATACTCTTAGCACTTATTTCTACTGCAGTCTTATTACACTGGCCCTTAGGAAGATAGCTAAAGAGAGGAACCTGAGTATATATAAGCAGCTGTCCATAGTTGACTAACTTTAGAAAACACTTCAAACGTAAGCTAGCTAGTTTATGTACGAAAATTTGCTGTGTATAAAATAGCCACTAATGGAAACAGATGAGCCAGGAGACCGGCATATCTCTGGAAGAAAGGTTTTAACCTCAGAATGATATGATGCATTGTGGCCTTCACTATGGTATTTGGAAGTCTCTTTATTTTTTTCCAGTGTGCATGGTCAGTTTAGTGATGCAGCAATATCTGAAACTGGGTGATAAGAGAGCAATGACCTTGCTTATGGCATGGAGTCAGTTCAGGTTATGGATAATAAGTTTAAAATAATTATCTTTCAATTACTATATTGTCTCGTTTAAAATGAAGTCAATATTTGGCTGTATGGAGAATTTATAATTTGAAATGTGTAACTCAGATGGTTTCCAAGCTTACGTTTATTAGCAGCATTATCCATTGAGGTAGGGCCACAGAATATCCATGCATAATTCCAAATGTCTAAATAAATCTTTTCAGTATATATTCACTTAGACATCTAACTTCAGTAACTAAATATCACCACTTAAACATATCAATTAAGGGCCTGATAGTCACTAAGTGGTGATCAGCATTTTGCTGAATGCCACTGGCTTTATAACTAGAAATTCAATGCTGGGCATGTCTGGGCTCTGGCATTAAATTTCCAGGTATAGAAGCTGACTAAAATATAGCCAGTTAAGTGCGATATTCAGCACTAAACTAGTTATGAAGAACTGCATAAAGATAGGTCTGAGTTTTGTGTGGTCCTACTTATGTAATTAATCGGATCTGAGCAGGAGAACAGCAGCTACAGAGAGAGGCAGAGGGAGAGAGAAGCCAAAGGGGGAAAAAAGCAGATAAAAGAGCAGGAGAGAGAAGCAGAAACAGGAGACCAAGAGGGGAATCGGCGAGAGTTAGCTCCGTCCACCCACCCCTGACATCGACCACCAAAGCTCCGCCTTAAAAGGGGAGGGGCCAATGGCGCTCAGCTGTTCGGCATGCATCGAAGGCAAGCATTAAAGGCGCTCGCCTTAGCGAGAGCGCCTTTGTGAAGGGCCTTGAGAAGGGACAAGCCACCACTAAAGCAGAGCCGAAAGAGACCACAACAGGCGCAGAGGGCACACAACCAGGCAGACACAGCAGGTACAGAGGACACACAACCACACACCGCTAAAGGAGAGCAGAAGAAGAACATAGCAGGCGCAGAGGACACACAGCCAGGCAGACGCAGAGGACAACCACAGCAGACACAGAAGGCATCCACAGCAGACCGGCAGGCAGGCAGCAATGGAAGCAGCAGACGGAAGCAAGATGTTGAGCTACCCAGTTTTCTGCACCGTCTGCCATATGTATGACTACCTCCCCTCTGGAGGTGGTCTTACATATGCGCTCGATGCGGAGAACTGGAGAGCCTGAAGAGACAAATCAGACTCCTGGAAGGTAGAATACTGGAACTGGAGGCACTTCAAGCAGCGGAGGAGGGAGACAGAGATGCAGAGAACGTCAAGACAGGGAAAGCAGAGAACAAGACAGAGGACACCATAGAGGAAGAAGTCCGAAAGCTGGAGAAGTTCACAAAGGAGGCATACAGAGAGGCCGTGGAAAATCATCAGCAACAGTGGAACTGCCAAAAGACACCTACAGAGAGTGTGGACCACCCAATGGACAACCACCACGAAGAAATGGGTGACACAGCAGTGAGAACGAAGGATATGGACTTGCGGCAAGAGAGATGGACATACACCAGGGACACGGACCGCAATAGGAATTGCGGCTGGAGAATCAAGAGAAGATAGAGAGGACAGCAATCGTTGTGGGGGACTCCATCATCAGACAAGTCGACAGCCACATAGCAGGAGGAAGACTGGATCAGCTGGTGACCTGCCTACTGGGTGCCAAGGTAGAAGACATAGTGAGCCGCATCAACAGGATCATCGACAGTATGGAAGAGGAAGATATGACAGTGGTGATCCATGTGGGGATGAACAAAGTGAGCAACAGGAACTACAACAGGGAAATACTAAAGGACTAGTTCCAGATGCTGGGAAGGAAGCTGAAGACCAGAACGCAGAGGATAGCATTCTCGGAGATCCTGCCAGTGCCCAGGGCTGATGAGAAGAGGCAGATGGAGCTGCAAGCAGTCAACGTGTGGATGCAGCGTTGGTGTGAGGAAGAAGGATTCCACTTCCTGCGCAATTGGACAACGTTCTGGGGGAAGAGCAAGCTATACAGGAAGGACGGGAAACGTACCAAAACCTTAACCATGACCTAAACTTTAAAAAGGGTAAATACGATCGCATGAGAGCCATGGCAGAACAACGGCTCAAGAAAAAGATGGACAAATTTAAAACGGTAGATCAGGCATGGTCCCTACTGAAAAATACTATCACGGAAGCACAAAATCTCTACATTCCGAGGATTTCCAAAGAAAGCAGAACTAAAGGCAAAGGAGAACCAGCATGGAAGCCATAAAAGAAAAGGACACTTTCAAAAAATGGAAACACACGAAAACAACCGAAGCTTGGAACAAACATAAAGATGATCAGAAGAAATGTCACAAGGTGGTGAGGGATGCCAAAAAGGACTATGAGGAAAAAATAGCGCAAGAGGCCAAAAACATGAAGCCCTTCTTTAGATACATAAAAGGGAAAAAACCCGCAAAAGAGGTGGTGGGACCGCTGGATGACCAGGGAAGAAAAGGGTACATTAAGGAAGACAAACAAATTGCAGACAGACTAAATTCCTTCTTTGCGTCCGTCTTTACGAAGGAGGACACCGCAACAATAACAGAAGCAGTGGATGTGTTTAAAGGAGTAATAGAAGACAGCCTCCCCACAGTAGAAGTGGACTTGGACCAGATATACTACCAGATCGACAAACTTAAAAGTGACAAATCCCCTGGACCGGATGGAATTCACCAGTGAGTCTTAAAAGAATTGAAGGTTGAAATCGGAGAGTTATTGCAAAAACTTGCCAACCTGACAATTAGAACTGGACAGATACCGGACGACTGAAAGATAGCGAATGTCACGCCATTTTTCAAAAAAGGATCAAGAGGAGAACCGGGCAACTACAGACCTGTAAGCCTTAAGTCTGTCCCTGGAAAGATGGTTGAAGCACTGATTAAAGATAGCATAGTCTGGCACTTGGATACACACGACCTGATGAAAGCCAGTCAACATGGCTTCAGGAAAGGAAAATTATGTTTAACGAATTTACTTCAATTTTTGAGACCGTGAACGAACAAATTGATAGTGGAGAACCGGTGGACATAATATACTTAAACTTCCAGAAAGAGTTCGACAAAGTTCCACACGAAAGACTTCTCAGGAAACTACAAAGCCATGGAATAGAGGGGGATATACAAAGATGGATAGGCAAATGGCTGGAGAACAGAAAACAGAGACTGGGCATAAATGGAAAGTTCTCCGATTGGGAGAAAGTGACAAGCGGTGTACCCCAGGGCTCGGTACTTGGGCCGATCTTATTTAATATTTATATCAATGACCTAGAAGTAGGAACATCCAGTGAGATCATCAAGTTTGCAGATAACACAAAGCTATGCCAGGCAATCAGATTGCAGAAGGATAGCGAGGAACTCCAGAGCGACTTGTGTCAGTTTGAAAAATGGGCGGAGAAATGGCAGATGAAGTTTAATGTGGAGAAATGCAAAGTAAGGCAGAAAGAATAAGGAACAAGAGTATAGAATGTCAGGTGCAAGGACCTGGGTGTACTGATAGATAGGAGGAGTGTGTGGTGCAGTGGTTGGATCTACAGCCTCAGCACCTTGGGGTTGTGGGTTCAAACCCCGCACTGCTCCTTGTGACCCTGGGCAAGTCACTTAATCCTCCATAGCCTCAGGTACGTTAGATAGATTGTGAGCCCACCGGGACAGAGAGGGAAAATGCTTGAGTACCTGATTGTAAAAACCGCTTATATAACCTTGATAGGCGGTATATAAAATCCTAATAAACTTGAAACTTGAACCCTGTGCGGCAGCGGCAAAGAAAGCAAATAGAATGTTGGGCATGATAAAGAAGGGAATCATGAGTAGATAGGACAGGGTCATAATGCCGCTTTATAGAGCAATGGTCAGACCCCACTTGGAATACTGCGTCCAACTTTGGTCTCCCAACCTAAAGAAGGATATAAAACTGCTGGAGAGGGTGCAGAGACGAGCAACAAAACTAGTAAAAGGTATGGAGAAACTGGAATACGAGGATCGACTTAAGAGACTGGGATTGTTCTCCCTTGAGAAAAGGAGACTGCGAGGGGATATGATCGAGACCTTCAAAATACTGAAAGGAATCGACAAAATAGAGCAGAAAAAAATTTACATTGTCCAATTTGACATGAACAAGAGGACACGGAATGAAGCTAAGGGGGGATAGGACAAGTATCAGGAAGTTCTGCTTCACGCAGAGAGTGGTTGACACCTGGAATGTTCTCCCAGAGGAGGTTATTGCGGAATCGACCGTCCTAGGATTCAAAAGTCAACTAGATGCACATTTCCTTACGAGAGGCATAGAAGGATATGGGTGACTAAATATTACGCCAGGTGTACACGTGGCAGAGCCTCCGATCTGATCCGGAGATGGCGCTTCTTATGTTCTTATGACGGACTCCACCTCAGCAGAGACGGAACAAGGCTACTTGCAAGCAACATCAAGAGAGAAGTTGAGAAATTTTTAAACTAGGAAGAAGGGGAAAGCCGACAGTCAACCAAGAGAGAGAGTCGATGGTTCGGGAATCGGTATATCCGGAGGATACCGTGCAAGAAGATAAAGGGAAAGACTCACCAGATCACAGGCAAGACAGATAGAAAAGGACACAAGAGGGAAGGAAATAGAAGAGAGGAACAGGCCGCAAACTCAAGTGTATGTACATGAACACAAGGAGCCTTAGAAATAAGATGGGTGAATTAGAAGTTATGGCACAAAGAGATAACATTGACATAACAGAAACATGGTGGACTGAGGAAAACGTCTGGGACATTGTGCTACCGGGATACAAACTATATCGCAGAGACAGAGTGGCTCAAAAAGGTGGGGGCATTGCCATATACATCAAAGAGAGAATTGAATCTGCTGGAGAGAACACGCCACAACTGACGGATAAGTTAGAGTCTCTATGGGTCAAAATTCCGGGAACAATGGCCTGGAAATGAAGATCGCCATCTACTACCGATCCCCAGGGCAGTCCAAAGAAATTGACAGAGAAATGACAGACGAGATTAAATGCAACTGCAAGGGAGGCAACGCAGTTATCATGGGTGACTTCAACTATCCAGGAATAGACTGGACCTAGGCACATCCGGATCTATCTAGCTGCTAAGCTTAGCCAGTCAGTCAATGAATATTGGTACTAGCCAGTTATGTTGGGTGACAGCTGGTGACTGGGATAGCTGCTAAGAAGCATTCACGCTAAATATTAATACTTAGCTGACATAGCGCTATGTCACCAGCCAGGAGTTGTTCCTGGCAAATTAAATAGTGCTGAATATTGAGCGGATGATTTTTTTTTTTTTTTGTGAATTTTGATATATTGTAATGCCTTATCAAAATTTGATCAAAGCAGTTAATATATATAAAATAGAAATAAAATAAAAAAAGAACACCATTAAAACTGATAGGAAAGTAAAACATTCACATCTGGGATAGTAGAGAAATGGTGAAAAGGGTAAGAAATAGAGGGAGGATGAAGGGACTGAGATTGTTTGGTACTCTTTCAGACAAAGCAGACCCAGGGAAGAAAAAAAATAAGAAAACGTCAGCAGTTCAGTGATCCATAAGCCACACAGGAGAAACAATACAAAGGGCCAATTATCATCTAGAGCTCATTGGCAGCAAAAGAGCTGAACCACATCCGGTATTGAGATCTGAACAAGGCTTGTATTTTTCAGCCAAGATGAAGGAAATGAAGCCCTCTGTGGAGTAGTTTTAAAAAGCAAGAGATGACTTCTGTGTTAAAACCAGGCTGGCAGTTGAGGCTGCTAAAGGGAAAAAAGATATATTTTATTCTGATCCCTGTTATTGTGGGGAAGGAGTCGCAGCCATATCCAAAATCCTGAGTGGAGTTGAATGGTGAAAAGGGGATCGATTTTTTACTCTGTCAAATTACAAAGACGAGGGGACACTCGATGAAGTTATGGGGAAAAACCTTTAAAACCAATAGGAGGAAATCTTTTTTCACTCAGAGAATAGTTAAGCTCTGGAACGCGTTGCCAGAAGATTTGGTAAGAGCGTATAGCATAGCTGGTTTTAAGAAAGGTTTGGACAAGTTCCTGGAGGAAAAGTCCATAGTCTGTTATTGAGAAACACACGTGAGAAGCCTCTGCTTGCCCTGTATCGGTAGCATGGAATATTACACCTTGGGTTTTGGCCAGATACTAGTGACCTGGATTGGCCACCGTGAGAATGGGCTACTGGGCTTGATGGA
Source organism: Geotrypetes seraphini (assembly GCF_902459505.1). Lineage (NCBI taxonomy): Eukaryota > Metazoa > Chordata > Amphibia > Gymnophiona > Dermophiidae > Geotrypetes > Geotrypetes seraphini. The sequence goes on along the minus strand of NC_047084.1, from coordinate 219,997,579 downwards.
CCATTGGTCTGACCCAGTAAGTCTCCTCTTTTCAAGGGAGAAGAGGTCCAGTTTCTCTAATCTCTCACTGTATGGCAACTCCATTTTAGTCGCTCTTCTCTGGACCCTTTCAAGTAGCACTGTGTGCTTCTTCAAGTACGGCGACCAGTGCTGAATGCAGTATTCCAGGTGAGGGCGTTCCATGGCCTGGTACAGCGGCATGATAACCTTCTCCGATCTGTTCGTGATCCCCTTCTTAATCATTCCTAGCATTTTATTTGCCCTTTTTGCCACTGTCGCGCATTGCGTGAACGGCTTCATCAACTTGTCGACCAGTACTCCCAAGTCTCTTTCATGGGAAGTCTCTCCAAATACCGCACCAGACATCCTGTATTCGTGTATAAGGTTTTTGTTAAGGCCATACATCACCTTACACTTATCCACATTAAACCTCATTTGCTATGTCACGGCCCATTTCTCGAGTGTATTTATGTCACGATGCAGGTCCTCGCAATCCTCCTGAGTCTTCACTACTCTGAATAACTTTGTATTGTCTGCAAATTTAATTGAGGGGGGTATGCAAATATTACAGTAGATTATTAAATTAGATGCTTTTGGAAAAATAAAAAATATAGAAATGGAGATTAGCTTAGAGCTGCTATTTAGGGTTTTAGGCTGGAATTGCAAAGGAGCTTAGATAGATAGGAATCTTTTCTCTGTCTGAGGGGAGGAGAGGATGGGGTTTTCTCTGAACTATGGACAGTGTAATTTCAGGTCTTGGCCAACAGGTGGCCAAGGGAGCTAAAGTGATTTCTCAGTGCTGTAAATGCTTTTACAGAGCTTGGCAGAAAGAGGGGGATTTTCAATCCTGAAAAGAGACTGCATTTACAGGTTTTGACCAACGGGAGAGCTCAGGGAAGCTAAAGGGATTTATATCCGAGAACTTAAGAACAGCCTTACTGGTTCATAAGAATATCTTTACTGGGTCCGACCAATGGTCCATCTAGCCCAGTAGCCCGTCCTTACGGTGACCAATCCAGGCCACTAGTACCTGGCAAAAACCCAGAGAATAGCAACAATCCATGCTATCGATCTAGGGCAAACAGTGGCTTCCCCATGAATGTCTCAATTACAGACTATGGACTTTCCCTCCAGGAAATTGTCCAAACCTTTCTTAAAGTCAGCTATGTTAACTGCTCTTACTACAAACTCTGACAATGCATTCCAGATCTTAACTATTCTCTGAGTGAAATATTTCCTCCTATTGGTTTTAAAAGTATTTCCTTGTAATTTCATCGAGTGTCCCCTAGTCTTTGTAAATCTTGATGCAGTAAAAAAATCGATCCACTTGTACCCATTCTACACCACTTTGAATTTTGTAGACTTCAATCAAATCTCCTCTCAGCCATCTCTTTTCCAAGCTAAAGAGCCCTAACCTTTTTAGTCTTTCCTCATATGAGAGGAGTTCTATCCCCTTTATCATCTTGCTCACTCTTCTTTGAACCTTTCCTAGTTCCGCTATATCTTTCTTGAGATAAGGCAACCAGAATTGAATGCAATACACTAGGTAAGGTTGAATTCCTATGAGCATCAGAGTTTTTACTGCAGCAGCCGACAATATTAAACCCTAACATGACTTGTTAAAAGGGGGCTTTAATTTTCTATACTGCCTGGATGAATGTGATCACAGCGGTTTACAAAATAAAATAAAAGTAATATAGAAAGGAAAGCCATCTTAAATAGGACAGCCCTATAACATTCAGGCAGGAAGTCACATATCTTTTATGTGCTTGTCTTACAGATACCCCACACTCTGTTTTCCCCCAAATCTGAACAATAAGATGTACCGAACCTTACAACCTGAGGTTGTGGGTTCAAATCCCGTGCTGACTCTTTTACAAAAGCCAACAGCGTGGGCCATAATGGTAAATGCTAAAACGAAATAGGAATTGAATGGGCATCAGAGCATTTGCTGCATGGCACTCGACTGTGTGGCTTCCAGAGGAAAAGGCATAGGGCAGAGTACGGTACAGGGGTTTAAGAAAGGATTGGACAATTTCCTACTGGGAAAGGGGATAGAGGGGTATAGATAGAGGATTACTGCACAGGTCCTGGACCTGTTCGGCTACCGCGTGAGCGGACTGCTGGGCACGATGGACCTCGGGTCTGACCCAGCAGAGGCATTTCTTATGTTTCCACTGCCTGTGAGCCTGCCAGGACAGATAGGGAAAATGCTTGAGTGCCTGATTGTAAACCGTTTAATACACCTTGTCCATGCAGCATGTCAAATCCTTATCCCTTTCCATACCTTTCCCCCTGCCCCATTGTTTCGCAAAACAAGAAGTTGCATCAGAAGAGGAGATCCGGTAGAAGGAAGACCCCGGAACAGGCCTGTGATGAATCATGATGGACGTTGAGAATTATATTTAGTTGAAATGGCAAACCTCCTTAGGAAGTGTGTAAATATATTCCCTCTTTTACAAAGCCATGCTAGCAGCTGCCGCGTGCCAACAGCCCCAAAGCCCTTTAAATCTCTATGGGCTTCAGGGCTGTTAGCGCAGTCGCTAGCGTGGCTTTGTAAAATAGGCCGATAGTGTATTTAGCTGCAATTATAAACCTAATATTATAATGTGCATATACGTAGAACGATTGATTTGGTATAAATAAGTGCACATAAGATGATCAAAGTGCCAGTAGCATAAGTAGGATCATTATGGCATAATCATGCCATTATTAATAACGCTGTATTGTAACACCACCACAGAGCTCATGTATTGTAACACTTCGCAGAAGCTCTTTGAAACTCTGTATGGTTACATCTCTACAGAAGCTCATGTAGCGTAACACCTTTACAGAAGCTCATGTAAACCATTCTGAATTGACTCCACAGTCATTAGTATCAGTCTAGAAGCTCTCAAACATAAGCATAAAGGTATAGAAAGGCTGGGGAGGTGGTGTGGTGTGGGAGGAAGGTATAGAGAAGCCGACTCTCACTGTTTGCTATTATGGAGGGAGTGTATGATGGTGCTGCTGGATCTGTCATGGTCACTAGTACCTGGCAAAACCCCAAATAGGTAGAACCTAAAGAGATGACCAAAGATAGACTTAAAAGATGCCTTATTTTTTTTTGTAATCATTTAATAATGCTCCTAAAGGGATGTATTTGCTCCTTGAAACCTCCATGCTGATATCTTACAATATCCTGACATATTAACTGCGGTTTATAACTTTATACTGTTTGCATTTGGGTTTGCAATGGCAGTGACCTACAGAAAATGATGTAAACATGATAATATTTCATATACTCTTAAAAATTTCATGCATCAAATTGTACAAATAGCCTTGGCTTGCAGAGAACATTAGAGCTCAGTTTTACTTCAAAGTATAAATATATTTTTTAAGAGTAATCAAACATATACCTTTGCCAGATTAAAATGTCAGTTCCAAATGTATCACTTGAAAAGAGAGCAAATACTACGCACATTTTTTTAGTTCAAATATTTATCATTTAATTCTGAAATTGAATGAAATCTGTGCATTTTCTGTCCATTCTCTGTCATTCCACCTTAGCTGATAACATGGAAGCTGCTAAGGCACTGTGTTAACTGTTACTGCACTAACTGTTAACATCTCTTAGGCCCTCTTTTACTAAGCCTTGGTAGAGGTTTCTACTTCGGCCTGGAGTGCTAAATGCTCTGATGCTGCTCCAATGCTCATGGGAATTCTGTGAGCGTTGGAGCAGCGTCGGAACATTTAGTGCCCTGGGCCAGGGTAGAAATCTCTACCCCTGGCTTAGTAAAAGGGGGGTTAGTAAATGGGTCCCCTGAGTATTTGAGAAATATTGATATTTGACTGCTCTTTGTTTGGTGGTGGCTCAAATCTTTAGGGATGAATCAAGCCCTTTATCATGAACTGTGCAAAGAGCTGATATGATCTGGAAGCCTTAGAGCATGGGAACAACATAACAAACACCAATTGTTTTTAAAATGGAAGGAAAACTCTTTGCTCTTAATGTTCATAATGTGACTGTTTGCTGTATCTATTTTTTTTTAGCCATATAGCTATGATGTGTCTGTCAACTATGATTTATTAGACTATGTGCAAGCCTCATGATTTACACTGTATTTGCTTTAAAATGCCATATTCCTTAAAGATTTCTCACATCAGCAGTAATGTTATAGAACAAAATGATGATGGGGAAATTTGTTCTGACTGCCACATGTCAGTACCAAAATTGATTTTAAGAGCAGCTTTGTGCATGTTGCTCCATCTGTCTCATTTTGTCTCTCTGCTGGTATCTATTTTCAACAGCCTACAATACAACATCCAGTTAATTTTATAGCACTATACTAAGACAGCGGTTCTAGCCATGGAGGGGCATAATAATTTTTAAAAAATGTCTACGTCCCCTTTTGGCCTAGGCCCTAAATGCTGAAAGTAGAAGCAGGGAAAATGTCCATTCTCAAAAAAACATCCAAAAGGAGGTTTTAAAAAAAAAAAAAAAATAATGGCCTGCCTCTACGTTCAGCTGTTTAAACGCCCAGACCACCACTACATCTACACTTACAACATATAATAAACCAAAAAAAAGCCTAAGTCTCAAACGCACAAAGCCAGGCCTTTTAGGCGAAGGAGGTCAGTCCTTTGCCTAAAAGCCGGCTTCTGTAACCGGTGTCTATCAAAAACAACACCGGTTACAGAATCGCCTTCCCTCCCCGCCCAGCAACGATTGCGGCAGGAGAGATGGCTCAGCTCCCCTGCCGCGATAGCGATACCATGAAGTGCCACCAAGCGCAGCACTTGGGATCGCTATCACGGCAGGAGAGATAGCAAATCTCTCCTGCTGTGATCCACCCCCCCCCCCCCCCGACAAGATCGGGCAGGAGGGAACTCAACCCCTCCTGCCCCAATGCAGCTCGCGATCGATTGGGCAGGAGGGAGCCCAACCTCTCCTGTACTTGGACAATCAGGCTTTTTGATCGTCCAAGTACCCATTTAGGCCACTTTGTAGACTTTTTTTGTTTTGATTATGAGCCCCATAGGTCATACTTACCAAGAACTGTTTCCAATCTGGTACCTCTAGCAAAAATTCTCAGCAAGTTATCTCTCCATTGTATCTGCTTTACATTTAGGTCTTATCTTCAGAAGCTTCTTGTAGGGGCTGTTTCAGACTCCTGGCACATAGCTCTTTTGTAGAAGCATTATGGGTCCTTTTTACTAAGCTGCGTTAGACACTAACACATACATAATCAGGGCTGTGGAGTCAGAAGTAATTTATGGGTTACTGGAGTTGGAGTCAGAGTCGGTGAAAAGGCCGGATTAATAAATAGGCCCAGTAGGCACGTGCCTAGGGCCCGAAACTGTGAGGGGGGCACACTGAAGGAGGACGACTCACCTTGCCATTTTTATTAAACAGCAATGGCCCCCTCCCTGGCATCGACGGCAATGTGCCCCGCCATCAATGGTAACACAGCCGGCTTTGTTACAGGAAGGTCCTGTGATGACTGCGTCTGCCAGTCCATCCCCCTCCGACGTCGCTTGCTTGCTCTGGAAGTCAGAGGGGGATGGACCGGCAGATGCAGTCATCGCGGGACCTTCCAGTAACAGATCCGGCCATGTTGCCATTGATGCAGGGGGGCCCATTGCCATTGATGTGTGTGTGGGGGGGACATTGCCATTGATGCGGGGGGGGGGGGGGGGGCTTGCCGTCAGCTGTTCTAATTCTGCTTTCGGGCTGCCTTTTGCAAAGGAGCTCAGAGGGCAGAGCCCGTACCTGTAATGTTTGGAGGGGGAGAGAGAAAGGAGCATGGAAGGATGGTGGAGGGAGAGAAAGTGGGCAGGGTGGTATGGAAGGGTGGTGGGAAGGGTGGTGGAGGAAGAGAAAGGGGGCAGGGTGGTATGGAAAGGTTGTAAGAAAGATGGTATGGAAGGGTGGTGAAAGAAGAGAAAGGGGGCAGGGTGGTATGAAAGGGTGGTGGGAAGGATGGTGGGGCAGCGTGGTATGGAAGAGTGGTGAAGGGAGATATAGGGGCAGATGATGATGGAATTGGTGTGCAAGGAAAGGGAAGAGAGACAAAGGGGAAGGATACTGGATGCAATTGGGTTGGAGGGAAAGAAAGGGGGCAGATGCTGATGGAAGTAGGGGAAAGGGAGAGGAGAGAGTGAAATTCCAGACCATGGGGGTGTGGGAGAGGGAAGGGAAGGAGAGGAGAGAGATGCCAGACCACTGGAGGAAGGAAGGGAAGAAGATGGATGCCACACCAATTGGGGGGGGGGGAAGGGATAGATGGAAGGAAGAAGCAGACAATTTCTGGAAGAGGCATAGAAAGAGAGCAGATGCCATATGGAAGAGGCAGAGAGAGGGCAGACAGTGGATGGAAGGAAGAGAATGATGAGAAGATGAGGAAAGCAGAAAGCAGAAACCAGACAACAAAGGTAGAAAAAAAATTCTATTTGTTTTATTTATTTATTTTTGCTTTAGGATAAGGTATTATTGTAGTTTTGTTGATTATTGTTTATTAATTGAAAATGGAAATAAGATGATACTGTTTATTGAACTAATTTTAATACTTTTTTTTTTACTAATTCAGAGATCATAACTCCTTTCCTCAGGTCAGGACAGTATAGTTTACTGATCCGAAGAAAGAGGTTTTAACCTCTAAAAGCTAAGTGAGAAATGTATTAGTCCAATAAAATGATGGGCACTAAATTTTCTTCCCGCCATGCCCCATGCCTCCTACCCATATGCAAAATATAAATTGGTGGGCTTCCCAAATCCCTACCAGCTAAAGATCTCTTCCTCTAGGAAGGAAGGGGAGTTTTGTTCAGAGATGTTTGGAGGTTGCATAGAAAAAAAATTGTACACTGGCACTGGTATGGTAATCTTTGTTTGTTTTGAATTTTAAATGAAAAGAAATAAAATGGAAATAAAGAGGTAAATAAGAAAATGGGTAAATACATGGGGGGCAGGGCATGGTGGGGTGGGGGCAGGGTGGAGTGGGGGCAGGGTGGGGCAGGGGGCCCAGTGTACTTGTGTGACTAGGGTTCCTCGATGAAGTAATCCTGCCTTGACTGCATGGTAACTGAATAATGCAAGATTAGAGCATGAGCCTTTAGGGGCAAGTTCTATAAACGGTGTCCCGATTGTAGGCAGATGTAGGCATCCTACTGCTGTCTAACCAGCCAATTGGGATGCACATTTTCAAAAAAAAAAACCCAAAAACCCTGAGTATGCCGTTCTTTCTCATGCATATTCATTGTTGAAATCCAGAAAACATGATGGGACTTGGTGTGCCCTGAGGACTGAGTTGAGAAGGCCTGGGCTAGAGTCTTACAACCAGCTAATAAAGCTCTATTAGAAGTTCCTTCTTTGCACGTTGTGAGAATAGAATAGTATTCTAGTTTTTATATTGTAGGCCCTTAGTTATGAAATACTTTATCATTTAAGTTTAGAGAAATTCAAAATTTGGATTTATTTATAAAAGAAGTTAAAAACAATGGGCATCTTTTATAAATCTGACTAAGAATTGGCTAACACTCTTAATCCCTTGGAGGGAATGTTTGAAAAATATAATTACTTTAATTAATAGACATCAGTATGAGCCCTTCAAGTACAAACGAGAGATTTTGGGCTCAGGCAGTAACTCCTAGGTGACCAACACCAGACATAACTGTAAATAAGAACTGCCCATACATCATTTAGTCCTGTTTTATATAAGTATAATTTAAATAGTATTCAAACATTCACACCAGGGAAAAAGGAAAAATGAAAAAATAACAAAGATGTTCTGCCTTCGGAAGAATTAAGTGACGTTGGGGGTGGGGGTAGACCGGCAATTGGTGCAAGGTTCCGCGATGACTGCATCTGCCAATCCATCCCCCTCCAACGTCACTTCTTCCAGAGGCAGAGCCGCAGCTGCAATCATAGTGGAAGGGGGGGGGGGGGAAGACCGTCGCCGCCGTCGCATTGCCATTGATGCTGGGGGGGATGCCTGCACTGCTAATTGCTCCACCGGTTTCAATCCTGCAGGCAAGAAGAAAAGTCCCACGCCATTTTTGCCGTCTGGTTTAGCGGTACCACAATCAAAGGAAGGGCAGATGGCAGCTAAGTGAGCTGCTTGGATCGCGGGACCCCCTTGAGCTGTGGGGCCCATGGCCGCTGCCCTGTTTGCCAATTTATTTTCACAGTTAGTGTAAACAATTATATTAGACTGCATAGTACAAATTGCCAAATTCCCTTAAATAATGAAGATAATGATGACAAAATCTAGGGGTCCCCTTCCAATCACTGCATAGAGTAGTTGAATGTAATTTGGGTTGCACTACAACTGAAAATATAGAAGCTAAATCAAAAAATAAAACCTTTCTGAACTGTAATCAGCTAATGATTGTAGAGCAGGGCTACTCAGTTCAAGTCCTTGAGGTTCACAGGCAGGCCAGATTTTCAGGATATCCAAAATGAATATGAATGAGAGAGATTTGCATACCAAGGAAGCAGTGCATGCAAATCTATCTCATGCATATTATTATGGATATCTTGAAACTCTGGCCTGCCTGTGGACATTAAGGACTGGAAGGGTATTACATAGATGTTCTTGCTGGTTCAATGCATGGCTGTAGTGCAGAGATAGATCTTACAGATGAATAACATTCCATTTTTGATTAGTTTTGCTTAAGTATAGCTACATTTTTAGTTATAGTATAAATATATTTTTTATATTTTGTACTCCCAATTAATCAGATACACTGGAACTAGATATGATTTTGAAAAAGAAGAGAAGTAAGGTATAAACACTATTTTTATCTTACACTGAGTCATAAACATTTTTCATTGTATAAGCACCTGGCCCTGTCTAGGCCTTACAGATATGAAAGATGAGGTCAACTGATACAAAGCTAAAATCAGCACTTTTACTTAAAATTTGCTTACAATAAGACATTTCACCATAGATGTGTAGTTTCATATGGCGCTCTGTGCCCTTGTAGTTAAAAATAACTTTTTAACAAATAGCTCTTTTCTCAGTAATTTGAAGCTTATGCTTCATGGAGTTCACATTATTTTCAGTTTTATTAGATTAATAAAACTGTTTTTTAATTTAAGCTTGATTTAGAACTGTATTGGTCCTCCCCTACTTTCTTTTTTGCTTTATGCTTTGTTTTGTAGGGGTTTTTTCCCCCTTTCTTTTTTCTTCATATTCTTTTCAGTGATGGGCTGTAACCCTGTCCTCTCCTGCAAAATAATTTCTGGATTACTTCTAGACTATAGAACATATGATGCCTCTGAAGTTGAAGCCTCAAAAGATATTTGACTACTTTTTCAAAGATAAATGAATGGGGAGGGATTCTTCTCATAGTTTAGACTTCTTTTATGTGCTTCCTGTATGAAAGGGATAATATGGTAAATCTTATTTGAGGTGTACGAGGACTGTTCAAAAAGATCCAGGACTGATTTTATAAAAATTTATTAAACTTATTCCATTGGGTCCCCTTCAAAGTAATCCCCTTCCCTACATCCCACTTCGCTACATCCCCTTCCCTACTTTTCCCACTTTTGGAACCAGTCATTAAATGCATCTTCAGGAATTGCCAAAAGTTGCTGTGTCAAATTTTGCTTTGTCTTCAATGGTGTCAAATCGCTTTTCTTTCAGCGTGGATTTAAGTTTAGGAAACAGGGATCAAGTCAGGAGAGTAAGGTGGCTGGTGAAGAACTGTCATTGCATTTTTGCACAAAATTTGCAAATTTTGATGCATTCAAAACACCTCCCACGACTCATGACAAGTTCCCCATAAGCCACTTTCAACATTTCATAAGTTTCTGTAGCGGTCTTACCCAATTTAAAAGAAAACTTCACGCTGTAGTGCTGCTCATTGAAGTCTCACATGTTAAAAAATAGCCGATCACAAAAACACACTTTCACAGAAACTGATAGATCTCAAAGATGAAAACAGATAAACAAGTGGAAAAAAGGAGGTTTCTCGTGAGGTTTGAAGCTATTTAACGCTGCCTAACATGTCTCAAAAGAATTTCCTGTTGGCGCACAAGTCAAACTGTCCTGGAGCATTTTGAACAGGCCTCGTATGGGAAGAAAAGGTATTGCTGACTTGCTTCCAGAAGTTATAGAGACAGAAGAGGTCTTTTATTAAAGTTTTGCTTTGCCAAATGGTAATTGTCCAGCTTACCTCATAGTAACAGCAGAGCTTCTGCATTAACTGTTGGGGGTTTTCTTAGTATTTGTCCATGTAGTCAATGTATAGAAAATGGAAACATAGAAACATGACGGCAGATAAAGACCAAATGGCCCATCCAGTCTGCCCATCCGCAGCATCCACTATCTCCTCTTCCTAAGAGATCCCATATGTCCGTCTCATGCTTTCTTGAATTCAATCACAGTCTTTGTGTCCACCACCTCTACAGGGAGACTATTCCACACATCTACCATCCTTTCTTTAAAAAAAAAAAAAGTATTTCCTTAGATTACTCCTGAGCCTATCACCTCTTAACTTCATCCAAAGCCCTCTCATTCCAGAGTTTCCTTTCAATGAAAGAGACTCACCTCATCCGCATTTATGTATTAAATGTGCTTCAGATACCACATATGTACATACCATCACTATGACAGAGTGTATGTTCCATTGCACAAATTCACTGGAGCACAAGGAAAGGAATGGCAACCATAGAATTCTCCCCAGCAGTCTAGATCACAGGTCAAGTCTGGTTACCAAGACAACCAAGAATGGACGGGCTCAAAAGGCCCAGCAGTATAAAAAGCTGAGGAGAAAAACAGAGCTCAATATCACTCAAGAGAAAGAAGGAGGAAGAGGTGACATGCTGCATCCTAGTGAGCAAGGGAAAAGAACTGTTTGTGAATAAACTGAGTTTTGGCTGCCAGAATATATTTTCTATAAACTGATTTTTGTTGAGCTTTTTCAAATTGTTTTGCAAGTTGAGTTTGTTACCAGTCTTTACTGTTGGGATAAACTGATATATAACTAACTACCTGTTTGGGATAATCCCTCAGACACATACTGATGATATTGTGGTCTATGAGAGAGTGATGGTGACTTCCACTGCTGGAGCAAGATTATTGATTTACAAAAGGGGGGGGGGGGGTAGACCAGAGAATTTGCAGTATTTTCTAATCTTTCTGTTACCTTTTCTCCCCTTTTGGCTGTTGTGAGACTGTGATTTAAAGTACTGCGCTGTTATACTAGGGACTAAGCAGTTGGGAAAGATTTGGGAGCCTTGTTGCTGTTAATCTCCCAACTGTTGCTATTGGGGGATTAACTATTGCTGGGGGATTAACTGTTGCTGCTGGGGGATTCCATCATCAGAGGCATTAACCTTTGAACACAAGGCAAGGAGACCAAAATAGTGAAATGTCTTCCAGAATCCTCAGCTTCCAGGAGTTCCAGGCAAATACTGACTATAATTAAGGAAGAAACTAAGGATTTTAACACCGATGTTGTTATCCAGCTGGGAACAAATGACCTGGCCAACAATTCTACACTTGCAGCACAGAAAGCTTTTTGGGAGCTTGGTGAGGGTTTGAAACCGGCAGAAACATCTCTGGTGTTGCAACATCCAGTGGGTAAGCCGGCTAAGAAGCCTTCCCGTACCCCATCTGGGACACAAGTCAAAGTGGTATTGAATTGAGTCATGCTGACCTAGAAAAAGTCCCGTAAGTGCCCGGTCCCGATTTCAGTGAGTGCCTCGATATCAGCCTCCTCATCACTGGACCGGAGTGCTGCACCAGTGATACCGATGAAAAGCCTGCGGTACCGGTGCTCTCCCTCAAGCAAAAGATTGACAATTTGCTTCGGGAGGAATTGGGTGAGCATTTTCAAATGTTAGTGCCGACTCAAATTAGGGCCATGTCGACACCGGCTATCCAGGCCATGTCGAGACCGGCTATCCTAACTGACTTTCCAGGCAGTTCAGTCTGAGCAAAGGATGACACCGACCGCGCTTCAATATGATGCTCCACCAGTGCGGAGACCATCGAAATGGGAGTCGATTGATCCATCTATTGGCACCAGTCCTCCTTGATTCAAACATCGAGAGAGGTTACTCCGGTGCGGTACCAGAAGCACACTCATAAGACCCAACATCTCAAGGCTTCGACATTGAGTCTTTGACACCGTCCTCATTCCATACAGGATTTAGATTTATTTGGAGACTCGGAACAGGAACCACTCTCTACTGCAGATGAGGACTCTTTGGGTTCAGATTTACCTCAGTGATTGCCTCAAAGACGATTGCTAGAAGAGGATTCCAAGTATAGCAAGGAGTTCTTGGAGGCTTTGGATTAAGACCAGCCTCCTAAAGACCTGCTGAAGCTCCCATTCCATGACATTTTATGAGAGACTTTCTATAAGAACCTCGAGACTCCTCTCTCCATTCCAATGGCACCAAAAAACTGGATTCTTTGTATAGGGTGGTTCCTATTCCAGGTTTTGCTAAATCACAGCTCCTTTATGAATTTTTAGTGGTTTAATCCACTCTAAAGAAATCATCGGATACTAGTGTCTATGCCTCTATACCTCCTGGCAGAGAAGGTAGACCAATGGACAAGTTTGGTAAGCTTCTTTACCAGAATGCAATGTTGGTCAACAGAGCTGGTAATTATAATTTCCATTTCTCATTGTACCTATAATATTTGTCAAACATCTTGCATCTTTTCAAATGTATATTCCATCCCATAAGCAGTCGAGATTCCAACAACTCATTGCTTCGACTTTTCAATTATGGAAATATATGGTTCGCACTACCTATGATACTTTTGAACTTACATCACGAGCTGCGGCCATGTCAGTGGCCATGAGGCATCTTGCCTGGCTTCGTATTTATGAACTTGATGTAAATCACTAAGACCGATTGGCCAATGCTTCTTGTTCAGGAAATGAGCTTTTTGGTCCATCAATGGATATGAGTACTCAAACGCTATCCGCTTATGAGACCAGATGGGACACTTTGGTTAAACCAAAGAAAGCCTCAAGCGCCCCGTACTTTCAAGCCAGCTTCTTCATACCAGCGCAGGTTTTCAGCTAAGCCTGCTCCTCCTGCTCCTTCTCAACCTAGGAAACAAAAGCAGCAACCACATCAGCAACCTAAACAACAGGTTGCTCAACAAAAGCCCACACAGCCTTTTTGGCATGTTCCTCAGGAGCATAGCCACAGTTCCTATTCTCCAACCACTACCTTAGCCAATCAGAGGGTGGCTTCAACATTACGTAAATCTTTGGGAGCTCATCACCACAGATCTCTGGGTTCTAGGCATCATTCTTCAGGGGAATGCTATCCATTTTTATACTCTACCTCCAGATCATCCTCCAAGAGAGTTTATTTCAGACCCAATACAGTCTTTTCCTCTCATTCAGGAGATTCAATCCTTCTTCCTTCTCAATGCCATCGAAGAGGTTCCTTTGTCTCAGCAGAGGCAGGGATTCTACTCCTGGTATTTTTTAAGCCTGAAAAAAATCGGAAGTATACGACCCATCCTGGATCTCAGAGATCTCAAAAAATTCTAGTCAAAGAGAAATTCTGGATGCTCTCCCTTGCCCTTCTTTATCCACTTCTGGATCAGAATGACCGGCTATGCTCTCTGGATCTCAAAGAAGCCTATACGTATATACCAATTCATCAGGCTTCCCACAAGTACCTTTGTTTTTAAGTGAATGGACGTCATTACCAATACAAGGTTCTTCCTTTTGGCCTGGCATCTTCTCCCAGAGTCTTCATGAAGTACCTGATTGTTGTGGCCGCAATTCTCCGATCCCATGGTCTTCAAGTCTTTCCTTACCTGGACAACTGGTTGATCAAAGCTGTGTCATCTCAGGAGGTGGCTCTGGCAACATCTCAGACCATTGTCTTCCTACAAGTTTTGGGATTCGAAGTCAATTTCCCCAAATCTCACCTAATTCCAACTCAACATCTTCATTTCATTGGGGCTATACTCGATATTACGGGGCTATCCCCAATACTACTCTAATGAGGGTGTGTCTCCCTACTTAGTGCCTGAACAATCTTCTCATCCTCTGTCAACAGATGTTGAAGGTGGCACACCATCTCTGCAAGGCGTGTGATGGTTCTCCTGGGTCACATGGCTTCCACAATTCATGTAACTCCACTAGCAAGGCTACATCTTCACATTCCTCAGTGGGCCCTTGCTTCTCAATGGTCTAAAGCGACAGATTGTCTATCTCAACATATTTCTGTGACATCATCTCTTCAGAAGTTGCTTCAATGGTGGATGACCTCCTTCAATCTATCCAGAGGTCTTCTTTTTCACTTACCCCCCTCACCAATAGGTGATATTGATGGATGCATCTCCTTACACCTGGGGGGCACACCTGGACGGCCTTCAAACCCAATGTCATTGGTCTGCCAGGAGCGAAAATTTCATATCAATTTCCTGAGCTCTGAGTGATATATTCCAACACCTCCTGAGTCCTCAAGTCCTCCCAAAGTAACTGAGTAGCTTCCCTATTAGGATAATCCCACAACCAGAACTGGAGAGCAGGCAGCTTAATGGGGGGATGGAGCCTTGATTTGTCCCTCCCATTATTTTGAAACATGATGTTCTAAAATGTTCAGGAAAGTCTCTGACCTTATCCCCAGAATGGTGAGATCATCTTTGCAGAGCGCAGTGCACGACTCAGCTAGGTTTACCATGTGGCTCCAGAAAAAGGAGGATGGATTGAGACATCCGGGTTTTACTTCCATTGAAAGCAATGGAAGTAAAACCCAGATGCTTTAATCTGTCCTCCTTTTTGGCCATTTTGGAACTTTGCCACCACCTCTTTTTGTAGTTGATTGATAGTGTTAAAAATTTGCTGTCTATAGGGGAAGTTTTTGCTATATTATTCCCCTGATGTAGCCTTGTGGAAAAGGTAAAACAGAAGTATTGACTGTGGGGATAAGGTTGTTGGGGCAATCTATGAAGAAGTCAGAAACGGATTGCCTCAGAATGCTTGAAGATAAGTCTTTTTTTCATGCTCTATCTTTATGAATGTTACAATATAGAGGCAATTCTTCCCAGCTGTAGCCATTGTCACTAAAGTTTTATGCAGTTGAAAACTGAGAATTATCCAATCTTTGAAGATAAAAAGTTTTGAAATAAAAATGTAATTGTCAGATGAGAGACTGATATAATTTTTATGTGTGGATAAAATATTTATGTGTGGAGTCCCGGTTGTCCGAATATGAGGTCTAGTTTTCTCAACTTTTGTATTTATGATTTCTTATCTATTTTGTTTCTTTACTGGATGAATGTGAGTTCCTGCTAAATAAACCAACAGTATGTTTTTTGCTTTATTTTCGTTAGTATATACAGCTGTATTCCCTTTATTTATTACTCCTTTTTCTGGAGCCATATGGTAAACCTAGCTAAGTTATGCACTGCGACCTGCAAAGATGATCTCACCATTCTGGGGCTAAGGTCAGAGACTTTCCTGAACATTTCAGAACATCATGTTTCAAAATAGTGGGAGGTGGTACAAAGTATTCCCCGCACTATAGTATAGAATATCAGGTGAAACTCTAAGTAAGAGCGAACAAGAAAAGGACCTGGGGGTACTGATAGATAAGACCCTGAAACCGTTGGCACAATGTGCGACAGCGGCAAAGAAAGCAAATAGAATGTTGGGCATGATAAAGAAGGGAATCACTAGTAGATCAGAGAGGGTCATAATGCCGCTGTATAGAGCAATGGTCAGACCACACTTGGAATACTGTGTCCAACACTGGTCTCCCTACCTAAAGAAGGATATAAAACTGCTGGAGAGGGTGCAGAGGTGAGCAATGAAGCTAGTTAAAGGTATGGAAAACTTGAACTACAAAGTACGACTTAAAAAACTGGGACTGTTTTCCCTTGAGAAAAGAAGACTGCGAAGGGATCTGATTGAGACTTTTAAGATAATAAAAGGAATCGACAAGGTAGAGGAAGATTAAAAAGTTATTTACGATGTCAAATGTGACCAGGACAAGAGGTCATGGACTGAAGCTGAGGGGGGACAAGCCCAGGACAAACGCCAGGAAGTTCTGCTTCACGCAGCGAGTGGTGGACACCTGGAATGCTCTCCCGGTAGAGGTTGCTGCGGAACCCACAGTTCTTGGTTTTAAGGGCAAGTTAGATGCACATCTCTTCGAAAGATGCATAGAAGGATATGGATGACTAACCTTTTTTTGTTCGCCAGGTTACCCCTGGCTGGGCCTCCGCGTGAGCGGATCGCTGGACTTGATGGACCTAGGGTCTGATCCGGAAATGGCAGTTCTTATGTTCTTATATAAAGAAAGGCTGCACATCAGGCGATTAGCTGGTGTTACACCAAACTTGGAAGATGTCTGCTATAGATTCTTTTCCAGCCACCTTCTTGTATTGATCAAGGATTGCCTGCTTCCTGCTGTCTGCCCACCTCTCCAGGAAGCCTTGCTAAACCATCTCTGTTATTACTAAGGGGTGACATTTCCAGCTTGACTTTAGGTATAGTGAGGGCAGGCTGATAAGAATATGTGCCTTTCATTCTCCCAAGCTGTATAACCTTGTATATAATTCTGAGTCACTCAGATGTTTATGTTAGACTGTACTGTAAATAAAAGCTTTTATTTTTTAAAATAACATTGTGTTCATTGTTTGCCAGTGTTGGATTGTGCAGGGTTAGAACTTAGATCTTCAGTGAATGTAAATTGTTCAGAGTCCTACATATAATACCATTCCATATATTTTTTGTTCCTTGTGCACTGAAGAAAACCACAGTACGATGGCTGAGACATCGGGTCCACTTACTCGGATGCGGCAAGATCTAACAACTGCAACAATCATGAGAACATATGTGGTGACTTTTTGCAGCAGCAGGGATGGAGAGATTGTGAGGATAGAGGGAGAGACGGATGACGCAAAGTACAAGCAGATCCTGGAGGAAAATCTGTTCCAGCCGGAAACTGGGGAGAAGATTCATATTTCAGCAGGACAGTGATCCTAACCTCAAAGCAAACACAATGGTGGAGTGACTCAGCAAATAGAAACTGAATGTCCTCGAGTGGCCTGGCCAATGCCCACATCTGAATTTATTAGAAAATCTGTGAGCAAGACTTGAAGACTGTTAAGAACATAAGAATAGCCTTACTGAGTCAGACCAATGGTCCATCAAACCCAGTAGCCCGTACTCACAGTGGCCAATCCAGATCACTAGTACCTGGCCAAAACACAAAGATTAGCAACATTCCATGCTACCTATCCAGGGCAAGCAGAGGCTTCCCCCATGTCTTAATAAGACTATGGACTTTTCCTCCAGGAATTTGTCCAAACCTTTCTTAAAACCAGCCACACTATCCGCTTTAACCAAAACATCTGGCAATGAGTTCCAGTGCTTAACTATTCTCTGAGTGAAAAAATATTTCCTTCAGTTGGTTTTAAAAGAATTTCCCTGCAGTTTCGTGTTCCCTAGTCTTTGTAATTTTTGACGGAGTGAAAAATTGATCCACTTGTACCCATTCTTCTCCTCTTAGGATTTTGTAGACTTCAATCATATCTCCCCTCAGCCTTCTCTTTTCCAAGGTGAAGAGCTCTAATCTTTTTAGTCTTTCCTCATACGAGAGGAGTTCCATCCCCTTTATCATCTTGATCGTTCTTTGAACCTTTTCTAGTACTGCTATATCTTTCTTGAGATAAGGAAATCAGAATTTAATGCAATACACCAGGTGAGGTCACACCATGAAGCATTACAGAGGCATTATAATATCTGTAGTCTTGTTAAACATCCCTTTTTAAATAATTCCTAGCTTCTTCTTTGCTTTTTTGGCTGTCACCACACATAGGGTGGAAGGTTTCATCGTATTGTCTACAATGACACCCAGATCCCTTTCTTGGGTGCTAACCCACAAGGTC
Source organism: Geotrypetes seraphini (assembly GCF_902459505.1). Lineage (NCBI taxonomy): Eukaryota > Metazoa > Chordata > Amphibia > Gymnophiona > Dermophiidae > Geotrypetes > Geotrypetes seraphini. The sequence goes on along the minus strand of NC_047084.1, from coordinate 219,979,715 downwards.
GACCCTAGCATCTGGTAACTGTGATTTGGGTTATTCTTCCCAATGTGCATCACTTTGCATTTGTCTATATTAAATTTCATCTGCCACTTGGATGCCTAGTTTTCCAATTTCCTAAGGTCTGCTTGAAATGTTTCACAATACACAAGCGTTTTAACAAGTTTGAACAGTTTAGTGTCATCTGCAAATTTAATCACCTCACTCGTCATTCCAATTTCCAGATCATTTATAAATAAGTTAAATAGCACCGGTCCCAGTATAGATCCCTGTGGCACTCCACTGTTTACTCTCCACCATCGAGAAAAATGACCATTTAATCCTACCCTCTGTTTTCTATCTGATAAACCATTTCCTAATCCACAGCTAACTTGAAAGTTTGAGCTACTCTGCCAAGAAAAATGAGCATAAACTGCAACATTCTGCTGTGCTATGTTGGTAGACATTTATTCTGAATGACTCACGGCTTTTATTTCTGCAGACGGTGATTTCACCAAGTATTGAGTCAAGGAAAGTAAAATCATGCTATCAAAATATTATGAAATTAAATTACTTTTAAAAATATTTCTATAATTGTTTTATTGAAAGAGTAAAGTATACTGTAAAGTCCTCTTTGCATTTTGGAAAATATATTTTAGTGGAATGCGAAAAATGTGAACGGGTGTGAATATTTTGACAAGACACTGTATTTTAAAAGACAGTTTTCTAATATTGATCTTTGGAAAGTTGCTGCCTACATTTGTATCTCATGAAAATGTATCAGCAAAATTTAGCTGCATATATACTGTGACAGGGAAGCTCCTGTCACAGTCCAGAGGACGTCTGGACCAGCCCATAGTGAAGCCCACAGACCTGCAGGCACAAGAATAAAGCAGGAACCCCCTGCTGACAGCCTTAGGCTGGCACAGGGAGAAAGAAAGGGAAAAAGGCAGCTTGTGTCCCAGTCCCGAATTCAGGCATGAGGGCACTGAAAGCGGATAATATCCCCTATCACTCCTTTCCCCGAGTCAGGGAGAAACCTGAGACCAATTTGGAGAGGGGTGGAGTCAGACCCCGTAGTTTGCAGGCTGGGAAGCCTCAAATGGGAAACAAGCAGAGGCAGTAGGGGAGAGGCTCAGGTGGCTCTGATTGGGGGAGCCAAACATTCCATGGAGTGCTTTGCTCCATGACTTTGCCTAATCCCCAGCAAGGACGAGTTTCAAGAAGCCAGCCCACAAGGAGAGGAAAGTAACTTCCGGGAGGTACAGTGATTTGGCTATCCTACCTCAGAGGAAAAGGCGGGGAGTTTACCCTAATGGAAATGCTACAGGAGAGCTGGCAAGCAGGCAAAGAGGGGGATGGGAGGTAAAGCCTGGAATGAATGTGGAGATGGAAAACCCGGGTTACCTAGAGTCTGAGTGGGAAATGTGTAGTGACCCCAGGGAAAGTGTGTGTGATGAGGACATGGACCTAGGAGAGTACAGTGTATGAGGATTATGTCCTATCCAATAAAGAAAGCCAGCCGTTTCTGTTTAAACCTGAGCTAAAGAAGGACTAGGGGCCATGCTGAGGCAGCACTGCCGAATTAAGGGAAAGGCTTTTGTAAATAACCAGTTGGTAAGACTCCCTAGGAGCAGGAGATAAAGCAGAAGGGGGCATAATTGGGAGGGTCTAAAGACCTTAAACTAAGGGAGGCTTGCCCCACACAGCCTGTTAGGCAGGGCTATGAATGTTCTCTGGGGAGGACAGCATGATAAAGGGAGAAAGAAAAAACAAAGTTAATTTTTGACTCTACTCTTGCTGCGAATAGGGGGGAACCAGGAGAGAGCTGACACTGGCCGTGCTCAGCTGTGATTACAGGAACTGAGGCTAGGAGAAGCCAACAAGACCCAAACAGGGGAATATGGGACAGTGAAGTCACTGAGCTACTGTGTGGAATTATTTTGGAGATTTTTGTTTTGGTAAATAAAGGATCGTCCCATTCCAAAGTTAAAGCCCATGGGACTCTCGGGGACTAAGGTACCTGAAAATGGCATGAACAGGATATGAGAGCCATAAGAAATAAGTGAGAATGTTTTCTTTTGGACACTAATAAACCTGGTAAAGTTTCCCAGAAATCCAGTATCTGGATTTTCCTTCATCTGACCACATAAAAGGCGCAACAAAATTCTTACTTGTGGTCCAAGCCAGGCTTTTCCACATACTCGGAAACTGGCCCGGCCACAAGAAATATTTTATAACATAAACGGCCTCTTTTACAAAGCCGCACAGCAACAGCCCCGAAGCCCTTTAAATCTCTATGGGTTTCGGGGATGTTAGCGCAGCGCAGCCGCTAGCGCGGCTTTGTAAAAGAGGCCGTAAGGCACAATTCAATACTAAAATTTTATCAGTCCCCCCTACTTCCCTCCCATGACCACCTTAGTATAGCAATGTAGGACTGGCCTAGTGGTTATAGCAGCTAACCTCAGCACCCTGAGGTTGTGAGTTCAATCCCCACTGCAGTTCCTTGTGACTCTGGGCAAGTCACTTAATACTTAATTGCCTCAGGTACAAAATAAGTAATGTCTAAAATATATAAACTGCTTTGATTTTAGCCATACAGGAAAAGTGGTATATCAAGTATATGCAAGCTATCTGTGCACAAGTATTCCTGCATATAAAGCATTGGTTTACCCAAAGAAAAGAGTTTTACAGTTATTCCCAGAGGGGCATAATTAAAACAAACATCTAAGTCCGATAGGGATGTAGGGCGCTAGTCGCCCAAAGTCGGCAGTGTCAAAATGTCCATTCTCAAAGTACATCTAAAATATTTTTTCGGAAAATCGTCTATCTGTACGTCCAGACATTTGATCATCCAGACAGCCACTATGTCTATCTTTATACCACATTCTCGACTAAAAATTTGTCCAAGTCCCAAATGCCCAGAACTAGTCCTTTTGGAAGTGGGAGGGGGCGGCATTGTAATGGACTGGCCACCCAGACTTGGCAATAGAGCAGAGGAGCACCTTACAGGGCACTGCTGTGAACTTCACAAAAAGGGTGCCACCTAAACATCTCACAACAACTCTCTTATAGGTTATGGTGAGCCCCCCCCCAAACACACTATACTCACCTGTCTATAACCCCAATAGCCCTTATGGCTGCAGGTGCCACCTATATGGCAGTACAGTAGAGTTTTGGTTTTTTTTTGGTGGGCTCACATTTTCCACCATGAATGTAGTGGTTAGAGTGTCTTATGGGCTTGGGTCCTCCTCTTTATGGTTCACTAGCCCACCTCCCAGACTACTAAGCCACCTCTGTGCTGCCGTACTAGGCTTTCATTTGCTAGGTGCTGATGTTCCGGAGGCAGGAATGTAAGTTTTTATTCTGAACTTTGTGGGGTGTGACGGAGTCAGTGAACACAGGGGGAGTGAATGGAGGTCTTTACTTTGTTCCTGGTCACTTTTGATACCTTTTGGGCATTTATAACTGTCTTTACATCATCTAACTCACAACGTAAAAGTTTCACCTAGGCAACCTTGTCAAACATTTGATTATCCCTGCAGGACAATTAAGTCTTGGTCAGCCCACATCCTGCCCTAACCACTCCTCCAAAAACACCACTTTCAACTTTGGGCATACAGTGGGATTCAGAGGCCTAAAATGTCCTGGATATGTCCAAAAGCCATTTTAATTATCGGCACTTGGACGATCTGTCTTTTAGATCATCCCAGGTATCAACTTGGGGTGGGTTTTTAGATGTATTTAAGTTTCGATTATGAGCCCCATAGCTTTTAAAAAGATCTAGCAATAAAACATACTTGTCTTTTGAAAATTTAATCAGTCTTACATTTCAATATTTCTTTAAATATTCAGATCTTTTTCAGCAGCTGGTGATCACACAGCTTGCTTATCTAGATATTTTTAGATCTTATACAGATAGGATCATTGTTAAATCATAAAGGGGGGTCTTTAATTAACAATTAGTGCAAGTTATCTGCAGCAGGGCCAATAGGAATAAAATGGATCCTGTGGCAGATAACATGGGCTAATCTTTAGTATATATAAAAAAAGCCCTTCCTGAATGGCCCTATAATATTCATATAAAAAGGGGCAGAGTGAAAGCAGCCCCACCCCCCAAAAAAAATAAATTAGATGGCTGTAAATTCTCAAAAGGTCACCAAAATCTAGACACTAGAATGATGTACGCCAAGTCTAATACTGGCTGTCATGAATGCTCATGCCTAACTTTAGGCAGTTAGGTTTATAAATGTTAATATTCTATAACTTGCACATGTAACTGCCTGACATGCCTCCTACCCATATATCCTCCTTCCAGGTCTATGCCCACCTTGAAGTTAAATGCTCTGGAATTTGATTTTCATAACTTGCAGAATATTGACTAAGGGCAGTTACATGTATGACTACTAATTGATAGAAACAATAAGAAAATTGACCCTGATCCCTCCACAAACAGACAAGCAAAAACAAAAAAAAATGACCACAAAATATCCACAGAGAAGAAAATCCAGAAGAAACCAAAAGAAACTCTTGGAATGATGATGTTCCTAAATGGACTTTATTTGAAAATGTCAAAGTTCCAAAGGTGCACTAATATCATCCACATAAAAGTAAAATGATCCGTAAAAATCAATTTACTTGTTGAAGTGGATGATACCACAGGACCTGTGGAAGTAGTGAGAGTTATATTCCCATTTACACCGGATATTGGATGAAAGGGGGGGGGGGGTGTCCTTTGTAGGGGACTCATCGATGCTCCGGATATGGGAGAGTTCAAATCAGATACATTTTGTGCTGGAGAGTCTAGGGAAAAAGTCAAGTGTCTGTCCATAGGACCTAAAACAACAGGTGTCGAACTTTTAGATTTAACTTTCCTTTTCCCCATGATCAATTAACTTATATGACCTGGTATCCTGCTTCACAGCTCCACGGTGCTACAAGGGGCGTGCCCTAAGGGGCGGCCGCAACCGCGGCAGCAGTCAGGTTTTTATAGAGGAAATAAGAACGGCAAGGAAGACGGACCCGGTGACGTCAGGAGTCCGTCTTCTGGGTTGCCTGCGATATGGCTGCAAACGCTGCTGTTGCAGGGGCTGAACGGGGCAGCAAAAAGATCCACCGGCGTCCTCACAGGAAATCAAACAGCTCCCGGTCCCTCCGTGGCAGCAGTCGGGTTTTTATAGAGGAAATAAGAACGGCAAGGAAGACGGACCCGGTGACGTAAGGGGTCCTTCTTCTGGGTTGCCTGCGATATGGCTGCAAACGCTGCTGTTGCAGGGGCTGAACGGGGCAGCAAAAAGATCCTCCGGCGTCCTCACAGGAAATCAAACACTTGAGTTTACTAGTGTAGTGGATGAACAACCACTAGCAGTGGAAAAACAGGATATCACCTTAAAGGATTTATGGTTAGGTATTCCTAGAGTTGAGGGGTTTCTCAGAGAATCAATGAAACAAACATCTGATTTCTCACAGTCTGTGGTTCAAAAGTTTGAGAATGTGGATGCCAATTTAAATTGTCTGGAAACTAGATTAGGTGTGATTGAAACTCAAAGTAACACATTACAAGCTGTTTCACTATCTGCTGTAAAAGATTCTACGTCATTGCATTTAAAAATGGAAACGTTAGAAAATATGCATCGGGGAAAGAATCTCCGTTTGGTTAATTTCCCAGTGACTCATTTGTTATTACCAGAAATATTATTAAGAAAATATTTTAAGGAAATACTGGGATTACCCAATGCGGATAGTTTTCCAATAAATAATTGTTATCATATTCCCCAGAAGAAAAAGGAAACTGTACAGGATGTGGACCATCTGGTAACTGATGATGTTAATTTGACAGAGTTTTTAGAATATTCTCAAGATGTTATTCAGACTCGGTCCACAATGATTCTAACATGTGTGAGTGAGACAGATAAAATGTTGTTAATGAAACTTTACTTTAAAAATAAACTGACCAAGTTCTGTGGGGATTTGGTTAGTATGTTTCCTGATGTCTCAAGAGCTACCCAGCTTAGAAGAAAATAATTTTTGAAATTGAGAACTAGAGTATTGGCACTTGAGGCATCATTTTATTTGAAGTTTCCTTGCAAATGTTTGGTTAAGACACAAGATACTGAATTTGTCTTTTGGGATCCCATTCAATTGCAACAATTTTTGGTAACTCGTGAAGAGAAGTGAGATCTCTTTTCTCTTTCTTTTTCATTCTTTGATGAGAAATTAGGTTAGGAATGTCCAAAATGTCCTAAATTAGTTGGGAATGACTTGGGTTCATTAGAATTCAACCCATTTCTTTGTTTTCCTTTAAAATTTAGTTGGTAAATAAGCAATATGCTCCCCCCCTTTTTGTGAGCTTGTAAAGGATTGTTTTTTTTTTGTATTGTTTGTTGTATTGAAAATTTGTATGGAAACCCTTTTTTTTCCTTGATATCTTTATGATATTGTAAATGTATTAAACTCAAATTAAAAAAAAAAAAAGTAAAATGATCCACATAAAAACCTTAAAGGACCTAGTCCGCTAGGGATGCAGGACCCAACACGGTCCGCGTTTCGACAAAAAGTCTTCTTCAGGGCTCCCTGGGGTCCTATAATGATGAATACGTGGGAAAGCTAATATGTGGTGAGCCGGAAGTGAAACACTGCTTACATTTGCAAATGTAAGCCCAAAGTCGCCACTGTCAAAATGTCCATTTGCAAATGTAATCAGTGTCTCACTTCTGGCTCACCACATATTAGTTTTCCCACGTATTCATCATTATAGGACCCATGAAGAAGACTTTTTTGACGAAACACGGACCGTGTTGGGTCCATATATTTCCAGTGGTTCAGGCCCTAGATGTTTTTATGTGGATTATTTATTTGTCTTAATAAAGCCTTCATCTTGGACATCAACTCTCCACAAGCTTTTTGTTTTTTTACTACTAATTGATGCCAGTGACAATTTTAGCCAATTATAGTATGGAATATTGCTACTTTGGGGGTTTTTGCCAGGTACTATTGACCTGGATTGGCCACTGTGAGGACAGCTACTAGGTTAGATGGACCATGGTCTGACCCAGTAAAGCCATTCTTATGTTAACACCAATTATCAGCTCATTATTAAGTTACACATACAACTGCTCTTATTCTGTAATTGTGTGCACAAATTTGCATGCTAGCCACCAATCTGGGCACAGAGCTTTCTAGAATTAGGGGGATAGTGGAGATATTTAATCATAATTTTGATTTAGTCCTGCCTATATTAAATAGTTAATGCTGACACAATGATCACACAATTCCTCTGCATCAGTTTTATGCCTTCTCCTTTGTATTTAATATTTTCTGCTAATGAAGATTTGCAGAAAAGTTGGCAGGTACTTCAGGCATATTTTCACCTGATAAATAAAGTATGTGCTTGGGGAGTGGGGGCAGGGGGGCATGAGACTGCAGTTATAAATCTGGCCATATATTTTATTTACTTAAAAGTATGTTCATCTTTATTGTATTATTTTTTAAAATTTCATAATGAAGAGTGAACATCTTTTTCCCAATAGAGTTAAACTAGAGCAGCATGAATATAGCAGACAGATTATAACATGTGTGACCAAGCTTTATTTTAATCAAGGTGTTGATATCGTCTGAAATTCTAAGGTGAAAATTAATGCAGAAACAAATTGATTTGACTTCTCTTTGCTACATGTACTCTGTAATTCAAGTAGTGAACATAAAGAAAATTAATAATAAATTATCAAAGCCTCAGGCTTCTAAATCAACATTCCAGCTCCAGTAGAAGAGCTGGCATGCTTTTCTGGCAGACTGCCATTCTCTCTCCCCCATACAGGGATGGCAGGGAGCCCAAGGAAGTGGTAATCATTGGCTCAGGATTTGGCTCTTGAACTCTTTCCTCTGGGTGAAATGATACATGCAAATCCTTCTGGGGAGAAGTAGCTATCTGCTTCTCTGCACCAGAAACATTCAGAGGCTCCCCCTTCCCCTTTGATTGCCAGAAACCACATTCTGCACTATAGAAGTCTGTTGAGGAGACAATAGAGCCGTGTATGCTTTAATTCTCTCTTTCCATTTAACCATAATGAAGAATAATTTAGTTTAATACAGTACTTTGTATACATAACATAACGCCAGATTTCTAGGCCGCATAACCATTAGTTCAATGCGGTTTACAAAATTTTATAAAATTAATACAATGAAAGCAATTAGTTCAGGAATTTTGAGAAAAGGAAAGTTTTCAATTGTTTTCTAAATTGTTCGTAAGAGCAAGATGTAAGCAATAAATATTGAAAATCTTTGTCATAATGAGCTGCTTGATATGAGGCAGTTCACAGAATATTTTTAAAAATTCTCCAAATCAAATAAGCTACTGAATGTCATGGGAAAGCATTAGTGAGCAGGCGCTAGCTTGGATTTATCTCCCTTCCCACAAAAATTTTAATTTTGGAACATCATCTTCTAGAGTGAATGCATCTGTGTTCTTGGGTACTCCATGCCCTAAAGGCAGTGAAAGACCTTTTTCCCCCTTGTAAAAAGAAACCTTGGAAACTCCATGGGGTACATTAGAGTCCCAGAGCTCCTTGATCTGCTTATATGATTACTTGCCATGTCCATTTTCTCACCCTTAGGCTTGATCTAATATAGTTTTTATCCAGAGAGCGGCAGCTGCATTCAAGTTATTTTCCCTATCCAAAAATTTTCAGTAGTTGAATATTACTACTATCCATATAGCTAGTGTTGGTCACTGCTGAACACATATTCAGTGTTTGCCACAACCGCAGAAAGCAACACCAAATATACTGTATGTGGATTATGTAAACACTACAAATTTTACTAGCTAAGACTCCGATGATGAACAGTATTGTTCCAATTTGCTAAGGTTCGTAGTTCTGAAATTTGGCCCTCAAAACTGTAGCAGGCCCAGTTTTCATAACATCCACTATAGATGTATGTGAGGAATATTTGCATGCATTTAGTTGAAGAAAGCAATTACAAACTGCATATTCTAGTTACTCTGAAATCTAGATATGTTGTGATGATTCCTCAAGATCTCATTTTGGAAGCCACATGTTTCTCTCATAAAAGCGGGAGTAGCTGTCAGATTTGTCAAATATTTTGAATAGTAATATCTTCTCAAGACCAACAAACATTTAAATAAGATAAAAGAAACAAAATCATAGGGATTGCCCCAACTCAAACTTTAAATTATCCAAAAATATGAGGGGATGTTGATATGTTCTCAGCCCAACCAAGAAGAGAATGTTGTAGATATGGTTGAATCAATGACATGAAACAATGTCAAAAACAAAGAATTTCGTTCCTGCAAATTGGCACTTAAGAAATAAGATAACACTCTTTTCAGCTACAGTGGGTAATTAACTCTCAGAATTTAGGAAGTTGGTTGGGTGGGCTGAGAACTTTTCAGCAACCCTTTGTAATCTGGGTTTTTTTTTTGGTCAGCATTGGTTATATAATTGCATCCAGATGAATCTTGTAAAAAAAATCGCACATTAGAGTGTATCATGTGACTCATAAATACCCTGATACTTTCTATCAGCTCAGTGAGCTGGGTGGGAGGTGAGAAGAATACATCAGCTTTTGCTGTGATGAAGTAATGCACTTCAAGCTGCAAATGTCCCTGTAATTTCTTTTAATGCTTGGATTGATACTGTTTTTAAACTGAGTCGCTATTGTTCAGTGAAAGGCATATACTTCATCTAGGCACACAGCACCTGTGAGGTTTAGAGTCTCCCGAATAGCTATTGCAGTTTCAGAGATAAACATGAAAATATGTACTTGCTTTATTATTGTCTCAATTTCTTCTTTTTAATCTAGAAGTTTTAATTTTAAACATAAACTCTGCAAATTATTGCTGTATTGAGAAGATCACAAGCCCATGTAATCAAACTCGGGGTAAACAAAAGTTAGCATAGGCTTGCAAACTCCCCCCCTCAACAACAATACTTACCGTAATAGAGCTATATAAGAAGTGATGTGAAAAGATGTTAAATCCTCATTGTAGAAAATGTGAGATGTAATGCATATTCACTATGCCCCCCTTTTACAAAGCTGTAGCATGTTTTTTATCGCCAGCCACAGTGGTAACTGCTCCGATGTTCATAGGAATTCTATGAGTGTCCGAGCTGTTACCTCCATGGTGGGTGCTAAAATCCACGCAATGGTTTTGTTAAAGGGGGTTTTATTTGTGCATACTAATGCAAAAATGCATTGGCTAATGGGCCAATTTCAAGAAACAAACATGTCCAAAAACTGGCATAAAGTGGCACATGAACGTTTTAATTGCTAAAATGCCCAAATCATCTTTTTCAAAACCTATTTTCTAGATGGTTTTCTATGACATTTGTCAGTAGTTCATCTAAATTGCAAGGGGGTATATTTATTTATTTGTTCAATTTTCTATACCGTTTTCCCAAGGGAGCTCAGAAAGGGTTTACATTAATTTATTCAGGTACTCAAGCATTTTTCCCTGTCTCTCCTAGCGGGCTCACAATCTACCTAATGTACCTGGGGCAATGGGGGGATTAAGTGACTTGCCCAAGGTCAATAGGAGCAGCGTGGGTTTGAACCCACAACCAAGGGTGCTGAGGCTGTAGCTTTAACCACCGTACCACACACTCCCCATGGAAGCATGTTTTAGGTAGGACTAGGGTGGGCTTATGACCTAGACATTGTGTGGTGATAAACATTTTACAAAATGTCCAGGGCACAATTTGGATGTTTCAGACTAGACCTGTTTTATGTAGGTTTTGGAGAGCTCATCATACAATATAAGCAGGTTATAGTGACGTATATCTGGGACTTTTAAATGTGACGTTCAGTGCAGTATCCCCTAGAGTTCCACTCTGCTGTCTGTTTGGCCAGTTTACTAAGAATGCTGGCTGCGTGGACATCCCAATTGCTTGTTTTTGTGCGCTTTTTATTTGGATGTCTTCGTATCAAAAATAGCCAAAAAGATAGACACACTAAGGACCAAAACATCTAGATAGGTCATTAAGAACATAAGAATTGCCGCTGCTGGGTTAGACCAGTGGTCCATCGTACCCAGCAGTCCGCTCACGTGGCGGCCCCCAGGTCAAAGACCAGTGCTCTAAATGAGTCCAGCCTCACCTGCATACGTTCCAGTTTAGCAGGAACTTGTTCAACTTTGTCTTGAATCCCTGGAGGGTGTTTTCCCCTATAACAGACTCCAGAAGAGCGTTCCAGTTTTCTACCACTCTCTTCGTACGGAATCTATCCCCTTTCACCTTTAGAGAGAGCCCTCTTGTTCTCCCTACCTTGGAGAGGGTGAACAATCTATCTTTATCTGCTAAGTCTATTCCCTTCAGTATTTTGAATGTTTTGAGCATGTCCCCTCTCAGTCTCCTCTTTTCAAGGGAAAAGAGGCCCAGTTTCTCTAATCTCTCACTGTACGGCAACTCCTCCAGCACCTTAACTATTTTAGTCGCTCTTGCAGATTAAAAAATGCTAATTTTTCTTTACTGGATTTCTGGATGTCTTTCCCAAAATGTCCAAACTCAGAATTGGCCATCCTATTAAAAATGCTCACCACATATATTACTTCATAAGAACATAACAATTGCTGCTGCTGGGTCAGACCAGTGGTCTATCATGCCCATCAGTCCGCTCACGCGGTAGCCCTCTGGTCAAAGACCAGCGCCCTAACTGACACGTACGTCCTTGTTCAGCAGGAACTTGTCTAACTTTCAGTGTATTTACTGTATATGTGTAATTAAATGTTTTTTTGTGTTAGGACCCCTGAGGCAGGCACATGCTGGAACATGACCATTTTAAGTGATATCAATAAAATGGTTTCAATAGTGTGGATCCTGTGAAATCCTTATCTCCTTTTGGCCGTTTCCACCTTTTCTTTACAAACAAGTTTAAGCCATACTGCACGTTACCTATAATCTGCATGCATATATGGTCCTTAACATGTATGGTAAACTGGATATCCCCTATAATGTAACTGGTGCCTTCAATTGTTTTAGTTCCATTTTGCCTTTCTAAATGGCATTTAATAATTCAATAAATCATTCTCTTTGCAATGTTAAGACACAACAGATGTACACTGAAATGTAATGAAAAGTCATTAATCATTAGTGATTTGGATTTCTACAGAATGATAAGGAAGACCAGAGCAATGCTTGAGTATAATCTTTTTTTTCCTTCAGAATTTTGGACAGATTATGGAGTTTATGCAATAAAACTCTCATAAAACTAATTTTAGTGTAACCCCCTTTTGTAGTTAGATTAGTCCTAAAAGGATTACTTTGAATGCTTGCAAAAAGTTTAATGGATGCATAAAGATTGTGAGTTTTCTATTTTTAGGGCTCCTTTTACAAAGCTGCATTAGGGCTTTAACGCAAGGAATAGCGCTCGCTGAGTTGCCGCGTGCGCTAGACCTTAACGCCAGCATTGAGCTGCCGTTAGTTCTAGCCACGTACCGTGCCCTAAAATCCTGCATGCGCTAAAAATGCTAGTGCACCTTAATAAAAGGAGCCCTTAGTGTGCACAAAGGGGACTTTAAATTTACACTGAAGTTTACTGTAGAGACTATTTATTTTTTTAAGGCTAAATTGTTATTCTTTTTTTTTTAATATTCTTTATTCATTTTCAAACATACAATAAGTGTATCAATATGTTAAAACAAATAGATCATAAATACATCACTTAACAATCATCAAGAGTATACATAAAATGCTGTTAACCCCCACCCTTCCTATCCCTTCTTATTATATAATCAAATACATTATACAATATATAACTTATACATTATACAATGTACTTATACAATATATAACTTATACATTATACAATTATACTTATACATTATACAATATATAACTTAGAACTGCAAGGTACAGGCGGAATAGAAGTCATTAATGTAATGTAATGTAATGTAATATAATAATAAAATAATAAAATTATCCTCCCCTCTCCCCTCATATTTGAACCTGCAAATTAAGGGAAAAAATGTTGTCTAATCATTACAATGTTTTGTTAATGGCTCCCACACATCTTGAAATTTCCTAAAACACCCTTGCTATATTGCAATAAATCTTTCCACCCAAAATTACAATTTAATCTACTCCAGTTTTTCCAATTATACGTAATTTGTTGAATGGCAACCTCAGTCATTATAAGTAATAATTTATTATTATTTGAAGAAATCTGACTTTTTGCTCTCATTGCCATACCAAATAGCACAGTATCATATGACAATGCCACTGGATTGTCTAATAAACAATTAATTTGGTCCCAAATTGATTTCCAAAAGGTCATAATAAATGGACAATAGAATAATAAATGATCTAAAGTCCCTGCTTCGAGATGACAGTGCCAACATCTATTAGACTTAGAACTATCCAATTTTTGTAACCGAACAGGGGTCCATAATGCTCTATGTAACAGAAAAAACCATGTTTGTCTCATAGATGCTGACATTGTACATCTCATCCTCCAAGTCCAAATTTGTGTCCATTTAGACACAGAAATTTGATGTTTAATCTCTATGCTCCAAATGTCTCTCAGACCATTGTTTGGTTTCTTTTTAATAAGTCCAGTTAATAATTTATACCATTGGGCAGCCTGGTGACCTTGGAAGTCCGCCTGAAAGCATAAGCATAAGAACTCCATACTATATTGATCATTAAGATTTTTCCATTCAGGGAATCCGGCCTGAATGGCCTGCTTCAATTGCAACCATCTAAAACTTTCTGATTTATTAAGGCCATATTTGTATTGCAACTCTGAAAACTCAAGCAGTTTACCATTACAGATAACATCATTCAATAAACGTATGTCTGCTATCATCCAGTGCTTCCAGACGATCTTTTCTCTGCCGATTTGAATCTTGGAGTTTAGCCATATAGATTGATTTGTAGATTTGTAAATTGGAATAGTTGTTAAATTACTTACATAACGCAGTGTTTTCCATGTATCATCTAATATTCTGTTATCTTTACTGTAACTAGGCATTTTGATACTGAGCACATGACAAAGGCGTAACGGAGACATGAGTTGCCATTCTAACCACAACCAATCTTCCATGTGCTCTGGGAGGACCCAATACATACCCTGGCGCAAAATATAGGCTTGATGATACCTATAAAAATTGGGAAAATTTACCCCTCGCTCTGAAATTGGCCTTTGTAAAGATACCAAAGCAACTCTAGGAGTTTTACCCAGCCAAATAAATTTTATAAGAATGCTATTTAATTTTTTATAAAAGTCCCTTGAAAATAAACCGGTAACATACCCATCTGATAACAAACCATAGGCAAAATCATCATATTAATTGTTTGGACTCTCCCCACCATGAAAGATGTAAAGGATTCCATTGCTCACACATTTCTGTTACCTTCAGTAATAAAGATTTTTCATTTATTTTCAATGTTTCTTCCAGCGTATTTTTAATCCAAATGCCTAAATATTTTATTCCATCCTCCCTCCAAAGAAAGGGAAATGAATCAAACAAGCCTTTTGTACAGTGGACATTAAGTAGAAGAATTTCTGATTTACTCCAATTTATCTTATATCCTGAAAATTTTCCAAATTTCTCAATTATTTCAAGTAAACAAGGAATGGTTGTCTCAGGATTTCTCAAATAGAGCAATATATCATCCGCATAAGCAGAGACCTTATATTCCTGATCTCTATGGGGAATACCCTGAATCTCCTTCGCTTCTTGAATAGCTAATAACAAGGGTTCCAATACAATGTCAAAAAGCAGAGGCGATAAGGGACAGCCTTATCTACCCCCCCCTGCAACCTGAAACCTTCTGAAAAATTATTATTAATCTACAGTTTAGCAACAGGGGAGCTATACAATGTTTGAACCATTTATATAAATCCTGAACCAATACCAAACCATTCCAACACTTGATATATGAAGGTCCATTCTACTCGATCAAAGGCTTTCTCTGCATCCAAGAATACAGAAAAAGCTGGATCATTTAAGGCTTTTGACAAATTCAACATATGCAAGGCAAGCCTAGTGTTGTTAGAAGAATGTCTTTGAGCAACGAATCCTGTTTGGTGCATTCCAATAATAAAAGGGAGAGCTTTAGCTAAACGTATAGCCAATGTTTTAGCCAAAATTTTTCCATCTACATTAATTAAAGAAATAGGTCTGTAGTTTGAAACCAGTGTAGGATCTTTATTTGGCTTTGGCAAGACTATAATCAATGATTCCGCCATGGTACCTGTAATACAACCTTTAGATAGTTGAGTCTGATATAAATTTAACAAATATGGTAATAGGGTAATTTGGAATGATTTGTAGAACTCTACTGTAAAACCATCCCCACCTGGAGCAGATCCAACTCTAAGGGACTTCAATGCTGCTTGCAATTCTTTTATTGATATTGGCTTTTCTAAGCTTTCTTTTATATGCTCAGGAATTTTCGGCCCCTTGATTAATTTTAAAAATTCCAATCCATCTTTTTCTTTATCTAAATAAGGCTCAGAAGAATACAGATCTTTATTTGTAAAAATTGTTTTAAAATAGGACCAATTTGTGAAAAAGCATTTCCTTTTTCATCTTTTATCGCCACTATTTTTGTTTTTAAATAATTTGCCAGTAATCTTCCCGCATTATTTGAATTTGCATAATAAAATGCTTGTTGAGAAAATAAATCTTTCCTTATCATTTTAGAAAATATTTCATTATATTTCCCTTTAGCTTTCAAGAGATTATTCCCATTTGTCAATCAATTTTGATTCTAATATCCTTATATCTTGTTCCAACTATAAAATTGTTTTTTAATTTGTTTTTTAATGTATGCCGAAAAAGAAATAATTTGACCCCTCATGGTTGCCATAAAAGCATCCCACAGCGTTTCCATAGAGATATCTTCAACATTATTAATTTGAAAATAGTCATTTATTTTTAGCTGCATTTCCTCTATAAAACTTGGTTCCGCTAGCAATGTATTATCAAATCTCCATACAGGTCTATTATCGTCTTGGTCAATTATTTTAAGTATAATCCACACCCCACCATGATCAGATAAAATAATTGGATTAATGGAGGCTTGTGTTACTTGCTGAATTACTGCATTTGAAACAAATATATAATCTATTCTTGAAAAAGATTTGTGAACATGGGAGCAAAACGATAATTCCCGATCATTAAAATGAAATATTCGCCATATATCTTTCAAATCACAATTTTGTACCAAATTATCTAATCCTAATGATTTCATAATTCTACTAGGTTTTTTGTCCATTAAAGGATCCATAACAGCATTAAAATCCCCTGCCACAACTAATTTAGACTGTAAGCCTTCACAAATCAATGGCATGCAATTCTCAATATCTCTTTCACCTAAGCCTACTCACACAATGCCAATAATATCAAATAAACCTAGGCATATAAGAAAAGTTCCATTAAAGGAAGCCTCAGCCCCACCACTCCACTGCTGTAATAATTTTTAAACTGCGGGAAGAATTACGCGGCACCTCATCATTGGCTACCAGTATGTATTTTTTTATACATTTTTTTACCACCTTTTATTTAAGTGTTATTTCGTGGTTTTCATCTTATCCAATAAATAATATTTTTGTTCTTAGTTTTTTAGTTTTTTAATAAAATGGCTTTTGTCTTAGCTTTTATTCCATCAGCCAACGTCTGGGAGTCTAACCCGACATGACATGTTTCGCACTATAGCAGTGCTATATCAAGGGTCTCCCGAGAACGCTTGTGTCATCCGACTCCACAATCTTTAAAAGAGAATATTATTTATTGGATAAGATGAAAACCACGAAATAACACTTAAATAAAAGGTGGTAAAAAAATGTATAAAAAATACATACTGGTAGCCAATGATGAGGTGCCGTGTAATTCTTCCCGCAGTTTAAAAATTATTACAGCGGTGGAGTGGTGGGGCTGAGGCTTCCTTTAATGTATATAAACACATAATGGGACTTTTCTTATACGCCTAGGTTTATTTGATATTATTGACAGCTAATTTAGAAGCAGCCAGTGGTAACAACAATGAATGTAGAGATTTAAAAAATTCAATCTGATTCGAATTAGATGCGTATACATTAAATAGCACCATGGTAGTATTTCCCATGCTCATTTCTACATGTATCCATCTCCCTGCAGGATCAGCGGCAATCAATTTAAACATAGCATTACATTTTTTTATGTACTAATATTGCAACACCTGCTTTTTTTTCACAGCAGGGGCAAAGAAACAATGTTTTACCCAATCTTTTTCTAGCTTTTTGGACTCTAAAGCTGATAAATGAGTCTCTTGGATATAACATCCTATATAATAAAACGCTAGCCGCGCATGCGCACTCCTATTTGCATGTTCCATGATCAGTAGGTCTGTGGCCACAGGAGTGCGCATGCGTGCTTATACGTCACCAGCCGCCGATCGCCTCCACAAGCCGGGACCGCAGCCAGCTGCCGATCTCCGTTCCTCCAGCGGAGGGGGGGGGTCTCGGAGGAGAGTGATCGCGGCCGCTCAGCACCCCCACCGAGGAGCCCAGCAACTTTCCGCCCCGGCTCTTAAACTGACCCCGCTGCCCAGGACCCGAGTCCTTTGCTGCCCCCCCCTTCCCTTTACGCAGGCCCGACTACAAACCTAGCGATTCCAGCAGCATGTGCAGCATATTGGATGCGTTCATGTTCCCTGCCTGGAAAGCAAACGTTCATTCATAAAATCTCTTATATCAAACAGATTTTAAAGATAGATACATAAACATGTTATTTCGTGTATTCCTGTTAGAATTGTATAGGGCAAGTGAAAAGGAAAGGTGAATGTCTACTCTTAAGAGGCCTCCAAAGTTCCCATTGTGGGTCTGATTGATTTTTTGTTGAGTTTCAGAGGGCTCAAGCAGCATAATCCACAGCAGTGGTCTCAAACACGCGGCCCGGGGGCCACATGCGGCCCGGGGGCCACATGCGGCCCGCCAGGTACTATTTTGAGGCCCTCGGCATGTTTATCATAATCACAAAAGTAAAATAAAAAACAGTTTCTTGATCATAAGTCTCTTTAGCTATAAATGACAATATTATTATTAAGACTTAGCCAAAAGGAAAGATTTATAAATTATAAAGAGTTTTACCTCATGCAAAATTGTCATTTCTTTATTAAGACATGAACTATTTTTTCTGAGGCCCTCCAAGTACCTACAAATCCAAAATGTGGCCCCGCAAAGGGTTTGAGTTTGAGACCACTGATCCACAGCATTACTGACTCGAAACGTGCAGAGTACAGCTACAGCTGCATTTTCTTTGGCATCTGATGTCACCTTGAACCCTGATCACTGGATCTAACTGAAACAGTCAGACTCACTCTCTACTATGAATTTCCAAACTTGAGAATTACCTACTGAAAGAGTTGATGTATCCTAAAACTAAGGAGAAGAAATTTGTGTAGGATCTCTGGGACCCTGGGGTGCTCATTTTCAAAGCAGATGGATGTCTAAAAAATGGCAAAAAAAAACATCTATCTGTCATAAATGTCCAAATCATGATTTTCAAAAGGCAGAATTAGGACATCTTTCACTGCAGTTCATCCAAATAGCAAGGAGGTGTGTTGTGGGAGTGTTTAGGGCAGGATTAGGAGGGGCTGAAATTTACGATGTCAAATAGGATTGATCAAATGGGAAGAAATGTCCAAGTCAAAAAAGAAGGGCATCCTAAGTTAGATCTATTTCAATCACGTCCAGGGTATAAAAAGAGGTGCCCTGATTGAGTAGCTGAACACTGGAGAGATTAGGGCATGACCCTTCATGAATCCCCAAGTGGTTGCTATCCCCCTCCCTCACTTCTGAAAGTGACACCGGAAAGGAAACTAGGCTCCTGACAACATCAGGTATTTTGGGCAGCTAGCAGGTCTAAAGAGTAGCCTAGTGGTCAGTGCAGTGGATTGAAAACCAGGAGGCCCAGGTTCAAATCCCATTTCAATTCTATTTAACCCTTAAATTATGATCCCTAAAGAAATAGAGATATACAGTACCTACTGTACCTAAATACTAGATGCCTGAAAGCCTTAGGGCTATTAAGGTAGTGCACATTCAGGTACAGTAGGCATTTGCCTGTCTCTGGAGGGCTGACCTTTTAAAATAACAGAGTTGCAGTGGAATAAGAACCTGGGTGCCTTGGATTTAAAGTCCACTGCACTAACCCCTAGGCTTCCCCTCTGCTCTGCAGGTTCATCTGTGTGGCTATTTTGATACAAATGCTGCCAGACAGATGTCCTTGTCCCTGTTTTTTTTTTAGCATTCATAATTTGGACATTTTATTTTGGAAAATAGTTTTTAATTTTGGATGTTCTGATATTTATTAAGATATATTAACTGCTTTTATGAAGAGATTCACCTAAGGAGGTGTACAGCAGGTACAATTCAACATAACGCTTACAATTTTGTTAACATCATTAGGGTCATAAAAAGACCAAATATAAACATAAATACAATGAATGAGGTAGAGTTAAATTTAGTCAGTAAATTTAAACTTAATAATAGGACTACCTTGAAATGGTATCAAAAATATACTTATTTAACAGCACTGAAACTCAAATAAGAGAGATATAATACAATATCAGCATCATATTTATGAAACATAATAAGCATACATTAGAACATTTAAATAGCAGATACGAACCAAATGTTTTTCCTGTTTAAAACTGGCTATGAGAGGACTTTTTTGGATGCTACAAACAGGATGTCTCAACTCTGACTTGGATGCCCTTTCAAAAATTACTCGCCATGTGTGCAAGCCAGAGTAGTTGCATCTGAGGAGCTAAATGTAGCTTAGAATGTATGAGGGCTGAGAAGAGCAGAGGGAGCCCTGTTACTGGTAGCCACTTAGCCCTGTTGAGGGCTGGTAACCGGGACCCCAGCAGGGAGCTAACCCAGAGGCTCCTCTTGAAGGAGGGGAAGGCTACTGGAGTGCAGATTGGCATTAGTAGCCCAACGGAGGTGCCAGGGCACTGGGATGCGATCGGCACCAGCAGCCCAACAAGGGAGAAGGCTCCTTGGAGATTAATGGCAGAGGTGGAGTGCTCTTGGGAGGGCCAGGGGCCCTCAGAGCTAAAGAATAACAACCAGGAGGCTGCCACAGGGGCAGGCCTACCAGCTGGGAAGGACAGCCCCCACCTATTTCTAAAAGCTTCCATGGATTGGGTGAGAACCTGGGGACTGGGAAGGAGGGATCTAGGTACACAGTCATGTCTACCTAATGACTAAGTTAAGAAGATTGGGAGGAGCCTACACGTACAGTGTTGACAGAGTGCTGCTAGATATATACTGCACTGTATGTTAAAACATTCAAGACATAGTCTTTGCTCAGTAAAACTTGCAATCTGATCAAATAAATAGAACAAGGAGGGGGTTAGAAACTATCTCAGGCATGGGTTCCTTACAAGTGAGTGGGGGTTAGCAGTTAAAAGCAACCTCAAAAAAATAGACTTCAGTGTTCTCTGTTAAGTATGACTCCTAAATAGCAAGCAGGTCTCAGCTTATTACCTATCAGACCAAGGATAAAATACAGAAATTTGTAATAGTGTAGCTACAGAAAACAATATTCATGTCTTATCTGGATGGAGCTTGAACCAAATATTCTCCATTGCAATATATATAGTAGATTCCATTAGGCACCATGGCAGGCAAGACAAAACTGATAAGAACCATTATTAATGTGTGATAAATCTCTGTATGATTAGTGTGATGATGATAGCACACAATGCCACTCTTATTTGTAAAAGTAAAGATTTTCAGGTTGTCTGCACAAAGGGGGAACTTCTGTAACTGGGTGCTAAAAATGAAGAGCATTATTCTGTAAAATCACATACATTTACAGAATACTAGCATAAGTTGGCAGAAATGCCAATAGCACTTTAACATATAACTTACAGGTTTTTATTTTGCTATGCATGTAAATGTTGGACATACCTATATCATACCCATTTACTCCCCCTGTGCATGCCCCCTTGAATATACAAGCTAATTGACTCACAGTCTACTCTAAAGTTATAGAATAATGTTTAACATCCAACTATCATGTGTGTAACTATCACAGTTACATGTCTCAATGCTTTTATTTTTTTAATTTACAGGTAGGCTCGTTATATAAATATAGGTGGCAGATTACAGAATGAGGGGAATAGTGAGTATTTAAATTGCAGATTATGCAATATTGTCTGTCTCTCAGAAGAAGGCAATATATATTTTTAAAACTTAATTTTTTACTTTGATTTTTTACAGGAAGTAATTAATTTTCACATAGAGGGGCATTTTCAATGTGACATCTAAATTCGAGTTTAGACGTTTTGGAAAAAAACATCCAAATCTCCAGTAGAAAAAAAAATGGCCATTTTTTAACCAGAAAAACATCTATCTTTTTTTTTTAATTTTTAATGGATATTTCCTAGATGTATTTGGCTGCAGTGTGTCTATCTTTTTGAACCATTTTCAGAAAAAAAAACCTCCACCCAAATGAAAAATGCAGAAAAAACAGTCCTGTCTGCACAGTGCAGGGTCCCTGTCACAGTGAATGTCCAGATCAGTACATCACATACTGTAGGTATATCCACTTCATATGTATTTTAGAACAGGAACTGCTGATGTACAGCCTGTTCTAATGTACATAAGAAGTGGATGTTTGTGTGTTGGAAGCATCCAACAGGAATATCAATTTTTAAACTGCAACATCCAAATTATGAACTGGGGAAAACAAGGAACATGGATATCCTTATGGCAGCATAGGAACCATCTGTGTTATAAAATGTCCAGAAAAATATATATGTAGAGCAGAAGGATAATCTAATAGAGCAGTCGGCTGAGACCTAGGGGACTCAGGTTCAAATGTCATTTGCCTTCATTTTTGTAAGTTTCTTATACATTCAGGTCAAGTAGGTATCTTTCTGTCCCTGGAGGGCATGTAATTTAAAACAACTACAAGAGTTGAAGTGGAATTCATATCTAGGTCCCTTGCTTTTCAGTCTACTGCACCAACCATTAGGCTACTCTCCTGATCTGCATGGAGATCTGTAAATAAGTCTACAGTTCCTGAAGCTGTCAGATCCTAGTATCCCTAGCCAGTTTCACATTTGGGGGAGGGCGGGGGACAATAACCACTGGGAAATTAGGGAGATGACCTGTCTTTTTTAGTGGACTGCTGCTCAATCAGAACACCTTTTTGTAACCTGGACATGCCAAGTACCAGGACTAAATAACAATGCCCATCTTTTCAGACATATGGGATGTGCCTTTCCCTTCTGAGATCAGAGCTGGATGTCCATATTTTGGCCTCACCCTGGTCCTTCCCAAAACATGCCCAGCCACACACCCTTGCCGTATGGACATACTACAGTTTTAGACATCCCTATCCTGGATGTCTAAATGCTGGTTTTCAGATGTCCAAAGCAAGAATAGAGCTTCCAAAATAACCACCATATTCAAGTGTTTGGATCCAG
This sequence comes from Geotrypetes seraphini, assembly GCF_902459505.1. Taxonomy (NCBI): domain Eukaryota; kingdom Metazoa; phylum Chordata; class Amphibia; order Gymnophiona; family Dermophiidae; genus Geotrypetes; species Geotrypetes seraphini. The sequence continues at coordinate 219,957,300 of NC_047084.1, read as the reverse complement.
GCTGAAAAGTATAAAACAGGCATGTTGCTAAATTTTTGCTGATGTAATTTCTTTCTGTATTTCTTTAACAAGAATGTTCTTTGTTATAATTTCTAAATGCTAATAAAATAATTTTTTTTTAAAAAGGCAAGTGTGCAGGTAAATAGCACTGTGCTGAACTGGTCCTTGGTGAGGGGAAGGGTGGTAATGGAGACTTAATCCTGCGGATATCCATCCCGTGTCATTCTGTAGTGTCTACCTCAACCTCTGTTCTTCTATACCAACATTCTTTATAGGGATGGTTTCCCGTGTTTATCCGTGGGGACAGGAACATATTCTGTCACCATTCTGTCATTCTCTAGGTGGCTCCCCAGCCTGTGTGCCTGGAATATGTGTTTTGAGCCACAACATATATACATTTGACCACCACATAGAAACATGATGGCAGATAAAGGCCAAATGGCCCATCTAGTCTGCCCATCCGCAGTAACCATTATCTCTTTCTCTCTCTGAGAGATCACATGTGCCTACCCCAGGCCCTCTTGAATTCAGATTATCTACTCTTAGGGCAATTGTTTTTTGCAATCAGAAAACCTGAATAGCTTAAGATCACCTAACATAAGTTTGTGATCATAAAGGAGTTGCCTGGAAACAAGTGTAATGAGATTGGGACGAACAACTACACCTGTTGAACTACAGGGAACAGAGGTATCTTTATACTGCTTAACTCACCTTTATCTAAAACCTAAGGTATGTTATTTGACCCACATAGAAGAATCTCCTGCCCATATTATGTCTCCAATTTCTTTCTTACCAACTTGCTCATCATCTGTGTTTTGCCCTTTCCTGCATGCAGTCTGTCTCCTTACTTCCTCTGTTCTCTTCAGTTAGCAATCCACTCACAAAATAAGCTAAGGTTTGTTTAATTTAATCATATTATATTCTACTCTCCCTTATTTAATCCATTCCTCATATAAATTATGCAGACATCTCTCAGTATACAACAACATCGCATATAAATGTTATTATGTTTCTAAAGCTCTGATGGAAACTGACTTGCATTTTCGTTCTCTGGATTTTACTTTATCATACAGTACGGCAAAATTAGGCACCTCTGAATGTACTTATATTTCTTCACAGATCTAAGATCCTTGAAAAACTGGGCACTCTACTTCCTGAAGTTTGCTTCTGAAAAATTTAGGGGTCCTTTTATAGAGCTACAATTTTTACCACAGCCATAAAACCCCTGACTTTCTATTTTTCTTAATGAATGGCCTTGTGCTAATGTTCAAAAATTAGTGGAATCTGAAATCACCATTTACTATATAAACCCAAACACGGAATGGAGGAAAGGACCTCAGATGTCCAATAATGTGCAGCTAATATTAACAGACGTCACTTACATAAGAGCATAAGAATTGCCATACTGGGACAGACTGAAGGTCCATTAAGTCTAGTATCCTGTTTTTAACAGTGGCCTTCCCAGGTCCCAAGTATCTAGCAAGATCTCAAGTACTAAAACAGATTATATGCTGCTTATCCCAGAAATAAGCAGTGGATTTCCCCAAGTCATCTCAATAAAAGCCTATGAACGTCTCTTTTAGGAAATTATCCAAACTTTTTTTTTAACCCTTCTAAGCTAACTGATTTTACCACATTCTCCAGCAATGAATCCCTGAGTTTAAATACTCACTATGTGAAGAGATATTCTCTGGTTTCTTTTAAGTCAACTACATAGTAGCTTCATCGCATGCCCCATAGTCCTAGTATCTTTGGAAAGAGTAAACAAGTGATTCACATTTACCCTTTCCACTCCACTCAGTATTTTATAGACCTCTATCATATCACCCCTGAGCTGTCTTCCTAGCTTTTTTAGCCTTTCCTCATAAGGAAGTTGTCCCATACCTTGATCATTTTCGGCACCCTTCTCGGTACCTTTTCTAATTTCATGCTATCTTTTTTGAGATATGGCAAACAGAATTGCACACAGGTTTCAAGGTGTGGCCATACCATAGAACGATACAAGGGCATTATAACATTTTCATTTTTGTTTTCCATTCCTTTCCTGATAATTCCTAACATTCCATTTGCTTTCTTAGCTACTGCATATAGAGCTGAGGGTTTCAACGTATCCTCTAGAATGACACCTAGATCCTTTTCCTGGGCAGTGACTCCTAATATGGAACCCTGCATCAAGTAGCTATAGTTTGGGTTTCACTTTTCTACATGAATCGCTTTGCACTTGCTCACATTACACATTATTCGCCATTTTGATGCCCAGTCTCACAAGGTCCTCTTGCAATTTTTCAGAATCTTCTTGCGATTTAACAACTTTGAACAACTTTGTATCATCATCAAATTTAATTCTCTCATTAGTTATTCCTTCTCTAGACCATTGATAAATATGTTAAAAAAGCAGGAGACCCAGTACAGACCACCGGGGAACCGCACTATTTACCCTTCTCCATTGAGAATATTAACCATTTAAATCAACTCTCTGTTTTCTTCTTTCAACCAATTCTTAATTCATAATAGGACATTACCTCCTATCCCATTTCTTTCTAATTTCCTCAGAAGTCTTTCATTTGGTACTTTGTCAAATGCCTTTTGAAAATCCAAATACACAGTATCAACCGGCTCACCTTTATCCACATATTCATTCACCCTTTAAAAGAAATGCAGTAGGTTGGTGAGGCAAGATTTCCCTTGACTAAATCCATGTTGGCTTTTTCTCATTAATCCATGCTTATACATATGTTCTGTAATTTTGTTCTTTATAATAGTCTCTACCATTTAGCCCAGCACCGAAGTCAGACTCATTGGTCTATAATTTCCCAGATCACATCTTGAATCCTTTTAAAAAATTGATGTCACACTGGCCATGCTTTAATCTTCCGGTACTGGCCATGCTCTAATCTTCCAGTACTATATTGGATTTTAAAGAAAAATGAGAAATTACTAACAGTAGCTCTGCAAGTTCATTTTTTAAATTTTATCAGCAATCTGGGATGAATACCATCTGGTCCAGGTGATTTACTACTGTTTAATTTATCAAATTCACCTATTAAGTCTTCACGTGTTACAGAGATTTGTTTTGAGTTTTTTTGGTTCATCAGAACTGAATACCATTTCAGGCACTGGTAACTTGCTCAGACTTTCTTCAGTAAAGATCGAAGCAAAGAATTCATTTAATCTTTCTACTATGACTTTATCTTCCCTGACACAAAAACATTTTATCTCCTACTGCTGGGATGGGACTTCCATATGTTGAATAATAACCTGAGGGGGAGAAAAAGACCTCACAACTCACGAGGTACTTATCAAACCAGCCAAAGCTGCAAAGTGAATAAGCCCTCAGTTCATCACAGGTCATAAAAAACTCCCCCACAGATTTATCAAATTATGTCCATTCAACGGCAGGAAAAACACAAGAACTGAAAAAGTTTCTTCAGTACATACGAGATGTGGAGCAGTAAACATAGCATCTAAAAGGGAGAGGCAGTCTTAATCCAGTTAAGTCTATGCGCAAGTACAGCTAGTCCAGAAGAAAGATGCACCATCCACAGAAATGAATCAAGTTCAAAATACTTAGCTCAAAAAGATGTCACTTTGTAACTGGAAAACCACTCGTCTCTGCAAAATCTCTTTAGGATTAAATGACTGTCCATTCATCCAAGTAGAGCTGAAAAGCACTAAAACTACCGTCATGAATCCACTTTAACTTCAAGTGCCAAAAAAGTGCAAATCCCTACAGGAGTACTCTGTTTTGCTTACATGTCGTCAGGGGTTGAGAACATGAGCACATATCAATATTGCTGTACTTGTGCATAAACTTAACTGGATTAAGACTACTTCTCCCTTTTAGATGCTGTGTTTACTGCTCCACATTTCATATGTATTGAAGAAACTTCTTCAGTTCTTGTGTGTTTCCTGCCATTAAATGGGACATAATTTGATAAGTTTGTGGAGGAGTTTTTTATGAGCTGTGATGAACTGAGGGCTTATTCACTTTGCAGCTTCGGCTGGTTTAATAAGTATCTCGTGAGTTGTGAGGTCTTTTTCTCCCCCTCAGGTTTGAAAGTCCCAACCCAGCAGTAGAAGATAAAAGTTTTTGTGATTGATTTATCTCATCCTGTGGATTTTTGATAGTTGAAATCACCCATTATTGTTGTGTTACCCAGTTTGTTAGCCTCCCTAATTTCTTATAACATTTCAGTATCCTTCTGTTCATCCTGGTCAGTCATAGAAACATGATGGCAGATAAAGGCCAAATGACCCATCTAGTCTGCTCATCAGCAGTAACCATTATCTCTTTCTCTTTCCGAGAAATCCCACGTGCCTATCCCAGGCCTTTTTGAATTCAGACACAGTCTCTGTCTCCACCACCTCTTCAGGAAGACTACTCCACAAATCTACCACCCTTTCTGTAAAAAAGTATTTCCTTAGATTACTCAGAGCCTATCACCTCTTAACTTCATCCTATGCCCTCTCATTGCAAAGATTCCTTTCAAATGAAAGAGACTCGACTCATGCGCACTTACATTACGTAGGTATTTAAACGTCTATTATATCTCCCCTCTCCCGTCTTTCCTCCAAAGTATACAGATTGAGCTCTTTAAGCCTATCTCCATATGCCTTATGATGAAGACCACATACCATTTTAGTAGCCTTCCTCTGGACTGACTCCATCCTTTTTATATCTTTTTGAAAGTGCGGCCTCCAGAAATGTACACAGTATTCTAAATGACGTCTCACCAAAGTCTTATACAGGGGCATCAATACCTCCTTTATCCTACTAGCCATACCTCTCCCTATTTAACCAAGCATCCTTCTAGCTTTTGCCATCACCTTTTTATAATAATAATAATAATAATAATAACTTTATTTTATATACCGCCAACTATCTTGCGACTTCTAGGCGGTTTACAATAAAGAGAAGTGGTTTACAATATAGAGAAACTGTAGTTACAATATAGATAAACTGTAGTTACAATAAAGAGAGACTGTACATACAGCGGATTAAAGGGTATAACATTGTACATCTGGTAGTTCCAACATTAATAAATATTAACAGCAGTTTGTGTGCCGTGCTGCTTACACATGATTAGAAATGTTCCTTAAATTGAATATAGTGTTCATGGTTGGTGATTGGGTTGGGGTTTATAATTTAATGATTTGGGTATGTTGTGGTATTATAAAGGGGGCTGATGTTCTGGTTCGTTATCTAAGTATTTCAAGAACAGGTATGTTTTTAGGTGTTTCCTAAATTCACCATAGTTGGTTGTATGTGCAATTAGTTTTTCTAAGTCTTTGCCCCATGTGGCTGCTTGGTACGATAACAGTTGTTGATGGTATCTCTTATATTTACACCCTCTAGCCGGTGGGGAGACAAATTTCAGGTGTGTTTTTCTTTCATGTCTGTTGGTTGGGAATGAGAAGAGGTCTGTGATGTATTTAGGGGCTAGACCGTTTAATACCTTGAAACAGAGACATCCTATCTTGAACTTCGTGCGTGCCTTCATCGGCAGCCAGTGTAGGAGTCTGTAGGAAGGGGTTATGTGGTCGTACTTCTTCAACCCAAAAATCATCCTGACTGCTGCGTTTTGTATGAGTTGTAGTCTTTGCATTTGCTTCTGGGGGATTGTCAGATGGGTGATGTTGCAATAATCCAGGTGGCTTAGTATAAGGGATTGTACTAGAATTCTGAAGGCTGAAGTGTGGAAGTAAGCCTTAATAGACCTAAGTTTCCAGAGGGTGAAAAACCCTTTTTTGATTAGGGAGTTTATATGGTCTTTCATGGTTAGACCTTGGTCCAGCATTACTCCCAGGATCTTCATCGTTGGTTGAATAGGGTAGTTAAGATTGTTAATGTGTAGTGATTTTGTCGTGTTATGTGCCTGTGGCGAGGCTATAAAGAATTTAGTTTTCTCTGAATTGAGCTTCAGTTTGAAGTCTGTGGTCCATTGTTCCATCATGTTTAGTGCTTCAGTTGCTGTTGGGGTGATTTCGGAGGGCGATGTATTAAACGGGATAATGATTGTGAAGTCGTCTGCATAACTAAATACTTTTACACCTCGCTGTGTCAGCTGCGTACCCAGTGAAGCAATGTAGACGTTGAAGAGTAGTGGGGATAGTGGGGACCCCTGTGGAACGCCTGATGGATTTCTCCATATTTTGGAGAGGTTACAATTGGAGCGCACTTGATAGGTGCGGATCGTAAGGAATCCTCGAAACCAGTCCAGCACCTCGCCTCCGATGCCAATTGCGTCTAGGCATTGTAGTAATTTTTCGTGGTCTACCAAGTCGAAGGCCGAGCTCATGTCGAATTGCATGACTAAGGCTTTGTGGCCTTTGCTGAATAGGTTGCGTATGTAATCTAGGATCGCTGCAATCACCATCTCCGTGCTAAACAGCGGTCTGAAGCCTGATTGGGTTTCATGTAACAGCGAGAACTTATCTAGGTAGTTCATCAGTTGGATTTGTACTAAACCTTCCATTATTTTTACGAAAAATGGGATGGATGCTACTGGTCTATAGTTAGTTGCTGATGTTAGAGGTAGTTTGTGATTTTTTGGAATTGGGGTGATTATGATGTGACCATTTTTTGATGGGAATTTTCCGTTTTTGAAATTGTTAGATATGTGAGTCCATAGTGTTATTTTAAAGTCTAATGGGGCTGCTTTCATTATGTTGGGAGGACAGGGGTCTAGGATGCAGTTTGATTTAGTGTATTTGTGATAGAGTTTTGTGAAGTTATCCCATTCTGGGTCCTGAAAGGAGTTCCAAAACATGTCAACTGGTGTTTCATTTTCATGTAGGTTGGCTATTTGCTGTTCATCCGTGTTGTTTGTTGGGCAGTTGTTCCTTAGGTTCACAATTTTTGAGTCAAAGTGTTGTGCTAGATCGTCTGCTGTTGGGAGTTTGTTGTCGAGCGTGGATCGTCTGTGGCGTGTGGTGTCGAATAGATTTTTAACTAGATTGAACAATTCGTGAGTGTTAATTCCTTTTGGACTTGTGTTGGATATTTGTATTATGGATGAGTAGAATGTTTTCCTTTTTTCTTTTATCAGTTGTTTATATTCTTTTACGTTTGATCTCCAGTTGTTCCTGTCAGTCTTATCGTTTGATTTTTTCCAGATCCGTTCTAGTCTTCGTGTTGATTGTTTCATTATTAGTAATTCCGAGTCGAACCAGTTATTGTATTTGTTTGATCGGTTTGTTCTGTTTCGTTTAGGGGCTATTTTGTCTAGGATGGTTGTGCTTGTTTTTGACCATTGTTCCCAGAATTCACCCTCTTCGTTTGTCTCCTCGAGCGCTTCATAGTGGGCCCAGTATTCTTCTGGGTTGATGTGGCCCCTTGTAAGATGTTCTTTTCTTATCTTTGGGTGAGGTTTTTCTTTTGGTTGGTTCCAGTTTAAATTGAAGTAATAGGTGAAATGGTCGGACCAGATGTCATGGTTCCAGATGCCGTTCGATATGGAAATAGCGGGGTTTGGGATTTCTTTTGAGGACATAGCTACCAAATCTAGCTGGTGACCTTTTTCATGGGTTTGTGTGGGTGAAGGGAGAATGTAGTTGAGTGAGGATAGGAAGTGTTTAAGCTCGTTTGCGTCAGGGTTGTCCTCATTCTCTAAGTGTAGGTTTACGTCTCCTGCTATAATATTGTAGGATGGAGTGATTGAGTTATGTAGGATGAATTCGAAGAGGTCTTCTTTGGCCTTTGGCCAGCATTTTGGTGGTACATAAAATAGAATGCAGGAAAGGTACTCTTCTAGGTCTTTGTTGCTAATTTTGCATGTTAGTGTTTCCAGTTGGTTGGTTATCCTGGAGTCTACTAATTTAAGTTCGAGTTCTTCCTTGAGAATGACTGCTAGTCCTCCCCCTCTACGGTCTTCACGATTTAACATGTGGATTTTGTAGTTCTCCGGTATTAGGTCATTTAGTATTGGATCTTCTTCGGACAGTAACCATGTTTCTGTTAGAAAGAGGCAGGCTAGCTTCTTGCGTTCGATCCAGTCTTTGATTAGGAAAGCTTTGTTCCTTACTGATCTAGTGTTGAGGTAGGCGCAGGGAATGGAGGTAGTTGTGATGGGTGTGGTGGGTGCAGTGCTTTTGATGAGTTTTATCTCTCTTGGTCTTTTTTTGAAGGTACGGCGGGGTCTATTATTGCTTGTGATTATATTAATATGATTTACTCTTTCATCCTGTTGGTTAATTAGGAGCCTAGTGGGTGTGTCAGGTTCGTGAGCAGAGTGAGGCTTTGGATAGAGTGATATAACATTTTTAACATTATTGCATAGCAAATATATCAGTAGGATTAGTAGGAGCTTCATGTTTGCTGGTTGTTGAAGTCCTTCTGGTGTTGATTTTGTTGGTTTTTGTACACGTAGGTTTCCTGTCTTTATCAGTAATACATTTGCAGGGTTGCGAATATATTATAGTAGGACTGTGTACGGTTTGAGTGGTGTGATGTTTTTCCGTGCTGTGAGGGGGGGAGGAGCGGGTTTTTTCGCTCCTTACCTTGTATTGGTAGTCGGCAGGTGATCCAGTGGAGCGTTCTTTGGGGCGTAGGTGTTCCTCGCTAGTGCTTCCCTCGGTGCTTCACGAAGGCGCTCACTAAGGCGCAGGCGCCTTTGTCGTGCGCCTTCGTCGGCACGCCGAACGGCGGCGCGCCGTTGGCGCTGGCTTTTTTAAGGTAAAATGTCCTCCTGCTGGATCGGGGGGGGCGGAGCAGGGCTCCCACGCCGGCCCGATCTGGCTGGCTCGTGTTGGTGCTGTGCGCTGGCTTTTTTAAGGTAAAATGTCCTCCTGCTGGATCGGGGGGGGCGGAGCAGGGCTCCCACGCCGGCCCGATCTGGCTGGCTCGTGTTGGTGCTGTGCGCTGGCTTTTTTAAGGTAAAATGTCCTCCTGCTGGATCGGGGGGGGGCGGAGCAGGGCTCCCACGCCGGCCCGATCTGGCTGGCTCGTGTTGGTGCTGTGCGCTGGCTTTTTTAAGGTAAAATGTCCTCCTGCTGGATCGGGGGGGGCGGAGCAGGGCTCCCACGCCGGCCCGATCTGGCTGGCTCGTGTTGGTGCTGTGCGCTGGCTTTTTTAAGGTAAAATGTCCTCCTGCTGGATCGGGGGGGGGGCGGAGCAGGGCTCCCACGCCCGCCCGATCTGGCTGGCTCGTGTTGGTGCTGTGCGCTGGCTTTTTTAAGGTAAAATGTCCTCCTGCTGGATCGGGGGGGGCGGAGCAGGGCTCCCACGCCGGCCCGATCTGGCTGGCTCGTGTTGGTGCTGTGCGCTGGCTTTTTTAAGGTAAAATGTCCTCCTGCTGGATCGGGGGGGGCGGAGCAGGGCTCCCACGCCGGCCCGATCTGGCTGGCTCGTGTTGGTGCTGTGCGCTGGCTTTTTTAAGGTAAAATGTCCTCCTGGGGGATGGGGGGGGGGCGGAGCAGGGCTCCCACGCCGGCCCGATCTGGCTGGCTCGTGTTGGTGCTGTGCGCTGGCTTTTTTAAGGTAAAATGTCCTCCTGCTGGATCGGGGGGGGGCGGAGCAGGGCTCCCACGCCGGCCCGATCTGGCTGGCTCGTGTTGGTGCTGTGCGCTGGCTTTTTTAAGGTAAAATGTCCTCCTGCTGGATCGGGGGGGGCGGAGCAGGGCTCCCACGCCGGCCCGATCTGGCTGGCTCGTGTTGGTGCTGTGCGCTGGCTTTTTTAAGGTAAAATGTCCTCCTGCTGGATCGGGGGGGGGCGGAGCAGGGCTCCCACGCTGGCCCGATCTGGCTGGCTCGTGTTGGTGCTGTGCGCTGGCTTTTTTAAGGTAAAATGTCCTCCTGCTGGATCGGGGGGGGGGCGGAGCAGGGCTCCCACGCCGGCCCGATCTGGCTGGCTCGTGTTGGTGCTGTGCGCTGGCTTTTTTAAGGTAAAATGTCCTCCTGCTGGATCGGGGGGGGGGCGGAGCAGGGCTCCCACGCCGGCCCGATCTGGCTGGCTCGTGTTGGTGCTGTGCGCTGGCTTTTTTAAGGTAAAATGTCCTCCTGCTGGATCGGGGGGGGCGGAGCAGGGCTCCCACGCCGGCCCGATCTGGCTGGCTCGTGTTGGTGCTGTGCGCTGGCTTTTTTAAGGTAAAATGTCCTCCTGCTGGATCGGGGGGGGCGGAGCAGGGCTCCCACGCCGGCCCGATCTGGCTGGCTCGTGTTGGTGCTGTGCGCTGGCTTTTTTAAGGTAAAATGTCCTCCTGCTGGATCGGGGGGGGCGGAGCAGGGCTCCCACGCCGGCCCGATCTGGCTGGCTCGTGTTGGTGCTGTGCGCTGGCTTTTTTAAGGTAAAATGTCCTCCTGCTGGATCGGGGGGGGCGGAGCAGGGCTCCCACGCCGGCCCGATCTGGCTGGCTCGTGTTGGTGCTGTGCGCTGGCTTTTTTAAGGTAAAATGTCCTCCTGCTGGATCGGGGGGGGGGCGGAGCAGGGCTCCCACGCAGGCCCGATCTGGCTGGCTCGTGTTGGTGCTGTGCGCTGGCTTTTTTAAGGTAAAATGTCCTCCTGCTGGATCGGGGGGGCGGAGCAGGGCTCCCACGCCGGCCCGATCTGGCTGGCTCGTGTTGGTGCTGTGCGCTGGCTTTTTTAAGGTAAAATGTCCTCCTGCTGGATCGGGGGGGGGGGGCGGAGCAGGGCTCCCACGCCGGCCCGATCTGGCTGGCTCGTGTTGGTGCTGTGCGCTGGCTTTTTTAAGGTAAAAAAGGCTTTTTAACCTGTTTGGCCACCTTAAGATCATCACATACAATCACACCCAAGTCCCGCTCTTCTGTCGTGCACATAAGTTCTTCACTCCCTAATCTGTACCGTTCCCTCGGGTTTTTGCAGCCCAATTGCATGACCTTGCATTTTGTAGCATTAAATTTTAGCTGCCATTCCTATCACTATACTTTTCTACCCATAGGGATTCCAAGGTGTGTGTCTGCTCCTGTAGAATTTCCCGACCTGTTGATTCAAGGCCCTCCTTAATATATAACGCTACACCTCCACCAATTTGATCCACCCTGTCACTATGATATAGTGTGTACCCTCGAATGACATTGCCCCATTGATTATCTTCCTTCCACCAGGTCTCAAAGATGCCTATTATATCTATCTTTTCATTTAGTGCAACATATTCTAACTCTCTCATTATGTTTCCTAGGCTTCTAGCATTTGCATACAAACATTTCAAACAATATTTGTCATATCTATTTACAATTTCCTCAGTAGTTGGCATGTATAATTTGTCATCTTTAAAATCAGTCTGCTTAACCTGATCTTCTGTGGTCTGTATTGCAATCCTGCTATGCTCTTTTGAGCGACTGCTAGCCTTCCCTCAATTTCTAGTTTAAAAGCTGTTCTATGTCCTTTTTAAATGTTGACGTCAGCAGCCTGGTTCCACCCTGGTTAAGGTAGAGCCCCTCTTTGTGGAATAGGCTCCCCTTTCTTCAGAATGTTGCCCAGTTCCTAACAATCTAAAACCCTCCTCCCCTTCATGTCATCCACACATTGAGACTTCAGAGCTCTTCCTGTCTCTTGGGTCCTGTGTGTGGAACAGGGAGCACTTCTGAAAATGCTACCCTGGAGGTTCTGGAATTTAACTTCCTATGGACTAACTTTCATTAAGCCAAAAATCTCCATTCTATATTATTGAATAAATTGATTTGTAACATATTTATGTCCACAAAATAAGAAATATAGAATGTGGGAGTCCTAGCCAGCACTTAAACCATTGGGGCCCTTTTACAAAGCTGTGCTAAAATATGGTCCATGGTAGCCCCTGCTCAGGGCTTTCCCACATGATGAGATCACTTTTAGCATGGCCATAAAATGGCCCCATTTTCCATTTTTTCTATTAATGATCATGTACTAATTTCCACATTAGTGCAAAACCATTAGTGCTGTGCCCTTACTGACACCTTTTTTCTAGGTGATAAGGAAATTGGGTCATTATGGCATAGACAGGGGGTGGGTAAGCAGAGTGGGCAGACTTGATGGGCTGTAGCCCTTTTCTGCCGTCATCTTCTATGTTTCTATGACTCCCACGCTAACTACATGTTAATCAGTTAACATGCAGCAATGTAGCTGTGCTAACAATTAGCCCCTGGCCACGCCTACTCCCTGTCCCCAGACCTGACCCAGAGCTAGCAATATTTTTTATTTTTTTTTTACATGCATAGAATGCAACAGACACAAAACTCCATGGTAGTAGCTTTTACCCTGTGGTCAGTATGCATTAGCGCTTAGCACAGCTTAGTAAAAGGGCCCTATTATACAGTACATTAAAGAATTCTTATGTGCTATCATTTAGCATTCTGAGGATATTTATTTATAAACTTTTATCATCCACCAAGCAAAAGCTTGACTCAAGGCAGCATAAAAACATAAATAATATGAATTAAGGACAGTACAATACAAAAGAATAAAAATTAAACAAGGTAAATAATGAGCAATCTATTCTAAAAATAATCCATTATACAATTGAAAAGTGATTATTGTATTGGGAATGACCAATGCAGAGAATTTTCCAATAAATAATTATTATTATATTCCTCCAAAAAAACTTGAATCTGCCCAGGAGGTGGACCATCTGACCACACCAGAGGTAAATTTGACTGAATTTCTAGAAGATACACAGGATGTGATTCAGACTCGGTCCACCCTAGTAATAACATGTATGAGCGAGATGGATAAAATGTTGATAATGAGACTTTATTTCAAAAATAGGTTAACAAAATTTTGTGGGGATTTGGTCAGGATTTTTCCAGATGTATCCAGAACCACAGAGTTGAGGAGGAAAGAATTTTTGAAATTGAAGGATAGAGTGTTGGCACTGGATGCATCCTTTTACCTGAAATTTCCCTGTAAATGTATGATTAAACTACAAGATATCGAATATTCTTTTTGGGATCCAATACAACTACAACAATTCTTAATTGCAAGAGAAAAGAAATAGAAATGAGATTTGTTTCACTTTACTGAGAAATATGAGGAGAATTAATATAATAGTATTCCAGTTTAAGGAATGACTCAGGGTTCATTAAATATGAACCAAGAATCATTATCCTTTATATTTCTTGAACTTTATTTTATTAGAAATAGCAAGATATACTCCCCATTAATGTGGGCTTGAAAGGAGATTTGTATGTATGATTTGATTATGTATTGTTTTATGTGATTTCCTTTTTTCTTTTGAATTGTTGGATATTGTAAAGTATTCAAAATTATAAAAAAAAAAAAAAGAAAAAGAAAGTGATTATTGTATTTATGTAAATCTCTTTTTTTTTTACCACCTAAGAAAGATTCCACTTAAAAGACTCAGACCCTACCAACTAATATAAAGCACTACAAATTTGATTTTAGTCGTAACATAGGTAGATCCCTGTTCCTTTTGCTAAGTTATTGTCTCTTTGTGTTTGCCATTTCCCTGCACTTGGGTTGCAATAGAAGCACCCAACAGGTCTTTAATATTTAATCCATGATATCATTTTGCAGGTTTTAGTTTAAAGGTAACCATAGTACACTCATATTCATTATTAATTGCAGAACTGCGGTACACAGAAGGTTCTTCTGAGCTCTCCCTTCCTTCCTTTTGGCACAAGTTCCATATGGGTGCTGCTGTCTCTACAACAAGCTCTGGTATTGCACGGAGTATCATAAATTGGCGAATAAGGTTACAACCTAAGCCAGAACAATGTAAGCCACTGTGTTTTTTCCTTAGTGGATGGGACAATGATTAAACAAGAGATGAAGGCTGAGGGTGAACGGCAGCAGAGGAAAGTGCGCTTTCGAATTGCTTCCTCCCACAGCGGGAGAGTGCTGAAGGAAGTGTATACTGATGGAGAGGCTGGAGATTCACTGGATTCAGAATGTACCAGCAGCTCTGAGACTGATCAAAACAGTAGACAGAGTGAGGTGGAAGGACATCAGAATGGAGGCTTAGAATCAGAGTATGATGAAAGTGAAAATGAACCGGATGACCTGCTTGTATTAGCGAGAGCGACCAAAGACAAGGGGTTTGGTACAAAAAGAATCAACATTCTAAGTAAGAATGGGACAGTCAGAGGAGTCAAAAACAAAGTTAGTGCTGGGCAAGCACTTTTTGACAATTTGGCAAAAGTGTTCCAGGTAAGTAATGTAACAGAGTATAGAAAGATTGTTTGCTATCAACCTTTTAACCCTTTGAACAATTCTATAGCCAAACTGCTCACACTTATGTATGAACTATGCTTGTAAATGTTTAGAATTCTAGGAGATATACATTTATATGTGCACCTATGTACAGAAATACTCACATAGCTTCTAAGTGCTGTTCTGCACTATCTCCAGGATCTGTATAGGTTGCTCAAAGTTACATAGTCAAATGTGGACACAGTTCAAAGATTCGCGTGCAATGTAATTGGCTTAATTGGTGCAAATAATCAATAATTGGGTTAACAGACACTTAATTGGAAGTAACAAAGAGATACACATGGATCTGCTCTATGACCAATTCTATAACATGCACACCTAAATTTCATAGCAAGCAACTCCAAAGGGGGTGTGATTATGGGAGGGGCCTGGGCAGCTCAGAGGCATTCTTAGAATTTCAGTGTGGTGTTATTAAATCCTTGCATTCTGTGCCTAACTGCCATAAGTTGAGCAAGAGCATTTACACCAGCTTTGGCAGGTGTAAATATGCGTGCCTATAGTTAGGTGCAAAATGCACACTAAGCTAATATTCCAAAAAGAAAACCCTTCATAGAATTCTAGTCTAACACGGATCATCCTGGCACCTAACTTTGGATGCCATAATGTGCTTTTCCAAGTGGAATGTAAACAGGGCTGAAGTATGGGCAAGACACAGGTGAGGCTCCAGCACAAACACTTATACCAGTTCTATGGCTGTTAGATATGCTTGTACCTAAATGTTAGGTGATTAATGCCTAATTACACTAGCGTTCTAAAATGAAATGTAAGCACCTATTTTCTGTTATAGGATAGGCTCCTTCTGTGCATCCTCCAGGAAGGGGGGTTACCTTTTTGGGGTAACATTTTAACATAGTAAATGAAGGCAGATAAAGACCTGAATGGTCCATCTAGTCTGCTTAACCGTACATGCTCTATAAATTAATGATTTAATTTAAATTGTCCTTTTTCTTAGATATTTCTGGGCCAGAAACCCAGAGCTCTGCCCGGTACTGTGCTTAGGTTCCATTTACTGGAGTCCCTGACAAAGCTCACGCCAGCCCAGTTAAACCATCCCAGCCATCAAAGTCCTCTCCAGCCCATCCTCAACTGAATGGCCATATCTGGGGAACATGCAAGTCTGCCAAGTACTGGCCTTAGTACTTCAATATATACAATATATATCCATTATTTTCTGATTAGAGATCCTCTGTGTTCATCTCATGCTTCTTTGAACTCTGTAACCATTTTCCTCTCCACAACCTCTCTAGAGAGCGCATTCCAGGCATCAACCACCCTTGCCATAAAGAAGAATTTCCTAACATTACTCTTGAGTCTACCACCCCTTAACCTCAAATTATGCCCTCTGGTTTTACTATTTTCCTTTTTCTGGAAAAGATTTAGTTCTACGTTAATACCTTTCAAGTATCTGAATGTCTGAATCATATCTCCCTTGTCCCTCCTTTCCTCTAGGGCAGTGGTCTCAAACTCAAACCCTTAGTGGGGTCACATTTTGGATTTGTAGGTACTTGGAGGGCCGCAGAAAAAATAGTTAATGTCATTAAATAAATGACAACTTTGCATAAGGTAAAACTCTTTATAGTTTATAAATCTTTCCTTTAACAGTTAAAGGAAAGATTTATAAACTATAAAGAGTTTTACCTTATGCAAAATTGTCATTAACTATTTTTTCTGCAGCCCTCCAAGTGCCCTATTTTTTCTGCAGCCCTCACATTTAAAGTTTAATATCTTTCCTTTCTCAAAACTGATACATTTCAATCGCTATATTGAAAATAAAATCATTTCCCCTACCTTTGTTGGCTGGTGACTTTATTTTTCTGTGCTTTTAACTATGTTTCCAGGGCCTTCTTGTCCTTTGACTGGTTTTCTCTCTGTCTTCACTTTCTGCCTTTCATACATCTTTGGAATTAACTTAATATTAAATTTGTCTGCTTTCTTTTAAAAATCTACGTTTCCATGTCTTACCTTCCCTTCTATCTCTCTCTTCTTCCATCCCTATTTCCATGGTCCTGACATCTTTCTTTCCTTTCTCTCCCTCCCTCCTTCCTTCCTTCCCCTGATTTGGCATCTGTCTCCTTCCCTCCTCCAACTTTTTATTTCTTTCACCCTGCCCCCTTCTTTCTTTCTCTCTCTCTCCATGCCCCCTTTCTTTTTATGTCTGTCTGTCTTTCTCTCTCTCTTCGTGCCCCCTTTCTTTCTTTTTTCTTTCTCCATGCCCCTTTCTTACTGTCTTTCTCTCTCCATGCCCCTTTCTGTCTATATCCCGTCTCCCTTCTTTCTTTCTGTCTCCCTGTCCCCCCTTCTTTCTTTATTTCTCCCTGCCCTCCCCCAAGCAACCACCATTGGGAAACAGGCCGCCACCGCCGCAATCGGGGAACAGGCCAGCACTGAGATCTTAGCTCTCCCTGCTTATCTTCCCCAGCGCGGGGCCGACCAATTCTCGCCACCGACATCAATTCTAATGTCGGAGAGGAAGTTCCGGGCCAGCCAGGCAGCGATTGGCTGGCACGGAACTTCCTCCCCGACGTTAGAATTGATGTCGGATGGCGAGAATTGGTCAGCTCCGAGCTGGGGAAGATAAGCAGGGAGAGCTAAGACCTCGATGCTGGCCTGTTCCCCGAATGCGGTGGCTTGAGGGAAGGCAGTGAGAAGGGAAGGGAAGCAGATTGGGGACCCCTGCTTTAGGTGAGCCACAGTCACGGTCTGTACGCGATTGTCCTCTCCACAATCGGAAAACTTGTGAAGTGGAGAGGACAGAATGCGGGTCGCAAAATAGACCCTGGGGGGCCGCATGCAGCCCGCAGGCCGCGTGTTTGAGACCGCTGCTCTAGAGTATACATATTCAGACATATCCTCTCTCAAAAGATCACCTAAAGTCGGGTGCTGGGTTGCTAAGAGTAGATTCTTTAACAGCAATTATGCCAGCCAAATAGATGATGTAAATGCTTCTCCTTAACTGTAGGCAATTAGACATGTAATGGCAGGCATTCTATAAAGCAAAGCAAACCAAGGAGTTGTGAGGAAGATACTCTGTCATGGATTATTCAAGATACACTTTATTGATAGATGCAAATGTAGACTCGACAGTGACACTGACAGTGTTTCGGCATAAAGGCCTTTGTCAAGAGTCTATCAAACCATAACAAAGCACATATATTATTCAAAAATTTATCAAACCATAAAGGCTGAGTATCAGACATCTCTTCCTCACGACTCCTTGGTTTGCTTTGCTGCTTTCATCGTAGAGGCTCTTTGGGCTTCTCTTCAGTGTCAAAGCATTCTATAACAGCATGTGTTATAAACCACTGCCCCTGAGCCAACCAGGCCCACTCACTTGTAATTGTGCACTCTGGGAAATTTGCACATACAGGTTATAGAATACAGACTAGGGGCAGTTAAGTGTGTAACTGCCAACTACTGCCAAGTAACATCAATTAGTGCCAATAATTTTTTGTTAACACCAATTAACAGCTCATTAGCTAATTAAGGGTTCCTTTTACAAAGCTGCGTTAGAGGTTTCTACCATGGGCTAGCACGGTAAATGCTCTGACACTCATAGGATTTCTGTAAGCTTCAGAACATTTACCTCTCCAGCCTGTAGTGGAAACCTCTAACACAGCTTTGTAAAAGCCAGCGTAAGTTATACGTGCAACTGTCCCTATTCTAAATATTGTGTGTGCAATTTTATACTAAGGGATTTATGAACTAAGGGATTTTGAACTAAGGGATTTATGTCTTTACTCTGGTTTTTGATACTTAATGATTGTATAATGGTTTCTGCATTCTTTTTGGGAAAAGTAGTTACAAAACAATCAATTAAATCATGATCCATAGCAATAGAAGGCTTTCTCCTAGAGGAAAGGATCATAGGGCATATCTCATTGATAAAATAAAACCTTTTCATGAATATTTTGTGTCTGGATGGTGGGTGCATAGGTGTGAGGAGGCAGAGGGGAAAAGAAAGGGGAAAAGACAAAGGACGTAAGAAGACTTGAAATGGTCTAGAGGGGGGCGATGAAATTGATAGGAGGCTTGTGCCAGAAGACGTATGAGCAGAGACTGGAAGCCCTGAATATGCATACCCTGGAGGAAAGGAGGGACAGGGGAGATACGATTCAGACGTTCAAATACTTGAAGGGTATTAACGTAGAACAAAATATTTTCCAGAGAAAGGAAACCAGAGGACATAATTTGAGGTTGAGGGGTGGTAGATTCAAGAGCAATGATAGGAAATTCTATTTTACGGAGAGGGTGCTGGATGCCTGGAATGTGCTCCCAAGAGAGGTGGTGGAGAGGAAAACGGTGATGGAATTCAAAGAAGCGTGGGATGAACACAGAAGACCTAGAATCAGAAAATAATATTAAATATTGAACTAAGGCAAGTATTTGGCAGACTTTCATGGTCTGTGTCTGTCTGTATATGGCTGTTTGGGAGAGGATGGGCTGGTGAGGGCTTCAATGGCTGGGAGGGTGTAGATGGGTTGGAGTCGGTTTTGATGGAGATTTTGGCAGTTGGAACTCAAGCACAGTACCGGGTAGAGCTTTGAATTCTTGCCCAGAAATAGCTAAGAAGGAAAAGTTTTAAAAATTTAAATTGAATCAAGTTGGGCAGACTGGATGGACCATTCAGGCCTTTATCTGCCATCATCTACTATGTTACTATGTTATTAGATCAAGGTGCTGTAGCCTGTCTTTATAGATTTGAGTTTATTCTCAAAATAGTATCTTCTAGTATCTTCCTGTGTCACAATTTGGTATTTGTTTGAAACAATGGCCCTTAATTGACAAGAGGGCATGACTTGTGGAGACCTGATAGATGGAGTCAGTCTGTCTGGGACCCTTTGCTTTACTCAAGCACCTGCCATTATATCTTTTGAAAATCCAGGGATTTACAGGATGCTTCCAAACATTGGGCCTAAGACATGTAGATTGGCAGTCTATATGCAGACATTCCCAGGGTCAGGTTTGTTTAATATAATATCCCAGAATCCTTTGCTTGCACTCTGGATATGCCAGCACACAGTAATGTAATGCTGACAGGGGCACTGGTGTGAACTTCACATTAAGGGTACCAGGTATACATCTCATCATAACCCCTATATATTATATTGTGAGCCCTTCTAAACTTCCCCAAATCTACTACACCCACATGTCTACCACCCCAATAGCCCTTATGCCTGTCACCTATACGGCAGTGCAGTAGGTTTTTGGTGGGCTCTGGTGGGCTCACATTTCCTACCACAACTGTACAAGTGTACTGCTTAGACAATTAATTGGTGGTATATAAATAACTACAATAAAATAATTAAAAAAAAATACTAGTTAGGGTGGCATATGGGCCTGGGTCCCCTTCTCTGCAGTTCACTGCACTGCCCACCAGGCTACTTCAGAGACCTGCTTGCAGCTATACTAGGATACACCATAGTATCTGCAGTTGTCATAGAGACAGACATGTACTGTTTCATGCAGATATTTGGCGAGTGGAAGGGAGTCAGTGACCACTGGGGGAATGTGTGAGCGCTATATTTTTATTCCTTCAGTGGTCATCTGGTCAATTTGGGTACCTTTTTTAGTTCTTATTCCTTTTAAAAACAGATCTAGCCCAAAACATTCAACTTGTGCCCAGGATGTGTGGTAAAATGTTTGATTATCGCTATCATAGGCGTTGGAATTGGGGGGGAGGGCACTGGAGCCATGGCCTCCCCAAAAATTGGCCATGGCTCCAGGGCCGGCATTAGGGGGGAGCAAACATGGCAACTGCCCTATCTCCTGCTGTAGCCTGCAAGGTGACAAGTGCCAGAGGGAAAGGAAGGAGGAGATGCCAGAGCAAGGAGTGAGAGTGAGAGATAGAAGAGAAAAGGAGAGGAGAGAGATGCCAGGGCATGGGGGGAGGGAGGGAAAGGAGATAAGAGATGCCAGACCATAGGGTGGTGTGGGAAGGAAGGAAGGAAAGGAGAAGAGAGAAATACCAAAGCATAGGGGAGGGGGTGGAGACAGAAAAATGGAGAGGGGCGAAGCTGAAATGAATCATGTACAAAGGAGAGAAGGGGCACAGGATATACAGTTTATTGAAGGAACATAGAAAGAGGGAAGATGCCATATGGAAGAGAGAGAAGGCAGGCAGTGGATGGAAAGGGCAGAGAGGGTGGACAGTGGATGAAAGGGGCAGAGAGATGGTGGCCAGTAGATGGAAGGGGCAAAGAGAGAGGGCAGATGTTGCATAGAAGGGAGAGAGGACAAATGCTGTATAGAAAGAAGAGAGCAAAGAAAAGATGATTAAAGCAGAAATGACAAAAGGTAGAAAGAAATTTTTTTGTTGCTTTATGTAGAATGAAGTAGTTTTGTAACAGTATTGACAAAAGTTTATAAATAGTAAATGTAAATAGGGCAATTTTTTGGACTAAACCCCTTTCCTCAGATCAGGACAGGATACAATAACAGCAGTATACTGTACTGTCCTGGAGAAAGATTTGCTCTCTGAAAGCTAATTAAAAAATGGATTAGTCCAATAAAATGGTATTTTCTTATTTCTTTTTATTTGTTTTATTTCTATTTGTTAATTTGTAAAGTGGTGATTGTTATGTATCAGGTTTTTCAAATTTACATCTACTGTCTTCATACTTTGCACAGTATTAGGGGACATGTGTCTCTGATTCTGTGGTGTTGCATTGTATGCAGAGTCTTGCATCTTAGGTTTCATTTTTATATATTAGTACTTTTAGTTTGTGGTTCTGTATTTGCATAGGGGTTATCTGTGTTCTGCATGTGTGACCAAGGCCAGGTGTTCTGGTAGGATTGAATGTTGAGAAGCATACAGTGTGCTTTGTGTAGTTTGATTTTGTGGTTAACCATTACATGTTGTTATTAAGATTATGTTGTATGTATATATGAAAAATGAATGGAAAAAATAGTTTTACAATTAGTACTATTATGGGGTTGGGGTCTGGGGCTTTCAGGCCCCCCCCCAAACAAAAAAGCATTCAGCTGCCTATGACCGCTGTAACATGTCCAAGTGCTAAGCCCACCCAAAACACACCTCTAACATGTTCCCTTAAGATTTAGAGCACTGGAGACAAAACAATCAAAAAGACATCTAAAACGTCAATTTCGAAATGCCCACTTGTACGTTTTGACTAGTAAGTCATCTATGTTTTTTTGAAACTGAGCCCCATTGTAACATAGTAGATGATGGCAGATAAAGACATATGTTCATTCATTTTTGAGGCAATATTAAATCAAAAATCCTGTAATTATTCATTTTACTTGCTAAGTTCCACTATAAGATATTTCCCCCTCTCCCCTGAGATAGGCAAGACTTGTACTCAGACTATATGAATGTGATAAAAATGTGCTTTCTTGCTCCTGATCCATTTTGCCACACATGGGACACAGGCCGTAGAAATCCACCCAGTATTGGCCCCACTGCCCCACTGCTGGAGTCACTGTCCAAGCCCAGCTTATCCTGATCCGTCTTGCCACATACTTGAACCAGTCCATAGAAGTCTGTCCGGCATCGTTTCACTGCTGGGGCTGCCATTTAAACATCATTTCTGCTCATCTTAATGAAGTTATAGTTCTAGATCTGTAAAGTTTTGTGTTGTTACTATCCTCTTTTTATTTTATTCATTTGATATTTAGATGTTTTTTTTTAAAACATTTAAAGTTGGGTTTAGATGTCACATCAAAAATGCCCATCCACACATAATAAACCTAGTGGGCAACATTAAGTTGCCATGGTTAAACCATAACTACCATATGTTAACCTGCCTGAAGAGGTTGCATCAGGCTTCAAGGTGGTTGGAGTAATCTTCATAGAGGAGTAGTTAAAATCCTTATAGCACTAGTAAAACTGAATCAGGCATTCAAGAAGACTGGAGTAATCTACAAAGAAAGATCATTGCTAAAAGCCAAATATGAATGAACATAATTTTGGTGAATGGTCTTCCTAGCTGTAGTGGCTGTATGACTGTTAAAATCTTGTTGATCAGAAATGAAAGAGAGCCAGGATGCTGAAACCAGTTACTTGGTTATTGCTTGCTGTTGACAAAGGAGCCAGAATCCTGAGGACTACATAGAGGCAGCGAGAAGGAGATTTGGACTAAGGATCATCATATTGGAGGGTCACAGAGGGGCAGCAGAGATGAATCAGAGATCTGCATGGGCATTTTTGAGGTCCTTGAGGTCACAGAGGGGCAGTAGAGATGAATCAGAGGTCCTTGGGGTGACACAGATTCAGAAATCACGGGCTAAGGGCCCAGCACAGGTACCAACAATAGCTAGCAGAGGAAGCTGAAAATTGAGATCTGCCAGTTTTCAGCTGTACACTGCGGTTGAATGAACATAATTCATTAACATGGGGCCTTTTTTTTTTTTTTTTACTAAAGGCATTAAGGCCCTGATTCAATAAATGGTGCCTAGCTCCTAGGTGTCATTGCCTAGGTGTCATTGAGCGTGGTTGTCAATCATCTGCTAGGCACTGTTTATAGAATCATGCCTAGTGGCACTTAAGCATTCTTAGGCACTGGTGGGCATCTATAATAATAAAATGCTAAGCGCGCATGCGCACTCTTACCGCGTGCTTCCCCAATCCCTGATCTGTCGGGCTGTGGCAGGTAAGAGTGCGCATGCGCGCTTACCATGCATCTTACACTTCACGGACTCCCATAGACGACTTTGAACTTCTCCTCGGCCAGCTCTCGCTGCAGACTCTGCAGGCTGCCCTTGAATCGCTTCAGTTCCACTTCCATGTCCTGCACGGAGAGTAGCTGCATCGCAGGAGCCTCCTCACCTGGGAACTCCGCTCGCCAGTGCTGGGCCAACTCCTCCAAGTCCCACATGCCGCTCCGCGCCGGGCAACGGCAGATAGGGATCCCTCCGGTACCCAATACCCGCCAAAAACTTTTCTCTCTCTCTTTTAGCTATTCGGTGCTGGCGCTTCCGCTTTCGAGCCCGCTATCAGCGCCTGCAGGCCATGGAGGCTGTCGGTGCCTGCATGCCGCGGTGGCTTGAGGCGGATGTCGGTGGAGGGCAGACAAAAAAGAATGGAGATAAGGGTTGCTGCTGGACTTGGGAAGAGGTGCTGATGGACAGGGGTGGCAGAAAAAGGAAGGGAGGCCTACTGCTGGACAGGGGGAGCAGAAAAGAGGTGCTGCTGGACAGGGAAAGAGGTGCTGATGGACAGGGGGGGGCAGAAAAAAGAAGGGAGGCCTATTGCTGGACAGGGGGAGCAGGAAAGAGGTGCTGCTGGCCAGGGGGGAGGTAAAACAAAGGGAGAAGGGCTGCTGCTGGATAAGGGGAGCAGTGAAGGGGTGGTGGTAGACACAGGGGAGGTAAAAGGAAGGGAGAATGGACAAGAGGAGCAGGCAAGGTGTGGTGGTGGACAGCCGAGGAAAAAGAAAGACAGAAATACAGAAACAGGTTAAGGAGAGAGAGAGAAAGAAATAAAGACAGACACACACACACACATATTCTACCACCCGTTAATGTAACGGGCTATAAGACTAGTTAAAACTATATTTTCATTGCCATGTAGGCCAGTGTTTTCTTAGTCTAAATGAGCGCATCTAAGCTAGGTGCCTATTGGTGGCTCGATGAAACCACACTCAAAATCTGCCCTGAATCTGCTACTAATATTGCCTACTTGCCAGTAGGCACCTTGGTGTAGATGCATACCTCAAAGTGGTAGGCGCCTACCAACTAATTTTTTTTTTTTTTTGGGGGGGGGGATGATTAAGCCAATTATAAAAGTTAAGTTAGGTGCTTAGATTGGCTACGCATGCTAATCTAGATGCCTAACTTTAGATGTCTTATATAGAATCAGGGCCTAAGCCCTAATGCATGCTTAGTGTGTGAAAACAGGCTACCACAAAATGCAATAAAGTGTTTTATGGTATTTTGCTTGTTTGCATGCACTCTGTGTATTAAATATTTTTCAAACTACTTTTTTTTTTTGAGAGGGTTTGTCATGGATGGAGAATTGCATGGAAGTGT
Source organism: Geotrypetes seraphini (assembly GCF_902459505.1). Taxonomy (NCBI): domain Eukaryota; kingdom Metazoa; phylum Chordata; class Amphibia; order Gymnophiona; family Dermophiidae; genus Geotrypetes; species Geotrypetes seraphini. Next base: position 219,933,148 of record NC_047084.1, on the reverse strand, counting down.
TAACTAGCGAGTGTATTCATATTATTGTATGCCAACAGGCTATTGCTAAATTAATGCAGAAGCACTTACTGCTCCCATATTAATGTTTTTGCATTTTAATGAGCAAATGAAAATATTAGTGCAGGATCTACAAAAATAAACAAGGAAAGAGCCCTATTTTAGGGACGTGCTAGAAAAGGAGTAGTGCACAGGAAAGTTCCATGTTAAAAACACGTTGTCTATTTCTTAGTTCATCTTAGTAAAAAGGCCCTATGTGATTATATTCTCATGGCATTCTTAAGTAGTCTCATTTCATTTCATTTTTTGTTATGAAGAGGTTACAATTGCATACCACTAATGACTGTGAAAATGTGTGATTTCACAGTGAGGAGGTCAGAGTTGGCAAGAAAACCTGTCTTAAAGTAATTAGCTGCATCAAAAGTTTAGAATTCCTAGACTGACTATTCTGGCAGAGTTACTTGGATTTGCTTGTACCCTTGTGCATTTTCTTTTTGATGCAAGGAAACATTGAGGGTGCCAACTAAAGCTGTAATTGCATTTCTTTTGCAATTTAATAAGATTTTGGAAATTTCCATTGTATTACCAATTCCTTAAAGAAAAATGAAGAAGTAAAATTTCATGCTTAATCTTGTGTATACCTCATTAAAACCCTCTTTTACAAAGCCTGATAGTACGGGCTACTACTGTATCTGACCTGAAGCCCAAAGGGATTTTAAAGGCTTCTGGGCTTTGGCCAAATAGCAGCTGCTAACATGGTTTTGTAAAAGAGGGGATAATTTGTGTATTAGAGTCATGCATTAGGGAGGAAATAGACACATGAACTATATTCAAAATTTCCATTCTGCCCAGCATGTTCTTTTCAGCTACAGTACTAAAAAATTATTTACTATGAGTTATTTACAATTACTTACATTGAAAGCATCAGCACAATGTGCGACAGCCTCAAAGAAAGCGAACAGAATGTTGGGTATCATTAAAAAGGGTATCACGACCAGGACGAAGGAAGTCATCATGGTGCTATATCGTGCAATGGTGCGCCCACATCTGGAGTACTGTGTCCAGTACTGGTTGCTGTACCTCAAGAAGGACATGGCAGTACTTGAGGGGGTCCAGAGGAGAGCAACTAAACTGGTTAATGGTATGGAAAACTTTTCATACACTGACAGGTTGAAAATGCTGGGGCTGTTCTCCCTGGAAAAGCATGATAGAAACCTTAAAAATCCTAAGGGGCATAGAAAAGGTGGACAGGGACAGATTCTTTAGACTGTGGAGAACAAGTACAAGGGGTCACTCAGAGAAATTGAGAGGGGACAGGTTTAGAACAAATGCGAGGAAGTTCTTTTTTACCCAGAGGGTGGTGGACACATGGAACGCACTTCCAGAGGTTGTGATAGGCCAGAGCACATTACAGGGTTTCAAAGAAGGTTTAGATAGGTTCCTAAAGGATGAGGGGATTGAGGGTTACAGATAGATGTAGAGGTAGGTTACAGAAATGGTCAGGAACCACTTCACAGGTCACAGACCTGATGGGCCGCCGCAGGAGCGGACCGCTGGGCGCGATGGACCTCTGGTCTGACCCAGTGGTGGCAACTTCTTATGTTCTTACAGCAGATGTACTTAACATCTCTTTAGGTCAGAGGTGGGAAACTCCGGTCCTCGAGAGCCGTATTCCAGTTGGGTTTTCAGGATTTCCTCAATGAATATGCATTGAAAGTAGTGCATGCAAATAGATCTCATGCATATTCATTGAGGAAATCCTGAAAACTCAACTGGAATACGGCTCTCGAGGACCGGAGTTCCCTACCCTGCTTTAGGTGAAGGAAAATGCACCCATGCTAATTGTGAAGTGACAGTACATGGTATCGTACACTGAGAGGTAAATTAAGAATAGCCTTACTGGGTCAGAGCAGTGGTCCATCTAGCCCAGTATTGCATCTTCATGGAGGCCAATCCAAGTTACAAGTACCTGGCAAAAATCCAAATAGTAGCAGCATTCCATGCCACCGATCCACAACAAGCAGTGGCTTCTCCCATGTCTGTCTCAACATGACATCCAGTTTTTGATTTCCGAGAGGCAGTTTAAGAGTTTCGTGACCTAGGAGTCACAAATTTCTCCTAGCGGTAGATATAGTTGGTTGTCATCCGCGAAGGAGTGAATCTGTATTTGGTATTTGTGGGTTATATCAAGGAATTGAAACTTCAAAGAATTGAAACTGAGTGGTATAAATAATAAATATAGGACAAAAATCCAACTTGTTTCCAACTTGTTTAACTAACTCAACAGAAGTGTAGGTTATATCAAGGACAGATCTAATATAGAGATTGAAAAATAGCAGGGATAGTAGAACCCCTTAAGGAACACCATATTTGATTGGTTTTGGGTTCGATAGTGCATTGGAAAACTCCATATTGGACATTTCTTGAAAGTAAGCCAACACTCCCATAGGGGCAATGGTTTAAAAACTGCCCTGTTAGTAACACAACTCTGCTGAAAATGATCTTAACATATCTATACTGGAAAGTCCAGTGGGTTGCAGAAGATGACATGAGCCCTGATAACTCAGGACCTTTCATGGTAAGTATTTACAGTAATTAAATAGATTTATATATCACTTCCCCAATCAGCAAGTATGCACCAAGCATTGAATAAAAGCTGTCAACCCTGAAGTGCAGAATTTAGTTCTAGAACATAAGACTAGCCTTTCTGGGTCTGGCCAATGATCCAAGTAGCCCAGTATACCATCTTCATGGAGCCCAATCCAAGTCACAAGTACCTGATAAAAACCCAAAGAGTAGCAGCATTCCATGCCACTGATCCAGGGCAAGCAATGACTCCCCCCATGTCTGTCTCAACAGCAGACTATGGCCTTTTCCTCCAGCTACATTAACTGCTCTTACCATATCCTCTGGCAATGCATTACAGTGTGTAGCTATTCTCTGAGTGAAATAATATTTCCTCCTATTGGTTTTAAAAAATATTACTCTGTAACTTCATTGAGTGTCCCCTAGTCTTTGTAAATCTTAATGCAGTATAAAATCGATCCACTTATACCCGTACTACACTACTCGGGATTTTGTAGATTTCAATCATATCTCCCCTCAGCCATCTCTTTTCCAAGCTGAATATCCCTAACCTCTTTAGTCTTTCCTCATACAAGAGTTTCATCCCCTTTATTATCTTGGTCACTCTCCTTTGAACCTTTTCTAGTGCCACTATATCTCTTTTTTGAGATAAGAAGAGCCGAACTGAATGCAATACTCAAGGTGAGGTTGCACCATTGAACAATACAGAGGCATTATAACATTCTTAGTCTTGTGTACTATCCTTTTCTAACAATTCCTAGCATCTTGTTTGCTTTTTTTGGCCGTCGCTGCACATTGGGCGGAAGATTTCAGTGTATTGTCCATGATGACACCCAGATCTTTTTCTTGAGTGCTGACCCCCCAAGGTGTATTCAATAACTATGATTTGGATTATTCTTCCCAATGTGCAGCACTTTGCATTTGTCCACAATAAATTTCATCTGCCATTCGGACACCCAGTCTTCCAATTTCCTAAGGTCTTCCTGCAGTTTTTCACAGTCTGCATGTGTTATAACAACTTTGAACAGTTTAGTGTCATCTACAAATTTAATCATCTCACTGGTAGTTCCATTTTCCAGATCATTTATAAATAAGTACAGATCCCTGCGGCATACCACTATTTACCCTCCTCCATTGAGAAAAATGGCCATTTAACCCTACCTTTTGTTTTCTGTCCGATAACCAATTCTTAATCCACAATTGAACATTGCCTCCTATCCCATGACTCTTTAAATTTTTTCAGGAGCCTCTCATAAGGATCTTTGTCAGGAAGTGCTATATACAGAGCAGTGAGCTCTTAACAGCAATAGAAAATGTTACATCATCATAAATCTTTCATATATTTTTTAAGAAATAAAATTGTGTACTTCTATAAAAATGTCCTCATTGTCTCTGTATCATAATGTGTCTCTATGATTGTGCCATTACCCCCATAAATCATAATGTGAATTTACAGTAGGCAAAGTGGCAGCAAAATTCTTACAGTGCTATGATAGAAGAACCCAAAAGAGGGTATCTCACCCTCAGGATAGGGTTTTAGTGTTGGTCCTGACTTTTTCCCACAAATTACTGGCTTGTTAGAAGGAACCTTATGTGAGCAGGAGGAGGGTCAGACCTTTGCATTATGAAGTAATCTAAGAAAGAAAACCAAATCATATATATCAAGTCAACTGACTGAGTCATAAATTAGTAGAGAAGGGCTGGTGAGTGTAGAAGGAGAAAACTTAGCTCTGTGTTATCTGAAAGTGGTACAACCGAGTTGATCGAGATCAGTGATTTGCCAATGTCTGAATGTAAAGACTAGTTACAATTCTTAATCTACAAGTATGAATGTGTGTTCTGTTCTCTTCCTAGTAAAATGATGTTAGGTCAATATAAGAGCACTATGATCTCAGAGAAACATCACAAACACTCTAGAGCACAAGAGATGAAACAGCAACCATAGAATATTCCCCAACACTCTAGAACACAAGGGAAAGACTAGTCTTAGTACAACCAAGAAGGGTGAGGTACCAAAGGGGCAGGACTAAGCAGTATAAAAGCTGAGGCAGAAAGCAGAAGTCAGGAGACTGAAGGAGTTGGTGGCAGGACTCTGCACCCCAGAGATCAAGGGAAGAAAACTGTTTTTGGATTAACTGAGTTTCGTTGATAGGATATGTTTCCTGAGAACTTGATTTGCTGAACTGTTTTGGACAAACTGAGTTTTGCTGCCAAGGTTTTACTTTGGAATAAACTTATTTTTGCTGCAAGTTTGGAATAAAGCTTGGGAGACAAACTATCTGATTTTAGTATGGTCTGCAAGAAGGTGGTATTGATTTTTATTGCTGCAGCAAGATTATGAAGTCACATAGAAGGTGTCAGATCAGAAACTGCATGGTAGTCTCTCTTTTTTTATTCTGCTACTTTTTGCTTTTGATATTTTTATTTCTGGCTGCTATAGTGATTTATTGTGAGGTTGTGATTTAAACGATTGTGGACTAAAATCTTGGAAAAGATTTGGGGGCTTTGGTTAAACCCCAGGCAAAATAAAGAAATAAAGCCTTTGTGGGAGTTTCTGTCCTAGAGTGCAATTGATTCTGCCCTGTAATCAGGAAGAAAGACACAAGGCAGAGTCATGGATTGGATGTTTGTCCAATCAACAACAGGGGAGAGGGAGGAAGGAACACAATCTCCAAGGTCTTCATGTGAGAGTACAATGACACATGGGCAGCACCTTGTGCCTTCTCTGTACATTTTTTTCATTTTATAATTAATTTATCTGCTTTAAGAGCATAGTAGCCAGCCCTCTTTGCCTTCCTCTGGGGCAGTAGAAGAAAGTTGGTCTTCTTTTGCATGCTTGTGATCATCAGCTGTTCTAGGGGCTGAACATCTCCTTTAATCTACTGTGATTCCTTCAGGATTTGTTACCATTCCCATCCATCATCATTCATTCCCTATTCTTCCCCATCACTCCTACATTTCCACAATTTTCCCTCTCAGTGTGGCTGAGGTCTGGTCATCTCCTTGCCTCTGAGGTGGCTAGATACGGAATTTGTTTACAGAAGGCAACAATTGTTTCCAAACAACTGAACTGTAGTTTATTTTCTTTGTTTTGAGTTCTACATTAAAGAGTTGGATTAAGAATTGGGAGTCTACTGGTAAAAATTTTTTTGAGGATGTTTTATGCTGGCTGTTGAAGCTTTGTACCACATTTTGCCTAGAACAGCAAAATACTAGTACTTACAGGAGTGACTGTTACGGTTACATAAGCATGTGCTGGTTGGACACGTGGAGGGGCATAATAAAAAAAAGGTCTAAGTCCCTTTTGGGCCTCGGGTTCTAGTCGCCCAAAGTTGGCAGCGTCTAAAATCCATTTTTGAAAAATATGTCCAAAATATTTTTCTACTTCTACATCCAGCTGTGTGATCATCCAGACAGCCAAGTCATCTATCTTTATACCCCATTCTCGTCCCAAAAAATTGTCAAAGTCCCAAACGCCTAGAAAAAGACCTTTTGGGTATGGGAGGGGCCAGCAAAGTGATGGACTGGTCACCCAGACATGGCAACAGAGTAGTGGGGCATCTTACAAGGCACTGCTGTGAACTTCACAAAAAGGGTGCCACTTAAAAATCTCACCACAACTCCCTTGTAGGTCATGGTGAGCCCCCCAAAACACCCCCAAAACCTATTATACCTACCTGTCTACCACCTCAATAGCCCTTATGGCTACAGGTGGCACCTATATGGCAGTACAGTAGGGTTTTGGAGTTTTTTGGTGGACTCACATTTTTCACCATGAATACAGTAGTTAGAGTGGCTTATGGGCCTGGGTCCTCCTCTCTATGGTTCACTAGCCCCCCCCCCCATGCTATTTAAGAGACCTGTGTGCAGCTCTACTAGGCTTTCATATACCAGGTGCTGATGTTCTGTAGACAGGTATGTACTTTTTTATTCTGATCTTTGTGGGGGTGTGAGGGGTCAGTGAACACTGGGGGAGTACATGAGGGTCTTTACTTTGTCTCTGCAGTGGTTATCTGGTCACTTTGGATATATTTTTGGCACTTATACCTGTTTTTACATCATGTAGCTCACAACATTTAAGTTTCGTCTAAGATGTCTAGTAAAACATTTGATTATCCCTGCAGGATGACTAAGACTAGGTTGGCCCCCATCCTGCCCTAATCACTCCTCCAGATACACCCCTTTCAACTCTGGGCACACAGAGGCATTCAGAGGCATAAGAAGTCCTGTGGCACATCCAGAAGGTTGGTTTGATTATCAGCACTTGGACAGCCTGTCTCTTAGGCCAGTTGAAGTCTTAAGCTTCTGCATGGCATGCTTAGATGCTCAAGGCCCACATGGGCCCAGCACCATAAGCTTGGTGTCAGTGCTAGTCCGGAGAAAAGTTAAGATGAGAAATATGGTCAATGCGAGGGGGTGGAAGGTGGAAGAGAGAAATGCAAGTCATTATTATTATACTTCCTATATTGCCTTCACCAACAGAGGATCTAAGTGGTTTACAAAACTAAAATCAAAGAATACATAGAAATAGAACACCAAAATCAAACATCAGAGCAATCATACAGAAAATAGATACATGATAGACTTGCTTGACACTCATCCAGAACACCAGTCAGCAGGGAGTGGAGGATAGAATAGCTAGTCATCACGGGGGAGGGGGGAGGGGAGGAAGGAATGCTGGAAACTGTCCAAGCTGAGAAAGGGAGGCAGGAGAAGAGAAATGGTGGACACTGCCAGGGATGGGAAGGTTGGAGGAGAAAAATGTATCTTGAATCACTAATAGCCCATCCTAAACTCCAGAAAGAAAAACATGTTACTAATAATCACCTGTATTTTGCAACTGAACAGATCTTGGACTCTTTATAATGACGGATGTTATACATTCAGTTTCAGTTTTGTCCGTGGCAACTTAACTGGTTAAGCTGATATTCAGCACTAACTGGTTAAGTGCGTGGAGGGGCATAATCAAAAGAAATGTCTAAGTCTGTTTGGGCCTAAATTGCTAGTTGCCCAAAATTGACAGTGTCAGAAGTCCATTCTCATTTTTTTTTTTGAAAGTCATCTAATTATACGTCTAGCAATTTGATCGTCCAGACTGCTAAGTCGTCTATCTTTATACCCCATTCTCGTCCAACAATTCATCCAAGTCAAAAACACCTAGAACAAGACCTTTTGGAAGTGGGAGGGGTCAGCAAAGTAATGGACTAGACACCAAGACATGGCAACATAATAGTGGGGCACCTTACAGGGCACTACTGTGAACTTCACAAAAAGGGTGCCACATAAACATCTCACCACAACTCCCTTATAGGTCATGATGAGCCCCCCAAAACCCACTAATACCCACCTGTCTTCCACCCCAATAGCCCTTATGGCTGCAAGTGCCACTTATATGGCAGTACAAAAGGGTTTTGGGGGGTGCACATACTTCACCATGAATGCAGTGGTTAGAGAGGCTTATGGGCCTGGGTCTTCCTCTCTATGGTTCACTAGCTGACCCCCCAGACCACTTAAGCCACCTCTGTGCAGTTCTATTAGGCTTTCCTATGCCAGGTGCTGATGCTCTGGAGGCAGATGTGTATGTTTTTATTCTGATTTTTATGGCAGTTTGGGAGGGGGGATCAGTGATCACTGGGGGAGTGTGTGGGGGGTCTGTACTTTGTGTCTGCTGTGGTTATCTGGTCACTTTGGATACCTTTTTGCCACTTAGACCTGTTTTTAGATGGCCTAAGTCACTATGTATAAGTTCCATCTAGGCAGTCTCGTTAAACTTTTGGTTATACAGTGGTGCCTCGCATAACGGACGCCTCGTACAGCGAACGCTGCGCATAACGAACTTTTTGTCTTGCTCCCTATAACGAACTTCGTTTCACACAACGAAGTCGCCCGAGGGGCCCGGGGGGGGGGGGCGGAACTACTCTCGCCGCTTTCTAATGTGAGCCGGGAACAGCAGCACCCTCCTGTCTGAATGCAGTGTTCCATCATCTCCCTCCACCTTACCTTAAAAACCGAGTTTTCCGGCTTTCTTTTTCGGCCAGCCACACACTTTCAAAGAGCAGCACATGCGCGCATGCTCTGTTGTTCAATCTTCTCCTCTGACGCAACCGGAAACCGGAAGTTGCAGGAGAGAGAACATTGATCAACTCCAGCAGCTGCGCGTGCACAGCTTTTTGAGATCGTGCGGCTGGGTGAGGGAGAAGGCTGGCAGGCTCTGCATGTGAGGTGAGGTGGAGGGAGGGAAATGTAGGGCTGCAGAACGAATTATTTTGTTTTACAGGTATTCTTATGGGACAACAGGGCTGCAGAACGAATTATTTTGTTTTACAGGTATTCTTATGGGAAAACGCGTTTCACACAACGAACGTTTCACATAACAAACTTGCTCCTGGAATGGATTAAGTTCGTTGTGTGAGGCACCACTGTACTTGCAGTACGACTAAGTCTAGGTCGGCCCACGTCCCACCCAAATTCCGCACTCACCACTTCTCCTAACATGCCCCTTTTAGCTCTGGGTGTACAGCATCACTGACAAGGCCTAAGTTGTTTTTAAATACATCTAAAATCTGGGTCGATTATCGGCACTTGGACGACTTGTCTTACTGATCGTGCAAGTGCCGATTTAGGCCGGTTTTTAGATGTATTTCTCTTTCGATTATGAGCCCCATAGCAGTTAAAGATAGGCCTGCTATTTATGCAGCCTATCTTAACTGCTAACCTTAACTGATTTAAAGTTGAATATTTGTGCTTAACCAGATAAGTTGTGTGACATAGGAGGTTAGTGGCTAGCTGCTAAATGTTAACATTCAATGGAAATAACTGGCTAACTCACACTAAATATTAGCGGTTAGCTGGCTAAGCGCTATTTAACTGACCAGGACCCTTTCCTGGCCGGTTAAATAGTACTGAATATGGTGAGATGGTCAATAATTAAGGTTTTTTTTCCTTGATCTTTGTGGAGGGACTCAAGATATAAGGAAATTGATCTTAATCAGTCAAGGGTATAAATTTTGCAGCTGGTTTTGTTCTTAAATTCTCTGAAAAAATTGTTTTGTGAGTAAGTTTCTGAGGTTATATTATACCTTTTTAAGGCATGATCCATCTTGAGAGATTCCTGCAAGGGATACATCCTTAATCCATAAGTGACCATTTGCAGAGTAGGTGCAAGGGTAATTAGCATCATCAGTAAACAGTTAGCTTATATCCTTGTGAACTATCTTCTGAGCCTTTAGCCTTCTAAGATTTTTGAGAATTAAATTGGTCCTGATCACACAAAGTGATGTTGGAATAGGACCAGGTTTTTTTTTATTATCTAGTTGGATGCTTTTAGTGCTACAGAGGATCCCGGTCACTCCAAGGCATCTCTGGCTGCGAAAAGATACAAACTCTCAGGTCTGAGGTCTGTAGCCCACAGGCATATGACTTGCATGATTTCTGTGTGGCCAGTCTGTATGAGTAGTTCTCGGAGTTCAGGGTCTTTGGAGAAATCTCGCCCCAGGTTCATCCACAGTAGGCTTGAGCGGCTCGCCCCAGGTTCTGTCCTCAGTGGGCTTGAGCGCAGACTGAGCGGTTCCCATGGTGGGGCTGACTGTGTTCCTTCCCCTACGTTGTTGCAGGTCTCTGGTGGGGGGGGGTCTGAGGGTCCAGATTCACGTCAGGAACTGGAGGGCAGTCCGAAGAAACAAGCCATCTGTTATATTCAAGGCTTGTCTGAGGCAGAAATCTTCTCTCACCTCTGATTAGAGGTTTCTCTGTGCATCTCCAGCACAGGTTGTAATAGCCTTTCTCACTGTGCCATGCTTCTATGAGGAAAATTGGGGGAAGGAGGGTCCTTAAAAGTTATTTTTAACAGTTTCCAAGATTAAGGATCAGGTCCCCACCTCCCAAAACCCCTTCCCTGCATTTTTTGCATTTTTTTTCCCATGGGATGTTTTAGGCGCTTCAATCGTTATCGCATCGACCATCTTTATTACTTTTTTCTTTAATCAGTCTTCTTTGTAATACTTTATAGTAAAAGCCACTTATCTGCTCAAACTCTGTAAAAGGAGCACCTCTCCTGACATGATCATGTTTCAATATAAACTTTAGAGTCGAGGCTTCTCCGTTACACTAAAAAGAAAAAAATAACATTTTAAAATTCATGCCTTGGTTCAAGGTCCACAACTGTAATATAACTACATACATACTATAACTGGAGACATTATCTCTTGATTATATCTTTTACACTAGTTTCTTCAAAGGCTACTCAATTACTTTTTCTTCTCCATTACTTTGGTGATTTAAACCGTGCTCCACAGTGACTATCAGCATTAATTCTTCTTACAGCGTCTGACATCAGATCCCTTTTTGTATTTACTCTTAGTGATGTGCAACGAACAGGTACTTGATTCTAATTGTGGCATCAACTATGCTTTAGTCGCAACAAACATCTTCCATTAATTTTCCTGCATCATTGTTCCAAATCCTCCTAGTAGAAAGGAAAACCTACAAAATTGGCACTCGGCACTTGTTGTCCCCCACCCCACTCTTAATACCCTATAAGTACTACACAGACACGCTGTTCTTCGACAATATGTGGATTTATTAATGGCCGCAGCCGTAAATGCCCCACTACAAACATCATCTACAAAACTACGAATATCAACATACCCAAACTTTTACCATGAACAATTTAGATACCAATGCATATCATCATATTCGCTATACCATAGGCACAACATCATATTGCTGCATCTCAGTCCTTACAACCATCAACTGATCGTGTCCTGCCCAGCATCTCTGGCTGGGTCACCGTTGTTCTCATGGGAGAGCCGTTCAAGCTGCCCCGCCTCCTCCCCATCCTGTTCAAGGAGGGGTCATCCACCTGTCGGTTGTTGAAGTCATGTTACACGGCCTCCCCGCTGTCCAAGCAGGGAGACAAGCAAGCCTCTGAGTGCTTACCTTACTTGCTTCTGCAAGGCTATATGTAGCCACATCTTTTGCTATCAACTGTAATGCAGTGTTATTTCTTATCTGTATGCTGTGCCTATGACCCCCCTATGCTTTTTTCTGCCGCTGTTGCATCTATGGCTACGACTGGTTTTCCTTTGGGGTGGGAGGGAGGGAACGCCACAACGCTCCCTGGCAAGGGCCGGACTGAAGCTTCCGCTTCAGTTCAAGTCGCCTCACCCTTACTCTCACGTCCCCTATGTGTCCTGTCCCTAATTGGGCCCTCTAGGCCTTGTTTTCCTCTGCCCCTGATTTCTTCTCTCCACTTCCCTTTCCTTTCCTGCTCCTGGGCAATGGGCTCAGCCCTTTTGTCTTCGCCACCCCCCTATTCAGGTGGTGCACTTGTTCTTTCTTGGAAAGCTGAAATCAATATTGTTCATATTACAGACATCCAATCAATTTCTTCGTGTAAACCCTCAGGGACCACTGAATAAAACTTAAATATCCATTGTTGTTCTTTTAGGTTTAAAAGTTTTTTGTATAATTTCCTCCCTCCCTTCCTACTACTACCATAGCTATAACTCTCCACTTATGTCCTGCAAAGTATGGTTCATCCTCTTCCAAAGATTAACAATGGGGGCTGTGTCAGTTTCTGTGTTAACTCTTGACTTATGTTCTGTTAATCCCGGGTATGTATCCACTGAACTGTCTTTGGGTCAGCAGTCATTGCCAAGGGGCACCATTGGCACTGTCTACATTCCCGCTAACACCCTCTTTTCTTCTTACTCTCTGTCATTTTCAACATTTCACCAATATTCCAGTTTCTCTGACACACAAACATCGGTTGTTCAAGCATGTCATCAAACAACCGTATCACGAGCCAATGGTGGAGAATTATTTTTCTTAGATAGGGGGAGAACTTCTGTATATAAATTAACTCCTGCTTTTCCTCCTTCTGACTCAGAGTTAATAATAACTCCCTTTGAGCATACTTAGCTCTTAAGTAAGCTGATTGGATAATCTAATTGGGGTATCCCCTCTGTTTAAACTGTATTTTCAGTATCTTTGCTTGTTTTTTAAAATACATCCTAGAGGAACAAAGTCTTCTCAAAAGGAGAACCTGATATTTAGTGTAACGGAGGAGCCTCGACCCTGAAGAAGTTTATATTGAAACGTGATCATGTTGGGAGAGGCGCTCCTTTTACTGAGTTTGAGCAGATAAGTGGCTGTTACTATAAAGTATTATAAAGAAGATTGATTAAAGAAAAAAAAAATTATAAAGATAAAAAGGAAAAAAGTGATCCAATGATGAATGCAGATGCTGTGGTATAAATCTTACCAATATAGAATCTATAAATAAGCCTGCTGAGGATCAACACATTGGAAAAATTTGAATGTGAAGTTCCAAAGGATATGTGTGTTGATTATTGATTATTGATGATATTTTGCTAACATTTCCAGTATCTTCCTTGCAAATGTGTACCGAATCAATTGCGCAATGGCTTTCCGTTAATGGATTGGTGCTTAATCCAACTAAAACTACAGTTTGCTGGATTTCAGGTATGTTAACACCGCCTACTCAAAAAAATTTGATTGTTTGGAATTGATTTTACTCCATTTACATCATTCTGTTATCTTGATGTAATATTTGATTCTTGCTTATCCTTTGATAAACAGGTTTCACAAATTCTTTAAAAGAGTATTATTGGTTGAGGCGTATTCACACTATAAGTTCTTATTTAAACTCCCATGCATTGTACACCCTTTTACATGCATTTGTTATTTCAAGGATTGATTATTGTAATTCTGTATATTGTGACATTTCTAATATCTGCATGTGTCGTCTGCAAACATTGCAGAATTTTGCAGCTAAACCATATGATCACATCCCTCCATTTTTGATTCAACTACCTTGGCTACCAGTCCAATTTAGATGTTCCTTTAAGATATTATGCTTGATTTTACACAATGGGCAACCCCCTTATTTAGCTATAATTACATTACCATATATTCCGTCGAGTTCTTTACGTTCTTTAGATTCTGATTAGTTCTTCCTTCACCTAAATCTGCTCATTAAAAAACTACACACAAATCTGCTTATTTTTTTTTCTTTCACCATTTCTTTGGAATAATTTACCTATATATATGACTATTGACAGAGGCTGCACCATGCAACCACAAAGTAACAAAACAATACAGAAATCTTTCGCAGTTATGAGAAACCTTAGACAAGTCTGAAAATTATTCGAAAAAACACAATTTCAGCTCCTAGTACAATCTCTAATCCTAAGTATCCTAGACTATTGCAACATCCTCTACCTCCCCTGCCCTGCAATAATGATTAAACAACTACAGACAATTCAGAATACAGCTCTGAGACTCGTCTATTCATTGAAAAAACATGATCACATTACTGAGGCATTCATCAATTCTCATTGGCTTCCAACCCAGGAAAGAATGCAATTTAAATTCTATTCTGTATACTATTTAAAACTATAAATGGAGACAGCCCAACCTACCTAAACGACCGCCTCATCCAAACCACCTCTACCAGGCATAGAAAAACACACACCCCATTCACCAAACACACCCTCAATCCAAGAAGTAAAACGGAAAAAACTATACAATGGACTACTGGCCACTCAGGCAGCGAAGATAGACAACCAAGTCTCCAACCTATTGACAACAACCGTAGTTAGTTTATCTTGATCTGTCAGCAGCGTTTGATACAATTGATCACCAATTACTCCTTGCTAGACTTCAATCTATTGGGGTTAGAGATGAAGTTCTAGCTTGGTTCACATCTTACTTTAGTGAGCGTACTTCAATAGTTAATTTCAATAATTCTTCATCCCTTCCATCTCAGATTTCTCATGGGGTTCCACAAGGATCTATTCTCTCACCCTTACTTTTTAATATTTTTCTAGCTCCATTAATGACATTATGCCAATCAGTTGGATTTCATGTTTTTGCATATGCTGATGATATACAATTATTACACCCTCTAAATAATAATAATACAGTTGAAATTTCATCTATTAATGAGAAACTTGATCATGTATATCATTGGATAGACAAAAACAGATTGGCTCTCAATATTAAAAAAACCAATGTTATGTTATTTCCTTGGAAAGAGAATTTTTCTCTTGTTCATCCCATTTCAATTCATAATGTTCCCCTACAATTAGTTAAAAATATAAAAATTTTAGGTGTAATTTTTGATAACAAACTAAATTTCCATGATCATATCAGCAACATTGTGAAAATCACCTTTTATAGATTACGTAAAATTCGTTCCATCTCGAAATTCCTTTGTGCTAAATCACTCACTATACTGATTCACTCTTTGTTGATTTCTAAACTTGATTACTGCAACTCTTTATTCAAAGGAATTGCACAATATGAAATAAAACGATTACAAATTATACAGAATACAGCAATAAAATTAATAAATAATTCCAAAAAATTTGATCATGTAACACCACTTCTCAAAGAGGCTCATTGGCTTCCTGTTAATTACAGAATCACTTATAAGTTATGTGTAATTATCTTTAAAACTTTGATTAATAAGACCCCTGCTTTTTTATATAGATCGCTTATTCCATATTCTGCAAAGAGAATTTTACGTTCTAGCGAACAAAATCTGCTAACGATCCCATCATTAAAAATTATTAATACAAGGAGACAACTTATTTTTTCTTGTACGGCACCTCAAACATGGAACGCCCTCCCTATTACTTTACGGGAGGAGAAAGACTTTGGAAAATTTAAAACTGAGTTAAAAACTTTCCTTTTTAAAGATGCCTTTTCTACATAATTTTATACTTCAAGAATTATATTTATTTGGTTAAACCTGTTTTAACTATATCCTTTTTGTATTTTCCCTTAATGTTTCTTCTTTACTTTAAAATTATATTTCATCCCTCCTTTCCCATTGTTTAACAATGTTCAAATTTAGAGTATTTTAGCCATTATTTAAATTGTATGTATTATTATGTATTGCATTGTTATTGTTCTTTGATTTTACATTGTAAATTTTAAATGTAAATCGCTTAGAATATCCGATTAAGCGATTTATCAAGTCCCATAATAAACTTGAAAACTTGAAACTTGAATTGAGCTCTTGCTTTTATCTTGAGAATTTTCTAAGAATTTTGTCAAATCAAAATTATATGTAGTATGAGTATTATCTACCTCACCTTCCTGAACAACTAATTTTTTACCTCATGGAATATAATAAACATTTACAATATCTTTATCCTCAATTAACAACTGTAACCACTTTCTTTACATACATTTTAAAGAATTCCCTTGAAGATAGAAAGTGAATAACAGGAACATTTAGTAGTCTCAAATTATTAGATCTTGAAGCATTCTCAAGTGCCTCCAATTGAAAGTGAATCATCAAATTATTTTTACTATTAGATGCCTGCGTTAACTGACAAGATTTAATTTGAGATTCAGCTTTCCCATAATTCTTCTCCAGCCTATTTAATCTTGTATCCTGATCAATGAATTTACTCACAGATTCCTCTGAAAATTTACTAAAATGTGATAGATTTTTTCTGTAAAGTCTTATCTAATTTGGTTATAGCAAACATTATATCTTTTAAGGAAATTTGTTAATCAGTAGAGCAGGGGTGTCAAAGTCCCTCCTCGAGGGCCATAATCCAGTCGGGTTTTTAGGATTTCCCCAATGAATATGCATGAGATCTATTAGCATACAATGAAAGCAGTGCATGCAAATAGATCTCATGCATATTCATTGGTGAAATCCTGAAAACCCAACTGGATTGCAGCTCTTGATTGCACCCCTGCAGTGCACCGCGCCGCCCCTCCCCCGAATCTGCGGGGTAACTTGTTTGATCGCCGCCTGGGCCCAGCCACTTCTTCGGGAGCCAGCCCAGAGAGAGGCACGCGTGCACCGCGCCGCCCCTCCCCCGAATCTGCGGGGTAACTTGTTTGATCGCCGCCTGGGCCCAGCCACTTCTTCGGGAGCCAGCCCAGAGAGAGGCACGCGTGCACCGCGCCGCCCCTCCCCCGAATCTGCGGGGTAACTTGTTTGATCGCCGCCTGGGCCCAGCCACTTCTTCGGGAGCCAGCCCAGAGAGAGGCACGCGTGCACCGCGCCGCCCCTCCCCCGAACCTGTGAGCCTTTCAGGGTCATTGTCAGCTGAGCCCCGAGAGAGCTCCAGAGAAGGTGATAGAGCCCACACGAGATCAAGATTGGTTTTTCTTTGTATGCCACCTATCAAAAGTACTAGCAGCAAGGAGAGGAGCGTGGGAGCCCTGCTCCGCCCCCCTCCCGACTCAGAAGAGCCAACTTTCTTTAAAAGAAGTCTCCGAACGGCGCGTAGCCGTGATCGTCATAAGCCTTCCTGCCCGTGAAGGTCCGATCCGGTCGGATCCGCCTGCTATTGCGCTTGACCCTTCCTTCAGCCCTTGAGGGTCACCGAAAAGACTCGCTGCCCCCTGTGACTTTACGAAACAGAGAAAAGGGGAAGCTTTCCTCCATCCTGCTCACCCTCCCACTTCTTTGTTCCAAGTTCCTCCTGCCCCCGCCAAATTTGTATCTCATTGTACTTCATTGTATTTCATTGGATTCTATTAGCTGCTAAACTGTACTCCTTCCGAGGTCAGTATATATGGTTCAGCCGCCAAATTTGTGTTTCATTGTATTTCATTGTATTTCTTGGAATCTGTTAGACGCTGAACTAAAAGGAACATAGTCTCAGATAGTAATCCATTCTCATTGCTGGGATTCGGGTTTAACGCTCACCCCCTCTTGTGTTGTCCTCTAACCGCTCAGTTCCACTCCCAATAAACGTTAAAAAAAAAAAAAAAAAAGAACCTGACACCTTTCCACACCCTCCTCCTGCATACTGCTTCTACCTGTCTCTGTGCTGTCGCTAAGTCTCTCCCCACTTAGCATTTTGTTCCACACACGATCCAAACAAGCTCTGCCTCTCAGCTTAAAAGGCTTCCCAAGTTCCATCATGAAGCCTCCCTTCTGGCTCCTTTTTCTCTTTCTCTGCTCTTCTCTCAAGATCTCCCTCTGCCTGATACCCCCCTCCCCCAACATACCAGACTCCCCAAATGTCACTATTACCTGCCCCGGCCTCAAAATTCCCACGCTGATGCGCACCAGAAGTCACTCTTACAAACAAAAACACCGCAAAGCCAACCTCGCCTCTTTAAAGCCTGTGCCCCCCGCCAACCTTCCCAACCACGCCCCTGACTCTCTAACCCCAGTCCCGTTACTTTACTGCAACGCCAGATCCGTATGCAACAAGACCCAAATTGTGAAAGACCTTCTCGCGGACTCTGATCCTGGATTCTTCTGCATCACAGAGTCCTGGATCACCAAAGACGATCTCTATACACAAAACGAGCTATGCCCTCAGGGCTACCAAGGCCTCTTTTCTCCTAGATTAAACCGAAAAGGAGGCGGCCTGGCACTCCTCTACAAATCTTTCTTTGATGTTCAGCTCCTCGAAAAAGGCAGCCATCATTCACTAGAATACATGTTAGCCTCAGTCAATGATGAGCTCCATCTTCACCCACTGGGTATCGTATTACTATATCGCCCACCCACCCCCTGGAGCAATTCCTCCGAGCTTGTTTACAAGACCATATCTAACGCGTTCCTCAAGTTCCAAAGACTACTGATCATCGGAGATATTAACCTCCACCTCGATGACACCACCTGCAAGGATGCATCTGATTTCAATAATTTCCTCACATCCCTTGGCTTCTCCCCCCCTGTCCCCTCTCCAACCCATGATAAAGGCCACACACTAGACCTCATCAGCTTCCTCGATCTCACGGATTACAAAACTTCGACCGATGACACCCGCTGGGACCACGTTCCCTGGTCCGACCACTTCTTAGGAACCTTCTGCCTCCCCATCTTCATGTCACACCTTGGAACCTCACCCCATACCTCTAAGTCCATTACTTTCCACAAGAAAATTTCAAGTGATCAGTTCTGGTCCAAATTCCTCAACAATCTCTCATCCAAGCCTAAGCCTTCAGATTCTGTAACCAACTGGCATAATTGGATTACTCTCTCAAAATCCACCTACCACTCTCTTGCCCCGCTTTCCACCAAAACCGTCACCTACTCCCGTAAGGCCCCCTGGTACCTCCCACACCACAGGGTACTAAAACAAAAATGTCGATCCCTGGAACGCATCTGGAAAAAATCTAAATCCCCCACAGACAAACAAATCTGGAGAGTCAACATTAAACTTTACAACAACACTCTCAAAAGTGCTAGGAAAAACTTCTATGGTGACAAGATCTCCAGATCAAACAACCAGAACAGCATGCTGTTCAATATCTGGCGCTCCCTAATCCCCAACACCAACCCTTCCATACTCCCCTCCTCCCCATCAGCCGACCTACTAGCAAACTTTTTCAATGGAAAGGTCACCGCCTTAAGAAGCTCTTTCCCTCCCGTAGTCTCCTACAATTCTCTAGTGTTCGCCACCCCCATTCCTACTCCAAATGTCACCACCCCTGTCCCAGTCAATAGATCCTGGACTGCCTTTGAGCAAGTATCCGAATCGCAGGTCCTCAAGCTCTGCCAGAAATTGAAATCCTGCAACTGCACCTTGGATCCATTTCCATCCTATCTATTTGAGAAAATACCCGCACAGGCCATCTCATCTCTCACCAAACTCATAAATTCTGCCCTATTATCGGGCCTCTTCTCACCTGAAATGGGACACATTGCATTGACCCCCCTACTGAAGAAAGCTGACCTAGATCCCTCCATCCCATCCAATTACCGCCCTATAGCGAACATTCCGCTCCTAACCAAACTGCTTGAGTCCATTGTCTCCTCCCAACTCTCAGCCTACCTGGAAAGATTCTCTACCCTCCTACCCTATCAATACGGCTTCAGACCCAACTTCAGTACTGAAACCCTCCTGATTTCCCTAATCTCGAAGATCCAACAACTTCATTCTCACAAAAAATTTGCCGTTCTCCTTCAATTCGACCTCTCTGCAGCCTTCGACGTTGTCCATCATGACATTCTAATCTTCTTACTCTCCGAGATAGGCATTAGCTCCACAGTCCTTGACTGGTTCTCAAACTTCTTACGCTCTCGCTCTTACAACGTTACCAAGAATGGTACCTCATCCTCCCCGTGGAAACCGACATGTGGAGTCCCACAAGGCTCCCCCCTATCTCCTATCCTCTTCAACATTTATATGTCCTCCCTGAACCTCCTCCACCTTTCCCCCCTAGAAACACTCTACACTTACGCAGACGATATCCTGGTCCTCCTCGAGACCGACGCAAACCTCACCAATCTCGCAGCAAACATCTCTTCATGCATAACCAACCTTCAATCCTGGGCCCTCGCTGTACAAATGAAACTGAACGAGTCCAAAACCAAACTACTTTGGCTTGGCCCTAAACTTGATCATCTACCCACTTCCATCCCACTGCCCACAGGCTCCTCTCTACAACTGGAGTTCTCTAGCAAAGTCCTGGGCATCACCATAGATTCCTCGCTATCCTTCAACGACCACCTCAATTCTCTGATAAAAAAAATGCTTTTACAGCCTTCACATGCTGAGGAAAGTGAGGTCCTGCTTCCACCAAAAACACTTTGCCGTGCTCGTACAGTCCATCATCCTCTCCAGATTGGATTATTGCAATTCCATTTACCTTAGCTTAACAAAGAAAAGCCTCCACAGACTCCAACTAATCCAGAACACAGCGGCCAAACTTATCTTCTCAAAAAGTAAATTTGACCATGTCTCTCCGCTCCTGTCCAAGCTCCACTGGCTTCCTGTCATCTCCAGGGTCCACTTTAAATGTGCCTGCTTAACCTTCAAGATCCTCCACGGCATCCTTCCACCTCTTATTCCTCTATCCTGGAATTCCTCAAATCCATTCTTCACTAGATCCACGCAAAAACTAAAATTATCCCTCCCCTCCTTAAAAGGTATCTC
The DNA here is from genome assembly GCF_902459505.1 of Geotrypetes seraphini. Lineage (NCBI taxonomy): Eukaryota > Metazoa > Chordata > Amphibia > Gymnophiona > Dermophiidae > Geotrypetes > Geotrypetes seraphini. The sequence continues at coordinate 219,912,671 of NC_047084.1, read as the reverse complement.
CCTCGTTGGTAAACTCGGTTCCTCCCTCCACTTCAGAATCGTTCAGTTATGGAATAGTTTCCCTTCCCCTCTCCGCAACTTGAGCCCCCTTCTACCATTCCGTAAGCTTCTGAAGACCTGGCTCTTCTCCAAAACGTAACCTCATCCCCTCCCTAGTATTATCACACCTAACCTCTCTTCTTACCTACTTCTATAAATCTATTGGAGTTCCATTCCTTCCCTAACCATGTAAACCGTGTCGAGCTCCACCTGTGGAGATGTTGCGGTATATAAACCCAAGATTTAGTTTAGTTTAGTTTAGTTTAGAGGAATATTCATTTAAGGAATGATGTGAAAAAGAAATTAGTGTTGGCACCTTTACAGTCTTCACTAACAGTCTCAAAAGACTGAGAAGAACCTGAAATGTCTTGATCTTTCATTTGAGCTTGTATCTCAATTTCAGTATCCAGTTCCATTGTAGAAAAACCCAATCTCTCCAAAACAGGTTGATGGGGAGGGGTTGGTCCCCCTGATGATAGGGAAATGTCTGGAAGAGAAAGGGCCCCCAATGCTGCCAAGTTATCAGATGGAATCTCATGCCTGTCCATAGGACCTTTCACCAACATTGGGGTTACTTTTCCCTTCAATCCTCCTTCTCTTTTCCCCATCTAGACCAAGCGGAGTAGAGTTTCACACTCCAAGCTCCTAAATGGCTCCTAAGGGGCTTCAAAGGGGCATGCCCCTTAGGTCATGCCCCTTTGGACACATGACTATGTTCCGCAGAGTGAATGTCAAGAAATTCTGGTCCTAAAAGACCTCTCTCCAGCATCACTGAAGAGCAAGGCACCCAGCCAGCTGCCTGCGGCTGTGTAAGGAACTTCTCCTGCACTCAGTTTCTTTTTGTTTTTATGGTTTTAGAGCTTGTATGAATCTTGAATGATTTTCCTTCTTTTTATATAGTATTTCATAATATGATTATACTGTGTAAGCAGTTATAGCTTTTTACATTGAGCGGGATATCAAGTTTACAATAAACATAAACTTAAACATTTGTGGCCATCAAAAAGAAAAAAAGATCAGACCTGTCAGTAATTTCGGACCCTTAGCAGCCATTGCTAGATGCCTTAGCAATGTAAGGGTATTGATCGGAGGGCTCTTTTTAATATTAATGATCTCATTTAAATACTAATGAGATCATTTCCATGGTAGAGTTGGGTTGGTAAATTAGGTCCGCCAAACTGCAATGAGGTGTGCACTGCTTATTACAAGGGAACAAATCCCTAATGGCTACCAGTATTCTGGCCTTTTCTCCTCACAATGTACAGGCAAAATTTAGCTAATGCACCAAAGGTAAATTGAAAAGTAATGAATATTTTGACCAGCTATTCAGGCACACTTTGAGCCAGGTAAGTGGGAATAGGGAAATGGGTTATACATTCAAAGTGGTTTACATATATTGTGGTAAGCAGACTATGCCTGCTAGGAATGTTCCAGGAGCAGTGCACAAGACAGGTTTAGGCTCCACACAATTACCTACTTTTAAAACCCAATTTCAGTCAGTGAATGAGTTTCCTTCTGTGTCCTGTAGAGGGAGTAGGAGGGAAGAACTGCAGGATTCCCATCCCCCACACAAGCCTAGGGTGATTAACAGGAAATCACTTCCTCCTGAGGGTTTGGGGCGGGGCTGCAGACTCCTTAATCTGAAGTCCCAGTTTCTGGAGAATCAGAAGCAGCAGGGACTTGTAGAGGACAGGTTCCAGCGCTCAGGGCTGAGAGCTCTGAATGTCAGCCAAACTCCAGAAGCTATGGAGCTAACAGAGGCTGGTGAAGGCATGTCTCTTAATCTGCTGGAGGAGACACAGGATATGGAACTGGAAGCCAATGCTGAGTCCATTATTGAATTGCCCAGTGAAGATATGGAGATATGCTGTATGAGAGGCAAGTGACTGACTTTTGAATGTTTTTGAAAGTTTGTTTTGTTAATGGCTTGCCTGTGCTGGCTACTCTAAGTCAGCTGAAGAACAAGAGAAATTATCTTTTGAACTTTGTAAAGAACTGTATTGTTGGAACTTGTTTTCCTTTTTTCTTTGGGAGATATGAACTGTTCCCAGTCCCAGACAGAGGGGTTAGCCCCGTGTTCATAGTGGTGGGATAGAGGGCCAATTTTCATGGCAGATTAACACCACACGGAGCACTCTGTCTGGTCAGCACTCAGATGCTGAGGAAGCCAGTGTAATTACACTGACTTATTTGGAATTGGGACAACTCTGAAGATTGTGTATTTTGAGTTTTTATTTTCTTTTGGATACATGCTGATGGACTATGAGTTTGTGAACTTTGGCAACTTATTTAGTTTTGCCTTATGGACATTGAGTCCGAGTTATAAGAACAGAATCATCCTGACAAAGCTTGATATTTATTTTTACTTTAAGAATTAAAGCTCAAGTTTATTTTGAAAAGAACTTACCTGGTGTGGTGGTGTCCTTATCTAAACGCTATATTATTTTCCTTGTGCTGCCCGCAGCGGCTCACAAGAGGTTTTTTCTTGTACCGGTGGCCCAAGACACCTTGCCCTGAGGCTGCCGGTTACAATATACAGGTACTAATTTTGTACCCAGGGCAATGGAGCATTAAATGACTTGCCCAGGGTTACAAGGAGCAGCATTGGGATTTGATCCCATAACCGCATGGTACTGAGGCAGCAGGTGTTCCACTAGGCCATTCCAATATCCAGCTAGAAATAAATAGGTAAATTTACCCTATTCGTGGCCAGACAATGGGGATGACTTCCTCATCTGTGGCAATATGAGTCTTGCCAGCAGGAAGGTGTTTGCACCACCAAAATTTGTCATCTTGATTATGGCTGCCTTCATCTTGATGTCCTCACACCTGTGATGTCATTTCCTACTTAATGGAAATTACCCCTTCCTGGACACAATCAAGGATTTTGCTCAGTATTGGGTATGCTCAAGCACCCAAGGCACTCACAGAGCTGGCTCCTATGGCTACATATACCGGAACTTTTTAAAAGCCAGCTGTGGCTTTTCAAACAAAACACTGGCCATGAGGTTTAAATATTGACCTGTTTCTTGTGTGTTTAATGTACAGTGCTTAGAGTTGCACTTGTGATACTGGCAGTGTACGCTCGATGCTTTGCCTCAGTGTGTTATACTACAATTCAATCTACATTTCATTTAGAACTGTTGTGTTAATATTTTGAACCCTGAGGAAGGCTGGTTATAGTCAAAACATGGACCATGTTGGGCCTGCAACTTGTACAACTGCAATTTTATTACATATCAGCTATATTGCCTGGCTTGTTGTCTGTATTAGCTGGGTTTTTTTTAAATGTACCAATAAACTTTGTCATCCAGAACATTGGTTCCACAGCAACTTTTGTTTTTGGATTTTCCTTCTTCTGTGGAACCCTTGGTGGTTTTCTTTGTTGCTGATCTGTGTAATGGATTGTAAGCCTTCTAGGAATAGGGAAATACTATACCTAAATGTAACTCACCTATGCTATCTGTAAATGGTATGAGCTAAATAAGTAATATGTGAGCACATGTAATAATATAACAAAAATATATCAGTTCTTATTGAATAATGTACATTTATCAAGCATCAAAATACAATTCAAGTTTCAGGTTTATTCAAATCTTGATATACTGCTCAATAACATGTAATTGACATATTTAAGTAGCTCCAAATTTCAGGAAACAAAAATGTCAAAAAAACATACAAAGTATTAATACACATTAAAACCTAAAAATCAGCATAAACCAAATGTGTCAGTTGTCAACTCCTTCAAGTAATTTGAACAGCACTATCCTTTGATATTATCTGCTACCTTAATCACTTGTTATGTTATATGTGGTCTTATTATATCCTACCAAATCCTCAAAAGGTGAAGTTTGAGATGGGTTACAATCAATGGTAAATTTATTACATAGTAGGTAGATACAATGTAAAATCAGGAATGGTTCTTATGTTGCATAGTAGTGGATTACAGTGCAAAACCGGAAAATAGTTCTTATATCCTAAAATAGATTTCTAAAAACTATAGGTTGTAAGCAGCAATTTTGTTACACAGGTGTGAACATACAATGTAAGTTCAGGTTAAACTGAGTTCTTTAATATATGTAAACTTATGGAAGAGCCATGCTTTCAGGTTGTTATGTTTAGATAGCACAAAATTCAAACTTTTACATTTTTGATCATTCCTAGCAGTGAATAGAATAATCACAATCTGGAGCCCATGCACCTTTCAGAAAAGTTGCTATAGCAACCTTTAATACATTCCTTGGTCCGATCAGGAACAAGATCTGCAGCTATGTGCACTGAATGAAAATAAAAATTTATATTGCACTTTCCAGTTCTGCCTCTGCTGACTGACTGACACTGCTGCTTCGGTAAGTGAGGAAGGGAGGAAGAGATGGAGGGGGGTGGGAAATGGGTCGCTGCTCAGGACTGCTGCTGCTGCTTTGGGGCTGCAGGGAGGAGAGGAGTTCGTGGCTCAGGACCATTGCTGCTGCTGCTGCTTAAATACATTTTTTTTTTTTATGGTAAATTTTTATGCCGGTTGGGTGAGTGCCATTTGCTTAAATATGGGTTAATCAGGATTCTAGTATATATATATATATATATATATATATATATATATATATATATATATATATATATATATATATATTTATGATACAAGTGGCCAAATTCAGCTTTCAATGGCCTGAAACAGATTAGGCATTCATTAGGATATCCCTAATGAATATGTATGAACATATTTGCATAAATGCTTCCTCCACTGTATGCAAATCTATCATGAATATTTATTAGCAGAGAAGTAGGCAATGGCTAGTGCATTGGCCTGAGAGCCAGGAAACTGAGTTCAGTTCCTAGTGCAGCTCCTTGTGACCCTCTATTTGCCAAGATTTAAAGCTTAGATTGCAAACTCATTAGGCACAGAGAGAGAACCTGCATACAATATGTAAACTGCTCTGGTTATATTACAGAAAGGTGGTATATCAAGGATCTAATAAACATAAACATTAGGGATATCCTGAAAATACAATCTATTTGGGGCCCTCAGCCTAAACCTTTTTACCCTGATTAGATATTCTCTGGAAATTCTGTAAAAAGTACTCAAAAATTAGCGCCAAGTGCTATTCTACAAAGGGCACACATTTTCTAAAGAATAATGCTTAGAGCAGATTCCCACTCCCAAAACTTAAGCCAGTTGAGCACAGATCCCCAATATTTTATAGCATTGCACCCAACTTTTAGAAATGCTTCTGACCTATCTAATGACCCTCCTAAGGCCATGCCCCTTTTTGAGTTATGTGGAATTTGGGCGCCCAGCATGATAGACTAGCATGTAGCCAGATGTACAGGGAAATCCTAATTGGTGCCAATTAGTATCAACAATTAGTTGTTATCCTCCAATCATTGCTCATTAATGTCTCATAATCCAATTAAGTTGCACAGGCATCTTGGATCAATGCCCAAATTGAGGTGCCATATATAGAATCCAGGGTATGTGTGTAATCAAAGATCCATGAATAGGGTAAATTCACCTGTTTATTTCTAGCTGGATATAGGAGTAGCCTAATGATAAACCTGATGCCTCTGCACCCTGAGGTTGTGGGATCAAATCCCAGTGCTGCTGCTTATAACCCTGGGCAAGTCATTTAATTCTCCATTGCCCTAGGTACAAAGGAAGTACCTGTATATATATATATATATATATATATATATAAACCACTTTGAACGTATAACCACAAAAAGGCGGTATACAAATCCCATTCCCCTCCCCCACTTACCTGGCTCAAAGTATGTATGAATAGCTGGTCAAAATTTTCACAATTTTCAATTTGCCTTTGGTACATTGGCTAAATTTAGCCTGCACATGGTGAGGAGAACTGGCCGGGGCATAGGTAGCTATTAGGGATTTGTCCCCTTGTAATAAGCAGTGCAGACCTCATTGGGTTCAAGTTTACAATACATGGATTAAAGCTAGTCAGAACTATGGTATAATGGGCAAGTTTCCTCACTCACCCCCTGACCCCTTTCCAGGAGTATGTGAACATGCAAATAAACAAAGTCGTTATTCCAGATAGAAATCCTAGTGTCATTGTACTTACCCTTCATTACAAATCTAAAACAGTGGTGTAGCAAGGGTAAAAGGCGCCCAGGGTGGTGCGCTCCTCCCCCACCCTTATCTCCACTCACTGCTCCTTCCCTGATCCCACCTGTGCACACCCCCTTCCCTTGTACCTCTAGTTGAAGTTGCTCATGGCAGTCAACAACGTGCTATTTGCCACCCTGTCGGCTCTCCCTCTGATGTCACATCCTATGTGAGACACCCAGAAGTGATGTCAGCGGGAGAACCGATGGGGTCGCAAAGAGCAGGTTGACTGCTGCGAACAACAACTTCAACTAAAGGTGTGGGGGAAGGGAAGCGGGCATGGAGGGGAGGAATGGGAATAGGCAGGGGGGGATGAAGAACAGGAGGGGTGCAAGGATCCCTACCAACATGGTGGCCAGGGCGGACTGCCCCTCTCACTATGCCACCAATTTAAAAATCAAGAATTGTGAAGATACAGTATTTGAGTTTACAGTTATTACAAGTAATCTGTACCACCACAAAAACTGCTGTTCTGGTCCTTGTAGCAACACCACTATAGGTCTGGATAGAATGGCTTACATGCAACTTTGATTGAATCAGTATTTCACCGAACATGTCCCAAAAAACAGAATCTGCAAGATCCAGTCCAAAAAGCAATAGGCCAGCATAAAAATGGGGGGAGAGGGGGGGAGGGGAGTGGGGGGTGTACTTTTTTCTTTTCTTTTTTAATGGGGCAGATAGTTGTGCCCATTAAAAAGAAAGGGCTAAACAGGTAAGCGACTGGTCTTGACTAATCACTTTTTTTGGATTGCTAAAAGCTATTACTTATTTTAGTGCATCGGGAAGCCATGTTAGAACATCTATCATTCTACTAACTTACATGGCATTTTAATATTAATGAACTTATTTGCATGGTCTGATCGGGAAATGGACGTTCGTGCAGAAAACCTTGTGGTGAGCCGTTTTCTGCATCAGGTCAGCAAATGCGATTGTTGCTAAAGCTGTCAAAACAGGTTTAGTGAGAATCGCTGGCTTTAGTGCATCTGAGCCACAGAGATGGAAGAAAAGGGCTGAGCAGGTAATCTGACCAAGCAGATATTATGAGCAAACACAACCAGTCACAAAGACTGTTTATATAATGTGGACAAAGTGCCCTGATTACTGAAAATTACTGACTGCTTTGCAGAGTCAAAGTCTGTTTGCTTTCGCCATTCTTTAAGCTTGTTGCTTGCCTGACATTTTGCATTACTTTGATACCATGCCATTGTATTTCCTACAGGCATTTGCCAAGGATATTAAAAGGGCTAATCAACTCTTAGCTGCCATCCTTAGTAGCACATCTGAGACTTTCTTTTTTTTTTATTATCTACTTTTTGTTTCTGTGGCCTATTCCAGGGTTCACATGCTCAGCTCAGCTCATCTTGCAGGTTGGAGGTGGTATGGGAAGGATAAGGAGTGGCTCACTACTTTCTGGAATAAGACAGCGATTTTTGTCATTTCTGGCATCAAAGCTCATAAGGCTGTTATTAATGCTAGCTTTGGGGTAGTCAGTAGCATTTTTTTTTGCTGGATAAAGTCAGACCAAGTTGTTAGTTTGGGTAAATTTTATCGGAGAATATTTGGTACTTTGGTTTTGTTTATCTAGAACAGGGGTAGGCAATTCCAGTCCTCGAGAGCCAAAGGCAGGTCAGGTTTTCAGGATATCCATAATAAATATGCATGTATGAATGAAAGGGAATGTATGTGAATTATTTTGTATTTTAGGTGAAGTTGTGATGTTGGTGAGTCTTGCAAATACAGCTCTTGAAGACGCCAGGTGGCAAAACACAGTCTTGTGTTGAGCTGAATGCTTTATGAATTGAAGAACAGGACCATCATGAGGACAGAGAGGCCTGCCGGTTGTGTTTAAGAAACTGTGATTCTCATGTGCTAGACTGTTATGCAACTCTCAGTTTGAAGCCTCTCTGACTAGATGATCATGGACTAATGAACTAACTAAGATCCAGTTTTGCATAGAAGTAATCACAATGACTGTAGTATGTGTGTGAAAGTTGGGAAGTGAGTGAGTTGATGGTGATTACCATATTTTCACGCATATAACGCGCGTGTTATACACGATTTTTATAAACCGAGTATAACCATGTGCGTTATATTCGTGAGCGAGTTATCCCCTTTTTTTTTAACATAGTTCCCCCCCCCTGATGTCCGATTCACCCCGCAGGACCGCTCGCACCCCCACCCCGAAGGACCGCTTGCACTTGAACACGCACCCCCACCCCGAAGGACCGCTCGCACCCCCACAGCCTCCCCCCCCATCATGTAGAAGCTGCCTACCATCGTCCTGCTGCTTCCTCTGCCGGCGGTCCTGCCCCTTCTCTTAGCCCTGCGTCTACGCTGCTTCCTCTTCCGGCAGTCCCGCCCTTTCTCTGATTTTACACGGGTGCGCGGTATATGAGTGAAAATACGGTAGGTTCACTGACTAAATTATTCTGATATTTATTAATAAATTAAGTATTGGTAAGATGTAAAAGTATTGTAATGAAATGAACTATGGGAGATAATATTAAAATTGAATTGATTAAGATAATACTTGCTTGTATTAAATATTAAATAGCTGCTTTTAAGAATTTGAGTTAATAAATATGCATGAGATAGATTTGCATCTCAAGGAGGCAGTGCATGCAAATCCGTCTCATATATATTTATTGTGGATATCCTGGAAACCTGACCTGTCTGTGGCTCTCGAGGACCAGAATTACCTACCCATGATCTAGAACATATTGTAATTATTTATGATAGGATTTATAACAGAACTATTTCTAGGAATTTACCTCAAACTTTTATTATTAGGAGTTTCATCCCCTTTAGCGACCAAGATGATAAAAGGGATGGAACTCCTCTCGTATGAGGAAAGACTAAAGAGGTTAGAGCTCTTTATCTTGGAGGAGAGATGATTGAAGTCTACAAAATCCTAAGTGGTGTAGAACGGGTAAAAGTAGATTGATTTTTTACTCCGTCAAAAAATAGAAAGAAAAGGAGATACTCGATGAAGTTACAGGGAAATAGAACCAATAGGAGGAAATATTATTTCACTCAGAAAATAGTTAGCGCAGGGAGCCACGCTGAATGCAGTTCCTATGAGCGTGCTACAACTTCACACAGGTGGTTAATGCAGGAACCTTACCAGCTGCAAAATAGGTCTCGGTACGTACTGCCATGGTAAGTCTGAATAACAATAGTACCCGGTCATTTATTTTGTAAATATATCTTGAGTATATGCATCTTTCCTATTTTAACTGTAGTTCCTTTCACAGTGATTTTATTGTAAACTGCCTTGATATTTTTATGAGATGGAAGTTTATTAGAATTTGGATAAACATAAATATATTTAAAAAAAAACCAAAATGAGGGTTTTTATGGCTGCGGTAAAATGGCCTTGGCATGCAGAAAAGACCTGCAGAAGGGTGCATTAAGGCTTATATTTTACTTCCCAAGATCATAAGAGGCTTACAATAATTAAATTCACAGACACTAAACACCCCCACCCCTCTTTTACTAAACTGCAATAGTGGTTATTAGCGCAGGGAGCCACGCTGAATACAGTTCCTATGAGGGTCGAGAGCAGCGCAGAGCATTTGGTGTGGATCCCTGTGCTAAATGCTATCGCGGTTTAGTAAAAGGGGGGTTAAAATAATAATGTCTTCCTACAGCAGTAGAATTTGCTTTATAATTGCTCATCATTTCCTTAAACCTCCTCACCCACTCTATGGAGCTTTGCAAAGAAACACTGCTGTAGCAATGCAGTCTGCAGCGGAATACTCAGGAAACATCTTTCCCAGCTCTGACTTGAAGACAGCATAGCTCCTGGAGGCTAGTCACAATATAATGTGTCAGTTTAATCAAATGGTATTGGTTAAAATGTTTTAGCTGTTGTTAGTTCAGTTAGATGCACAGAAATAATATTTATTCATTTGCTCCAGAATTCCTGGAGGATGTTCTCTGCTAAATGCACACAGGTGCACTTGGAACTTGGGCACAGCCAGAGGCTGCAATGAAGTATTGTGCTGCAAAGCCATTGAAAGAATACAATACACAGCAATTGCCACAGCTTCAATGACAAAGATTACACTAGCACTGGGCTGGCACTTTACTCAGCAGAGTATACTGCAATGGCTTACAAATAAGGGTAGTTTAAAAATTTTATTTAAAAAACAGCAACCAGGAAAAAAGTGTACTAAAGCATAAATCTGATTTTCAGTCCTCTTCAAGGGGAGCATCTGCACTTTCCAGCATTTGTGTTTTGTATCTTTCCATATGACAAATAAATTATCACCCTCCAACACTGCATCTGCCATGATAATATGATACAATAAATAGAACCTGAATAACTCGTAACATGCTAATATGGCTGCCATGAACGTTGCAACTATTGGCACCAGCTTCATTATCTTAAAATTTTGGGTTTGAGCACTGAAACCTTGCCATATATGTAATTATAAATCAGTAAGAAGGCCAACTGAAAACAACTGTTAGCTTCACCTATGCCAGGGGTAGGCAATTCCGGTCCTCGAGAGCCGGAGCGAGATCAGGTTTTCAGGATATCCACAATGAATATGTATGAGATGGATTTGCATGTACTGCCTCCTTGAGATGCAAATTATCTCATGCATATTTATTGTGGATATCCTGAACACCTGACCTAGTTCCGGCTCTCGAGGACCGGAATTGCCTACCCCTGACCTATGCCATTCTGTGCTCATGCCTCTTCCCCATGCCTTCTGTTTACAGATGTCTCTAGAGAGACATCTGTAAACAGAAGGCATGGGCTGGTAATGGGAATCCAAATTAGGTATGGAAGGGGATAAGCCAAAGTGACATTCTGCACATCATGTCCAGCATGTTACAACCCCCTCTCCTTTGAAGTTAGCTATAACAGATACTATTAGAAAAAGTCCCAAGGCCTTCTAAACTAAACTAAACTAAACTAAGCCTTAGGTTTATATACCACATCTTCTCCACTGAAGTGGAGCTCTTCTATATTTATTAATTTATTTAAAAATTTACTATACTGTTTAGAACTAAACGGTTTACAGAATTACATACATAATTTAAAAGCAAAATCATCATAACATAGACATGCAAATAATCCTCAAAAATCATATCTACAAACTCAAACCATGTTAATAAAGGTCATGAATAGTTCATCAGCTTTGCCAGGAAGAGCAATTATTGACTAGAAAAAGGCATCTACAAATAGTTGCGTCTTGAGCAGTTTCCTAAACGTGCCCTTTTCACAACAGTTTTGTATTTGGCCCACAAGGGAGTTCCATATTCTAACTCCTGTGCAGCAGAAAGTCATTTTACCAGTCTCAACAAGCCTTGGGTTCACATTCATCTTCAGTAAAGCTAGATTTTCAGAACGCAATGATCAGTTTGGTTTATAACTGCATAGAGAATTGGCCCAACCTATTTAAACCATACAATATAACTACCATTATAGGCCCCCTTTTATCAAGCTGCATTAGGTTTTTTTTTAAAAATCGCAGGCTGCCGGAGTAAAAGCTCTGATGCTCATAGAATTTCTATGAGTATCGGAGCTTTTACTGCAGCGACCCGTGATAAAAAGCCCTAACACAGCTTGATAAAAGGGAGCCATAATTATTTGATAGCAACATTTAACAAATATGGACATGAAGTCTGGATTCTATACATCATGAAAAAGAATCACATATAAACCCTTATGGTAAGTTTACTATATACTGTAGGCTCTGAAGGCTGCATTCTGTATAGGATGCCTACATTAGGTGCCCTGATCAAGGATGCTTAGAAACGCCTAACTTTGGATTGTATTTCTTTCTATTTCTCTGTTGTACTGCATGCAGAGTCTGGCATCTTAGGGTTTCATTTGTGTTTATTAGGACTTTTAGTTTGTGGTCCTGTATTTACTTTTAGGGTTTATCTGCGTTCTGCATGTGTGACCAATACCAGGTGTTCTGGTAGGAATGAATGTTGTGAAGCGTTATTGGTGTCATGGCCCCAAGTAGGAAGATATTTGTCGACTCTCCTTCAGCCCTTTTGGACCCATAACGGCTCTTGCTTAAAAATTTGTGAAGACCACTGCCATAGAGTGTTTTGCAGTTTTCTTAGCAACCACTTAGAATTTTAGTGTATTTTAGTGAATTTTACTGTATTTGTTGTTACCATCTATATTTATGTGCTCAGTGGAATGAGATTATCTTTAAACACGGTGAAGTTTCAAACTTTTTAGCATGACCACGCAGTGATTTTTGTGTGTTCAAGAATATTTCCACTGTAAAACTACCATTATTTCAAGAGAAAAGGGTACCAACTTACTGTTAGTGACATCACAGTGGTGGAGACATGTCGGAGGCCTATCACAAACTCCACCCATAGCTGCAAATAATCGCTAGACTCAAGGAAACACTTCGAATGATCTGGGACAGCCAGCCACAGGGGCCCATCAAAAAGGCTGTTGAGAACTTCCCGTACCAATTGGAGGACTTTGTTAAAGCTGAGAATAGACACTTTGAGCATTCAGACTAAGTGCAAAATCTAACAAATTGTTAATTGCATTGTTTGAATAATGTTATTTTACTGTGTTTTAGCTCAAACATTTTTAATGCGCAAAAATCACTAGATAGTAACACTAAAATGTCAGTAACATCAATATAACTTAAGATAATTAAATGTTGATTAATAGTAATACGCAAGTATAATGACTAATTAAGTATGTAAAATTTCTCATTGAAATTCCAAGCAGTTGCTAAGAAAATGGCAAAAAAACCTCCAGGGGGTTACTTTTATTTGCCTTATCTTGTACATCTATTTTGTCTACTTTTCTCTGTTTTTGTACTCTTGGCTATTTTGTACCTATTCAGGTCCCAGATTCCTCTTTTCACTTCTTGTTTACCTATTAGCTATCACCCACTCGCCCCCTTTCCAGTTCTCCCATTGCCTGTTCTGGCTCCCTTTTCATAACCTTTTATTATAACTCTCGTCAACCAGTCTAGACTCCTGTTGCCATCCTCCTTACTCACCCCTCTCAAGCCCTCATCTACCTTCCTCTGAATTACGTTCCAACATCAGCACCAGCACAATCCCTGTCATATTAACCCTCCTGTTGTTCAGGCGCTTTCTCATTTTTCTTAGCCCTTATCCAGCTTCCCAGTACCCCTATTTCCTCTCTTTCCTGGTCCCTATATTTTCACATTCTCTCACCTTTTCCACAGACTCTTGTCTCTTCACATTTATTTATCTAAGTATTTACTTCTTAATTTCTTCCTACCTCCTTCAGTCTCTTCATCCTTCCCCCTAACACGCTCCTTCCTTTCTAATTTTATTCTTCTACCTGCAGAGGCTCTTTTCACTTCACACATGCTCGTTCCAGACATTATTTTCCCTTTACACTCATTCCCTTAGTTCAGACTCAGTGCCTTTCTTGCACTTGCTCTTTTCTCCCTAACTTTAAACACTCTTTCCCTCTTTTGCACCAGTTCTCATGTTGAGTTGACCTTTTGCATTAATAAAGCCATCTGTTGGAACACCATAGTTTGTACTTTTTTTTGTCTCCTCCACTGTCAGAAGGATTGATAATTTATGAGTGAGTCGCCCAAATATATTTGCATATATTTATAAGAAAACCAATATTATTAAGTGGAATTCATACTATGCTGAATACCTTCCTATTTAAGAACTGTCTCCTTAATGAATATTAATTGTTTTTGTGTGATGTAATTTTATGTGATATTGATTGTAAGACATATTACTACTACTATTATCAATTATTTCTATAGCACTACCAGAGGTACACAATGCTGTACAGAGCCACAAAAAAGAAGTCAGTCCCTGCTCAAAAGAGCTTACAATCTAAACAGACAAGGCAGAAAATCAGGTTGTCATGGATACAGTTAAGGGGAATGGTTAATCAGCTGGCTGGGGTGGTGGGCAGAGAAGTAGGGTTATGGATTGAAGGCTATATCAAAAAGGTGGGTTTTCAGTCTGCTTTTAAACAAGGTAAGGCCAATGCTGAAAGCCAAAGTTGATGGCGCTGTGCTGCAACATTATCGCCCCATTTAATTATTGCCATTTCTTGCAAAGGTACTTGAAAAAGTAGTTCTTATCCAACTTCAGAAATTTCTTGATAGGTCAGATGCATTAGATTCTGGCCAATTTGGGTTTTGATCCCATCATTCTATAGGGCTTCTGTTGACATCTACTCTAGATGCGATTTGCAGAGGATTGGATATGGGTGAAGCTTTCTTGATGATTTTTTTTTCTGGACATTTCTGTGGCAATAGGCACAATTATGCATCAGATACTGATTGAGAGATTGCAGGATTTGGGAATTGGTATTTTAGTACTGCAATGGTTTACCTCTTTTTTAGATGGAAGCATGTTCTTGTTGAGGCAGGAGCAAGTCCATCAGGTTGGGTGCCGCAGACATGTGGAGTGCCTCAGGGATCTGCACTGTCTGCTGTGCTGTTTAACATTTATTTACTTCCTTTGTGCCATGAGTTACAAGAACTAGGAGTTAGTTACAAGCTTTACACTGATGACATCCAGTTCTTGGTGCCAGTAACAAACTCCATACCTGATGCTTTAAGAAGGGTAGATTGCTGTTTTTGCATCATCAAGAGCTGGATGGTTAATAATCATCTGAAATTGAACATGGATAAAACAGAGGTGTTGTGTATTAGCCATTCAAAGCATCCTGAGTTTTTTTTTCCCCTTGGTGTTAACTTTAGACAACATAGAAATGCTGATCCACTATGTCATGCCGATCCACTATGTCATGTAAACTGCAGGTAAAGTCAGTAGTGTCTCGAGCTTTCTTCAAATTATGGCTCCTTCGGAAATTGAGAGATCTTTTACCAGTAGGGGAATTTCAGACAGTAATAAGTGCAATATTGACACCGATTCTTGAGTATTGCAATGTCCTCTATTTGGGTTTGTCAAAATATGTTGTTCTGGCATTGCAATTAGTACAAAATGCTGCGGAACGATTAACTGTTGATACTACCAAGTTTAAGCATGTAACACCAATTTTGTTTAAGTTGCATTGATTGCCCGTTTCAGCTCAAATTGAATTTAAAGTGCTTTGTTTGATCTACAAGTTGATCCATAGCAGTTAACTGTCTTTTCAATATGTATCAACCAATTAGGAAGTTGCACTCTGAGGAACAACATTGCTTGGAAGTGCCTTCATTGAGACAGGTGAGATTAGGGATTTGTTGTCATTCCATGATAGCAGTTCAAGGCACTTTGCTGTGGAATACTTTACTACTTGAAGTAAAGAAAGCATCTACTTTATTAAGCTTTAGAAAATTGCTAAAAACTGAATTGTTGGTGCGATATTTTTCAGAATGATCTGTGTTTTGCTCTAAAAGTTGGTAAGGAAGCAGATTTGATGTTTTGTATTTTTTGTATTGCAAGTCAAATTTGTTAATGTTCGCATTTTAATTGTGAATGTAACTGTGTAGCTCATGCAGAATTATAGGATGTAGCGAGTAAGAAATTTTTATATAAAAGAGTTTGGTGGACAAACTCGAATAATTTATTCAAGGCATAGGGGGCAGCTAGATGAAAGGAATGAAGTCTGGAATTGGCAGCAGAGGAGAAGGGTACAGCTAAGAGCAGCTTATCTGAGGAATGGAGTTCTCTGGGAGGTGTATAAGGAGAGAGAAGAGAGGAGAGATATTGAGGGGCAGCAGAATGAACACACTTGATTGGAAAATATGGAATACAATTGTCAAGAACATAAGAATAGCCTTACTGGATCAGACCAATGGTCCATCAAGCCCAGTAGCCCGTTCTCACGATGGCCAGTCCAGGTCACTAGTACCTGTCAATAAATGAAAACAAAAATAATTATACACCTTGCCTACACTCTGCCCAACCTCCACCCATGTGAATGCCCACCTGAAAAGTATACCTCATTGAAGAATGTCATGTATATGTACTTAAATAGCACAAAGCTGCAGTTGGACATTAACATAAGAGGGTGTCCAAATACTGCATATAGTGCTGCTTTGTTTTTTCAAGCAAGCCTTAGGGGGTTTTCTCACCTATGATAGAATGCTGAAAGGGAGCTAATCAACAATTTAAACTCTCCTTTCTAGTTTCAAAGCTATGTCAGCTTTGCAACATCTGAGGCGTTTTCCCCATTGTGCTGTACTGGCTTGAAGTTAACTTGTAGCTATATGTTTAAGAGGGGTGAAGGTATTGAGCATGTTTCACCAGTGTGTATTAAAACTGGAAACTTTGTTTTGTTTGATTTTGGGTGTCCATATACTGTACATAAATGACTAGAATACTAGACATTTACATATGTTCTTGCTACAGAAATCTAAATGGCTTCTGTTAGAACTACCCCATTAATGTGCTTTTTCACCACTGATGGTGTTTATGTTCAAAATATTTGGGATATTGAGAAAGAGATATTGAGAGTTGTGGATATTATAACAAATTTCATTGGGGGGCTGGCCAACTCGCATAAAAATGGTTGCCAACACAGTTCCATATTTTTTAACATAAGAACATAAGAATCGCTGCTGTTGGGTCTGACTAGTGGTCCATCGTGCTCAGCAGTTCGCTCACGCGGCCAAAGACCAGCGCCATAACTGAGATTAGCCCTATCTGCGTACGTTCTGGTTCAGTAGGAACTTGTCTAACTTTGTCTTGAATCCCTGGAGGGTGTTTTCCCCTATGACAGACTCTGTAAGAGCGTTCCAGTTTTCTACCACTCTCTGAGTTAAGAAGAATTTTCTTACATTCGTACGGAATCTACCCCCTTTCAATTTTAGAGAGTGCCCTCTTGTTCTCCCTACCTTGGAGAGGGTGAACAACCTGTCCTTATCTACTAAGTCTATTCCCTTCAGTACCTTGAATGTTTCGATCATGTCCCCTCTCAATCTCCTCTGTTTGAGGGAGAAAAGGCCCAGTTTTTCTAATCTTTCACTATACGGCAAGGGGTGGTAGTGGACAGCCAAGGAAAAAAAAAAAAGACAGAAACCCAGAAAGCATTTTAACATAAGTAGGGCATGGAGTTCAGGAGGAAGGTATGGGGGGGGGGGGGAACAAAAATACTGCACAGGGAAGTGGGGTGGGAGGGAAATGCTTCAACACACGGAAATGGAGGGGCAGAAAAGGGGTTGATGGACAGGGGAAGAGGTGCTGATGAACAGGGAGGGGGCAGAAAAATGAAGACAGGCCTACTGTTGGACAGGGGGAGCAGAAAAGGAGGTGATGATGGACAGGGGGAGGTAAAACAAAGGGAGAAGGGCTTCTGTTAGATAAGGTGAGCAGTGATGGGGTGGTGGAGGACACAGGGGAGGTAAAAGGAAGGGAGAATGGACAGGGGGAGCAGGCAAGGGGTGGTAGTGGACAGCAAAGGAAACAAAAAAAAAAAGACAGACAGAAATACAGAAAGCGGCTAAGGAGAGAGAAAAAAAAATAAAGATAGACACACACACATATATTCTAGCACCCGTTAATGTAACGGGCTATAAGACTAGTAATATATATTTCTTTATTACTAAAATTTTCCTGATACAAGCAAGGCATCTGAAATCTATTTTTTATTTTTCAGAATCTGATAAAGTGTGTTCTAGAAGCTTTTCTAATTCAGAATGTTGAGCAAATCAAGATTTATGTCTTTAATAAATTCATTTATTTTTATAAAATCTATAACTCTTTATACTAGCCCTCAGAAGGAAGAGCTGTGCTGAGCAGCATGCATAATAAATCAGTCCAACAAACATACCTAAAATGAAAAAGGCATTAAAAAAGGACCCTGAAAACAGACACAGGAAATCTAGTATGGAGCATAGAAACACAACCACTTAGCACAAACAAAAAAACAGGAAAACTCCACTTCACAAATCATGTTTTGTCCAAAACCATACAGTGTCAGTCCTTAAAGAGCTTCCACATTAAATAAATCTCTCATACTTTTAAGACTATTATTACCAGTCAATTACAACAATTTTATAAATGAGGACAAAAGACCTCAGACACCCCATGGTGTCTACAAAAGTACTATCACCACTCATCAGGAGTTACTATAATCATAAATCACATGAAAAGACTTCCTTTATTAACAAAAAGTATAACTGCTTGATTTATTATATGACAGAGCTGTAGCACTTATCTTATTCCGTCTGTAATCCTGATGGGGACCTGTTTCATTAATTGCTTCATCAGGGGACCCGAGGGAGCATTATTATTGAAGTGCCTGCTGAAATACCTCCCAACAATCTGATAAGCCGTATCAAAAGTACTTCGGAAAGGCTCCATATGGACAGTGGGGCGGCGGCACTGGGAGATGGCTTATCCGGCAAGAGCAACGCTGGATTCACCACATACGTTCTGTGGAGTGTCTTGGATTGAATCAATCAGTTAAGTGGAAAGCCTGTTTAATTGAGAGTTCTGAACATAACGTGGATGTGTGTGATTGGCAGCAAATTGGTAGTGTCTTCATTAAAAACCAGCGCCAGTTTATACTGTTGATTTTATATTATAGGCAAGTTAAAGGACTATTATTTTATACACTGTAGGACCGGTGTTTTTTTTAATGATTATATGGGGCCTTTCTAAAGTATTTTTGATAAGGCTCGTTGGACTGATTTTTTTTTTTTTTTTTTTTTTGGGGGGGAGGCACTTTAATTGGTGCGAGATAGTAAGATCTGAATAAACTTGGAAACCAATAATGCTCCCTCAAATCCTCTGATGAAGCAATTAGTAAAACAGGTCCCTATCAGGGTTGCAGATAGAATAAGTGCTACTGTCCTATCATATATTAAGTAGTTATACTTCTATTAATATAGGAATTTTTTTTTTCCTTTGACCTATGATTATACTAACTCCTGAAGAGTGGTGATAGTATATTTATAGATACCACGGGGTATCTGAGGTCTTTTTTTCTCCTATATCTAGATTTATTAACTGCCTTTTCATGAAGATTCATCCAAAGCAGTGTATAATACATTGAATAGTAATCAGGTACTCTGAAGTATTTTTCCCTATCTGTCCCGGCAGACTCACAATCTAACTGTGGTACCTGGGGCAATGGAGGGTTAAATGATTTGCCCAATGTCACAAGGAGCAGGCTGGAATTGAACTCAACCTCAGGATACTGAGGCAACAGCTCTAACCACAAGGACACACCTTCATTCCTAATATAGAAACATGATGGCAGATAAAAGCCAAATGGCCCATTCGGTCTGCCCATCTGCCTATCTCGTCCTCTCTCTAAGAGATTCCACATGGCTATCCCATGCTTTCTTTAATTCAGACATCTCTACCGGTAGACTATTCCAACCTCAAGGGATTCAAGACAAAATTGGACAAGTTCTTGCTAAACTGGAATGAACACAGGTGAGGCTGGACTCATGTAGAGCACTGGTATTTGACCTGGGGGCCGCGGCGTGAGCAGACTGCTGGGCACGATGGACCACTGGTCTGACCCAGCAGCATCAATTCTTATGTTCTTATGTTCTTACACCCTTTCTGTAAAAAGTATTTCCTTAGATTACTCCTAAGTCTATCATCTGTTAACTTCATCCCATTCCCTGTCACTCTGAAGTTTCCTTTAAATTGAAAGAGACTCGCCTCATTAGCATTTATGTCACAGAGATATTTAAACATCTCTATCATATCTCCCCTCTCATGCCTTTCCTCCAAAGTATACATATTGAGATCTTTAAATTTGTTCCCATGTGCCTTTTGATGAAAACCACAGATCATTTTAGTAGCCTTCCTCTGGACCAACTCCATCCTGTTTATATCTTTTTGAAGGTGCATTGTACACAATATTCTTTTTTTTTTTAGTTCAATATTTTTTATTGATTTTTTTTTGAAAAAATATAGGGAACAGTTCAAGTACATGGTATCAAAATATAAAACAAAACATTTAGTATAACTAATATTCAGTTACATTGTGCAATGTAGAATTGAATCGTTTTAAAAGATCTAAAGTACTAGGACTGTTCATGAAAAATTAGTAAAAGGAAAGATAAGAGGAAAGAGAAATTGAAGGAAGAAAAAGAAGAGGAAGAGGAAGAAGAAGAAGAGAGGAGTGTCTATGAAATAGATTTAACATATGAGTCCAGGAATTTCCAGGGTGATTTACATTGTATCAAATTTTTGGAAAGTCGAATTATATTTTTCTTTTCATAAGCATAAGATTCAAATTTATGATACATGCTCAAAGAATTCCACCAGAAGGTATAGTTTAGTAATGAAGAGGACTTCCAATTTTTCAAGATGTGCATAAGGGCAGTCACAAACATTGCATCAATGAGTTTAGGAGGACAGTTAGACTGTGTAAAACAAGGGTGTTGAGATCGGAGAATTATAGTGTCAAAGGAAATTTCTTCTGAACAATTGGTAATAGACTTTATGGTGTCCCAAATGCACGTCCAAAAGGAACGAACTTGAGCACAATGGAAAAGCATGTGATCAAGAGTCCCAACTTCTTTCATACAGTTCCAACATATAGAGTCTTGTTTTAGGTTAGCTTTCCACATCCGAAAAGGTGTCCATACCGCATTCC
The DNA here is from genome assembly GCF_902459505.1 of Geotrypetes seraphini. Lineage (NCBI taxonomy): Eukaryota > Metazoa > Chordata > Amphibia > Gymnophiona > Dermophiidae > Geotrypetes > Geotrypetes seraphini. The sequence goes on along the minus strand of NC_047084.1, from coordinate 219,891,999 downwards.
ACATAATGAAGAACATTGATTGTGAGACTCTGGATGATAAAAGAGGTCGGTTTGTCGAGGACCAAAAGAGTTCCCAGTCAACATCAGAAAGTGAGGTTGTCAGCATAGGTTCCCAATGTTTCATGGAATGAGAGGAAAATGTAAAAGAGTGATCTCTTAGAATACTATAAAAGAGAGATATCGCTTTACCTTTTGATATAGCCAATGTGGACCAGTGATACAAAGTGTGAGTGGATGTCATATAATCAAAGCGTATAGACATAGAAGATAACATCTCAGTAAGAGAAAGCCACTGTGAGTAAGCAGAAGGAGACAACGAGTAAGTAGAGCAAATTGTGTCAAAGGGAACAAACGAAGTGAGAGTGGTTATCTGATGGAGAGACCACAAACCAGCCCGCTGCCACCTCTTCCATGAAAGAGATTTACTATTGATTTGGATTTTGGGGTTGTTCCAAATGGACAAGAGTGGACTGTCTTTAATTGAAATCTCTGCGATTGTGTCTAGTATATGAAGGGCATGCTGCGTTGCACTCAATAAGGAGTATTTTCTCAAGAGTTTGGGTACTGGCACCGTCAACAAGCATGAAACATGTAGTGGTGCACATAAAAATCGTTCCAGGTCAAACCAGGTTGGTGAATCTTGGGTATTAGTGTTAGTAATCCAGTAGGCTCCATATTTGGCCAATGATGCGATATAATAAAAATGAAAATCAGGTACATTCAGACCCCCATTAATTTTAGAGGCTTTCAGTTTGTCGAGAGCAATACGAGGTTTTTTGTTATTCCACACAAAGTCAGATATTTTCTTATTCAACCAGTGAAAAAATTTCTTCTTGCATAAGGAGGGAAGCATTGAGAGGGTGTAGTTTATCTGAGGAGTAAGGGTCATTTTGATGGAAGCTATTCTGCCCCACCATGAAAGAAAGAGTGGAGACCAACGAGACAAGGTGTTAAGAACTAAGCTTTTAATTTTAGATATGTTTAGATCTTGAGTTTGAGTTGGATCTTTATGTATTAACACTCCCAAGTATTTTACAGCTCCGTGTGACCATGTGAAGGGAAATTGGGCGAGATCTGAGGGGTAAATGAGATCATTAAGAGGGAAAATTTCTGATTTTTCCCAGTTAACTAAGTATCCAGAAAGCTTGGAGTAATGAGAGACAATATTAACGAGTGAGGGAAGGGAAGCAATATTCTAAATAGGTCTCATCAGAGTTATATACAGGGGCATCAATACCTCCTTTTTCCTACTGTCTGTACCTCTCCTAATGCACCCAAGCTTCCTTCTAGCTTTCACCATTGACTTATCAACCTGCTTGGTTACCTTAAGATCATCACATAGTATCACACCAAAGTCCTGCTCCTTTTTCGTACACAAAAGTTCTTCACCTCCTAATCTGTACCATTCCCTTAGGTTTTAGCTGCCATATCAGACCATTTTTCAGACTTCACTAGGTCTTTCCTCATGTTATTCACACCATCAGGGGTATCTACTCTATTGCAGATTCAAAAGACAAATCTTACCTGACAGCCCTTCAGCAATATTGTTTACAAAAATGTTATAAAGAACAGGGCCAAGAACTGAACCTTGAGGCAAACTACTAATAACATCCCTTTCCTCAGAGAAATCTCCATTGACCACTACCTTCTGTTGCCTTGCATTCAATCTGTCACTGTGGGGCTCATCTCAAGGGCATTCAGTTTATTTATTAGACACCTGTGTGGAACACTGTCAAAGGCTTTGATAAAATCTAAATACACCACATCTGACAAGACCTTCCTCTAGTGTATCTATTTTTCTCCAGTCCTGTAATCCATTGAATTCCAGAAATGTAATTATTCTCTGTTTTAAAGTATTTCCATTAATTTACTTATCACAAAAGTCAGACTTATCAGCCTGTAGTTCCCTACTTCTTCCTTATTTCCACTTTTGTGGAGAGGGATCACCTCCACTCTTCTCCAGTCCTCTGGTACCACTCCTGACTGTAGAAAAGCATTGAAAAGGTCAGCCTATGAAGCTGCTAAGTTCCTCCATTACCCTCGGATGTATACCATCTGGTCCCATTGCTTTATCCACCTTTGGTTTAGCTAGCATCTCTTGAAAACAATCTTCTGAAAATCGATCAGAATCTACCACACATAGAAACATGAAGGCAGATAAAGGCCAAATGACCATTCCAATCTGCTCGTTCACAGCATCCACTATCTCCTCCTCTCCCTAAGAGATTCCATGTGCCTGTCCCATACTTTCTTGAACTCAGACAGTTTTTGTCTCCACCACCTCTATTGAGAGACTATTCCATGCATCTACCACTCTTTGTGTAAAAAAGTATTTCCTTAGATTATTCCTGAGCTTATTACCTCTTAACTTCATACTATGCTTTCTCATTCTGTAGCTTCCTTTCAAATGAAATAATTTGCCTCATGTGCATTTATGCGCTACCTCCAGCCCTATTTGTGTTTGGCACTTCACCTGTATACACAGAACAGAAATATTTGTTAAGTAATTCAACCTTATCAGTTTCTACATATTCCTCCCCTTCACCTTTGAGTCTCACAATGCTATTTTTGCACTTCTTTCTATCACTAAAAAATATCTATATATAATTTCTATAATATAATATCTTGCACACTCCATTTTATCTGACTCCTTGACCAGCTCTCTTAACTTTTCCAGGTATTTTTGCCCGTCTTCTTTTTTCTGTGATCTTTTAAAGTTTATGTAAGCTAACCTTTTTCCTTACCTTCTCAGCTACTACTTTTGAGAACCAAAGCAGCCTTCTTTTCCTCTTACTTTTACTTACTTTCCTTACAAAATGGTTTGCTGCCCTTACAATAACTCCTTTCAGTTTTGCCCACTGTTTTCTTATTTCATCCAGATGTTCCCATCCAGACAATTCCTTGATGTAAACCCCCATCTGAACAAAGTTAGTTTTTAAAGTCTTGAACCTTTACTTTTCAATGAGTCCTCTCTACACCTGTCTTAATATTAAACCACACCATGTAGTGATCAGTGGATGCCAGATTATCACCCACTGTAACAACAGAAACACTTTCCCCGTTCATAAGCACTAAATCCAGTATGGCCCCATCCTGCGTGGGTTCCATTACCAACTACTGGAACAGTTCTCCTTTTAGAGAATTAAGAATCTCCTTACTTCTAGAAAACCTTGCAATAATGGATAACACAATCAACATCTGGCATGTTAAAATTACCTATTAGTAGTACTTCCCCTTTTATAGCTATATTTGAAATGTCTTTTATTAAATCCCTCTTCACTTCTGTTTATGAAGGAGGCCTGTATATCACACCAATATAAATACATTTTCCATTGTTGTAATTGACTGATAATAGTAGAGCCTAAAAGTATGAGATGTTTATTTAATATGGAAGCTCTTTAAGGCATAAGAACATAAGAAATACCATACCAAGTTGGATCAGACCAAAGAGCCCATCAAGCCTACTATCCTATCCTGTTTCCAACAACTCTTGTCTAGTTGCCACTGGAAGAACATGTCACAAGGATGGGACCATAACAGAAAGTTTTTTGGCCCTTGTTTGAAAGCTCTTACATTTCAAAAGTAAGGGTCAGGTAACAACTAATGTTTTGGTTCAAATGATAGCAACTTTTTTTCTCAAATATTGAGGACCATTATTATGCAAGCTCTATGCATCCAGACCTCTAACAACATGCAAGCAATGCAGTAAATGGAATAAAGGAATAACATCTAATCATTGATTCGGTACTGTTCTGCACAAACTGTAAGAACCATACTAAATGCTCTACCAGCTTAAAAGTGGAAGAAAGATCCAAGAGAACCAAGCATGCCTGGTTTCCTTTATTCAGAAAGCATACTTGTTTCCTTTATTCAGAAAGGGAGAAAACCCGCAAAAGAGGAGGTGGGACCGCTGGACGATCAGGGAAGGAAAGGGTACATCAAGGATGACAAACAAATTGCAGACAGACTAAATTCCTTCTTTGCATCTGTCTTTACAATGGAAGACACTGCAACAATTCCAGAAGCAGTGAAAGTGTTCAAAGGAGCAACAGAGGACAGCCTTACCACAGTAGAAGTGGACTTGGACCAGATTTACCACCAGATCGACAAACTCAAAAGTAACAAATCTCCTGGACTGGATGGAATTCATCCGAGAGTCTTGAAAGAGCTAAAAGTGGAAATCGGTGAACTGTTGCAAAAACTTGCCAACCTGTCAATCAAAACAGGACAGATACCGGGCAACTGGAAGATAGCGAATGTCACGCCGATATTTAAAAAAGGATCAAGAGGAGTACCGGGCAACTATAGACCTGTGAGTCTCATGTCAGTTCCTGGGAAGATGGTTGAGGCGCTGATCAAGGATAGCATAACCCGGCACTTAGACACACAGGACCTGATGAGAGCCAGCCAACATGGATTCAGGAAGGGGAAGTGATGTTTGACGAACCTACTTCAATTTTTTGAGACAGTGAACAGACAAATTGATAGTGGAGAACCAGTGGATATTGTATACTTGGATTTTCAGAAAGCGTTCGACAAGGTTCCACATGTAAGACTTCTCAGGAAACTGCAAGGCCATGGAATAGAAGGAGACATACTAAGATGGCTAGGCAAATGGCTGGAGAACAGAAGGCAGAGAGTGGGCATAAATGGGAAATTCTCAGACTGGGAGCGGTGTGCCCCAAGGCTCGGTACTTGGGCCCATCTTATTTATATCTTCATAAATGACCTGGAGGATGGAACATCTAGTGAGATCATCAAGTTCGCAGATGACACAAAGCTATGCCGGGAAATCAAATCGCAGAAAGATAGCAAGGAACTCCAGAGCGACTTGAGCCGATTGGAAAATTGGGCAGATAAATGGCAGATGAAGTTTAATGTGGAAAAATGCAAAGTCATGCATTTAGGCAGAAAAAATAAGGAACACAAGTACAATATGTCAGGTGCAACTCTGGGAAAAACCGAACAGGAAAGGGACCTGGGCGTATTAATTGAGAGGACCCTGAAGCCGTCGGCGCAATGCGCAGCGGCAGCGAAGAACGCGAATAGAATGCTAGGCATGATAAAGAAGGGAATCACGAGTAGATTGGAGAAAGTAATACTACCGCTTTATAGAGCGATGGTCAGACCACACTTGGAATACTGCATCCAACATTGGTCTCCATACCTAAAGAAGGATTTAAAAGTCCTCGAGAGGGTGCAGAGAGGAGCAAAAAAGCTAATAAAGGGCATGGAGAACTTGGAATATGAGAAACGACTTAAGAGACTGGGATTGTTCTCCCTTGAGAAGAGGAGACTGCGAGGGGATATGACCGAGACTTTCAAAATACTGAAAGGATTCGACCAAATAGAGGAGGACACAGACAAGAGGACATGGACTAAAGCTAAGGGGGGACAAGTTCAGGACAAATATCAGGAAGTTCTGCTTCACGCAACGAGTGGTAGAAACCTGGAATGCTCTCGCAGAAAAGGTAATTGCGGAATCCACCGTTCTAGAGTTTAAGGGTAAGTTAGCTTAAGGTGACATAGGGTAAGTTGGCTTAAGGTGACATAGGTAAGGGTAAGGATCGATGCACATCTCTTATGAGAAGCTTAGAGTAATATGGGGACTAATACTATGCCAGGGTACACCTGGCGGGGCCTCCACATGTGCGGATCACCGGACTTGATGGACCTAGGGTCTGTTCCGGAGATGGCACTTCTTATGTTCTTATGACAGAAACCAATACTGTTTTTGTTTCATGGCCTCTGAAAGCTCACCTAAAAATATCAAATACCTGTATACAGTAAAAAGAATTTTAGATTTGCATACTATAAGTGTGATAGACTGTATTAATAATAAAGAAGACCACCAGATTCATCTGGTGTGATATAACATTAGCTGAGCTGATGTCACCAGCTGGTAAAATTTATTGAATGATGGTGTGGGTAAAATGAGGGCGGGGGCAGAGGGAGAGGGGAATATATGAGGTGTTGTCAAGGGTCTGTAGAATAAGGATTTACAAGTTTATAAGAGGAGGTAAGAAAGGGTTAATAGAGCTTGTAAGAAAGAAAAATGATTAGGGAGGTTTCTAAGGTGATGGGATGGAGCAGTCACATGATTGGTTGGATGTTGTGACAGGCTGGAGTGAATTCTGTGAGGAAAGGGGAACAGTAAGTAGTAGATTATCCCTCCCTCCCTCCCATTTGTGCTAGTGTTATGTTTTGTGTCAGTGTTGTGGGGTGGGGTGGGGGGTGTACATATTATATGTCGACTTGGGTGGGTTTGGTGGAGCTTATGGGGATGGGGAGAGGTGGTTGCAGCTTTGGGAGGGGCGGAAAATGGGGTTTGGCCCAGTTGGATCTGGAAGATGAGCAGTTAATAAATAAATAAACAAATGTAACACTTGTATGCGATACCGCTGCGAGGGGAAGCATGGCCTTGCGTCACCGTGGGTCATGCTTGGGGGAATGTTATAAATTTAAAGACTTAATGGGAGCTAGTTTCGACACCGAATAGCTCCCCGGGGGTGAGTGAAATATGCATTGGGGGTTTGTTGGTTTTTGACACAGATTGTATTGTAAGTGGAGATAATATTCAGATAGATAATAAAGCTACAGCCAAATATTTATTCCAATAAAACTGAGTTGTATGATTATTGATTGATGGTGATTAGCTTTCAGTTGCAGGTGACGGGAATATGAAGCTAATGTTATGGACACAAATTATTATGTAGGAGGAATAGACACTTTTTTTTAAGGGTGTCTCTCAGGGTTTGTCAAAGGTTTTGGGCATCCTAGGTGAACTTTCAGTCTTATGTCCACCTTGAATTAATTTTCAGGCCCCTGGCTACCCTTCATAATCACTCCAATGCCCCCTTTCCCAAAATAATTAAATAATTAAATTTCCCCGAATAATTAAATAATTAAATTTTTTTGTTGTGTGTGTAAATATACTCATACCTAAAACAGGTATATGAAAACTGCAGCAAAACAGAGAAGAAAATACTTCTGTAGAAATCCACAAAGACAGCACAAAGTGGAGATGGCAAAAAACGGAGGTGTGATGCATTGTGCTGAAACACAGCCATGTTGGATCATTTAATAAATATCTTGCATTTTCAACTTTCATCATGCCTCCGTTCTTTGCCATCTCCACTTTGTGTTGTCTATTTGAAAGCTGACCTCCCTCTCTAGGGGGTAAAAGTATGTGATGATGCTTTGTGTGGCTGTCAGGATCTATGTTTTTCTTTGATTGCAACTGCTATTTGATGCATCCCCCAGAAGCTGCCACTTAGCCTGCCTAATGGTTAAGCCAGCTCTGGTGCCTTCATCCTCACAGCTCTCTCCCAAGCATTAATCAATGTGAGTGGCCAAGTCCCATAAGATGCAGCCATGAAAGGTGGAGGAGGGGAGGAGACTGGTAGAATTCAGAAAAATGTGACAGAGGATCATTATGGGATTGTCCCAGTGTCTTTAAGGAGCCAAGCCCCTTCTGGGGATCTAAGATGGCCAAAACTGTTAACATGCTGTTTTAGAGCTGTTGACATCTACCTTTCTGAAAAGTTCCACCCAGATGTATTAGTTTGAAGCAGGATATTGAAACAGAACATAAGAGTTGCCATACTAGGACAGACCAAAGGCCCATCAAGCCTAGTACCGTATTCTGTTTTCAGCAATGGCCAATCCAGGTCACATGTACTTGGCAAGATCCCAAAAGAGTAAAACAGATTTTATGCTGCTTATCCTAGAAACAAGCAGTGGATTTTCCCAAGTAATGGCTAATGGATTTACAGGAAATTATCCAAACCACAAACATCCAAACCACAAATTATCCAAACCACAAACAAAATGGAAAATTACATATACAAAACAACACTTGCCATCCTAATACTTTCACTACTCATTTCCAACTGGCAAACCACAGGATATCACCTATCACCCATCCCAATTCTGACAACAACCTACAGACAACCACAACCACCCAGAAAAATCCACACCACGAGAACCCTAACATCCTGCCCACTGACCAGCCAAGACCACATTCCCACCACCTGGGGAAAAAGACCTCCACCAAAGCACAAGACTACTACTCAAAAACAACTCACACCACCAAAAAATATCCTCTACCTTAATTGCAATCCTAATTCCAACACAAAATATACCTCGTTAACCTGTGCCTACATGAATATAAGATCAATTAGCCCAAAAGCAAACCTAATTAAAGACTGGCTGACTGAAGAACAACTAAGCTGTCTCTTCCTAGCCGAAACCTGGCTAACATCCAATTCGGACCCATGCATAACCGAATTCTGCCCCAAAGGGTACAAATTAGAGCTGGTTTGTCGAGAAAACAAACGAGGGGGAGGACTAGCTATTCTAGTACAAAACAACCTCAACCTAAAAGTTCTACACAAACACTCAACCCCTCACTTAGACCTTCTGGCATGCCAACTCTCCGACAATACACTCACAGACACCTTGAACTGTCTATTATGCTACATCACTCCAGGAAAATGGAACACTTCAAAACTTGAACTCTAAGAATTCATATTCCAGAACTCTCTAACCTCCACATACAATTTGCTCCTAGGAGACATCAATCTCCACCTCGAGGACCACACATCCAAACAAGTAGACGATATACTCTCATACCTCGACGCCCTATCCTACCAGATCCTCAATCCTGAACCCACGCACGAAAAAGGCCACCAACTTGATATAGCAGCATTCACGTCTCATAACCTCCACACCCCAAAAATTCATATCACCAATGGTACCTGGCATCCCTCTCTTTGGTCAGACCACCGCAAATACACTTTCACCATCAACTGGCCTCAAAATAACACAAAACCCAAGCCACAAAAAACAACCTTCAAATCTAGACAGAAAATTGAGCCTGCCACATTCTGGGATAAAGTTGACCCTATAATCGCCCCCATCGACCCAACTGACTTCGTAAATCACTGGCGCATCCTAAGTGAAACAACCTTGAACGAGCTAGCCCCTGAAAAAACCAAACATAGAACCTGCAGATCCTCAGACAAGTGGTTCGACTCCGAACTCCTCCTACAAAAAAGGCATTGCAGACAACTTGAAAGATCTTGGAGAAAAAAGAAAAATGATCAAACCAAATCCGCTTGGAGAACCCAAATCAAACTATACAATATCAAACTTAAAGAAAAGCGCAAAACATACTACTCTAAACTAATTGGCACAAACACCTCTGACACAAAAACACTCTTCAACTTAGTAAAAAAACTTACGGACACAAACCCATTCCTTGCCACTCAAGGCAATAAATCACCAACAGCTTCTCAACTAGCAGACCACTTCAAACACAAGATCACTACAATCAGAAATACCTTCAACAACTCAACCACCAAACTCTACGAGATAATAACCCCCACAACGGAAGAAGCCATATCTGCAGACAGAACATGGACCACATTCCCAACCCTACAATGGTCTGATTTGAACCGACTATACAAAAAATACAGCCACACCTCATGCGACTTGAACTACTGCCCATCGTATCTGCTTACAAATGCCTCCCTTAAATTCAAAACCAACCTCATGCAATGGATTCAAAGCACTCTCATAGAAGGTCAATTCCCACAAGATCTTGGAGAGATCATAATCACACCCCTACTGAAAGATCAAAAAGGCCCTATAGACACTCCTACCAACTACAGACCTATCGCTTCGATCCCATTATATGTCAAACTGATTGAAGGACTTGTGGCTCAATACCTCACCAACTACCTATTTGACCATAATATACTTCACTCCTCTCAATCAGGATTTAGATCTCACCACAGCACGGAAACACTACTAGCAACACTACTAGACATAGCCCGACAACACCTCAGTAAAGGACACAGGATCCTAATTATCCAACTAGATCTTTCCGCCGCCTTCGATCTAGTCGATCACACCATATTACTCCAGATACTTGATGCAATCGGGATCTCAGGGGTGGTTTACAATTGGTTCCAAGGATTCCTCAAAACAAGAACGTACAGAGTTAAGACAAACAACACGAAATCTAACCCATGGTCAAATCCATGCGGAGTCCCGCAGGGGTCACCACTATCGCCCATTCTATTCAATCTCTTCATCTCCTCCCTCGGCACCACTTTAGACAACCTAAATGTAACATCATTCAGCTACGCAGATGACATAACTATTCTCCTCCCCTTTGAAATCCAAGACCACACCTCAACAGGACACCTGGAAATAATTCTGGATGAAGTAGAAAAATGGATGACAAACCACAAACTGAAACTAAACTCGGACAAAACCAAATTCCTAATGCTTGAAACGGACAAAAACCCATCCATAACAGACCTAGAAATTAAAGCAACCAAATACCCAATCCAGACCTCACTCAGAATCTTGGGAGTGCAGATAGACAGATGCTGCACTATGCAGAGCCAAATCAACAAAACTACCCAAAAAGCATTCTTCACAATGCGCAACTTAAGAAAAATAAGGAAATTCTTTGACAAAGAACACTACAGGATAATTGTACAATCCCTGGTACTAGGTCTCGTGGACTACTGCAATATCCTTTATCTACCATGCCCCACAAACATGATCAAAAAACTTCAAACTGTTCAGAACACAGCCCTTAGACTAATTTACTCACTCGGAAAATTTGACCACATCACCAATGCCTACCTAGACTCACACTGGCTACCGATTCGAGCCAGAATTCAATTCAAACTATACTGTCTACTCTTCAAAGTAATTAACGGTACTGCACCCACCTACCTAAATGACCGCCTAAACCGTAACCTTCCAACCAGAACAAGAAGAAAACTGACATCATTCACATACCCACCACTCAAGGGTACTCACCGCAAAAAGCTTTATGATAGCCTCCTGGCAACACATGCTGCAAAACTCGAACCGTCCATCACCAGATTGTTAACCACAACATCAGACCTCAAGACATTCCGTAAAGAAATCAAAACACTGCTGTTCAAAAAGCATATACAATCTACCTAACCTCCCTCACCCCATCCCCCAAGAAACCAAAACACTGCCGTCCAAAACATCTTCCGATGTTATTAAGTCTTTACTATCATTCTGTTATTAAGTCTCTATCCTCAAACTGTATTCTCTATTGTCATGTACCATCCTGGAAATGTCCAGTTCTCTTCTTATGTAATCCGCTTTGAACCGCAAGGTACAAGCGGAATAAAAATCACTAATGTAATGAAATGTAATGTAACCTTTTTGAAACTTTGCTAAGCTAATTGCTTTCATCACATTCTCTAGCAATGAATTCCAGAGTTTAATTATACATTGGGTGAAGACATATTTTCTGTTTATTTTAAATTTACCAAATCACTAACGTGGATAACAGCCGTATAACTGATACAAAATAATGGAAAAAATATTATTCGCACTGTTGATGTGTTTTGCAGGACACCTCAATCATTCAAACATAATATAACACTGAAATCATAAACACAAAAAAAGGTGAAGTCTGAATATTCATCATTTATTCTTGTTTGATAGCACGTTTATACTTTTGATGAAAACTCCTTATGAATGTATGAGAGTATTTATATCTGAAGTTTTTTTTTACAGACCAGTGATGATGCAGACTGCTTAGGGTACCATGGGTCCTGGCGGTCTGTGTATTGAGGTCTATTTTGTTTTGTGATTGAAGTGCCCTGCAAAACACTTCAACAGTGAGAATAATATTATTTTCATTATTTTAAATTTAATACATAGAAGCTTCATTGCATGCCCCCTAATCCTAGTATTTTTGGAAAAAAGTAAACAAGTGATTCCCATCTATCTGTTCCAATTCACTAAGTATTTTATAGACTTCTATCATATCTCCCCTAAGCTGGGGCAATAATGTTTCACTGAGCCCTATTTTTTCCCAGCTACCAAGTTTATTAAGGGCTTACTATTGCGTCCATAGTAAAAACAAAAAAATCCAAACAAACAGCTGGATGGCTTACAATCTAATCATATATAGAGAGAGAGGGGGCCATAGAAGGACTTACACAAGACAGACTAGTCACAGGATGGGATGAGCCACCTGTGCTCTGTGGTTTGGTGATACCTCAGTACTAAGAAATAGCAACAGTGTTTATTCCTGAAGCAGGGGTGAGGTTAACTGAAAAAGTGCTGTAGATAGGTTTGAGTTCCAACAGATAATAGCTACCTCTGGCAATACTGTTGAGGTGGAGATCAGAATGCTTCAGCTGAAAGTGAAGTTCTAACTTGATAAAATACGTAGCTGAACAATGTGACAACCATGTTTTCTGAGCCCCCACTTGGTAAGACCTTCTTAATTAATTTTAGAAGCAGTAGCCATTATGCATAAGATCTGTTTGGTGTCTGCAAAATTTGCCTCACAGTATTTGGTGAAAACTCAGGGTGCATTCAGAAAGTGGAGGTGTTTGTACTACTTTTTAGATCTTGTTCAAACTGTTTGGTGGTGGGCAAAACTGTGATACACAGAAAAAAAAGGAAAATTTAGCAAGACATTTACACATCAGAATTTCCTACAGGTATTTCTGATGGTGCCAAAGGATATATTTTATAGATATTTGAAAGAAGTTCTGAAACTTCCAGAAGGATCTTTACCACTTCTTGGAGGCAGTCAGCCGGCACCTCTCCTCCTCTCTGGCATCTCACGGCACACCTTGAATCTCGGGCGGCACACAGTTTGCAATCCACTGCTCTAAGCTGAATGGGAGTCCTCTAACTACAGTTCTAGCAGTGGGGGAGTCGGGGGGGGGGGGGGAGGCAATGTTTCTATATCATATTTTCAAGAGTGAGGGAAAAGCATGCTCTATAGATTCTAGAAGACCTGCCTGTCCCTAATGATTGAAAACACAGTGTTAAAGCAACACCCCTCACTGGCCACTGGCAGCAATGCAGTTGGGGGACTCCTGCTCAGCTTGGAGGGAACAGTGCTGGAAGTGCCTGCAGTAAGCACACATTAGTGCTTACTATAGCTTGGTAAAAGGACCTTAAACTGGTTTTCTGTTTAATTAGTCAGTTTGATGAATAGCATATGAATAATGGTCAATAAACTATCACATAATTAATGCTATATGTATGATAGGGATCCTCAAAATAAATAGTTTCAAATGTTAAATATTTATATTAAAATATCATGCTGTATCATGTACATATTTTTTCTAACAGCTATCAACCAGTTTAGAATATGGCCGAATAGTAATCTATACCACCAGTCTTCGGATAGTAAGAAACACATTTGAAAGATGTGAGATCGTGAGAAAAATCTTCCAAAATCACAGAGTAAAATTTGAAGAAAAAAATATTGCTCTGAATATCGACTATGGAAAGGAGCTAGATGAAAGATGTAGAATGGTATCTGAAGTCCCATCATTACCAGTTGTATTTATTGATGGCCATTATCTTGGGGTAAGTACTGAATACATGCATTTCCAGCTGCTATATGATATTGTGCTAGAGGCATATACCTTATTGTCGTCCCCCCTTTTACAAAACCGCGAAAATGGTTGTTAGCGCCGGCCAACACACTGAATGCTCTGCGCCACTCATGACGCTCATGGGAACTCTAGGAGCATTGGGAGCAGGGCAGAGCACTCAGCGTGCCAACAGGCACTAAAAACCGCTTTCGTGGTTTTGTAAAGGGGGGTGTACAATGATCTGATAGAGTATATATTGATATTGACATCTTAAAAAGAAGGAAAAGAGAAATGAGATACTGCTCATAAAAGTAAGAGATGTAGCCTAGTGGTTGGAGCTCCAAGCTGATGACCAAGAATGCCAAGTTCAAATTCTGCTGCTACTCCTTGTGATCTTGGGCAAATCACTTTCCTTTTCTTTACTTCAGGAAACAAAATTAGGGCTCCTTTTACAAAGCTGCAGTAGAGGTTTCTACCTAAGACCAGTGAGGTAAATGCTCCGATGCACATAGGAATTCTATGGGCGTTGGAGTATATACCTCGCCAGCCCATGATAGAAACCTCTTCTGCAACTTTGTATTAGCAAATGTTAGATTGTAACCCCTTTAGGGTACAGGAAAATATCTACTCTGCCTGGGGTAGCCTAAGGGATCTGGCCAATCGGAGTCTTAGGCCACTCCCAGTGCATCCCAGAATACACTGGGAGGGAGGCCTAAGATTCCGGTTGGCCCAGGCTCCTGGGCCAATCAGAGCTTTAGGCCCCAACCTGGTGCATCCAAGGATGTACCGGGAAGGGGAAGGCCTGCCATTCTGTGGAGTCAGGCCTGCTGGCTGGAGGGAGTAAGCATCCCTCTGGCAGGCCTGTGAGAAATAGGTACAGGGGGATCTGGGTGGGCTTGTCTTCAGTGGGTGTTCTGGCAGGAGGGAGTGGGCATTCTTTCTGCTGGGAGATCCTTTTGGGGGGGTGGTAGGAGGAATTGGGCAATCCTCCTACTGCGGACTGTATCAGGAGTGTTTGCAATTGCAGCAAGGGGAATTGGGCACTCCTCCTGCTGCAGACATTTATTTTTTTTTTGGGGGGGGGGGCTTCAGGGGTTCTGGCAGGAAGAAATGGGCATATTTTCTGCTGGCCGACTTCATGGGATGGATGGGTTCCCTGTTGCGGCTGCTAAACTGATCGTGGCATGGAGATTCTCTTGCCATGATCAGCTCAGCGGCAACATCTATTTGAAATGTAGACCAGAATTTTGCTGGCCTACATTTCAGGTGCCTATTGCGGCCCTAGGGAGATGCATATTGCCACCTAAGCTCGCCTAAGGCCACTTATGGGTAAAACTACGCCTACGCCTAGCCTTGGACAAGCTTAAGTGTCTCCTTAGGTTCGTGAAAACACCTATAGTGTAGGCAACTTGCTTCGGGGGTGTTTTGTAAAAAAAAAATGTGCGTCCCGATTGGTTGGTTAGACAGTGGTAGGATGCCTACCGCCGCCTACAATAGGGACACCATTTATAGAATTTACCCCTTTCTGTCTACAAAATAGGAGTTGGTAAAGGTCCATGTGCTAATTTTTTTTCATCTGCATGCTAATGGAAAAATTAGCATGTGAGGTATGTGGCCACAAAACTGAGAATGTTTTCAGTTGCTGGTGTATCTCTCTGGAATATGTTGGCGGGACACTTAAGATTATGTACTGACTGCTTTAATTTCAAGAAACTGTTAAAAACCAATTTGTTCATTGATACCTATATGAAGAGGCAATACAGGGCTCCTTATATCAAGCTGCGCTAACGGGTTTGCACGTGCGACTTTTAATCACACGCTATCCCCCACGCTGGCCAAAAAACTACCGCCTGCTCAAGGCAGGCATTGGCGGCTAGTGCGACCAGAGGTTTAACGCATGCTATTATGCGCGTTAAACCGTTAGCGCGGCTTGATAAAAGGAGCCAACAGTTTAGGATATGCTTGATCCCTATGAAACTAGCACCTTCTGCATCGGCTGTTGAAGTCTATAAGTAGATAGTTTCATGAGCATTTATGTTGTGATTAGATTTGTTGAAAGTGAATGGAATTTATTCTTTTTAAGTTATTGAGATGTAATTATGAATATCCAGTTGTATGGAAACCACTTAGAGTATAGGCAGTATATACATTTTTAAATAAATAAAATTCAAGAAATCAGCTATTTTTCAACCACAGGAAAAGTGACTAGTGCTTAGAAAGACCACGTAAGGAGCATGTAAAGGCCACATTTTGCTGCAGTTTAGTAAAAGAACCCCTATGTTTTTAAGATCCGTTAGGCAAAGACCTTGGGATATTCAGATTATGCTGAGTAGCAGCTGTTGTAAAAGAGATAAGCAGGAATAGGGTTACCATATGGCTCTAGAAAAAGGAGAATGGATTGAGACATTTGGGTTAGATGTCTCAATCTGTCCTCCTTCCTTCCATTGCTTTCAGTGAAAGTAAAACCTGGATGTCTAAATCTGTCCTCCTTTTTATGGAGCCATGTAGTAAGGCTAAGCAGGAAATATATGGAATATTTACAGAAGAATTCATTATGACTGCAAAAGAGGAACTTTCAAAGAGGCTTCATTAATGTCTTATACTTTGCCATTTAAAAGACTGACAAGATATTTCTTCCATAGACTTTATTTTGCATCCCTATGCTCTCAATCATGAATGTAATTACACTTTCCAATGATTGAAACTTTCTGTTTTGAGAGTGCATAGGGTGAATACAGAGATGAGTTTAGAAAATAGGACCAAGAATTGCTTGAGAGTTGAACAGAAACAGTAGACATGCAGGCATTTTGAATTTTGCTCTATGTGAGATGGTTGATTTAAACTAAGGGCTCCTTTTACAAAGCCGCGCTAGCGGGGTTAACGCACATGACTTTTCATCACGTGCTAACCCCCGTGCTGGCCAAAAACTACCGCCTGCTCAAGAGGAGGTGGTAGTGGCTAGCGCATCCGGCGGTTTAGCACACGCTATTACGCGCGTTAAACCGCTAGCGCGCCTTTGTAAAAGGAGCCCTAAGAGTATTAGAAATTACTTTGCAGCCTTCTTATTGTACCAAATCATTTAAAGTAATCGTCTGTAGTTATCTTCCATAAGACCTAACAAATAAATACATTTCATATCCTCATAAACTAGCAGTAACCTTCTTTGCAACATATGCATAATCTTTCACACTAGAGAATGACACAGTGGCTGTTACCCGCGGGTAGCCATGAGTAACCCACCAAAATGGTGGAGGGGGGGGGGAAGTGCTCACTGCGGATACAGGGGCAAGGCCATCCACCGCCCCTTGGAGCGGTGAATGGCCTTGTCTCTGCAGTTAAGGGAGGGAACGTGCATGGTCACCGATTGTGCATGGCCCTCTTCCTCCTTCCTACCTACCAGCCACATCTATCTCCCTCCCTCCCTCCACCTTACCTTTGTGGTACGTTAGTGTAATTTGTGCAGGCCACCAGAGCCTGCCTGAAGTCGTGTGCATCTGCGGGTAGAAGCTTCTCCTCTAGAAGTTGCATCAGAGGAGAAGCTTCCACCTGCAGACGAATGTGACTTCAGGCAGGCTCCAGTGGCCTGCACAAATTACACTAACACCCCACAAAGGTAAAGGGGAGGGAGGGAGATGCTCAGAACGTGCGAGGGGTGCTGAAAGTGGGTGGCAAGAGGGAAGGATGGTGGATGGTGGAAAGGAATGGAAAAGACGCTGAAGGGGGGTGGGGAAGAACAGAAGCTGAAGGGAAATGTGGAAAACAGATTGGGGAGAAGACGCTGAAGGGAAATGGAGAAGACAGAGTGGAAAGAAGATGCTGAAGGGAAATGGGGAAGACAAAGTGGGGAGAATACGCTGAAGGGAAATACGGAAGACAGATTGGGGAGAAAATTCTGAAGGGAAATGGGGAAGACAGAGTGGGGAGAAGACGCTGAAGGGAAATGGGGAAGATCTGGATTGGCCACTGTCAGAAACAAGATACTGAGCTAGATGGACAATTGGTCCAGTATTGCTATTCTTATGTTCTAATTTCTACACATTCAATACAACTTGTCACTGGATATCTACTTCTATACCAAACACCTCATCTCATGTACAACTAAGCTTAAATGAGAAGGTACCATGCAGTATTTTCATACATTTGATATTTTTATCATTACTTCTCAGGATTTTGAACCAAAAATGTTTACATGTGTTTCACTTTCTATGGATGTAGCTCTCTTATGGGAGTTATATGGTCTCTTTTAGCATCTCTTTAGTGATCTCCAGGGTACCTTCGGGGGTGGCTGTAGGTCCAGACTCTCCTCCAGCATATCCTCTTGCAGAGAACCAGCATGGAATGATATGGCTGAAAGTGAAATAAAACAATTTAAAAAAAACCATCCAGACAGTGCAAAGCAAAGATGTAGGCAGCACATGCAGTTCCATATCCAAAAAGACCATCTGCTCCATTGCAGGGTATACAAGGACATACCACTACTGATGCAAAACAGAATCTGGCGGATTAAGGCCCTTTAAAGAGAGTGAGCTACAAAAGCTAGACTACATTTAAAACACACACACATACAAACACACACAACGCAAATTACATCATTACCTGCAAGGTGAATCAGTTTGCCTGACAAACTAGTCACATGACATTCTATGACACACCCTCATACTACTTCTCCCGCCCCAACCATTTTCCTCAAAAATATGAAGGTGCAGAAACTGTTTGAAGAACCCTCGTATATACATAAGGGAAAGAAGAGAGCTGAAAAACATCTTGGCAATAGCAAAGCTTAGAAACTTACATAGAAACTATTTATTTTAAAATGTACAGTATACTGCAGGGGTGCCCAATACATCGATTGCGATCGACCGGTAGCTCAGGAAGGCAACGTGAGTCGATCTCAGAGTCCATCCCGGGGTCCGTGATAGACTCGCATTGCCTTCAAAATCTACAGCCTTCCTCTCCCCGATTGCCTGGTGAAGACAGCTTCCCTCCCTTCCACTCACTCACTGCCCTCTTGCCCACAAGCGAATTGAACTCAGGCTGCGGGGCTTTAACACTGCGTGCGCTGGCTTCCCTTCTTCGAAACAGGAAGTTATGTCATTCCTGTTTCAGAAGGGAAGCCGGCACGCGCAGTGTTAGAGCCCGCTCCCCCTGCCTGGGTTCAGTTCCTCTAACAACGCGTGCTCCAAAACAGGAATGATGCACCCTGCAAACTCCGACCTTGGGGCGCGACACTCTTGGTAGCTGGCTGAAGCCACAAATGCGTCCCGCACAGCCACAGCGGCAAGTATTTGGACTGCCGAAGGGGCAGGACGCGGCAGCCATGCTCTGAATGTCGCTTTCCCTCCCCGTGGAATGTTTCCATTCGTGTCCGACCACGAGGAGAGCACCACCAAACATAAATGGGTGAGTGCCGTTCTCCCCACATATTTTTCTGTCACCCTCTCCCGCTCCAGCATCCCCAAAGCCAGAGAAGGCAAGTGGCTGCCTCCATTCCTTCACTGGGGCTTCTCCAGAAGGCAGGGCAAGTAGGGATTAAAAATAAAACAAAAAATATTATAATGCATCTATATTGCTTGGCCACTAGCCGGCAAGTCTGAGAGGCCCAAACCGGACATTATAACGTGTGGGGTGATGCCGCCCTTTACCTCCAGCCTGTCTACCAAACACGGAGGCGGCAGCAGACGCACAGTAAATGCCACGGGCTTCCAAGAGAAGGGAAGGAAAAGAGAAACCAGATCATGGAAGGAGAAAGAAGGGAAGGAGACAGATGCCAGACCAGGGGCAAGGAAGGAGAGAAAATGCCAGATAATGGAGGGGAGGGAGAGATAGAAGAGAAGGAGAGGAGAAAGATGCCAGGGCATGGGGGGAGGGAAGGGAAATTAAGAAGACAGATGCCAGACCAGAGAGAAAGGAAGGAGAGGAGATGCCAGAGCATGGCAGGGGAGGAAGAGATAGAAGGAAAGGAGAGAGATGCCAGGCCATGGGGTTGAGTAGGAAGGAAAGGAGGCATGAAGAGAGAGAGAAAGAAAGGGCAGGGAGAGAGCAAGAAAAGGTTTAGGGAGGAAATGAGGTCTGGAGAAGAGTAAGCATACAGGCTGAAAAAAGGGAAGAAATATTGGATGTACAGTCAGAAGAAGAAAATGCAACCAGAGACTCATGAAATCACCAGACAACAAGGTAGGAAAAATGATTTTATTTTAAATTTAGTGATCAAAATGTGTCTGAATTTATATCTGCTGTCTATATTTTGCACTATGGCCCCCCTTTTACTAAACCACAATAGCAGATTTTAGCGCAGGGAGCCAATGAGCTTCGAGAGCAGCGCTGGGCATTCAGCGCAGCTCCCTGCGCTAAAAACTGCTATTGTGGTTTAGTAAAAAGGGAAGGGGGTATATTTGTCTATTTTTGTATGGTTATTACTGAGGTGACAGTGCATAGAGTCATCTGCCTTGACCTCTTTGAAAAAAACCTGGAATAGGAATGATAATTAACATTTCCTCAGCGTACAGTGTGCTTTTTTTTTTTTTTTTAATTTTATTGTTGGTAGATCATTTTGACTTGGTCATTTTAAAAGTAGCTCGCAAGCCCAAAAGTGTGGGCACCCCTGGTATACTGTATACCATCTAAAAATTAAACGGTTTACAATAATAAAACATGCATAAAATTAACCTCACAAAATAGGGTTGTAAAATCTTTACTCATAAAAAGTATCATCTGCTTCAGAATCAACCAAATGCACATATCTCCCCCGCACTATCGGGTCCAATAACTTGGTTTTTGGATTGCAAGGATCTATCCGGCTGATAATGTACCACAACTTGGCAAAAATACCATGACATTTGCTGGTAAATAGTTTGATGAACCACAGATATCACCTTATTCTGAACACAGAATGCAACTGGCAGCCAATGCAAATTCTTTAAAACAGGCATAATATGTGCCATCCTATCAACACCCATGACCAACCTAGCTACAGCATTTTGTACTAACTGCAATGCTCTCGCTCTCGCTTTTGAAATGCTGAGGTAGAGAATGTTACAGTAGTCCAATCTCAACAAAACCAATGAAAGTGCAATGCACGAAAGATATGACACTTTGGGGTAATATTCAGCTTATGGTGGTAATCAGCTTGAAAGCCACTTCTAGCTGCAGTCTGATCTAACCTTACCAGGGCATGCACAGGTGTCAGCATTGAATATCTGGCAATGTGAGCTGACCTGGAACTTAACCAGGCAATGGCAAATATTCAAACCACTGCTCATTTAACTCAGTGCATAAATTTAGCACAGCCTTTATGCTGTCCTAATGTTATACACTCAGGCCCAAATCCTGCATTGTGCGACCCAAGTTGTACATGCCAATCTGTGCACAACAGCTTAATCAGCACCAATAATTGGCAATTAACACCTAATAATTGACACCAATTAGCACTAGTTAGAAGTTACACATACAGCTTTCTAAGCACATCCTATAATATGATATGCATAAATTCTGGTGCATAAATCTCAAAAGGGGGTGTGGCCAGGGGAGGATCATGGGCGGGTTGTGGGCATTCCCAAAGGTGCATTCTTATAGATTATGTCTGATCCATGCACAACTTAGGTGCTTGTATTTTGGCATGGTTTTCAATGGTCTAAATGGGTGTGCCTATATGTTAGTCATGCATATGGGCACTTTGTGGCAAATTCTATAAACGGCGTCCCGATTTTAGACTGTGGTAGACGTCCTAACTCTGTCTAACCAGCCAATTGGGGTGCATGTTTTTAGAAAAAAAACTAACAGAGACAGGCAGCCTACACTGTAGGCATTTTCACGGGTCTAGGGAGATGGGTAGAGACACCTAAGCTAGCCCAAGGCTGGGCATGGGTGTGGTTTTGCACGGAAGTGACCTTGGGTGAGTTTAAGTGGCCCTAGGCATCTCCCTAGAGTTGTGACAGAGGTTTGAAATGTAAGCCATTAAAATGCTGGCCTACATTTCAAATAGATGCGGCCACTGAGATGTTTACAGCAAGGAAATCTTCCTGCTGTGATCAGCTGAGCGGCTATGCCAGGACCCCACTGTGAAGTCAGCCAGCAGGAGGGATGCCCAGTCCCTCCCGCTGGAACCCCTGAAACCTCACACGAACTTGGCCAGCAGGAGGGATGCCCATTCCATCCTGCCGCCACTCCTGAATCCCCCTAATACTGTATGCAGTAGGAGGGATACTCAATTCCTCCTGCCATCACTCCAATACCCCCCACCCCCTTGAGGTCTCCTGGCAGGAGGGATTCCTCCTATTGGTTTTAAAAGTATTACTCTGTAACTTCATTGAATGTTCCCTAATCTTTGTAAATCTTGATGTAGAAATAAATCAACACCATTCTACACCATTCTACACCACTTAGGATTTTGTAGGCTTCAATCATATCTCCCCTAAGCCATTTCTTTTCCAATCTGAAGAGCCCTAACCTCTTTAGTCTTTCCTCATATGAGAGGAGTTCAATCCCCTTTATCATCTTGGTCGCTCTTCTTTGAACCTTTTCTAGTACCACTATATCTTTTATGAGAGAAGGAGACTAGAAATGAATGCAATACTCAAGGTAACGTCGCACCATGGAACAATACAGAGGCATTATAACATTCCTAGTCTTGTTTACCATCCTATTTCTAATAATTCCTAGCATCTTTTTGCTTTCTTGGCCACCACACATTGGGTGGAAGGTTTCAGTGTATTGTTCACGATGACACCCAGATCTTTTTCTTGAGCACTGACCCCGAAGGTGGACCCTAGCATCCGGTAGCTATAATTTGGGTTTTTCTTCCCAATGTGCATCACTTTGCATTTCTCCACATTAAATTTAATTTGCCATTTGGACGCCAAGTCTTCCAATTTCCTAAGGTCTTCATAGAAACATAGAAACATAGCAGTCTGCCCACCCTAATGACCCTCCCCTACTTTTCTCTGTGAAGAGATCCCACGTGAAGATCCCATTTCGTCTTAAAATCAGGCACGCTGCTTGCCTCGATCACTTGAAGTGGAAGATTTTTCCAGCGATCAACCACTCTTTCGGTGAAAAAGTATTTCCTGGTGTCACCGTGTAGTTTCCCACCCCTGATTTTCCACGGATGCCCTTATGTTGCCTTTGGACCTTTGAGAAAGAAGATATCTTCTTCCACCTCGATACGGCCCGTGAGATATTTGAATGTAACATAGTAACATAGTAGATGACGGCAGATAAAGACCTGAATGGCCCATCCAGTCTGCCCAACCTGATTCAATTTAAATTTTTTTTTTATTAATTTTTCTTCTTAGCTATTTCTGGGCAAGAATCCAAAGCTTTACCCGGTACTGTGCTTGGGTTCCAACTGCCAAAATCTCTGTTAAGACTTACTCCAGCCCATCTACACCCTCCCAGCCATTGAAGCCCTCCCCTGCCCATCCTCCACCAAACGGCCATACACAGACATAGACCGTACAAGTCTGCCCAGTAACTGGCCTAGTTCAATATTTAATATTATTTTCTGATTCTAAATCTTCTGTGTTCATCCCACGCTTCTTTGAACTCAGTCACAGTTTTACTCTCCACCACCTCTCCCGGGAGCGCATTCCAGGCATCCACTATCCTCTCCGTAAAGTAGAATTTCCTAACATTGCCCCTGAATCTACCACCCCTCAACCTCAAATTATGTCCTCTGGTTTTACCATTTTCCTTTCTCTGGAAAAGATTTTGTTCTACGTTAATACCCTTCAAGTATTTGAACGTCTGAATCATATCTCCCCTGTCTCTCCTTTACTCTAGGGTATACATGTCTTGATCATGTCTCCCCTCTCTCTGCGTTCTTCGAGTGAGTATAGCCGCAATTTATCCAGCCGTTCCTCGTACGGGAGACCCTTGAATCCCGAGACCATCCAGGTGGCCATTCGCTGGACTGACTCAAGTCTCAGCACATCCTTGCGGAATTGAGGCCTCCAGAATTGTACACAGTATTCCAGATGGGGTCTCACCATGGATCTATATAATAGCATAATGACTTCAGGCTTACGGCTGACGAAACCCCTACGTATACACCCTGTGATTTGTGTAGCCTTAGATGAAGCTCGCTCCACTTGATTGGCAGTCTTCAGGGTAGTTGAGAAAAGGTGGATCTGGGGATAGAGACGAAAAAAGGAAAGATGCCAGACCTGAAGGGGAGGACAGAGATAAAAGATGGATGGTTAGCATGGAGATAGAAGAAAGAAGGAGACCCTGGCAAGCAAGTTATCAGAAGACAACCAGAGCCTGGGACCAACAAGATCTGAATAATGGCCAGACAACAAAAGGTAGAAAACATAATTTTATTTCCTATTTTGTGATTACAATATGTCAGATTTGAAATGTGTATCCTGCCAGAGGTGATGTTAGACCGCGAACGTGAGCTAGGATTTAACAGAGAGATGAAAAGTCTTTTTTGTTTCTTTATTTTGTTTACACCACAGCGCCAGTGTGGTTAGGAGAAGCCAAAGGGGGTGAAGAGGCTATAAAAGGGGTGAAGAGACTATAAAATAAACCCACCAGGATGTTTGAAAAAAATACCAATTGGGCAGGAAAATCAAACTGAATCAAAAAATTGATTCAATAGGCTGAATCGAATCAAAAATTTTTTTCCCTGAATCGGGCAGCACTAGTATACACTTTTGAACTTTGAGAATATCACGGCTTGAAATTATCCTTAGTCTTTGGTGCCTAGAGAGAATCAGAAAAGTTTTGAAAAGAACTATTGGGAGGTTTTTTGACCCATGAAGCTGATCTGAAGCTTTTTTGCTCCCAATATTATTATTGCTGGTTCTGTATGTGGATGTGTGCTTATGACTGAAAGTTTAAAGAGACAATAGTGTCACTGGGCTAGGGGATCTAACTGTAAAAGGTAGTTTATATATGAGTTAGAAAAGGATTAATGATATTGTAAACTGACTCATTCTCCAAAATAAAGCCTGGTAGTTGAAATCACCCATTATTATACTGTTGCCCAATTTGACAGCTTTTCTAATCTCTATAAACATTTCTTCATCTGTCTACATCTTATCAAGCTGCTTAATTAAATCCTATTAGGTACTGGGTATGTTAGACTGGTATAGAGAGCCTTCAGATCAGGGATGCCCAAGTCCGGTCCTCGAGATCTACTGGCAGGCCAGGTTTTCAGGATATCCACAATGAACATGCATGAGAGAGATTTGCATACCAAGAAGGTAGTGCAGGCAAATCTCTCTCATGCAAATTCATTGTGGATATCCTGAAAACCTGGCCTGCTAGTAGATCTCGACGACCAGACTTGGGGGCAGCCCTGCTTCAGATCATTTGCATGTTTTATTTAGTGTTTGGGTCTTAGCACCTTTACAGCATACAGTGGACATAGCAAGAGTGTGTGAGAACCCTTGCTTCCAGTACAAACTGTTAAATATGTAGCACTGTAGCTAAGTACAGTAATAGTATATCCTAGGCCTACCCCCGAAAAACCGCTGGTGTTTAGAGCCAGGGTGTGATTGTGTAGTCTGGGAGAGCAAGAGCAAATATATTCTATCAAATATTTTAGCATACAATATCATATCAAGCTACAGTAGGCACATTGTAATGTTGGCTGCATTTTACCAAGTGCTTTGGTTTTTAAAGTATTTCAGCAGTTTGTAGGTTTGAAAGTGAGTGGAGGAAGGAGGAGAGAAAGTAGATATACGGACATATGTTGAGAGCAGATGGTGAAACGGCTGCTTTACGTAACTTGATGTTGAACGAGAGCAACAGTGACAAGTAACAGGCATGTGGAGATGCAGATCTCCCTTAAGAGCCATAGAAGACACATGTTGCTTCTGAGCAACAATGCCAAATCAAGGGTTAAAGCTATTTGACAGTTAAAAATAACAAGTAAATAAGGAAGGATAAAGTCATCTGAATAAAAATTCAATTTTTGTAGAGGACTATTCGCTAACCTCTGTTAACCCTTGTTAATGCTATTATGGGTTAATGCATTTATTTACTGCATGTCTCTGTTTCCAATGCAACCTCTTCAAAAGACAGTATGCTGTTTGATTTTGAGTCATGGCAAAAGTAGTAGTCTGAAAGACAATTATTGTCAGAATGATTTTGTTTTATGTAAATACTTAAGAGGAGCCATTATATGGGAAATGATGGTATTCTAGAAATGACTAGAGATGGTCTACTTTCTCGATCTCTCTCTTGCTATATTAGACTTCCAAGGAAAATATTATGCCTGCCTTTAATCATTTTCAATAATAAAATAATATACATTAAATTAAGGTAAGTTTTGATTTTGATAACTAAATTATCTCCTAGAATGTTGTATTTCAGTCTTGTGTGTTCTTTAACTGGTAAATTCTTCCATCAAATTGAGAAGGTAAGGTCCAAAGAAAGAGTCACCGGGGGATCAACACGGAGGTCCTTGCATTGTCTGCTGTTGACTTTGTACTGTTGTTATGTTTGGAGTGTGTTTGTAATATAAAATTTTTTTCAATAAAAATATATATATATATTTTTTTTTTTAAAAAAGAAAGAGACACTGTAATGG
The DNA here is from genome assembly GCF_902459505.1 of Geotrypetes seraphini. Taxonomy (NCBI): domain Eukaryota; kingdom Metazoa; phylum Chordata; class Amphibia; order Gymnophiona; family Dermophiidae; genus Geotrypetes; species Geotrypetes seraphini. The sequence goes on along the minus strand of NC_047084.1, from coordinate 219,866,055 downwards.
AGAAAATGAGAAAATGTTGATAGACTAAGGTCCATTTGGTTAGATGTACCCCATCTGCTCATTTGTGCCTATCTACTTCTATTGCTACTTATCATTTCTATAGCACTACCAGATGCACGCTGCACTGTACATTAACACATAGGAGACAGTTCCTGCTTGAGAGAGCTTACAATCTAATTGTGATAGGCAAACAGGAAAGAAAAGGGTGAATCTATACACACTGCTCAGGTAGTGAATTGTAGGTACAAATATAAAACAGAAAATCCACTAAGACAGTAATTATTGTGGCTAGGGATATGAATACACCTCTTGTAACCGGGTAATTCTACTATGGCTGCCTTAAGCGAAGAAAAATGCCAATATGAAATTATATTCTTTTATTAGGTAATAAAACTTTTTAGACATATGGCAAACAGTTTACAAAATATATACTAATAATTGCACAACAGTATATAGAGAGATATATATCTGGTAACATTAGAAATAGTGACAAGATAACACTACAAAATATATATTGATTGTTGCTGTTTTCTGGGTCTCACCATGTCTGGGTAGGTAGAACTGACGTTTCAGCCATCATGCTGTGGCTTTCTTCTCAGTATGCTGTGAGGTCTGCATTTTGTTTTTATATAGAGAGGATTGACTGACCTGATTGAAACAGGGAGGTCTGTTGGTCATGGATCTGAATTTTGGCGGGAAAGTTTGTTGGTCACAGATTTGAATTGTATTGGGAAATTTGAATTTTGGGGGAACATCCATTGGACCCAATTTTAAATTCTGGTAGGGAAGTCTATGGTCACATTTTTTGAATTCTGACAGACATAAAAGGGTGGTAGTGGTGGTGGTGGTGGAAACTTTTAGATGGATGGAGAAGGCATTTGTCCTCAGCCCCAGTCCCTTGTGTGCTAAATTTCTTTTGGTTGAGTGGTTGCCATGCTTTGTTTATGGAGATTCCCATTGAAGTTATTGGGGTATCTTGCTATCTCTATTGCCTCTTTGATTCTTCTTGGCCACCAGAGGTCTTCTTTCTCCAGGACTTTTGTGTTCTCATGTCTAATTGTATGACCGGTTTCCCTGCCATGGAGAGTTACAGCTGATTTTTCTGTGTTGCATAGCTTATGGTGTGTCTTGTGTTCTTTCAGCCTTTCCTCTACAATGTGTCCAGTTTCACTAATGTAGGATTGGCCACAGCTGCATGGGATTTCATATACCCCAGGGGTTTGGAGCACTTAAATGCTCAACTGCTCATAGGTGCCAACTTTTATGCCAGCCATGGCATACATTGGTGTGCCTAAAGTTTGGCACATAAGAACATAACTGTGGACTCACACTACTATAATGGATTTGGTGCTCAACTCATAGAGCCCCCTCTCTCTGTATGTGTATGCCTTGTTTGCTAAGATACTGTATTTTTCGCTCCATAAGACGCACCTGACCATAAAACGCACCCTAGATTTAGAGGAGGAAAACAAGAAAAAAAAACATTCTGAACCAAAATCTCCCTGCCAGGGTCTGTACCCTGTTCCCCTCCCTCCTTCTGGTGGTCTAGTGATAGACTGGGACACGGCACAGGGCGGGCAGGGACAGGGCACAGAGCAGGCAGGCCTAGTGGCTTAGTGACAGGCAGGCAAACAGGCCCCATAACCCCCACATCCCCCCGGTACCTTAAATAATCCCCCCACATACCCCCAGTACCTTTTGTAATCATCCCCCATACCTTTAATCATACCCCCCTTATACCTTTTTAATCATATCCTCTCCCCTTTGTACCTTTAATCATAGCCCCCCTTGTACCTTTAATCATAGCCCCCATTTGTACTTTTTTTTATCATACCCCCCTTGTACCTTTAATTAAAACCCCCCTTGCACCTTTAATCATAGCCCCCCTTGTACCTTTTTAATCATACCCCCCCTTGTAACTTTTTTTAAAAAAAACATACCTTTTTTAAATTCTTCCCTCCCTCCCTCGACAGCTCTGTATCATTTCCCGGCAGCGGGCATATGAGTCAGGAGCGCAGCAGTCAGGCCCAAGCTTTACATGCTCCCGCTTGGGCCTGCGCCGCTTTCTGAATGACTGTCGGTAGTTCTCGCGAGTCCAGGGAGAACTGCCGCCAGCCATTCAGAAAGCGGCGCAGGTGCAAGCGGGAGCGTGTAAAGCTTGGGCCTGACTGCTGCGCTTCTGACTCGTGCGCCCTCTGCTGGGAAATGATACAGAGCCATTGAGGGAGGGCTATATGCTGGACCACCAGGCTAGAAAAAGGTACAGTGGAGAATGACAACTGCGGCGGCAGTGAGGGGTTTGTTTTAAAAAGGTGGTACAGCTGAAAGTTGGTGCAGCTGTGGCGCAGGGGGAGTTGCAATTGTATGGGGGTGCGGTGAGGCGGTGTTTAAAGGTGGTGCAACTGCTGGGGGGGGAGTGGCGGGTGAAGTTTAAAAAGCTGGTGCGCAGGGGATTAAAATATTGCACCTTCACTTCATAAGACGTACCGAGATTTCCACCTACTTTGGGGTGGAAAAAAAGTGCATCTTATGGAGCAAAAAATACGGTACTTGTGCTGTATGCCTCTTCGGTGTTTTTTGAACATACCACACTGTAGTGCGAATAGAAAATCCCATGAAATTATGTTCTCTGAGCAGAGGGTAGATTGATGTATGATAAAAGGTTGTTGAAAGTAAATAGAATGAGTTTAGATCTGTGACAAAATTAGAGTGACACAAGAAGAGAGAATATATCTGTGATGGCTTAAATTAGGAAAAGGGAAATGTGAATGATCTGTATGATATTTTAAGCATTAAAGATACTATTTCCAGTTTTGCAGGTCTAGGGATTTGCTGGAGGTGCTGGTTAACTTTGTGATGGATCAAAATACATTTAAAAAATATTGCATTAAAAAGTAATATATGTTTAATACAATAAAATAAATGTTCTACAGATCCTGATGCTATGTTCTGCTGTTATCAATGTTTTCAAAATGAAAAACTATTTCATTAAAGATTGTCATTAAACTTTAAAGTTAAAGAGTACAATTCTCTCAGATGTGTACCTATCCTCCTGCTAAAGAAATGAGATTTAATAAAACTAAAATATAATGCCATTATTTACTTTTTAGATTACTTCATGTCATACTGTAGTAACTTCTGCTACATTTTTCAATCACTGTTCAGCATAGAATTCATTCCTAAACTGTCAAGACATAATTGAAATACTATTTGGGGGATTTCCCTTAGAACATTGATGGAGAAGTTGATAGATTTATTCTACATGAACTGAGTGTGGTGACATTCAAATAAGATATTTGTTCTTGAGCCACAGGAAATAAACTGTAATAGGAAGAAAGAAATATCTGAAATCATGTTGGTTGTTATTCTCAAGAAAAAATGGAATATGGCTACGTAACATGGTCACATACATTTCTGTTGAAAGAACAGATTTGAAAATGACCTGGAAAGCTCGAAACATAATTCCAGTTTTGGTACTTGGGACATTTATTTCAGAATAAACAAATCTATTGTAATAATGATTTTTTGTCACTGAACAGGGTTGTATTATGAACAGTGAGAAGTATTTGTATCATTCATTGGAGAGCAAATAAACTTCTCTCACACATGTACGTAATGTTCTTACATTTTCAAAATCTTTTTAGCCAAATGCATTATTTGGAAGAGAGGTTATTCCACCTGGTCTCAGCTGAGTGAAACAGTTTTCAGTTTTTTTTATTATTCATAATTTAAGCCTCTTCAACCACAACAATTTGTTTTTATTACAGTATAAGCATTCTGGGCCCTAACTTCTAACGTGTGGTAAAAATTTGCAGTTAACAACCAAAATGACACACAGTAACTGCAATGGTTTAAGTGAACTTTTGGAGACATTCCCAATATTTTGCTATCCAGTTAACACAGAGGAAAGTTCAGTGAAATGGAACTCAAATTTAGGCACCAGAATGATCTGTGTTAAGTCTGTATTCTGACAAGGGCACGCTGTGCAGAACAACCTTTAAGAACATAAGAAGTTGCCTCCGCTGAGGCAGACCAGAGGTCCATCCTGCCCAGCGGTCCGCTCCCGCGGCGGCCCATCAGGCCTAATTGCCTGAACAGTGTCCCTGACTAATTTTGGAACTGCCTCTAATCCTCTAATCCTATCCCTATTACCTACCTCTACTCCTATCTGTACCCCTCAATCCCTTTGTCCTCCAGGTACCTGTCCAGACCCTCTTTGAAGCCCTGTAGCGTGCTTCTGCTTATCACATCCTCCGGTAGCGCGTTCCATGTATCCACCACCCTCTGGGTGAAAAAGAACTTCCTGGCGTTTGTTCTAAACCTTTCCCCTTTCAATTTCTCTGAGTGCACTTTCCCCAAGTTCTAAAAACTGTGCCTAACATACCCCCCCCCCTTTTTACCAAGCCACGGTAGAGGTGGAATTCTATAAGCATCAGAGCGACAACAGAGCAGCATCAGAGCATGTATACCCGCCAAGCCTCTACCACGGTTTAGTAAAAAAGGGGGGGAGGGAGGGTCAAATTAGAGCCGATAATTAGCACATAACACCTGTTAACTGGAACTAATTGGAATTAATTGAAAGTTAGGCACCTAACTTGGTAGGTGTGATTCTGTAGCGGTTAGGTGCTTAGTGCAAAGCACATAGTTAAAAGTGGGCTTAGTTGGAGGGCGGATCATGGGTGTGTTTTTCAGTTCGTGCCTGTTTTTGAGTTAGAAGCTGTTGAGTGCCTAACTTAGGTGCAAGCATTTATGCCAAGAAGCCCATGGCAAAAATAGGGTACGCCTAAATGTTAGAATGCTTAGCGTCACCTAAGCACGCTTTGGTGGCTCTAAGTGCATTTCTATAATGGGCTCAGCGGCAACGCGGTTCTTTAACCGGTGCCTGGTGATTCTATATAGGACACTGGTGTGCAATTCTCAAAAGCCGCTTAGGTGGCTGCTGAGACCATGCACCTATACAGAATCAGGCCCTTTGTGCCTTAATCCTAGGTATGTCCCTCCTATGGCCATGCCCCCTTTAGATTTGCTCGCTATGAAATTTATGCAGGCACATATGTTATGGAATAGAACATAGGACAAATCTGCACATAAATCTTTAATGTGTTATTGCAAATTAAGTACTTGCTTACACCAATTGTTAGCATGAAACTGACTAGTTAGTATACACTAAGGTCTGTAATCTGAGCCAAAATTTGCATGTTCAACTTTGGGCAACCTGTACAGAATTTGCTGGTAAATATATCACATGATTTACCATATTAATGATTAGCACACAGTGACTTCCAGTATATTAACTGTTAAGGTACATGGTCCACCACTTCCCCACTCCCTTCTGCGATAGGCAATTAATACAGAAATTAGTGTACTTTAACCAGTAAGGCATCATGTTAACTGTTAGGGCAGTGCTTGCATAATTGTTACCATGCACCAACTGTTACTTTAACAGCTAACTCATTTTAGTAAATAGGCACTTTAAGACCTGGAAGGGAATCTTGCACCACATATTAAAGCATTGAGCGGTCCACATTTCTGTCATTCCTATGCTGAGTTATTCTATTTAATTTTTTAATAATAATAATTTATTTTTATATACCACCATACCCGGAAGTTCTAGGCGGTTCACAACAATTTAAACATGATATATACAATGCAAATCATTTAAAATTCAGCAAGTTAGATACATACGATATAGGAGGAAATACAAACAATTTTATTTTAGATTTAATTCATGCTTTTTACTTGGTAGCTCAGGTTGAATTACATTTAGGTTATAGTAGGCATTATCTTGTCCCAAGAAGCCTTACAATCTTAAGGGTTAGATGTACAAATATGTGTTAACAAACTAGTGTGAATTCATGTAATTTAACACAAGCCCCAATATTCTCAAAATGGCTTATTTACTATGTGCAAAACTCACATTTTCATGGTTTGTACTTGAGACAATGGAGGTCACTGTGATTTACAAGATCTTGATGAGGATGTTACTTTGGCTCTTCGTTCACTTCTCAGATCACTAGGACACTCTTTTACATGTACTTGTAGCTCTGGTCGTGTTCAAGCGCATGGGGTGTGAACGCCAGCCAGCTCTCCGGGTCGGGTACCTGCAACCAGGGCTCATAAAAATACAAAAAATATGGAAAACCAGCACTTCACTTCTCACACTCAGTTCTCACTGGGTCTCTGGTATTGCTTTTTCTCTCTGAGCTTGAGCATAGGCCAGGGCTGGGTAACTCCGGTAGGCCGTAGGATTTAAAATTCCAGGCTCAATCACCATACTTGCCTAGATTGCAGTTGAAGAATTCAAGTCAGAGTCAAAGGGTAATTGAAAACAGCAACTTCTAATTTAATTTGATTGTAGACATTGAAAACAGAAACTTCTAATTTAATTTGATTGTAGACTTCAAAATCAACTACAGGAATTTACAATCTCCTTCAGTGTTAGCAATTATCAGGTATAAAGGCTGTCTTTTTTCTATATTCATATATCACATCCGGTTCATTATAACTGTACCTTGCAGGTGTTCGTACACTCTTGATCTCTGCCCTCTCCTCTAATCCCCTCGTAAAAATAAAATCCTCAGATCTTTTCTGCTGTGAACCCCTTTTGGATTCCCACTTTCTCCTCTCTTCCTTTTTCTATGCAGAAAACTCTCTCAGAACTTTCTCCCCACAAGTAATCAGCACTTCCCAAGTCTCCCTCCTTACTAGGGCTCTGGCCGGAGAAACTAGACATCTAGAAGCCTTGAATTCTCTCCCCAGCTCACTTTTATACTATCCCCCATCCCCTCAGGGAAAGGGACCTCCTACAACTTCCACTATTCTTGTCCATTCACACTCACACCTCTCAGTGACCTCCTGAAAAATCCAGTACCTCTGATTATAATGTATATCAAGGGCATTTTTCAGCAGGGTCACATACTGTATGTTTGAAACTGTTGATCTAGTACCACTTCTATCCTGCATGTTGTTGGTCTCTTGTTTCAGTGCTGAATTACCAGTGAATCAGGATCTCATGTGCCTAGATTACTGCAATGCTTTGTTCTTAGGCCTCAATACAAGGAAAATCAGAGTTTGCAAGTGTAATTTGATCATGTAAGCCAACTTCTGAAAGCAGAACATTGACTACCTATTCAATTCTGTTCGAGATACAAAAGCTTAGAATTAGTTCACAATTAGGGGCATAATCAAAACTTTAAAATGTACAAAAAAGTGCCTATGTCGGCACTTAAGAACATAAGAACATAAGAAGTTGCCTCCGCTGAGTCAGACCAAAGGTCCATCCTGCCCAGCGGTCCGCTCCCGCAGCGGCCCATCAGGCCTAATTGCCTGAACAGTGTCCCTGACTAATTTTGTAACTGCCTCTAATCCTCTAATCCTATCCCTATAACCTACCTCTACTCTTATCTGTACCCCTCAATCCCTTTGTCCTCCAGGTACCTATCCAACCCTTCTTTGAAGCCCTGTATCGTGCTCCTGCTTATCACATCCTCCGGTAGCGCGTTCCATGTATCCACCACCCTCTGGGTGAAAAAGAACTTCCTGGCGTTTGTTCTAAACCTTCCCCCTTTCAATTTCTCTGATACCCCCTTGTACTTGTGGTTCCCCATAATTGGAAAAATCTGTCCCTGTCTACTCTTTCTATGCCCTTCATGATCTTGAAGGTTTCTATCATGTCCCCTCTAAGTCTCCGCTTTTCCAGGGAGAAAAACCCCAGCTTTTTCAGTCTGTCAGTATATGAGAGGTCCTCCATACCTTTTATTAGCTTAGTTGCTCTTCTCTGGACTCTCTCAAGTACCGCCATGTCCTTCTTGAGGTACGGCGACCAGTACTGGATACAGTACTCCAGGTGTGGGCGCACCATTGCATGATACAGTGGCAGGATGACTTCCTTTGTCCTGGTCGTGATACCCTTCTTAATAATGCCCAACATTTTGTTTGCCTTCCTTGAGGCTGTGGCGCACTGCGCCGACGCCTTCAATGATGTGTCTACCATCACTCCCAGGTCTCTTTCAAGGTTACTCACCCCTAGCGGTGATCCCCCCATTTTGTAAGTGAACATCGGGTTCTTTTTTCCTACATGCATGACCTTGCATTTCCCTATGTTGAAGCTCATTTGCCACTTTTTGGCCCACTCTTCCAGCGCTGTCAGATCTTTTTGGAGATCTTTGCAGTCCTCCGTGTTTTCAACCCTGCTGTACAGTTTGGTGTCATCCGCAAATTTAATAACCTCACATTTTGTTCCTGCCTCCAGGTCGTTAATAAATATATTGAACAGGAGCGGTCCCAGCACCGACCCCTGCGGAACTCCGCTCGTGACCCATTGCCAGTCTGAGTAATGGCCCTTTACTCCAACCCTCTGTTTCCTGTCCGCCAGCCAATTTTTGATCCATCGGTGGACTTCCCCTTGCACCCCGTGGTTCCATAGCTTCCTTAGCAGTCTTTCGTGTGGTACCTTGTTGAAGGCTTTTTGGAAGTCAAGGTAAATAATGTCTATAGATTCCCCTTTATCCACCTGGCTGTTTACCCCCTCAAAGAAGTATAATAAGTTTGTGAGGCATGACCTGCCTTGCAGAAGCCATGTTGGCTCGGCTTTAGCTGCCCAGTGTTTTTGATGTGTTCCCAGATGCTGTTTTTAATCAGTGCTTCCATCATCTTTCCCGGGACCGAGGTCAAGCTCACCAGCCTGTAGTTTCCTGGGTCTCCCCTTGAGCCTTTCTTGAAGATGGGCGTGACATTTGCTATTTTCCAGTCTTTCGGAATCTCTCCAGTTTTTAAGGATAGATTGCATATTTGTCGAAGTGGCTCAGCTATTTCGTTCCTTAGTTCCTTGAGTACCCTTGGGTGAATGCCGTCCGGACCTGGCGATTTGTCGCTCTTTAGCATGTCTATCTGCTTGAGGACATCCACTTTGCTCACCTCTAGTTGGACCAGATTTTCATCCTGATCTCTCTTTGCGCTCTCCTTGGGTTCCGGAATGTTGGTTGTGTCCTCCCTCGTGAAGACTGACGTGAAGAACTCGTTTAACCTGTCAGCTATCTCCTTTTCCTCTTTTACCACTCCCTTTCTGTCTCCATCATCTAAGGGTCCCACTTGTGACAACCTTTTTGTAACGTTCACAACAGTGCCCTCTAAGGTTCCCCATTGGTCTATTGGCATGTCTATATGGTAAGTCCATTACAATGCTGTTCCCTTCCACATCTAAATGGTGTCCATTTGGATGTTTCTAACTTGGATGAAATTTGGTCAAAAGTGGGGTATAAAGTTAGGTTGAAATTAGGCATCCTGACGGCTTCGATATCCTGGTGACCTAGACATCCAAGTAGACAATTTAAAAAAAAAAAAAAAATTGGGGAGATGTCTAGCGGTTCAGCTTTCTAAAATGGATGTTTATGCTTCCTACTTTGGATGTTTTGTGGGAAACACCAAAACTGGACTTACATCCTTTTTGAAAACGACCCTCCACATCTATTACATAGGACTACCACTATTCCTTTCATTTTACTTTTAATCCTATGTTACACTTTGTAGACTCTTCATTCATCCCAACAAAACCTACTAGTTGTTCCTTCACTCTGTTAAGCCTTTCTGGACACATTTTGGGACTCTATGTTCAATGTGGTAGAACCTACACAATGGAACAAACTTCCTTTATGCCTGTGCCTAGAAACATTTCAGCAGATATCCAAGAAAGCATTAAAGATTTATTTTTTTGTAAAAGAATTTGAAAGCTGACTTTCTTTTCTCTCTGTCTGTGTTTATCTCCCAGCGCCACACAGCTATAGACGTGGAGGGGCATAATAATTTAAAAAAAGATCTAAGTCCGATTTGGGTGTAGGGCACTAGTCACCCAAAGTTGGCAGTGGCAAAATGCCCATTCTCGGAAAATACGTCTAAAATATATATATTTAAAAATCCACTATCTTGTACGTTTAGGCGTTTGATTGTCAAGACCGCCACTACATCTATCTTTATACCACATTCTTGACCAAAAATTTGTCCAAATCCCAAACGCCTAGAACAAGACCTTTTATACATGGTAGGGGCCAGCATTGTGATGGACTGGCCACCCAAACATGGCAACAGAGCAGAGAGGCACCTTACAGGGTACTGCTGTGAACTTTACAAAAAGAGTGCCACATAAACATCTCACCAGAACTCTCTTATAGGTTATGGTAAGCCCCCCAAAACAGACTATACCTACCTATCTATAGCCCCAATAGCCCTTATGGGGTTTGGTTTTTTTTTTGGTGGGCTCACATTTTCGAGTATGATTGAAGTGGTTATAGTAGCTTATGGACCTGGGCCCTCCTCTCTATGGTTCACTAGCCCACCCCCCAGACTACTTAAGCCACCTCTGTACAGCTTTCCTAGACTTTCCTATGGTAGGTGCTGATGTTCCAAAGGCAGGTATGTACGTTTTTATTCTGAACTTTGTGGGGGTGCAACGGTATCCTGGGGGAATATGTGTGGGTCTTTAGTTTATCTCTGCAGTGGTTATCTGGTCATTTTTGACACCTTTTGAACAATTATACCTGTCTTTACATTGTCTAACTCACAACATATAAGTTTCACCTAGGCAGTCTCATCAAACATTCGATTATTTCTGCAGGACGACTAAGTCTAGGTCAGCCCACATCCCGCCTACATCCCACCGTAACCACTCCTCCAAAAATGCTCCTTTCATCTCTGGGTTCACAGCAGGATTCAGAGGCCTAAAATGTCCCTGTATACATCACAAAAACCACTTCGATTATCAGCATCTGCCTTTTAGACCGTCCAAGTGCCAACTTGGGCGGGTTAAAGACGTATTTAAGTTTCGATTATGAGCCCCTGTGGGTGTCTGCTGGAGAAGCAACAGTGTAATTCTCTCCCTTTTTTCCCTTTACATTGATTGTAGTTCATTTTCTTTCCTTTGCTTACCTCCTCTTTTTATTTATTGTTGAATAGATTGTATACCACCTTAGACATCCTGACCACAGGACAGTATGTGAAATAAGAAACTTGAGTTGTATTACCAAAAGTACAATCCCATCCTTTGCAAAACATTCTCAATGCAAAGCAAAGAACTAACAATTGTGTTATTCCTAATACTATATGTTCTTTTGTTTTTTCAAACAGGGTGCAGAGAAAATTTTGTCAATGAATGAATCAGGAGAACTTCAGGATCTCTTAACAAAAATTGAGGTAATTTTGTATTAAACACAAGATGGGTTTGGAGGGGAGGACACAATGATAAATGGCCTGCACAGACTGGAACCTGAATGGTATATGGACAGCAAACTAGCAGGAACTGTGTTCCATGCTTCCTGCTTTCTCACGCTGGTTCAGGTCGTAGGGACTCTGAGCATGTACAGTGCTGGTCCAGTGGCATAGCCATATGACTAATTTTGGGTAGGCCTGAGCCCAGGGTAGGTAGGCATGACATTTTTTCTTCATATCCTCCTCCATGCTGACAGTCTAGCATCTCTCACTTTCTCTTCCAGTCCTTCCACTGCCCAAAAACAGCATCTCTCTTTTCCTCTCCTCCCCTGCCAGTGATCTGGCATCTTTCCAGGTCTTTCAGCCCCATTTCCTTCCAGAGCGATTCACATATGCTGGTTGAACCATCCCTGGAGCCTTCCCTCTAATGCAAGTTCCTGTTTCTGCATAGATGGGACTGCATCAGAACTATGCTTCTTTGGTCACACAAGCAGCATGTATGAATCATGGCTTGCTCTGGTGACCTCCAGAACAAAAGTAAAGTTTTAAAAGCTACCGTATTTTTCGCTCCATAAGATGCATCTGACCTTAAGACCCACCCTAGATTTAGAGGAGGAAAACAAGAAAATAAGCATTCTGTACCAAATTCTCCCTGCCAGGCTCTGCACCCAACCCCACACTCCTTGCCAGGTGCTGTACCCTGTCCCCCCTTATTGCCAGGCTCTGAACCCTGTCCCCCCTTATTGCCAGGCTCTGTACCCTGTCCCCCCTCTGGTGGTCTAGTGGTAGGTTGGGACAGGGCAAGCCGGGACATGGTAGGCAGGCCTAGTGACAGGCAGGCAGGCCTAGTGGCCTAATGGCAGGCAGAGCCCCCCACCCCGAGGCAAGCAGGCAGGCAGGGCCCCCTACTCCAAGGCAGGCAGGCAGGTCCCCCCCCCCTTACCTTAATTCCTCCAGTGGTTCAGCGCTGTAGGGAAGGAGCTTTCAGCCTCCTGCCCTTCCCTCCGGCTTTATCCCAAGCAGCAGTGGCAGTCAGAGCAGCAAGAAGGCAGGCATGAGGTTTTTTGCTTCCTGCCTTGTCCCATACTGCTCCGTGAATGGCTGCTGTCAGTTCTTGCAGCCATTCTAACAGCAGAGCACTGGTGAGCATAGTCCAAGATGAATGTCTGATTCCTGAGCTCTCCAAACCTTGTAGGAATTGCCCCACAGATCGCCTTACCAGTTGTGTTCAGAAGTATCTTTTGGATTGTTTGATTGCTACTCATGGCTAACTCCAAGCCAACCAAATTGGATTTCTTTTCTGCCTGGTCAGCCTCTAGGAGTGAAGCAGTTGACGGTCAAAGTTCTGAGAACACTTTGCAGGCGTTCATGAGGAAGTGCTCCAGGTCAAAGAGCTCTTGAAAGAAAATATGGACATGCATAGAGTCTCTCTTACCAATGAGGTAGCTGAGATTAATTATTTATATTAATTATTTATATCTTTTTGAAAGTGTGCAATTGTGGGGACTGCACCTTCAAAAAAGATATAAGGAACATATGAATAGCCTTGCTGGGTCAGACCAATGGTCCACCAAGCCCAGTAGCCCATTCTCATGGAGGCCAATCCAGGTCACTAGTACCTGGCCAAAACCCAAGGAATAGCAATATTCCATGCTACCAATCCAGGGCAAGCAGTAGCTTCCCCCATGTCTTTCTCAATAACAGACTATGGACTTTTCCTTTAGGCAATTACCAAACCTTTCTTAAAACCAGCTACACTATCTGCTCTTACCACAACCTCTAGCAATGTGTTCCAGAGCTTAACTATTCTCTGAGTGAAAAAAATATTTCCTCCTATTGGTTTTAAAAGTATTTCCCTGTAACTTCATCGAAAGTCCCCCTAGTTGGTCCAGAAGAATGCTATAATTCTTTTGTTTTGACTCCAGCTGCTCTTTGGTGCCCTCTCTTCCCCCAGAAGCAGCTACCTGAGGCACCTGCTTAGTCTTACTTAATAGTTGAATGGAGCAAATCCAGCCAGATCCTGATTTTGCTCTGATTTCTAGTTTTAGCCCAGTTGAAGTAGTACAGACTCACAAGTCCCGCTTTCATTCTTATGATGATTACTTTATCAACAGAAGTAATAGTCTTAAACTGATTATGTTCAGGGAAAAGACCCTTAGCACTTTTTGAAGAAGTTTACACTTGTACAGTCTTTTCTGTGGGATATATTCAATTTTAAACTTATTGATGTTGCAGGAATTGAATTCTTTGAGCAAAAGCACAGCAGCCAACTCTGTGGGTGCTACTGGGTGCTGAACACCCCAGTATTGAAAAAAAAAGTATTTCATTTTGTTCAATGAGAAGAAACTTGTATTGTGTTTGGCAACCCCCAATCATTTTTGATGCCTATGAAGAAAAGAGTTGCTTTTCCAAAATTATGCAACCAAATTAACTTGTAGGCCATTACACTGTTTTTTTCCCTTACTTTTACCCATCAAATGAAGGGAGCCCTTTTACAAAAGGGCATTAAGCCCTTAGGGCCAGATATTGCAAATGGCGCTTATATCATCAGTTGCCTTAAAAAATGGTGCAGATCGCATGTTAATTATGCTACAGCGCAGTTTGCAGAACTGTGCCTGCTGTTAAACATAAGCACTGGTAATGTAGGCCAGGATTTTGAAGGACTTCATTCCTGGTGCCTTGGTCTACAGAGGTGCCTAGCAGTGCCTAGGCTCATTTCCGGCATAAATTACACCTGCTTTGACCAGTTCATAGACAACGGCGCGAAAGACAAAGCTCTAAATTACAGTTTTTAGGGGCTCCGACAGGAGGTTTTGTTGGGGAACCCCCCCCAGTTTATTTAATAGACATCGCGCCGGCGTTATGGGGGGTTTGGGGGGTTGTAACCCTCCACATTTTACTGTAAACTGAACTTTTTCCCTAAAAACAGGGAAAAAGTGAAGTTTTCAGTAAAATGTGGGGGGTTACAACCCCCCACACCTCCCACAATGCCCCCACAACGCGGCACGATGTCTATTAAGTAAAGTGGAGGGGGTTCACCCCCACACACCCCCGTCAGAGCACTAAAAACAGTAATTTAGAGCGGTGTGGCGGCACACGCTGCGCTCAATTGTCTGGGCGCGCCTTTGTCCCGGCGCGCTTTTGACCTGACACCGCTTTGACCTTATGTGCCGTTAGTCGCTTCTGTAGATGTGATTATAGTATTCTTTTTTTGCAGGTGCCTATGAGTGCCTACATTTTTTTAAATGATGGGGAGTGTGTGACATAGTGGTTAGAGTTACAGCCTCAGCACCCTGAGGTTGTAGGTTCAAATCCCCTGCTGCTCCTTCTGACCCTGGACAAGTCTCTTAATCTCCCATTGCCATCAGGACAGATAGGGAAAAATGCTTGAGTACCTGAATGTAAACCAATTAGACTATAAATAAATGATGTTTTAATCAGTTTTAAGCAATGCGGTCAATTACTATGTCAATTAACTCCAATTAAAATGATCAATCCCCCTTTTATAAGCTGTGTTATGCATTTTTTTATCACTGGTTGCAGCGGTATAAGCTCTTATCTGATGCTCTCAGAATTCCTTTGAGTTTTGGAACTAATACTGCCACGGCTGGCGATAAAAAAGCCTAACGTGGCTTTATAAAAGCGGGGTAAGTTAGACAATGGTAGGGAACCTACCACCACCTAACCTACAGTGCCATTTAGAGAATTTGGGTCCTAATCCTCATTAACACACAAGAACAGGCTACCACAGAACATGTTAAAGCACGTTGTACTTTTTTTGTTTACTTGCGCTAACCAGTGTGTTCCCTATATTTTTCAAATATTTTTTGGGAAGGAGTGTGTCATGGACAGGAAATGGGCATTCTTGCATTATCCAGCTAGCCCATTTGACTAGTGCACACTAACTGGATAAAGCAGAGTTTACGCAGGAACACCTAAATAGGAGCACCCCCTAAATAAGAGGGGGTAAGTGCTCTCCTATTAATTATATGACAATGAAAATTCACCATAATGCATTAAATCTAGGCTTAGCATGTAGGAAAGTCCCACGTTAAAACAAGTTAAGCCCAGAGTTTAGCATACTGGCTTTTAATTTTTTAACCAATACATTTTATAAGCGGTTCTTTGAAGCCAGGTCACTATTAAAGACATAAGAGGCATGTAATAAAGGCTTATGGAGCAATTTTATAAGCTGATACCTACAGATAGGTGCCACATAGGAGCATCAAAGACACCATTGACAGGGGGGCTATGTGTATTCAGTGCTTATTCTATAAGGTAGCACCTAAGTGCCATAGCACTGAACTGCAAGGGGGTGTATACATGGGTGGGCCAAGTGTGCGTCTCCATGTTATGTGCAGAGATTACTGAATATTATAATTACGTGCATCACTTACACATTAGACAAGCCAGCTTTTGCCTGTCATTGACATGATGTAAGAGGGTACACTTAAATATAGGTGCGCTAATGCCAACATGTGCTAGGATTCTATAGTGAAATCTTGGTGCCAAGATGTTGCTAAAGAATTGGTGCTAGGTGCATGGCATCAGGGCGTCTAAACGGAGACATCAATTTATAGAATTGCCTCATTAGTACTTGATTTACTTCAAATAATATTTGAATGGTTGAGGGCAAATAGTGGCAGATATTTCTTTTGATGAAATCTATCTATCATAAAAGTACACTTATCAAAGGGCTCCTTTTATCAAGGTGTGGTAGGGGTTTAACGCGTGGAATACCGCACGTTAAACCTCCTGCCGCGCTAGTCACTAACGCCTCCATTGACGAGGCATTAGTTTTTTGGCTTGCCGCGGGGGTTAGCGCGTGATGAAATGTCAGACGCGCTAACCCCCGTAGCGCACCTTGATAAAAGGAGCCCAAAGTCTAAAGAGAAATTAACAAAACAAATTTCATGCGAAGTGGATATAATGTGAAAGCTTCCTGCTGAACAGCATATTATTTGGAAGTGGCTTTACAAAAGTGTACATCATAGGGAAAATAGAACAGAATAACTGAAATTTGTTGTTGTTTTTTTATCCCCACATTTCCAAATGTCTCTTGTTATTTTTCATGCACTTTTGAAAAGTTGCTTGGCAGCTTAGTGTAAGAGAGCAAGAATCTACTGTTAAATGTTTCAGGAAATATTTCAGTGATAACTTAAGGCTCTTGGAAGGAGAATTTTAAAAAACCAAGATGTGTACTATGAATAAAAGTTCATTTTTTTAATTTAAAAATCTTCCTTAATTATAAGGAAGAAAGTATAATTGATCAGAAAAGACACACACACAAAAAACAAACAAACAAAAAAAGAAAACAATGGAATCAAGAAATAGGCAAGTTGATATTTGATCAATTTAACCCCCCTCCCCCCCTTTTACAAAACCGTAGCGTGGTTTTTAGTGCCAGCCGCGGTGCTATAAACCGCCCTACAGTTTTATAAAAGGGGAGAGGGGTAAATAGTACTTCCATTCTGACTTCTGTACTTTAACGTGACTTGCCTTGATCTAAAACTGAAAAAGGCATGAGCCAGCCAAACCCAAATAAATACATAATCAGGCTTTCTCTTCAAAATACTGTTTTGCTGCTTTAACCTGCTATTTAATATGTCTAGCCACTGGGTGTCACTGTTAAATCACATAGAAGGCAGAAAATGAGAATTTCTAAGGCAGAATAAAAGAGAAATCTGTTTTCCATGGGTGTTCTTGTTAACGATGCCAAATGATATCTTCATCTTTTGGTGAGCTAGTGTTAATGACATATTAATGAGCATAGGATAAATGAAAGGAAAATCTTCATTGCTCTGATTTTTCTTGCTGTCTTTTCAATTTATTTTTACAGAGGGTACAGCACCCCCATGCATGTACCGCCTGTGGTGGGTATGGCTTCCTTCCTTGTTCAGTGTGCCACGGGAGTAAGATGTCAGTGTTTCGGAATTGCTTCACAGACTCTTTCAAAGCCCTAAAGTGCACAGCCTGCAATGAGAATGGATTACAGCGCTGTAAAAACTGTACAGGCTAAGAAGTGCAGTCTTAACACCTACAATCTCATTTTATGGTACATCAATTTGTTATATGCTTTTTTTAAAAAAAGTGTTGGCCTTGTTTTTAAACTTTAATCAATAAAATTTATTTATAATAAATGTTGTGTTGATCCATTATTGATGCATTTTCAGCAAGGGAGCTTTTCTGATCTACATTGAAATAAATGAGGACCGCATTTTGATTAAAACTTTAATCTTGACTAATTACACAATTAAAGGTATATTATGTATTTTTTTCCACTGCAGCTCCTTGTGACTCTGGGCAAGTCACATAGGTCCCCTTTTACTAAGCCATGTAGCTAAGTGCCACATACCAAATGCTCCGAAGCCCATTCAATTCCTATGTGCATTGGAAAATTTACCATGCTATCCAGTGCTGTCAGCCTTAGTAAAGACGGGGTGGGGGTGGGGTGGTGTGGGGGGGGGAGGGGGAAGGGGAGGGGTTAATCCTCTATTGCCTAGAGTAACAAGGATCTGCAGTGGGAAAATAAATTAATCAAAAACATACCTTTAATTGTGCAATTAATCAGGATTACAAATTTTAATTGAAATTTAACCCTAAAAAAATAAAGAATAAAAAGTAATGAAAAGTTAAGAAATAAAAAATACAAATTGAAAAATTACAAATTAAAGAATCTAAAACAGCACGCAGAATAGCTATAACCAGCCTTACAGTTTTCACAATGTACTCCAGAGAAGAAAGTTTAAAATAAGTGCATCAGTCTAAAAGAAAAGATAACTATAGTTGTACTGTATGGCACAAAATCAAAGAAGACTAGCACTCTCTATTACTTGTAGGCAACATGGTTGCTCCAGGTTCACAAGAAGCAATTAGGGGAGTACTTTTACCAAGGCACGCTAGCTGATTTAGCACGTGCTAAATGCTAACACGTCCATTATATTCTATGGATGCGTTAGCATTTAGCTCGTGCTAAATCAGCTACGCTCCTTAGTAAAAGAGGGGGTTAATGTGCCAGTAATAGATAAGCAGCTTAATAAACACACAGATTCAATATAGATTTATATTTATTTGCTTTCATTAAATGTATTTAAACTCAGTACATACAACAAGTTAACATACAAAGTATGAAAATGTTGCAACTCCGTCATATTACTCAGCTCTTGTTTTTCTGAGATTAAGGGCTCCTTTTATGAAGCTGCGGTAGCGGTTTAAAGCACGTAATAACTCACACTAAACCGCCGGCCGCGCTAGCCGCTACTGCCTCCTCTTGAGCAGGTGGTAGTTTTTCGGCTAGCGCGTGATTAAAAGTCGCGCGCGTTAAAGCCGCAACCGTGGATTTGTTATAGGGAGCCCTAAGCTGACAAATCTTATAATATGTTATATTATTCCATAAAAGAATCACATCTTTAATGTCTTGTTATACCTTACCAGCAAACAATACACTGTTCCTTTACTGAAAACAATTGCTAAAACATAAAAGGAATTCAATTGGTTTTTATTGAACATTTTAACATTTAGAGTAGAGATACTGTAAGTCACTCCATCCATTAATGATCAGGAAGTCTAGAGATCTGGAATATTATTTTAACAGGGTGCTTATATGATATGCCCAAAGGACATCTGTGAAGACAACATAAATGTCTATGTTTGACTTTATAAAACAGACCTCTAAATGACCCTAGTAGCACACAATTACACTTGCTCTGAAGGAAGTATAAATATATACAGGTATTGTATGAGGTCAATTCAAGAATGGTCACCTAAAGTTAGGTGTCAAAATGTCATACACAGAGTATGAACTCTAAAGTGGCAATTAGACATGTTAGTTGGCATTTATGTCTTCACATTTAGGTGTGACCACTTATGCCTTTTGTATGGCAGGTATAAATGCGCACACCCAAATTTGGTATCTTGCATGCATAACTCATAGTATTCTATAAAGTGAGCAATAGAATAAGTGGAATGCCTAGGACCTATCCATGACAAGTGAATATCCCTGTGCAGTTATATGCTTGACAATTCACACGCACACTTTATAGAGTAGGGTCATAACTCATCCATATGTAACTGCAAATAAGTGTTAATTAGCGGTAGTTAAGGCCAATTATTCATAGATATCGCCAATTAAGTGCTTACCATGCACTAATTAACTTATCAAGGGCTAGATTCACTAACCTGACTCTCCGTGCCCGATCCTTGGGCAATTGCATGCAGGCCGACGAATTCACTAAAGGCCTGCATGCAAATGGGGACGATCGTTGGCATGCCCCCCCACCAACTGCACGGATCGCTGGAGAGAGATCCTTGATCAAGGGCAGACCATCTTCCTTGGTCTGCGCATGCATTGGCCCTTTATGCCCAGTAGAGGTTTTTTAAAAAACTTTTTTTTACTACCTAACTGTTTTTTAAACTTTTTTATACTCTGACTATTTTTTCTACTTTGCGAGCCCGTGGTTTTAACCTGCTTTAAACCCGCAGGTTAGAACCACGGGTTCACACTGTAGGGAAGGGCAGGAAATTTGGGGATGAACAGGGCAGGAGATCGGGGCTGAGCAGGGTGGTGAGACAGAGCTGGAAAGTCGGGGGCTGAGAGCAGGAGATCGGGGCAGAGAGCAGAGAAGCAGGGCAGAGAGCAGTGTAGCAGAAGGCAAGGCAGTCGGAAAGGACCTGAGCGACTGGTCCTCAGCAGTCACTTATGTTTGGATCAGTCAGCCCAGTCGGTGACCCTCTTTTTATTTAGTGAATCACTGCCTGCCTATATTTGAATGCTGTTCCCCCTCATTTGCATGCGCGGATCGGGATTGGACGGTATACAGGTTAGTGAATCGGATCGGAGGGAAATCGGGTTGCAAAGGGCTCGCAAACCGATCAGTACACAATCGGTTTGCTTAGTGAATCTAGCCCCAAGTAAAGTATCTAAGTGGTACATGTGCACAAATGCGCATGTAGCAATGCATTCCATTTAAAGAACTAGGGATTATGGGCCTGATTCTAAAATCCGTGGTGGTAGGATGCCTAACTTAATTGTTTTAATTAGTGATAAACTGCATGGTAATTGATCGTGTTGTTTAAAACCAATTAAAAAGCAATTAAAAGAAAAAAAATGTGGGCATCTTAAGATGCCTACTGAAAGCGCTGCCAAACCATGTCCATAGAGGTGCCTAAGGACACCTACATCTAAAGTTGACATAGGCATCCTTTGGCACCTCCATGGATGTGATTCTCTTGTAAAGTAGGCACTGAAAATGCAGGCCTGTACAACCCTGGCCTTCTTTTCTGGTGTCTACTTTAGATGTGGCTTTGATTCCGAAAATGGCGCCATTGCATGATGGACATGCACATGGTGCTGTTATGCAGGCAGCCTTCTCTAATGTAATGTAGTGGTTAGGGCTGCAGCCTTAGCACCCTGAGTTTGCAGGATCAAGCCCAGCGCTGCTCCCTGTGCATGTTACTTAACGCGCCATTGTCCCAAATATGTTAGTCAGATTGTGAGCTCACTGGGACAAATAGGGAGAAATAATTGAGTACCTGAATGTAAACTGCTTAGACTAGCAATGTATAAATACTGAAATACTAAAAAATAATGATGCTATTTGCAGAATCCAATCCTATATGTGTACATAAGTCTTTTAATAAATTTATTGTTATTCAATTTTCTATACTATTCTCCCAGGGGAGCACAGAACAGTTTACATTAATTTTATTCAGGTACTCAACCACTGTGCTACACTCTCCTCTTAATGTACATATACAATACATCACAACTCTGCCCCAGCCCTGCTCAACTACACCCCCAAGAACACCTATGCATAGACCCCCATCATTCTATATAATATGCCAAAAGTTAGATGCTACTTTGGCTCAGAATTTCTACACTACAACAGCAGTTATACACCAAAATGGGGTTGAAGTAGCAGGTACAGTATCTTCATAGGTTTACTTAGTCACTATTCAAGAACCTGGTGCCTAAGTGTTCTAGCTTGTATTGACAAGTGGAAATTAAGCATTTAATTTGGGAGGGGAATATGTGGGCCAAGTAACTTATTAAATATTATCAGTTGTGTGTACAGGATACTACATTTAGATTCATGCATTCATGCCTACCTTTGACATGACTTATGTGGGTGCCCCAAATGTGGCACATATCTTTCAACTTTTGTGCACGACGGAAGAGCGGGCCTTGGGTGTGATTGTGTGTGATGATCTTAAGGTGGCCAAACAGGTTGAAAAGGTGACGGCAAAAGCTAGAAGGATGCTAGGTTGCATAGGGAGAGATATGGCCAGTAGGAAAAAGGAGGTATTGATGCCTCTGTATAAGACTCTGATTAGACCTCATTTAGAATATGTGTACAATTCTGGAGGCCGCACGGTGTATGCGGACAGACTTAAGATCTCAATCTGTATACTTCAGTCATCTCCAAAAGTTGGTGCCTAGAACGATGTTTCATGAGCTGCAAAAAGTGGTTTAATTGAACTTGGTCTTCCCCTCCATACTGCTGGATTTTCTTCATCCAATAGGCTTGAAACCTGACATTCCTTATCAAAGCTGCATATAACAATGTGATCAGCTTATCCTGAGGAATGCACCAAAACTATTGCCAAAGTGGGCATAACTTTTTTATCAACTGACATAGGTCATTCAAATTGCACACATTGGTAGAGTAACTTTTCCTCTATATTAAGGTACTACACAACATAGTCTCCTTCACAAGTGATACATTTTCGCTATCATTGAACCCAGCTCTCTAATAGTCTTTGGAAAAATTCAGGTGTGCGCTGTCATACCCACTTCTTCATAGCCACTTTCACTTCATCTGTGTCATCAAATTGTTTTCCCCGAAGACTGTTCTTCATTTGGACCGAACAGGTGGAAGTTGGTGGGCACCGGATCTGGGCTGTAAGTTGGATGGGGAACTACTGACCAGCCCAATTTGCCGATTGCCTGATTTGTTGCCAATGATGTGTGTGGTGAGTTGTTTTTTGGTTTTTTTTAGTACCAGCTGCAGCCTTAAAACACACATATGTTCAGTGCCATGTATATATTCAGTGCCAGCAACATTGAATATTCCTACAAACTGCTGACTTCTGCAGAAAAAAAAAGATTTCATGTTTTCATTTGCAGGTTTTTTCCATTCAGTTTTGCTTTGCTTTTGTAAATTTATATTTTTTTATCAATGTTTCAGGACAATTTTGCTAAGATGTGGTTGTGTCTGCTGCCAAAGGGGGGAAAAAAACTTTTTTGAACACCCCACTGCCTCCGATCACAACCTGAGTCCCAATGACAACACGCACCCTCCAAGAGCATCATGCATCTCATCACTGACCCTTTCCAATCCCCCCTGCCATCAACATTAGGCAATGTATCAACTCCCAACATACCCAAGAGACAGTAGATCCTCCTAGCACTTACTGAGGTTATCACTGGTGGTATTGTATCAGCTAGTACTTTTTCAATGGACATTCAGAATCCACCTTTTCATAATAGAACTGGTGGTGTTAAGTGGTACTCTTCATCATTCCATCTTTATATTAGAGTTATTAATCTTTTTTTTATAAAACTTTTTATAATAAATTAGAATAACTTATCTTTTATAGTTCCTTATCGGTTCCCCTTCCCGACGCGTTTCGCATTTCTTTTTCAAGGTTGGGGGAACTGTAAGACAAAATAAACCCACATTCAAACTGCCATTCTATATTACCATATCCTTATATATTATATATTAAGAACAGCTCCACTCACCAAAAGTTAAGAGTAAACTTTTCCCATTTCTCTACTGCTCGCTGTCAAAAGATGGCCGCGGCGTTCTTCCTGAGTGTTAAATACTATCCCTCCCATGACGTCAATCTCCCTAGCAACCATTCTTACAACCGGCTCGCATCCCAGCTGATTTAAAAAACCCCTTACGAGTCCACTTGGGCCATCCAATCTGAAGCTTCATTCAGACCGGTAGGAGCCATATTATTTAACTGTAACATCCATCGGAGCTCCCTTAAGTTTAGCGTGCGTTGGATGTTTCCTCCCTCCCACCCTACTATAATCCTATCCAGAACTCTCCACCTTAAATCTGAAAGACCATGCTTACATAGCCTCCAGTGCCTAACCAAAGGAGAAACTTCACTACTTGTGTTCACCCGTGATTTATGCTCCGTTAGGCGCACCTTAATAGCCCTAGTAGTTCTACCCACATATAGTTTAGGGCAGGAGCACTGGATAAGATATATAACATGATCAGAGTTGCAATCTGTATTGTGTTTAGCCAAAACATCGAGCGCACACTAAACTTAAGGGAGCTCCGATGGATGTTTCATTTAAATACTATGGCTCCTACCGGTCTGAATGAAGCTTCAGATTGGATGGCCCAAGTGGACTCGTAAGGGTTTTTTTAAATCAGCTGGGACGCTGTAAGAATGGTTGCTAGGGAGATTGACGTCATGGGAGGGGTGGTATTTAACACTCAGGAAGAACGCTGCGGCCATCTTTTGACAGCGAGCAGTAGAGAAATGGGAAAAGTTTACTCTTAACTTTTGGTGAGTGGAGCTGTTCTTAATATATAATATATAATATATAAGGATATGGTAATTATATTATATATTATATATAATATATAAGGATATGGTAATAAGAATGGCAGTTTGAATGTGGGTTTATTTTGTCTTGCAGTTCCCCCGACCTTGAAAAAGAAATGCGAAATGCATCAGGAAGGGGAACCGATAAGGAACTATAAAAGATAAAAGATAAGTTATTCTAATTTATTATAAAAAGTTTTATAAAAAAAGATTAATAACTCTAATATAAAGATGGAATGATGAAGAGTACCACTTAACACCACCAGTTCTATTATGAAAAGGTGGATTCTGAATGTCCATTGAAAAAGTACTAGCCCATTCAACAATATTTGGTTGAGTGTGGAGTTTAAAAGTGTGGGAAAGATTTATTTATTTGAATGGTGAGTCAGCTAATTGTGGTATTGTATCAGAGCAGGAGTGATTCCCTGTTATTACTAGCCTCATTTCACTAATGCAAAAGTAGCTGTAGCCCCTGGATTGGAATGCCAGGAGACTTTGAAATATTGCTTAAGCCACATACTTAGAAAAATTTGGAACATGTGAAGATAATTAGACTTGATAGTGTCCCAACAGACTTTGCTTTTAGCATACAGATTTTCCTTCTACCCCCTATCCTAGTGTATGAGCCTTTATTGTTACTTTCCTATAAAATATTTGTAGTTCAACCCCCTCTCCACATGTAAACTGTAAGCCTGTCCTTAAATGTAATTGTAATTACAACTAAACGTTATCTGTAATCCCAATTTTAGTATATTTGTAATTCGCTTTGAAATATTATTATAAGCGTTTGCAACAAATTTTAATAAACATGAAACATACCACAAATCTAAGAGTAATGGTAGTTCCATAGTCTTTTAGATTGTACAGAAATGAGCTGCTATTATCCAACAGAAGAATAACCTAGCATAAGGATTTTCATTTGAGGAGGATGTAATAAAGCATACCTGGGCCTCTTTTATATGAAAATTCTGTAGGAACAATTCATTAATAAACCTTCTAATGCAGAAATGCCAAGTTACCCAGTTTCAGGAGGGAGATTTATTATTTAATCATGGTTTTGAACTTATACTCCAAATTAGTGTGGGATGTATAGTTCCTGGTTTTACCCGTTGAAATACATCCAGGTGGGCTAATGGACACTATAAGAAGGAACTGCAAAGGAGATAAAGGAAGAGAGAGGACGTGCTGAGAATCTCTGGGATACTGATAGTCCTACAAGGAATAAAAGGCTACAGTAGAGGCAGGTAAAAGCCAAGATTATCACACTAGGGAAAATCTGGAAGTAAAACAGCCTAGGAAGAGTGCTTTTGTTATCCTAGGATGGAGTTTGGTACTGTCCTGGAAGGTTAGAATTGCCCTGATGTATAAAAGGGTGTAAAATTACCCTGTGTAGAACTTGTGAATACAGTAGGGTATAGAACTGTTCTGGAATAGGAAAGGTATTTGAATTGCCCTGGGTTGTAAATGGAGTTTGAAAACTGCCCTTCATTGAAAAAAGGGGAGAGTGATTTGGAGAACTGCTCTTGATAAAGAGTAGCCCTGAGGAAACCCAGCTAGAAGTTTGGGAGAAGGAAGTTTGGGAGAGGAAGAAGATATGTTTAAAAGGAACCTTTTATGTTGTATAATGTATTTCCTACAAGCTTGTAACAAGGAGCATGAGTGTAATTGACTTTCTATTACACAATTGTGCCAGGAAGCCAATAAATATTTTTGTCCATTATCTTACTCTCAGGAAGGTGAAAAGGGCAGCATTGTTTAAATATATGAAAGTTGTTGTATCTAGAATAAATGGTATTTTGCTTGTTCAAACTTTGTGAAGGTTTGGTTATTTACTAAGCAACTGTCTAGGTCAGGAGCAGTGGTTGATATTCAAGAGGCTAAAGTAGTGAGTAGGATAGCGCAATGACAGTAGAAAGAGATTCTCTCAGGATCAGTCCTCTCTGCTACAGAAATGTAGATTTTGCTCAAGCATTCCTTAGTGACAGTGGAAGCATTAGGCCTGGGACAAGGCCACTAGAGTGCCCCTTAGTGGTGACAGTGTGTAACTTTACATCCTACACAGATTCTGCCTATGCGCATGCCCAACCTCAAATTATGGGCTATCGATGATGTATGTATTTATAATATACACACACATATGCATTATATACCAGTATTCTAGTGGTTAATGTGTGTATCTGGTATCTAGATGTAGGTGCCTAGTTTCAGAGTCCATATAAAATGGGTACCGGAAGGAACCAAAGTATGTGGCCTCTTGCCTAAGAACTGTCACTTTGGCTGGGTTGAGTTGAGATTAAAATACAACAAACAGGAAAAACAAATTGAAGGGAGGATAGGGAGAGAGTGAATAAAAGGATCAAGATATTGGGGGGAAGGGGAGTGGGAAGACCACAGCAAGAACAATAACCCAACAGAAACTGATTGCAATTGAACT
Source organism: Geotrypetes seraphini (assembly GCF_902459505.1). Lineage (NCBI taxonomy): Eukaryota > Metazoa > Chordata > Amphibia > Gymnophiona > Dermophiidae > Geotrypetes > Geotrypetes seraphini. The sequence goes on along the minus strand of NC_047084.1, from coordinate 219,839,852 downwards.
AAAAGTCCACAGGAGTAGGAGAAAACTGCCAGATCTAACAATAACAACAAAAGACAGATTAACTTTGGGGCTATGAGATGTTTCATCATTTTCTTTAAAAAGTAATGATGTGCACATGATTTATTATTCCTAGGTGTTGCATTTGCAGTACTAAAATGAAGTTCATTTTGTCCACTAAAGCATTAAGCAGGATATATTTATATCCTAAATAATTTAGGAAGCAGTGAATTTTAGATAGTTATTTTAAATAATTAAAGAACAGCCCTAAGGGCTGGTGTAACCCACATTTTATACTTTTTGGATTTTCTCATGCGGAGCATTGAATTAAACATATGATTCTTATGGAGCTCTGCATAAACCTATTTATGTTCTACAATGCTACTTTTTTTTAAAAGGTGATTAAAACTAGGCTAAATTTATATGAAATCTAATTAGTCGGTCTTATAGTAGTATTCTCCCATTTCAAACAGATGCTTATTTTCATGGTAGGGAGATATTAGTATAGAAAAACAGTGGGCTAAACCAAACTGAGCCAATTTCAAAACAATTTAGGTGGGTTTAAAAGATACAAGCTGAAAATAAAACAAATAGGAAAAAGCCCTTTTGCTGACTGAACTAGAAATGGGCTTAGTGCATGGGAAAGGCCCAAGTAAGGATACTCTAAGCCCATTTCTTAATGCAACTTAGAACTTCTACAGTGTATTTTTAACATGCTAAACAAAATTCCTTCATTAAAATTATTATATATGTATCTAAAAACCATCAAACTAAATGGCATTCACAAGCCAAAATAAACCAGCCCAAGCAAAATTTGGCTTGATAAAGGGGCCTAAATTAATACCATTGGGTGCGCTATTTTCACATTGCCTGTTGTTTTTCTTATTAGTTTTTCAGCAACATTTTCTATTCCTTATTAAATTGATAGCATAATCAGCGGTTTATTTTCACATGTTTACGTTGCTATCCACAAAGTCCTTACTTTAACATGTTCATGTTCTTATCCATATTGTTCTTACCTTAGTACACTCCAGCCTATCTAACCATCTCCTTGTTTGCAGGATACGTATTGTAACATCTGCCCAGCAACGTCCTCAAGTAACTGGAGTGCCCATCGATGCTCTCCACAGTGCACGTGCAAGTCTGCCCACTACCAGCCTTATTTCTTCAACTTATACCATTCATTTTCTAATTAGTTATCCTCTGTGTTTATTCCATGCTTTTTAAAATTCTGTCACCGATTTCCTCTCCACCACCTCCCTCGGGAGGGCATTACAAGCATCAACCACCCTCTCCATGAAAAAGAATTTCCTAACGTTACTCCTAAGTCTGTGACCCCACAACTTCAATTTATACCCTCCAGTTTTACCATTATCTCTTCTCTAGAAAAGATTTGGTTCTATATAAATACCTTTCGGGTATTTAAACTTCTATATCTTATCACCTCTGTCCCTCCTCTCCTCCAGAGTATACATATTCAGTCTTCTCATATGTCTTTTGGCGCAAACCGCTTACCATTTTCATCGCCTTCCCCTGGACCGCTTTAAGTCTTATTATATCATTAGCCATATACAGCCTTCAAAACTGAACATAATACTCCAAGTGGGGCCTCACCACCAACTAGTAGAGCAGCATCAACACCTCCTTTCTTCTGCTGGCTATGTCTCTCTCTATAGAGCCTAGCGTCCTTCTGGCTACAGCCACTGCTTTGTCACACTGTTTTGTCACCTTCAGATCCTCAGACACTATCAATCCAAGATCCCTCTTCCCATCCGTGCCTATCAATCTCTCACCTCCCAGCACATACGGCTCCCTCAGCTTTCTACTCCCCAAATACATCCCCTGCACCTCTTTGCATTGAAATTTAGTTGCCAGACTTTAGTCCATTCTTCTAATTTTTGCAGATCCTTTTTCATGTTTTCCACTCACAGATCCTTTTTCATGTTTTCCACTCCCTCCTGGGCGTCCAATCTGTTACAGATCTTGGTGTCATTCCCAGAAGAGGCAAACCTTACCTTCCAACCCTTCAGCAATGTCGCTCACAAACATATTTAACCGAATCAGCCCCAGCACTTGTATGCATATTGCACTTTAGTCTTGGAACATGGCATGTTTGCCATTTGCAGTTGCATATTTTACATAGCCATTAGCTCATAAGAGCAAGCACATTTTGTTTTGAGCTTGGATGTTTTATTTTATATGTAATAATTATAAGCTTCTATACTACGCTTTTCACATTTACAGCATGAATTTGGTTTTCATTCCTTTTCTCAGTTGCACTTTAAGGTGATTTGTTTATACTGTTTAAATTGGCAAACATACATACCATTCAATTGATCAGTTGGAGAAAGCATTACACCCTTTCTTGATTGTGCATAAAATGTTAGTTTACAGGGTAAATGACCATAATACACTGAGGTCCAGATTCTGTAATTGAGAATAGTACAGAACACGGCTGTCCGACTAATATTTAGGTTAAAGAAAAATGATTATATCAGTCCCTACTATCGCCTATTGCATTAGCTACCAGTGGAAGCACGAGTAATATTTAAATTCTCTTGTATTTGCTTTAAACTGGTTTGGGGACTGGCCCCAATCTACCTTCTATCCCAGGGGTCTGCAACCTTTAAGACATAAAGAGCCACTTGGACCCGTTTTCGAAAAGAAAAAAAAACTTGGAGCCGCAAAACCATTATAAAACAAATCTAACACTGCATATATTGTTTCTTATCTTAATGCTATATACAGGATCACTAAATTGAAAATAAAATCATTTTTCCTACCTTTGCTATTTGGTGATTTCATGAGTCTCTGGTTGCACTTTCTTCTTCTGACTGTGCATCCAATCTTTCTTCCTTTCTTTCAGCCTCCTGTATGTTTCCTCTCCTCCAGACCTCATTCTCTCCCCCAACTTTTTCTTTCTGTCTCCCTGTTCCCCCTTCTTTCTGTCTCCGTGCCCTCCCCCAAGCCACTCGGTTTGCTGCCACCGCAATCGGGGAACAGCCCCCAAGCCACCGCCGTCCCAAGCTTTCCCTGCAGAAGTGTTGCGCTGACCAGCATTCCGCTCCCTGACGTCAATTCTGACGTAGGAGAGGAAGTTCCGGGCCAACAAGGCATTTCTCCTCATTCCATCCAGCCTGAGCCCCATCTCTCCTTGATCCAGCATTTCCCTTCTGTGTCTGTCAGAATTACCATTCCACCTATTTTCCAGCATCACCCTTCTTTGTGTCCATCTCACCTATATCCCTATCTCACCACTTTTTCAGAATCTTCATTTGTCTCTGTCCTTATCTTTACGCCATGTTCACCATTTGCCCTTTCAATGTCTTTATCTCCCCCCACACACTTTTTCAGCATTACTTCTGTCTCTATTTCACCTCCTCTTCATGTCCCCTCTGTATCTCTATCCTTATTCAGTAGGTCCTGCTTACCCTTTCTCTTCTTTGTGTCACTATCTCCATTTTCAGCTTTCCCCCCTTTTCCTTTGTTAATGCACCCTGTAGCCAGAATCTTTCTACCCTCCCTCCACTCCGGCCCAGCCCAGTATGAAATATTTCCTTTTGTTTCCCTCCCCTCTCTCTTCTCCTCCCTCACCCACGAGTCCTGCATCTGGCCCTCTCCCTTCTACCTGCACCTGGCAACACCCCCCTGCTCCGCGGCTCTCTTCAGCAACTCGTCAGCAGCGGTGATCAAGACAAGCTGCCGACATCGAGGCCTTCCCTCTACGAGTCCCGCCTTTGTGGAAAAAGGAAGTTGAAACAAGCGGGACTCGCAGAGGGTAGGCCCCGACGTCAGAAGCTGCTGCTGAGTTGCCGAAGAGAGCCGCGGAGCAGGGGATGTGGCCGGAAGCAGGTAGAAGGGAGAGGGAGATAGGAAGGCTGTAGATCTCCGGAGCATGACACCGACCCCGGCCAGGATGATTTCTTTTTCAGGCGTGCATCTTACAAGTCCGGCGTCGCGGCGGGAAATAGCCATGCTGAGTGAGCTCAGCACGTACACAGATGAAAGCCTTGCTTGCTGATTGGTCCGGCGGCACGGCGGGACGGGGCCGCCGGACCAATCAGCAAGCAAGGCTTTCATCTGTGTATGTGCTGAGCTCACTGCTCAGCGTGGCTATTTCCCGCCGCGACGCCGGACTTGTAACTGCATGCCTGCGTGACACACTACCGGAGCCGCAGCAAAGGTGGAAAAGAGCCGCATGCGGCTCTGGAGCCGCAGGTTGCCGACCCCCGTTCTATCCTATTTCGTGCTATACAGCCCTACAAGGTTAACTAGGAATTGCAATTTATTCACCTATCCTAAAATTACCAGCTGCAGATACAGATCATTTTTGGATAGGACTCTTGCATTTCAAGCAAGTAATCAACAGTCCTGGTTGGGTAGTTACATTAGTGGAGCCATGCTGTCCTATGGCGCATTTCAAAAAGAAATTAAGACTGTTCTGTTTGATAAATTAATTTCTTAACTGAAGCTTTATTGATAACAAAAATTTTACATTGTGTATATATAGGAAACTATTTGTATTTCGCTGATTGTCCAGCTCTCTTCTGTGTAAACCGCCTAGAAATCGTTTGATTGAGGCGATATAGAAGAATAAAGTTATGTTATGTTATGCAACCGGCGCCCAAGTTGGTGGCTGCCATAAAAGCGGCCACTGATCGCCTGTCAATCATTTGAGGGCACTGGTTACAGAATTGCGCCTATTCAAGTCAAAATAGGAGCTGAAATGTAGGCCTGTAAAACCCTGGCCTACATTTCTGTCACTTATCTTTGTCGCTAGACAGCAGCAGATGATCATGGCAGACACTCCCCAAAACCACGATTCTGTAACCAGCACCCAAGTCAGATTGCCTGTCAAATCATTTGAAAGCTCCAGTTACAGAATCGCAGCATTGGGGAGCTCTACCGCTCAGCTGATGGGATGCCCACTCCCTCCTGCTGGAACCCCCAAAACGACCCCCGTAAGGAGGAATGCCTAATACCTCCTGCCACCACCTCCAAAATAATCTATGGCAGGAGGGATGCCCAATCCCTCCTGTCAGCACTCCCCCTCGCAACATCCCCGGCAGGAGGGATGCCCACTCTCTCCTGCTGGTACCCTTTGAAAAAATCTACGGCAGGAGTGATGCCCACT